>NW_026014917.1:0-600000 GCF_020379485.1 Brassica napus
TACTGGGATCACCTTATTTGAAAGTGGGATAACTTCTTCATCCTAACTCCTATGAGATTTATTCAACTTCCTGGTGATTCTCCACTACTTTATGTATCCAAATGAAGCTTTGTACATCGCGATTCATCCTGGTTTGATTAGAATGACGAAGAAGTTGTCATATTCCCAAACAGGGAAACTGGGATCACCTTATTTGAAAGTGGGATAACTTCTTCATCCTAACTCCTATGAGATTTATTCAACTTCCTGGTGATTCTCCACTACTTTATGTATCCAAATGAAGCTTTGTACATCGCGATTCATCCTGGTTTGATTAGAATGACGAAGAAGTTGTCATATTCCCAAACAGGAAACTGGGATCACCTTATTTGAAAGTGGGATAACTTCTTCATCCTAACTCCTATGAGATTTATTCAACTTCCTGGTGATTCTCCACTACTTTATGTATCCAAATGAAGGTTCTTACATCGTGATTCATCCTGGTTTGATTAGAATGACGAAGAAGTTATCATATTCCCAAACAGGGAAACTGGGATCACCTTATTTGCAAGTGGGATAACTTCTTCATCCTAACTCCTATGAGATTTATTCAACTTCCTGGTGATTCTCCACTACTTTATGTATCCAAATGAAGGTTCTTACATCGCGATTCATCCTGGTTTGATTAGAATGACGAAGAAGTTGTCATATTCCCAAACAGGAAACTGGGATCACCTTATTTGAAAGTGGGATAACTTCTTCACCTAATCCTAACTCCTATGAGATTTATTCAACTTCCTGGTGATTCTCCACTACTTTTGTATCCAAATCAAGCTTTGTACATCGCGATTCATCCTGGTTTGATTAGAATGACGAAGAAGTTGTCATATTTCCAAACAGGGAAACTGGGATCACCTTATTTGAAAGTGGGATAACTTCTTCATCCTAACTCCTATGAGATTTATTCACCTTCCTGGTGATTTTCCACTACTTTATGTATCCAAATGAAGGTTCTTACATCGCGATTCATCCTGGTTTGATTAGAATGACGAAGAAGTTGTCATATTCCCAAACAGGGAAACTGGGATCACCTTATTTGAAAGTGGGATAACTTCTTCATCCTAACTCCTATGAGATTTATTCAACTTCCTGGTGATTCTCCACTACTTTATGTATCCAAATGAAGCTTCTACATCGCGATTCATCCTGGTTTGATTAGAATGACGAAGAAGTTGTCATATTCCCAAACAGGGAAACTGGGATCACCTTATTTGAAAGTGGGATAACTTCTTCATCCTAACTCCTATGAGATTTATTCAACTTCCTGGTGATTTTCCACTACTTTATGTATCCAAATGAAGGTTCTTACATCGCGATTCATCCTGGTTTGATTAGAATGACGAAGAAGTTGTCATATTCCCAAACAGGGAAACTGGGATCACCTTATTTGAAAGTGGGATAACTTCTTCATCCTAACTCCTATGAGATTTATTCAACTTCCTGGTGATTCTCCACTACTTTTGTATCCAAATCAAGCTTTGTACATCGCGATTCATCCTGGTTTGATTAGAATGACGAAGAAGTTGTCATATTCCCAAACAGGGAAACTGGGATCACCTTATTTGAAAGTGGGATAACTTCTTCATCCTAACTCCTATGAGATTTATTCAACTTCCTGGTGATTCTCCACTACTTTATGTATCCAAATGAAGGTTCTTACATCGCGATTCATCCTGGTTTGATTAGAATGACGAAGAAGTTGTCATATTCCCAAACAGGGAAACTGGGATCACCTTATTTGAAAGTGGGATAACTTCTTCATCCTAACTCCTATGAGATTTATTCAACTTCCTGGTGATTCTCCACTACTTTATGTATCCAAATGAAGGTTCTTACATCGCGATTCATCCTGGTTTGATTAGAATGACGAAGAAGTTGTCATATTCCCAAACAGGGAAACTGGGATCACCTTATTTGAAAGTGGGATAACTTCTTCATCCTAACTCCTATGAGATTTATTCAACTTCCTGGTGATTCTCCACTACTTTATGTATCCAAATCAAGCTTTGTACATCGCGATTCATCCTGGTTTGATTAGAATGACGAAGAAGTTGTCATATTCCCAAACAGGGAAACTGGGATCACCTTATTTGAAAGTGGGATAACTTCTTCATCCTAACTCCTATGAGATTTATTCAACTTCCTGGTGATTCTCCACTACTTTATGTATCCAAATGAAGCTTTGTACATCGCGATTCATCCTGGTTTGATTAGAATGACGAAGAAGTTGTCATATTCCCAAACAGGGAAACTGGGATCACCTTATTTGAAAGTGGGATAACTTCTTCATCCTAACTCCTATGAGATTTATTCAACTTCCTGGTGATTCTCCACTACTTTATGTATCCAAATGAAGGTTCTTACATCGCGATTCATCCTGGTTTGATTAGAATGACGAAGAAGTTGTCATATTCCCAAACAGGGAAACTGGGATCACCTTATTTGAAAGTGGGATAACTTCTTCATCCTAACTCCTATGAGATTTATTCAACTTCCTGGTGATTCTCCACTACTTTATGTATCCAAATGAAGGTTCTTACATCGCGATTCATCCTGGTTTGATTAGAATGACGAAGAAGTTGTCATATTCCCAAACAGGGAAACTGGGATCACCTTATTTGAAAGTGGGATAACTTCTTCATCCTAACTCCTATGAGATTTATTCAACTTCCTGGTGATTCTCCACTACTTTATGTATCCAAATGAAGGTTCTTACATCGCGATTCATCCTGGTTTGATTAGAATGACGAAGAAGTTGTCATATTCCCAAACAGGGAAACTGGGATCACCTTATTTGAAAGTGGGATAACTTCTTCATCCTAACTCCTATGAGATTTATTCAACTTCCTGGTGATTCTCCACTACTTTATGTATCCAAATCAAGCTTTGTACATCGCGATTCATCCTGGTTTGATTAGAATGACGAAGAAGTTGTCATATTCCCAAACAGGGAAACTGGGATCACCTTATTTGAAAGTGGGATAACTTCTTCATCCTAACTCCTATGAGATTTATTCAACTTCCTGGTGATTCTCCACTACTTTATGTATCCAAATGAAGGTTCTTACATCGCGATTCATCCTGGTTTGATTAGAATGACGAAGAAGTTGTCATATTCCCAAACAGGGAAACTGGGATCACCTTATTTGAAAGTGGGATAACTTCTTCATCCTAACTCCTATGAGATTTATTCAACTTCCTGGTGATTCTCCACTACTTTTGTATCCAAATCAAGCTTTGTACATCGCGATTCATCCTGGTTTGATTAGAATGACGAAGAAGTTGTCATATTCCCAAACAGGGAAACTGGGATCACCTTATTTGAAAGTGGGATAACTTCTTCATCCTAACTCCTATGAGATTTATTCAACTTCCTGGTGATTCTCCACTACTTTATGTATCCAAATGAAGGTTCTTACATCGCGATTCATCCTGGTTTGATTAGAATGACGAAGAAGTTGTCATATTCCCAAACAGGGAAACTGGGATCACCTTATTTGAAAGTGGGATAACTTCTTCATCCTAACTCCTATGAGATTTATTCAACTTCCTGGTGATTCTCCACTACTTTATGTATCCAAATGAAGGTTCTTACATCGCGATTCATCCTGGTTTGATTAGAATGACGAAGAAGTTGTCATATTCCCAAACAGGGAAACTGGGATCACCTTATTTGAAAGTGGGATAACTTCTTCATCCTAACTCCTATGAGATTTATTCAACTTCCTGGTGATTCTCCACTACTTTATGTATCCAAATCAAGCTTTGTACATCGCGATTCATCCTGGTTTGATTAGAATGACGAAGAAGTTGTCATATTCCCAAACAGGGAAACTGGGATCACCTTATTTGAAAGTGGGATAACTTCTTCATCCTAACTCCTATGAGATTTATTCAACTTCCTGGTGATTCTCCACTACTTTATGTATCCAAATGAAGCTTTGTACATCGCGATTCATCCTGGTTTGATTAGAATGACGAAGAAGTTGTCATATTCCCAAACAGGGAAACTGGGATCACCTTATTTGAAAGTGGGATAACTTCTTCATCCTAACTCCTATGAGATTTATTCAACTTCCTGGTGATTCTCCACTACTTTATGTATCCAAATGAAGGTTCTTACATCGCGATTCATCCTGGTTTGATTAGAATGACGAAGAAGTTGTCATATTCCCAAACAGGGAAACTGGGATCACCTTATTTGAAAGTGGGATAACTTCTTCATCCTAACTCCTATGAGATTTATTCAACTTCCTGGTGATTCTCCACTACTTTATGTATCCAAATGAAGGTTCTTACATCGCGATTCATCCTGGTTTGATTAGAATGACGAAGAAGTTGTCATATTCCCAAACAGGGAAACTGGGATCACCTTATTTGAAAGTGGGATAACTTCTTCATCCTAACTCCTATGAGATTTATTCAACTTCCTGGTGATTCTCCACTACTTTATGTATCCAAATCAAGCTTTGTACATCGCGATTCATCCTGGTTTGATTAGAATGACGAAGAAGTTGTCATATTCCCAAACAGGGAAACTGGGATCACCTTATTTGAAAGTGGGATAACTTCTTCATCCTAACTCCTATGAGATTTATTCAACTTCCTGGTGATTCTCCACTACTTTATGTATCCAAATGAAGGTTCTTACATCGCGATTCATCCTGGTTTGATTAGAATGACGAAGAAGTTGTCATATTCCCAAACAGGGAAACTGGGATCACCTTATTTGAAAGTGGGATAACTTCTTCATCCTAACTCCTATGAGATTTATTCAACTTCCTGGTGATTCTCCACTACTTTATGTATCCAAATGAAGGTTCTTACATCGCGATTCATCCTGGTTTGATTAGAATGACGAAGAAGTTGTCATATTCCCAAACAGGGAAACTGGGATCACCTTATTTGAAAGTGGGATAACTTCTTCATCCTAACTCCTATGAGATTTATTCAACTTCCTGGTGATTCTCCACTACTTTATGTATCCAAATGAAGGTTCTTACATCGCGATTCATCCTGGTTTGATTAGAATGACGAAGAAGTTGTCATATTCCCAAACAGGGAAACTGGGATCACCTTATTTGAAAGTGGGATAACTTCTTCATCCTAACTCCTATGAGATTTATTCAACTTCCTGGTGATTCTCCACTACTTTATGTATCCAAATGAAGCTTTGTACATCGCGATTCATCCTGGTTTGATTAGAATGACGAAGAAGTTGTCATATTCCCAAACAGGGAAACTGGGATCACCTTATTTGAAAGTGGGATAACTTCTTCATCCTAACTCCTATGAGATTTATTCAACTTCCTGGTGATTCTCCACTACTTTATGTATCCAAATGAAGGTTCTTACATCGCGATTCATCCTGGTTTGATTAGAATGACGAAGAAGTTGTCATATTCCCAAACAGGGAAACTGGGATCACCTTATTTGAAAGTGGGATAACTTCTTCATCCTAACTCCTATGAGATTTATTCAACTTCCTGGTGATTCTCCACTACTTTATGTATCCAAATCAAGCTTTGTACATCGCGATTCATCCTGGTTTGATTAGAATGACGAAGAAGTTGTCATATTCCCAAACAGGGAAACTGGGATCACCTTATTTGAAAGTGGGATAACTTCTTCATCCTAACTCCTATGAGATTTATTCAACTTCCTGGTGATTCTCCACTACTTTATGTATCCAAATGAAGGTTCTTACATCGCGATTCATCCTGGTTTGATTAGAATGACGAAGAAGTTGTCATATTCCCAAACAGGGAAACTGGGATCACCTTATTTGAAAGTGGGATAACTTCTTCATCCTAACTCCTATGAGATTTATTCAACTTCCTGGTGATTCTCCACTACTTTATGTATCCAAATCAAGCTTTGTACATCGCGATTCATCCTGGTTTGATTAGAATGACGAAGAAGTTGTCATATTCCCAAACAGGGAAACTGGGATCACCTTATTTGAAAGTGGGATAACTTCTTCATCCTAACTCCTATGAGATTTATTCAACTTCCTGGTGATTCTCCACTACTTTATGTATCCAAATGAAGGTTCTTACATCGCGATTCATCCTGGTTTGATTAGAATGACGAAGAAGTTGTCATATTCCCAAACAGGGAAACTGGGATCACCTTATTTGAAAGTGGGATAACTTCTTCATCCTAACTCCTATGAGATTTATTCAACTTCCTGGTGATTCTCCACTACTTTATGTATCCAAATGAAGGTTCTTACATCGCGATTCATCCTGGTTTGATTAGAATGACGAAGAAGTTGTCATATTCCCAAACAGGGAAACTGGGATCACCTTATTTGAAAGTGGGATAACTTCTTCATCCTAACTCCTATGAGATTTATTCAACTTCCTGGTGATTCTCCACTACTTTATGTATCCAAATCAAGCTTTGTACATCGCGATTCATCCTGGTTTGATTAGAATGACGAAGAAGTTGTCATATTCCCAAACAGGGAAACTGGGATCACCTTATTTGAAAGTGGGATAACTTCTTCATCCTAACTCCTATGAGATTTATTCAACTTCCTGGTGATTCTCCACTACTTTATGTATCCAAATCAAGCTTTTTACATCGCGATTCATCCTGGTTTGATTAGAATGACGAAGAAGTTGTCATATTCCCAAACAGGGAAACTGGGATCACCTTATTTGAAAGTGGGATAACTTCTTCATCCTAACTCCTATGAGATTTATTCAACTTCCTGGTGATTCTCCACTACTTTATGTATCCAAATGAAGGTTCTTACATCGCGATTCATCCTGGTTTGATTAGAATGACGAAGAAGTTGTCATATTCCCAAACAGGGAAACTGGGATCACCTTATTTGAAAGTGGGATAACTTCTTCATCCTAACTCCTATGAGATTTATTCAACTTCCTGGTGATTCTCCACTACTTTATGTATCCAAATGAAGCTTTTACATCGCGATTCATCCTGGTTTGATTAGAATGACGAAGAAGTTGTCATATTCCCAAACAGGGAAACTGGGATCACCTTATTTGAAAGTGGGATAACTTCTTCATCCTAACTCCTATGAGATTTATTCAACTTCCTGGTGATTCTCCACTACTTTATGTATCCAAATCAAGCTTTGTACATCGCGATTCATCCTGGTTTGATTAGAATGACGAAGAAGTTGTCATATTCCCAAACAGGGAAACTGGGATCACCTTATTTGAAAGTGGGATAACTTCTTCATCCTAACTCCTATGAGATTTATTCAACTTCCTGGTGATTCTCCACTACTTTATGTATCCAAATGAAGGTTCTTACATCGCGATTCATCCTGGTTTGATTAGAATGACGAAGAAGTTGTCATATTCCCAAACAGGGAAACTGGGATCACCTTATTTGAAAGTGGGATAACTTCTTCATCCTAACTCCTATGAGATTTATTCAACTTCCTGGTGATTCTCCACTACTTTATGTATCCAAATCAAGCTTTGTACATCGCGATTCATCCTGGTTTGATTAGAATGACGAAGAAGTTGTCATATTCCCAAACAGGGAAACTGGGATCACCTTATTTGAAAGTGGGATAACTTCTTCATCCTAACTCCTATGAGATTTATTCAACTTCCTGGTGATTCTCCACTACTTTATGTATCCAAATGAAGGTTCTTACATCGCGATTCATCCTGGTTTGATTAGAATGACGAAGAAGTTGTCATATTCCCAAACAGGGAAACTGGGATCACCTTATTTGAAAGTGGGATAACTTCTTCATCCTAACTCCTATGAGATTTATTCAACTTCCTGGTGATTCTCCACTACTTTATGTATCCAAATGAAGGTTCTTACATCGCGATTCATCCTGGTTTGATTAGAATGACGAAGAAGTTGTCATATTCCCAAACAGGGAAACTGGGATCACCTTATTTGAAAGTGGGATAACTTCTTCATCCTAACTCCTATGAGATTTATTCAACTTCCTGGTGATTCTCCACTACTTTATGTATCCAAATGAAGGTTCTTACATCGCGATTCATCCTGGTTTGATTAGAATGACGAAGAAGTTGTCATATTCCCAAACAGGGAAACTGGGATCACCTTATTTGAAAGTGGGATAACTTCTTCATCCTAACTCCTATGAGATTTATTCAACTTCCTGGTGATTCTCCACTACTTTATGTATCCAAATGAAGGTTCTTACATCGCGATTCATCCTGGTTTGATTAGAATGACGAAGAAGTTGTCATATTCCCAAACAGGGAAACTGGGATCACCTTATTTGAAAGTGGGATAACTTCTTCATCCTAACTCCTATGAGATTTATTCAACTTCCTGGTGATTCTCCACTACTTTATGTATCCAAATCAAGCTTTGTACATCGCGATTCATCCTGGTTTGATTAGAATGACGAAGAAGTTGTCATATTCCCAAACAGGGAAACTGGGATCACCTTATTTGAAAGTGGGATAACTTCTTCATCCTAACTCCTATGAGATTTATTCAACTTCCTGGTGATTCTCCACTACTTTATGTATCCAAATGAAGGTTCTTACATCGCGATTCATCCTGGTTTGATTAGAATGACGAAGAAGTTGTCATATTCCCAAACAGGGAAACTGGGATCACCTTATTTGAAAGTGGGATAACTTCTTCATCCTAACTCCTATGAGATTTATTCAACTTCCTGGTGATTCTCCACTACTTTTGTATCCAAATCAAGCTTTGTACATCGCGATTCATCCTGGTTTGATTAGAATGACGAAGAAGTTGTCATATTCCCAAACAGGGAAACTGGGATCACCTTATTTGAAAGTGGGATAACTTCTTCATCCTAACTCCTATGAGATTTATTCAACTTCCTGGTGATTCTCCACTACTTTATGTATCCAAATGAAGGTTCTTACATCGCGATTCATCCTGGTTTGATTAGAATGACGAAGAAGTTGTCATATTCCCAAACAGGGAAACTGGGATCACCTTATTTGAAAGTGGGATAACTTCTTCATCCTAACTCCTATGAGATTTATTCAACTTCCTGGTGATTCTCCACTACTTTATGTATCCAAATGAAGGTTCTTACATCGCGATTCATCCTGGTTTGATTAGAATGACGAAGAAGTTGTCATATTCCCAAACAGGGAAACTGGGATCACCTTATTTGAAAGTGGGATAACTTCTTCATCCTAACTCCTATGAGATTTATTCAACTTCCTGGTGATTCTCCACTACTTTATGTATCCAAATCAAGCTTTGTACATCGCGATTCATCCTGGTTTGATTAGAATGACGAAGAAGTTGTCATATTCCCAAACAGGAAAACTGGGATCACCTTATTTGAAAGTGGGATAACTTCTTCATCCTAACTCCTATGAGATTTATTCAACTTCCTGGTGATTCTCCACTACTTTATGTATCCAAATCAAGCTTTGTACATCGCGATTCATCCTGGTTTGATTAGAATGACGAAGAAGTTGTCATATTCCCAAACAGGGAAACTGGGATCACCTTATTTGAAAGTGGGATAACTTCTTCATCCTAACTCCTATGAGATTTATTCAACTTCCTGGTGATTCTCCACTACTTTATGTATCCAAATGAAGGTTCTTACATCGCGATTCATCCTGGTTTGATTAGAATGACGAAGAAGTTGTCATATTCCCAAACAGGGAAACTGGGATCACCTTATTTGAAAGTGGGATAACTTCTTCATCCTAACTCCTATGAGATTTATTCAACTTCCTGGTGATTCTCCACTACTTTATGTATCCAAATGAAGGTTCTTACATCGCGATTCATCCTGGTTTGATTAGAATGACGAAGAAGTTGTCATATTCCCAAACAGGAAACTGGGATCACCTTATTTGAAAGTGGGATAACTTCTTCATCCTAACTCCTATGAGATTTATTCAACTTCCTGGTGATTCTCCACTACTTTATGTATCCAAATCAAGCTTTGTACATCGCGATTCATCCTGGTTTGATTAGAATGACGAAGAAGTTGTCATATTCCCAAACAGGGAAACTGGGATCACCTTATTTGAAAGTGGGATAACTTCTTCATCCTAACTCCTATGAGATTTATTCAACTTCCTGGTGATTCTCCACTACTTTATGTATCCAAATGAAGGTTCTTACATCGCGATTCATCCTGGTTTGATTAGAATGACGAAGAAGTTGTCATATTCCCAAACAGGGAAACTGGGATCACCTTATTTGAAAGTGGGATAACTTCTTCATCCTAACTCCTATGAGATTTATTCAACTTCCTGGTGATTCTCCACTACTTTATGTATCCAAATGAAGGTTCTTACATCAAGATTCATCCTGGTTTGATTAGAATGACGAAGAAGTTGTCATATTCCCAAACAGGGAAACTGGGATCACCTTATTTGAAAGTGGGATAACTTCTTCATCCTAACTCCTATGAGATTTATTCAACTTCCTGGTGATTCTCCACTACTTTATGTATCCAAATCAAGCTTTGTACATCGCGATTCATCCTGGTTTGATTAGAATGACGAAGAAGTTGTCATATTCCCAAACAGGGAAACTGGGATCACCTTATTTGAAAGTGGGATAACTTCTTCATCCTAACTCCTATGAGATTTATTCAACTTCCTGGTGATTCTCCACTACTTTATGTATCCAAATGAAGGTTCTTACATCGCGATTCATCCTGGTTTGATTAGAATGACGAAGAAGTTGTCATATTCCCAAACAGGGAAACTGGGATCACCTTATTTGAAAGTGGGATAACTTCTTCATCCTAACTCCTATGAGATTTATTCAACTTCCTGGTGATTCTCCACTACTTTATGTATCCAAATGAAGGTTCTTACATCAAGATTCATCCTGGTTTGATTAGAATGACGAAGAAGTTGTCATATTCCCAAACAAGGAAACTGGGATCACCTTATTTGAAAGTGGGATAACTTCTTCATCCTAACTCCTATGAGATATATATAAGTTTTAGAGAATCTGAGTTTGATATAAGGAAAGAAAGAGATTAGAAAGAGTCTAGAGGTGATTTAGAACGAGTTTAGCTAAGAGTTTAGTGTATGATCATGATTGAGAGCCTTTGAGTCTAAGAGAGTGTTTTGGTGTCAAGAACTGTCTGATCTTTTATTAAGAGCATGAGTTACAATATATAGTGTGAGCATACAAGGGTTTTCGAAGTCCAGAGAAGACTAAAGCATGTGAGGTCAATGTGGAAAGGATAAGCTCATTTGAACTAGCCAATTAGCTTCTCCACATGCGCGGAGTATCTAGCATCTTGGACCGAGATGCTCTTGCCTTTCCAGCTGTTCCAGCCTGTCAAGGCGCGCTCTTCCTTATCCCTCAACGGTCTGATCCATCCAGGTAAGTTCCTTCCCTTCCCATAAGTTACCCCAAGTAACTTCTTTACTCTTGTCAATGTTTTACTCATCTCCATGTGTACGGATGGTACGGTCATGTACGGACAGTACGGACCTTACCCAAACCTTCCCAAGATTCAACTCATCTCCTTAGTCTCAACTCCTCACTTGCTCCACATATACTCAACTCATCTCAACACTCCCCCTCAAGCTTAGCTTTGTGAAAGTCTAAGCTTGGATAGCCATGAGATCTTCCTCATTAAAAACCTTACCAAACAAAACCCATTGGGACAAAACTTTGATAAGGGAAAAAGAGTAAAGACCTCATAGCTAAGGGCTTAGCTCCTTCTTGTGAGATCAATGAGTCCTAGCCGGCTATGAATGGACTCAATTGTCTTCTGCCTTGCTGCCTTTGTGAACACATCTGCTAGCTGATCTTCACTTCTCGTGTAACATGGCAAGATGACTCCAAGAAGAATCATTTGCCTCACCTTGTGACAATCTACTTCAATGTGCTTGGTTCTCTCATGGAAGACTGAGTTGGTGGCAATGTGTATAGCAGCCTGGTTGTCGCAATGCATGGTCATTGGAGTGGATTGAATAATCTCCAAGTGCTTCAGTATCCCTTTGATCCATACAAGCTCATTAGTCAGCTTCAGCATGGCTCGGTATTCAGCTTCAGCACTTGAGCATGAGACCACCTTCTGCTTCTTACTCTTCCAAGTTACTAAGTTCCCTCCAATGAATGTGCAGTAGCCGGTTGTGGACCTTCTATCTGCTCTATCTCCTGCCCAATCCGCATCACAGTAGCCTACAACTTCAGTACTCCCATTACACCCCATCCACACTCCTTGATCCGCTGAGCCATTAAGATACATCAAGAGCCGGTTCACCATTCCCCAATGATGTTCTTTTGGAATTTGCATATGCTGACTCACCTGATTCACAGCAAAACAAATATCAGGACGTGTGATGGTTAGGTATATGAGCTTACCCACTAGCTTTCTATAAAGCTTTGCATCCTTGAATGGTGGACTGTCTTCAATCTCCCCCTCACGTGGAACCTTGTATCCATCTTCCAAGGGAGTCTTGGCCGTCTTTCCATCAAGCTTACCTGCATCTTTCAACAGATCAAGTGTATACTTTCTTTGGGATAGAAACAAACCTTCCTTGGATCTACATATCTCAATCCCAAGGAAGTATTTCATCTCTCCCAAGTCTTTAATCTCAAAAACAGATTTAAGAAAGTCTTTAGTGGCTTGTATCTCTTCTTTATCACTACCTGTTATAATGATGTCATCTACATATACAAGTAGAACGACAATACCTGAAGGTGTGTTGAGTGTAAAGAGAGTATGATCAAGCTCTGACTTCCTAAAGCCTCTTCCATTCAGAGTTGTGCTCAACTTGTTGTACCATGCCCTTGGTGATTGTTTCAGACCATAGATAGCTTTCTTTAGTCTGAGAACATTCCCTTTCTTCACCAAGTGCTCTAGACCAGGAGGAGGTAACATATACACTTCATCTTCTAGTTCTCCTTGTAGGAATGCATTCTTTACATCCATTTGCCACAAGCCCCACTCAAGATTCACCGCAAGTGATAGGACAATCCTGATGGTATGTAGCTTAGCAACTGGCGCAAATGTGTCTATATAATCCTCTCCATATGTTTGAGTGAATCCTCTTGCAACCAAGCGAGTCTTCTTTCTATCAATCTGTCCATTTGCTTGGTACTTGATTGTGAAGATCCATCTACTAGACACTGCTCTCTTTCCTTTAGGTAACTCACTCTCATACCAAGTGTCATTCTTGATCATTGCATTGGATTCAGCTCCCACTGATTCCCTCCACTCCTTGTCCTTCATGGCTTCCTCATATGACTTTGGTACATGGCTCTCATCTAAGCTTACCATAAAGGCACAATGTTCTTCTGGATAATGAGCAAAGGAACACACAGCTTGAGAGGGATGTTCCACAGCCTGGGCATTGTAGTACACTCTCGTGTTTACCCAGTTGGAACTATCCTTTCTCAATCTGGTGCTTCTTCTCAATGGCTGCACCGCCGGCTCTGTTTCAGGTTCAGTTGTAGTTTCAGTTGTAGTTGCATTAGTTTCCTCCTCTTGATCTTGGCTTGGTACCTCCCTATCTTCCTGCATCATACTTTGATCATGATCACCTGAGCCTTCTTGATCATGGCTTTCAACATGTACTTCAGCTGGTTCAGGTGTGTTTTCCCCCCCATGATCTAAGTTTGTTGCCTCGGTAGGTTGTGTGGTTGTTGTACTGCGTCTCTCCTTCGGATCCTGGGTAGTATGTATCCCAAGCCCCTCTAGAATACTTCTAAGGCTGGCCGCTCTATCTGACTCTCTTGTCAATTCTAGCAGCTCATCTTGATTCTTTTCCTCATAGAACCCCTTAGCTTCAATGAACTTTACATCTCTAGAGACTAGAACTCTTCGAGTAGTAGGATCATAGCACTTGTAACCCTTTTGAGTAGTAGAGTAGCCAACAAACATAGCTCTTGTGCTGGTTGCTTCAAGCTTGTTTCTCAACTCTTTTGGCCTAAGGACAAAGCATAGACATCCAAAGATTCGCATATGTTCCAATGATGGCTTGTACTTGTTCAAGGCTTCAAAAGGGGACTGATCATGTAGAATCTTAGTTGGGATCCGGTTGATTAGATAACAAGATGTAGCCACAGCATCACTCCAAAACCTCTTAGGGACATTTGCTTGAAACATCATTGACCTTGCCACCTCCATGAGATGCCTATTCTTTCTCTCAGCCACTCCATTTTGCTGAGGAGTATAAGGACAACTCGTTTGGTGTAGTATCCCATGTTGTGCTAGATGTTGCTTGAAGGCTTGACCAGTGTATTCCCCACCATTATCTGATCTCAAAATTTTAATCTTGGCATTGTAATGGTTAGTCACATAGTTTTGAAAATTTTTAAAAGCTTCAAGCACCCTATCTTTGGTTTGAATAAGTGTTATCCAGGTGTATTTCGATTTTTCATCTATGAATGTGACAAAGTATTTAAAACTATCCCTAGACAAGCAAGGAGCAGTCCAAACATCTGAGTGAATTAGATCAAAGCACTTGTCATAAACAGTAGATGAAATGGGAAACACAGTTTTACAATGCTTGCCTAAAATGCAAGCTTCACAATCCTTATTTTCAAATACCACACCTGGTAACATTAAGTTTAAAGCCCTAACATGGGGATGACCTAGTCTAGCATGCCACAATGCATTTTTATTCATCATAGAAGCAGAAGTAAATGAGCAGAAGTAATCAGAAACAGGAGCTAGTTCTTCAAGTAAATATAAATCTCCCTTGGTAACTCCTTTTCCAATCAATTGGCTGCTCTCAATATCCTGAAACTTCACCTCATTAGGACTGAATATAACATTGCAATTAAGGTCTGTAGTACACTTCTTTACAGATAATAGATTTGATGTGAAGTCAGGCATATAAAATGCTTTAGAGTCTTTATCAAACAATTTTAGCTTGCCAATTCCTCTAATTGGGATTTTATCTCCATTTGCAATCATGACATGTCCATTTGTAGGTTCAATGTCTCTAATCAAACTAGTATCACTAATCATATGATGAGATGCTCCTGAATCAACTACCAATGGTTTAAACAGATTGTGTGCAATATGAGACTGTCCTAGTATGCTAGTAGGTTTATAAACAATGCTTGAATGATCAGGTTCTCTAGCAATACTACACGATTCATATAGTGCACCAAAGGAGTAACCAAGAGTACCAAGTGTGTTACCATTCTCCTTTAGCATTTTGATGAGGGAGTCAAGGTCTGATCTCCTTAGGTACTCGTTCTCACGGTTGTTCTGAAGGCTCGGCTGAGGTGTGTAAGTCACCAGGGCCTTGCTATCTCCAGGCTCACGTGTCCCGCCCTCTCCAGCTTGGCCTGAGCTTCCAGCCACACTTGAACTTCCCGGCTCACTTCCAGCATACGAGACATTGGCTCTCCCATCTTTCTCTCTTGAGAACTTGGCCGGCTTCAGATGAGGATGTAAGATCCAGCACTGGTTCTTCTTGTGACCTTGTCTCTTGCAATGATCACAATTTCCCATGAACTTCTTTGCATCATACTGGTTAGAGCTCGCACGGTTTGCTTGCGGAACCTCAGCTTGGTTTGCAAGTGTGATCTCTCCTTTCCCTCCAAAGAGACCGATAGAACCTTCCTCCTTCTGAACTTGTGCACACACTTCCTCAAGGTCAGGTAACTTCCCGGACCTCAGAATGTGTTTGATGAGACTGTTGTAGCTTGGATTCAGCGTGAGCAGCAACCCAAACACCTTGTCCTGCTCGCGTCTCTCAGCCAGCTCATCTAGGTTGGTTGTGCCTGGCCTCAGCATCTCCAGTTCAGACCACAAGGCTCTGAACCTCCCAAGGTGCTTAGTAAACTCCATGTCCTCCTGTGTCAAGCTGTTGATAGCACGTTTCACTTCAAACACACGGCTCAAGTTTGAGATGTTACCATAAACCTTCTTTAGCGTGTCCCAAAGATCCTTTGCTGTCTCACAGTAGCTGTATGCCTCCAGGATAGACACTTCAAGAGACCGTTGGAGTATAGACATCACCAGCTGATCATCTTGCTCCCACTTCTCTTCATCGCACTCGACAATCTCCTTGTCGCCTTCATAAGTAATGAGCTTTGGGGCTTCACTCTGTGTGATGTGTCCCCATAAACCCTTACTCCCCACTGCTGTCTTCACCAAACGAGACCACAAAAGGTAGTTACCCCCCTTGAGAGTAACCGGAACCACTGCCTTGTTGCTTTCCATTTCAGAATCACCCGGATGAAAGCTAAGTGGCTAGTGTGTTCTTGAGTGTTCTAGTACTCAAACCCAGATTATGATGAACCTGGCTCTGATACCATATAAGTTTTAGAGAATCTGAGTTTGATATAAGGAAAGAAAGAGATTAGAAAGAGTCTAGAGGTGATTTAGAACGAGTTTAGCTAAGAGTTTAGTGTATGATCATGATTGAGAGCCTTTGAGTCTAAGAGAGTGTTTTGGTGTCAAGAACTGTCTAATCTTTTATTAAGAGCATGAGTTACAATATATAGTGTGAGCATACAAGGGTTTTCGAAATCCAGAGAAGACTAAAGCATGTGAGGTCAATGTGGAAAGGATAAGCTCATTTGAACTAGCCAATTAGCTTCTCCACATGCGCGGAGTATCTAGCATCTTGGACCGAGATGCTCTTGCCTTTCCAGCTGTTCCAGCCTGTCAAGGCGCGCTCTTCCTTATCCCTCAACGGTCTGATCCATCCAGGTAAGTTCCTTCCCTTCCCATAAGTTACCCCAAGTAACTTCTTTACTCTTGTCAATGTTTTACTCATCTCCATGTGTACGGATGGTACGGTCATGTACGGACAGTACGGACCTTACCCAAACCTTCCCAAGATTCAACTCATCTCCTTAGTCTCAACTCCTCACTTGCTCCACATATACTCAACTCATCTCAACAATATATTCAACTTCCTGGTGATTCTCCACTACTTTATGTATCCAAATGAAGGTTCTTACATCGCGATTCATCCTGGTTTGATTAGAATGACAAGAAGTTGTCATATTCCTAAACAGGGAAACTGGGATCACCTTATTTGAACGTGGGATAACTTCTTCATCCTAACTCCTATGAGATTTATTCAAATTCCTGGTGATTCTCCACTACTTTATGTATCCAAATGAAGGTTCTTACATCACGATTCATCCTGGTTTGATTAGAATGACGAAGAAGTTGTCATATTCCCAAACAGGGAAACTGGGATCACCTTTATTTGAAAGTGAGATAACTTCTTCATCCTAACTCCTATGAGATTTATTCAACTTCCTGGTGATTCTCCACTACTCTATGTATCTAAATCAAGCTTTGTACATCGCGATTCATCCTGGTTTGATTAGAATGTCGAAGAAGTTGTCATATTCCCAAACAGGGAAACTGGGATCACCTTATTTGAAAGTTGGATAACTTCTTCATCCTAACTCCTATGAGATTTATTCAACTTCCTGGTGATTCTCCACTACTTTATGTATCCAAATGAAGGTTCTTACATCGCGATTCATCCTGGTTTGATTAGAATGACGAAGAAGTTGTCATATTCCCAAACAAGGAAACTGGGATCACCTTATTTGAAAGTGGGATAACTTCTTCATCCTAACTCCTATAAGATTTATTCAACTTCCTGGTGATTCTCCACTACTTTATGTATCCAAATCAAGTTTTGTACATCGCGATTCATCCTGGTTTGAATAGGATGACGAAGAAGTATTCATATTCCCAAATAGGGAAACTAGGATCACCTTATTTGAAAGTAGGATAACTTCTTCATCCTAACTCCTATGAGATTTATTGAAATTACTGGTGATTCTCGACTACTCTTTCTATCTAAATCAAGCTTTGTACATCGCGATTCATCCTGGTTTGATTAGAATGTCGAAGAAGTTGTCATATTCCCAAACAGGGAAACTGGGATCCCCTTATTTGAAAGTGGGATAACTTCTTCATCCTAACTCCTATGAGATTTATGTTAAGATGAGAGAATAAAGAGTTGATATATTGAGAGAGGAAGGGATTTGGAGCAGGTAGTAACTTTGGAGATTTACTACAGTAACTTTATTGTTACTGTGGTAACTGAGTTAAAAGACTTGGGAAATTACCTTGCATCCATTTGCAGAGTGTAACACGCCAGGAGGAGTCTGGATAAGCAAGGAGGAGTTTGGATAAGGTCTGGTCAAGGCTAGAGAGCTTTAGACAGGCTGGCACCAGCTGGAAAGCTAAAGCAAGATACCCAAGCATGTGAGGAACCTTATTGGCTAGTTTGAAACAAGCATCTTTGACTACACATGCTTCTTATCCTAGCTAGACTGAACCTGGACGAAATTATGTATCCCTAATCTATATATGTTGTAAACTCTCTCATTAATCAATCTAATGGAGTTTTGAGTCTCTCTCTCTTCAGTCTCTCTCTTGTTCTTAATCTCCAATCTCTTTAATTCTCAGATTAGACTTAATCACTCTTTAAATCACAAAATCTAATATGGTATCAGAGCCAGGTTGCTTTAAAAGGAGAGAGTGATTTCGTTCTTCTACATGTTCTTGAGTGTTCTTGAGTGTTCTTGAGAGTTCTTGAGATTTTTCAAGAGCTAGATCCTTTAAAAGTCAAGTTTGTGTCTGTTGGTGTTTCTTTTGGAGAGTCAGCTTCAAGGGAGTCCATTTAGGTGTTTGACAAGGTCAGAAGATGGGTCTAGCTTGTGGTTAAGCTTGGCGTGTGAGATTTGAAGCATTTGAGGGAAGATCTAGGCTAAAGAAAATGGAGCTGCTTCAATCTGGTACAGCAAGGCGTGAAGAGAAGAAAGAGAGAGGGAATGAGTGGGGGTGGTTCTCACAAATGAAAACAACTCTGGAAAGGTGTGGAGTTTGGAGAAACCATGAGAAGGAAGAGTCTTTGAAGGGTAAAACTGCTGAGAAAGATCAGACAGCAAGAGAAACAAGTGGAAATTGCTTTAGTCTTGAAGAAAGTACACTGCTTGAGAAGATTGAAGATGTTTATGAGAACAAGATCAGTCTTAGGAGAGTGTATGAAGTCAAGAAGGTGATTAGTGAAGTTAAACCAGGAAGAGAAGAGTTCAATAACCATGTGAGGAAGCTACAACATTTGTGGGTTGAACTACAAGGGTTGAGATCCCATGTGGATGGGGATACTACACAAGAGCAAGAGACGGTCTTGAAGCTCTTGGCGAGCATGGAGTCATCATATGGGTGGCTGGTGGAGATGGTTCTAACAGGGGAACAGCTTCCGGAAATGGAAGAGATCTGTGTGCTTATAAGAAGGGCGTATGAGATAATGAGAGATGATGAGAGGCTAACCATGAGTAGGAGTGAGAGCTCATGGAAGCCAACTGGGAGTAGGAGTGAGAGCTTCCAGAAGCTAACCATGAGTACGAGTGAGAGCTCATGGAGGCTAACCGGGAGTAGGAGTGAGGGCTTCCGGAAGAAGAGGAGGTGCAGAATGCTATCCAAAGCTTCTATCAACATAGGAAAGGGTAGGAAGAGAGTTGTGGGAGAGTGTTCCTACTCAGCCTACATGGGGGAATCAGTAGAAGACAGTGGGGTGTTAAAAGAGCAGGAGAAAGGGAGTGGAGCTGATGATCGCATCACCAGGAAGGAATGGAGAGTGTTCATGGAACATGTACAAGCCTTAGCAGCAAGCAAGAAGCATGCTATACAATCCGGAGCTTCTAAACCCATTGTGATTGATTCTGGAGCAAGTCATCATATGATCAGTGATAGGAGGCTTATAAGTGAGATCAAGGCTGCACAGGGAGTGTTATGATAGCTAATGGTGCCATGATCCCAATAGAAGGAGTGGGAAAGCTAAAACTGTTTGAGAAGGACACGGCTGCCTTCTACATGCCTCAGTTCACTTCAAATCTATTATCTGTGAAGAAAGCTACCATTGATCTTGATTGTCAAGTAGTATTCAGACCTGATGAAGTTGAGTTTCAAGATTTGAAGACTGGGAGAGTCATTGGCAGAGGAGACAGCAAGAATCAGCTATACCACCTGGACTTGGCTAAGACCTCTAATCCCTTTGATTCTATTTGCTTGAGTAGTACTGCTGAGAAGATTGATAGTATTACTTGGCATGCTAGATTAGGACATCCTCATGCTCGTGCCATTGAATTGATAATCCCTAATATGTCATTCAATCACTTGAATTGTGAAGTATGCATATTAGGAAAGCATTGTAGGACTGTTTTCCCAACATCTGAGACTACTTATGAGCATTGCTTTGATCTAGTTCACTCGGATGTGTGGACCGCTCCATGCATGTCTAGAGACAGCCATAAATACTTTGTGACATTCATTGATGAGAAGTCTAAGTATACATGGCTCACATTATCACTTTTAGGATAGAGTAGGGTAATCTGAGTAAATAAGAAAGACTAGAAGTGATTTAGAAGAGATTTGAGTATGAAATGAGATTAGGAGTCTAGCATAGAATCATTGTGAGAGTAAAGACTAAGAAAGACTCATAACTTGCTTGATTTTTATTAATGAGTGAGGTTACATATTTATAAGAAGGACACAAGGGTTTACAAGAGAGGAAATGGGCACTATTAAACCGTGTGGAGTCAAGGCCATGGATTCAAATCAACAACTAGGATGCATCACACGCTTATGGCATCTTGGACTAAAGGTGCTTTAGCTTTCCAGCCTGTTCCAGCCTGGCACCGCGCATCCCTTATCCTTTCACCGGTCTTATCTTCTCCACTAAGCCCTCAAGGTAACATATGCTTGTTACCGTTTCACTTGGTCAAGGTTAGGTAACTTCTGGTCGAGGCATCTGGTACGAACGGTACGGCCATGTACGGCCTTGTACGGCCGTCCATACCATGCTTGCCCAAAGTCCCCTCATTCTCTTCCTCCTCTTCTCTTCCACTTCTTATCTCTTCTTGTTCATATCCTCAACTCATCTCAACACTCCCCCTCAAGCTTAGCTTTGTGAAAGTCTAAGCTTGGACAGCCATGAGATCTTCCTCATTAAAAACCTCACTAAGGAAAACCCATTGGGACAAAACCTTAATGAGGGAAAAAGAGTAAAGATCTCATGACTAAGGGGATCAGCTGCTTCTCTTCCCAAGATCAATGAGGCCCAATCTAATATGAATGGACTCCATTGTCTTTTGCCTTGCAGCCTTGGTGAATACATCAGCCAACTGATCTTCACTCCTAGTATAACATGGCAAGATGACTCCTAGGACAATCATCTGCCTCACCTTGTGGCAATCAACCTCAATGTGCTTTGTCCTCTCATGGAACACCGAGTTGGAGGCTATGTGAATGGCGGCCTGGTTGTCACAATGCATTGTCATTGGAGTGTCTTGTTTTATCTCCAAATGCTTCAAGATGCCCTTGATCCACACTAGCTCGTTTGTAAGCTTCAGCATAGCTCTATATTCAGCTTCTGCACTTGAGCATGATACCACCTTCTGTTTCTTACTCTTCCAAGTCACCAAGTTGCCTCCAATGAATGTGCAATAGCCGGTTGTTGATCTCCTGTCAGCTCTATCACCTGCCCAATCTGCATCACAATAGCCAACAACTTCTGTGCTTCCATTGCACCCCATCCATACTCCTTGATCCGGCGAGCCATTCAGATACATTAGCAGCCTCTCCACCATACGCCAATGATGTTCCTTGGGAAGCTGCATGTGTTGACTCACCTGATTCACAGCAAAGCATATATCAGGTCTTGTGATGGTAAGATAAATCAATTTGCCAACAAGTTTTCTATAGAGTTTAGGATCATGAAATGGCTTGCTGTCTTCAATCTCCCCCTCTCTTGGTACTTTGTAGCCATCCTCCATTGGCATCCTTGCTGTCTTGCCTCCATAAGCACCTGCACCTTTCAAAAGATCAAGTGTATACTTCCTTTGGGACATGAACAAACCTTCCTTGGATCTACAAATCTCAATTCCAAGAAAGTATTTCATTTCTCCCAAGTCTTTTATTTCAAACATAGACTTTAGAAACTCCTTGGTTGCTTTGATACCCTCCTTATCACTCCCTGTGATAATGATATCATCCACATACACAAGGAGAGCAACCATACCTGAGGGAGTAGTGAGGGTAAAGAGAGTATGGTCCAATTCTGACTTCTTAAAACCTCGGCCGTTCAGAGTTGTGCTCAACTTGTTGTACCAAGCTCTTGGTGATTGCTTCAACCCATAGATAGCCTTCTTTAACCTCAGTACATTCCCTCTTTTCACTAGATGTTCAAGACCAGGTGGAGGATACATGTAGACTTCATCCTCAAGTTCTCCTTGTAAGAATGCATTCTTCACATCCATTTGCCACAACCCCCATCCAAGGTTAACTGCCAAGCTTAGTACAATTCTAATGGTATGTAACTTGGCTACTGGTGCAAATGTCTCAATGTAATCCTCTCCATATGTTTGAGTGAACCCTCTTGCTACTAATCTAGTCTTCTTCCTCTCAATCTGCCCATCAGCCTTGTATTTGATTGTGAAGATCCATCTACTAGATACTGCCTTCTTCCCTTTTGGTAGTTCACTCTCATACCATGTATCATTCTTGATCATAGCTCCTGCCTCAGATCCCACTGATTCCTTCCATTCCTTATCCTCCATTGCTTCTTCATAGCTTCTTGGAATGTGATTCTCATCTAAGTTTACCATGAATGCACAATGTGCTTCTGGATATTGTTGAAAAGAACACACGGCCTGAGTGGGGTGCTTCACAGCTTGGGCATTGTAGTACACTCTTGTGTTTACCCAACTGGAAGGATCCTTTCTCAGCCTTGTACTTCTTCTCAACACTGGCCCTTCTTGCACCATCTCTTGTTCTTCTTCTTGTGGCAACACACTTGGTTCAGATCTTTCTTCTCCTAGCTGACTTGCTTCAGCTCCTTCTTCCCTTAGCTGACTCTCTTCAGCTTCTTCTTGTTGATCATTTGATTCCACAGCTTGATCATGAGAACCAGAACCAGAACTCTCTTCTCTACTTGTCTCTTCACGGTTTTGAGTTCTTGTTTCATTCCCCCCCTCATGGTCAAGATTGGAGGTCTGATGATCCGGTACTGGAGTAGTGCTTCTCCCACCTTGATTCATGTTGATTCCAAGACCCTCTAGGATAATCCTCAAGGTTTCAGCTCTATCAGAAGTGAGATCTTTCAAATCATCTTGTGTCTGCTCCTCATAATATCCTTTTTCTTCAACAAACTTCACTTCTCTAGATACTAACACTCTCCTTGTGTTAGGATCATAGCACTTGTATCCTTTCTGACTTGATGAATATCCAATAAACATTGCCTTTGAACTCTTAGCTTCTAGCTTGTTTCTTATCTCTCCAGGCACCATCACAAGACACAAACATCCAAAGATCTTCATATGCTCTAAGAGAGGGTTTGTACTGATTCAGTACCTCAAACGGTGATTCTCCTTGAAGAATCAGAGTTGGTGTCCTGTTGATGAGATAACAAGCCGTAGCAACTGCATCACTCCAAAACTTCTTAGGTACGTTGGATTGAAACATCATGGACCTGGCTACTTCCATCAAATGCCTGTTCTTCCTCTCAGCCACACCATTCTGTTGTGGGGTATAGGGACAGCTTGTCTGATGAAGGATTCCATGCTGAGATAGGTGTAGTTTGAATGCTTGTCCCGTGTACTCTCCTCCATTATCTGACCTAAAAATCTTTATCTTGGCATTGTAATGGTTAGTCACATAGGATTGAAAGTTTTTAAATGCATCAAGTACCCTATCTTTGGTTGGAATTAAGGTTAACCAGGTGTATTTGGATTTTTCATCAATGAAAGTTACATAGTACTTATGATTGTCTCTAGATAGGCAAGGTGCAGTCCAAACATCAGAATGAATGAGATCAAAACACTTTTCATAAACAGTAGTAGACTTGGTAAAGACAGTTCTACAATGCTTGCCTAAAATGCAAGCTTCACACTCATTATTCTCAAAGGAAACACCTGGCAACATCAGTTTTAAAGCCTTATTATGAGGGTGTCCTAATCTAGCATGCCACAATGCATTTTTACTTAAACTAGAACCAGAAACAGAAGTAAACGAGCAGCTATATCTAGAAACAGGAGTGAGATCTTCAAGTAAATATAGCTCTCCTTTAGTCACTCCCTTTCCAATCATCTTGCTGCTTTTAATATCCTGAAACTTCACATCATTAGGACTGAATATAACATTGCATTGCAAATCAGTAGCACATTTCTTAACATATAACAAGTTTGAAGTAAATTCAGGCATATAAAAGGCTTTAGTTTCCTTATCAAATAGTTTAAGACTTCCTATTCCTCTAATAGGAATCTTATCTCCATTAGCAATCATCACATTTCCATTCATTGGTACAATGTTTTTAATCAAGTTAGTGTCACTTATCATATGATGAGATGCACCTGAATCAATCACTAATGGCTTAATGTCATGAGAACTAGCAATGTGTGCAAGGATACTAGATGGTTTGAATGCATGATCATTTCTAGCAAAGTTTGCAATCCTAGATTGATTTACCATTTCTATCAAGCTCTCATGCATCCTATCAGTTCTAGTTAGATTCTGATGGTTCTCTACCACCCTAGCACCAAATGAATACCCAAAGGTGTTACCATTCTCCTTGAACAACTTAATTACCAGTTTTGAGTAAAGTAAAAGATAATCTGAGTTTAGATAAGAATAGAGAAGAGATTAGAGTAGATTTGAGAGATTAAGAGACTAATGGAGAATCATTGTGAAAGGTTTAGAAAGATTGATTTGTTTAGGACTGTCTAATTTTTTATTAATGAGAGAGTTTACAATATATAGACTTTAGATCCTAGGGCTTCATAAGGATAAGGTAGAACAAGCATGTGTAGTCAAAGAAGAGAGGCGCGCCTAATTCAAACTGAACCAATGAGGAGCTCCACATGTGTGACCGGATATAAGTTTTAGAGAATCTGAGTTTGATATAAGGAAAGAAAGAGATTAGAAAGAGTCTAGAGGTGATTTAGAACGAGTTTAGCTAAGAGTTTAGTGTATGATCATGATTGAGAGCCTTTGAGTCTAAGAGAGTGTTTTGGTGTCAAGAACTGTCTGATCTTTTATTAAGAGCATGAGTTACAATATATAGTGTGAGCATACAAGGGTTTTCGAAATCCAGAGAAGACTAAAGCATGTGAGGTCAATGTGGAAAGGATAAGCTCATTTGAACTAGCCAATTAGCTTCTCCACATGCGCGGAGTATCTAGCATCTTGGACCGAGATGCTCTTGCCTTTCCAGCTGTTCCAGCCTGTCAAGGCGCGCTCTTCCTTATCCCTCAACGGTCTGATCCATCCAGGTAAGTTCCTTCCCTTCCCATAAGTTACCCCAAGTAACTTCTTTACTCTTGTCAATGTTTTACTCATCTCCATGTGTACGGATGGTACGGTCATGTACGGACAGTACGGACCTTACCCAAACCTTCCCAAGATTCAACTCATCTCCTTAGTCTCAACTCCTCACTTGCTCCACATATACTCAACTCATCTCAACACTCCCCCTCAAGCTTAGCTTTGTGAAAGTCTAAGCTTGGATAGCCATGAGATCTTCCTCATTAAAAAAACCTTACCAAACAAAACCCATTGGGACAAAACTTTGATAAGGGAAAAAGAGTAAAGACCTCATAGCTAAGGGCTTAGCTCCTTCTTGTGAGATCAATGAGTCCTAGCCGGCTATGAATGGACTCAATTGTCTTCTGCCTTGCTGCCTTTGTGAACACATCTGCTAGCTGATCTTCACTTCTCGTGTAACATGGCAAGATGACTCCAAGAAGAATCATTTGCCTCACCTTGTGACAATCTACTTCAATGTGCTTGGTTCTCTCATGGAAGACTGAGTTGGTGGCAATGTGTATAGCAGCCTGGTTGTCGCAATGCATGGTCATTGGAGTGGATTGAATAATCTCCAAGTGCTACAGTATCCCTTTGATCCATACAAGCTCATTAGTCAGCTTCAGCATGGCTCGGTATTCAGCTTCAGCACTTGAGCATGAGACCACCTTCTGCTTCTTACTCTTCCAAGTTACTAAGTTCCCTCCAATGAATGTGCAGTAGCCGGTTGTGGACCTTCTATCTGCTCTATCTCCTGCCCAATCCGCATCACAGTAGCCTACAACTTCAGTACTCCCATTACACCCCATCCACACTCCTTGATCCGCTGAGCCATTAAGATACATCAAGAGCCGGTTCACCATTCCCCAATGATGTTCTTTTGGAATTTGCATATGCTGACTCACCTGATTCACAGCAAAACAAATATCAGGATGTGTGATGGTTAGGTATATGAGCTTACCCACTAGCTTTCTATAAAGCTTTGCATCCTTGAATGGTGGACTGTCTTCAATCTCCCCCTCACGTGGAACCTTGTATCCATCTTCCAAGGGAGTCTTGGCCGTCTTTCCATCAAGCTTACCTGCATCTTTCAACAGATCAAGTGTATACTTTCTTTGGGATAGAAACAAACCTTCCTTGGATCTACATATCTCAATCCCAAGGAAGTATTTCATCTCTCCCAAGTCTTTAATCTCAAAAACAGATTTAAGAAAGTCTTTAGTGGCTTGTATCTCTTCTTTATCACTACCTGTTATAATGATGTCATCTACATATACAAGTAGAACGACAATACCTGAAGGTGTGTTGAGTGTAAAGAGAGTATGATCAAGCTCTGACTTCCTAAAGCCTCTTCCATTCAGAGTTGTGCTCAACTTGTTGTACCATGCCCTTGGTGATTGTTTCAGACCATAGATAGCTTTCTTTAGTCTGAGAACATTCCCTTTCTTCACCAAGTGCTCTAGACCAGGAGGAGGTAACATATACACTTCATCTTCTAGTTCTCCTTGTAGGAATGCATTCTTTACATCCATTTGCCACAAGCCCCACTCAAGATTCACCGCAAGTGATAGGACAATCCTGATGGTATGTAGCTTAGCAACTGGCGCAAATGTGTCTATATAATCCTCTCCATATGTTTGAGTGAATCCTCTTGCAACCAAGCGAGTCTTCTTTCTATCAATCTGTCCATTTGCTTGGTACTTGATTGTGAAGATCCATCTACTAGACACTGCTCTCTTTCCTTTAGGTAACTCACTCTCATACCAAGTGTCATTCTTGATCATTGCATTGGATTCAGCTCCCACTGATTCCCTCCACTCCTTGTCCTTCATGGCTTCCTCATATGACTTTGGTACATGGCTCTCATCTAAGCTTACCATAAAGGCACAATGTTCTTCTGGATAATGAGCAAAGGAACACACA
Organism: Brassica napus; assembly: GCF_020379485.1. Taxonomy (NCBI): domain Eukaryota; kingdom Viridiplantae; phylum Streptophyta; class Magnoliopsida; order Brassicales; family Brassicaceae; genus Brassica; species Brassica napus. Next base: position 27,218 of record NW_026014917.1, read on the forward strand.
GCTTGAGAAGGATGTTCCACAGCCTGGGCATTGTAGTACACTCTCGTGTTTACCCAGTTGGAACTATCCTTTCTCAATCTGGTGCTTCTTCTCAATGGCTGCACCGCCGGCTCTGTTTCAGGTTCAGTTGTAGTTTCAGTTGTAGTTGCATTAGTTTCCTCCTCTTGATCTTGGCTTGGTACCTCCCTATCTTCCTGCATCATACTTTGATCATGATCACCTGAGCCTTCTTGATCATGGCTTTCAACATGTACTTCAGCTGGTTCAGGTGTGTTTTCCCCCCCATGATCTAAGTTTGTTGCCTCGGTAGGTTGTGTGGTTGTTGTACTGCGTCTCTCCTTCGGATCCTGGGTAGTATGTATCCCAAGCCCCTCTAGAATACTTCTAAGGCTGGCCGCTCTATCTGACTCTCTTGTCAATTCTAGCAGCTCATCTTGATTCTTTTCCTCATAGAACCCCTTTATGAGATTTAAGGATGTAAATGATTATCTGAGTTTAGAAAGGATTATAGAAGAGAATAAGAGATTAAGAGACAGATTAGAGACTAATGGAGAATCATAATGAAATGAGTATAGAGAGAGATTGTTTAGAACTGTCTAATCTTATTATGAGATCAGGTTACAATATTTATAGAAGAGGTATTAGGGTTACAAGTCAAGAGAAAGCAGCACTAGTCATAAGCATGTGAAGTCAAGCCAAAGGGGAGCGTCCCTTTTGAATGAACGGATGGTAAGGCTCACACGCTTGGCCTTTACAGCCTGTCCACGGCCTGGATGGATAAGGCTCGTCCCACCCTTATCCCTAAACGGTCTGATCAGTCTTGAGACCTTCTATGTACTCTAGAGGCTTTACTCACCCATCTCCTTCTTCCTTCATGTTTCCTCAGATGTACGGCCAAGCCCCTGTCCGTACATAGGCCGTACTGTCCGTACTCTTTCCATCACTTGCTTAGCTCTTCCTCTCCTTCTCATAATGACTTCCTCATCTCAACACTCCCCCTCAAGCTTAGCTTTGTGAAAGCCTAAGCTTGGATGGCTATGAGATCTTCCTCATTAAAAACCTCACCAAGAAAAACCCATTGGGACAAAACCTTGATGAGGGAAAAAGAGTAAAGACCTCACAGCCAAGAGGATCAGCTCCTTCCCTTCCCAAGATCAATGAGGCCCAACCTGATATGAATGGACTCCATTGTCTTCTGTCTTGCAGCCTTGGTGAACACATCAGCCAACTGATCTTCACTCCTTGTGTAACATGGCAAGATGACTCCTAGAATGATCATTTGCCTCACCTTGTGGCAATCAACTTCAATGTGCTTGGTTCTCTCATGAAACACCGAGTTGGATGCAATGTGAATGGCTGCTTGGTTATCACAATGCATTGTCATTGGCGTGGCTTGATCAATCTCCAAATGCTTCAAGATGCCTTTGATCCACACCAACTCGTTGGTAAGCTTCAGCATAGCTCTATACTCAGCTTCTGCACTTGAGCAAGAGACCACCTTCTGCTTCTTACTCTTCCATGTCACCAAGTTGCCTCCAATGAATGTGCAATAGCCTGTGGTTGATCTCCTGTCTGCTCTATCACCAGCCCAATCTGCATCACAGTATCCAACCACTTCAGTGCTTCCATTGCAACCCATCCATACTCCTTGATCAGGTGAGCCGTTGAGATACATCAAGATCCTCTCCACCATGCGCCAATGATGCTCCTTAGGAACTTGCATGTGTTGACTCACCTGATTCACAGCAAAACAAATGTCAGGTCTAGTTATGGTAAGATAAATCAATTTGCCAACTAGTTTTCTATAGAGTTTAGGATCCTGATAAGGTTTGCTGTCTTCAATCTCCCCCTCTCGTGGGACTTTGTAGCCATCCTCCATAGGCATCCTTGCAGTCTTGCCTCCATAAGCACCTGCACCTTTCAAAAGATCAAGTGTATACTTCCTTTGGGACATGAATAAACCTTCCTTGGATCTACATATCTCAATTCCAAGAAAGTATTTCATTTCTCCCAAATCTTTAATCTCAAACATGGATTTAATGAACTCCTTGGTTGCTATGATACCTTCCTTATCACTTCCTGTGATAATGATATCATCAACATACACAAGAAGTGCAATCATACCTGAGGGAGTTGTGAGTGTGAAGAGAGTGTGGTCTAGTTCAGACTTCTTGAAGCCACGGCCATTCAGAGTAGTGCTCAGCTTGTTGTACCAAGCCCTTGGTGATTGCTTCAGCCCATAGATAGCTTTCTTCAATCTTAACACATTCCCTTTCTTCACTAAGTGTTCTAGGCCTGGAGGTGGATGCATATATACTTCATCCTCAAGTTCACCTTGTAAGAATGCATTCTTCACATCCATTTGCCATAACCCCCATCCAAGATTCACAGCCAAGCTTAATACAATCCTTATGGTATGTAGTTTAGCTACTGGTGCAAAGGTCTCTATGTAATCTTCTCCATAAGTTTGAGTGAAACCTCTTGCTACTAGCCTTGACTTCTTCCTCTCAACCTTTCCATCAGCCTTATACTTGATTGTGAATATCCATTTACTACTCACAGCCTTCTTCCCTTTTGGTAACTCACTCTCATACCATGTATCATTCTTGATCATGGCTCCTGCCTCAGCTCCAACTGATTCCTTCCATTCTTTATCCATGATTGCTTCTTCATAGCTTCTTGGAATATAGTTCTCATCCAAGTTTCATGAACGCACAATGTTCTTCAGGGTATTGAGCACACACAACTCGAGAAGGATCCTCCACAGCTTGGGCATTGTAGTACACTCGCGTGTTTACCCAAGATTCTGATTCCTTCATTCTTTATCCATGATTGCTTCTTCATAGCTTCTTGGAATATAGTTCTCATCCAAGTTAATCATGAACGCACAATGTTCTTCAGGGTATTGAGCAAAGGAACACACAACTCGAGAAGGATCCTCCACAGCTTGGGCATTGTAGTACACTCGCGTGTTTACCCAAGAGGAAGGATCCTTTCTAATCCTTGTGCTTCTCCTCAATACAGGTTGTTCTTGCACTTGAACCTGCTCATCTTGTATATGCGGTTCTTGTGCTTCACTGTGATGTTCTTCATCTCCTTGGTCTTGCTCACCTTGATGATGAGAACCTGAGTTGAACTCTTCTCCTTCTTCACTCAAGCCGACTCCTTCTTGGCCATTTTCTTGAGTTTCAGGTTCACTTCCCCCCTCATGATCAAGGTGAGGTGTTTGAGCAGCTCTTCTTGGTTCATTTGAGCTCTCTTCTGGTTGTCTACTTCTTGTGGACTGATCCTGATTCATCTTGATACCAAGACCTTCCAAAATCACTCTTAAGACTCCAGCCTTATCTGATGTAAGATCCCTCAAGTCTTCTTGATTCTTCTCTTCATAGTATCCTCTTTCTTCAATGAACTTCACATCTCTAGATACAAGTACCCTTCTAGCTTCTGGATCATAACACTTATATCCTTTTTGAGTTGTTGAGTAGCCAATGAACATTGCCTTTCTGCTTCTTGCTTCTAGCTTGTTCCTCAACTCTCCTGGTACCAACACATAACACAAGCATCCAAACACTCTCATATATGTCAAAGATGGCTTGCGCTGGTTCAGTACCTCAAACGGTGCTTGATCCTTCAATACCCTTGTAGGTATTCGGTTGATTAGATAGCAAGCAGTGGATACAGCATCACTCCAGAATCTTTTAGGTACATTAGCTTGGAACATTAATGACCGAGCCACCTCCATCAAGTGCCTGTTCTTCCTCTCAGCTACACCATTCTGTTGTGGTGTGTAGGGGCAGCTTGTTTGATGAAGTATTCCATGATGATCTAGATGACTTTTGAACGCATAGCTTGTGTATTCTCCTCCATTATCTGATCTCAAAATTTTAATCTTAGCATGATAATGGTTAGTCACATAAGCTTGAAAGTTCTTGAATGCATCTATCACCCTATCTTTTGATGGAATTAGTGTTAACCAGGTGTATTTAGATTTTTCATCAATGAATGTGACAAAGTACTTATGATTATCTCTAGAGAAAATAGGTGCAGTCCACACATCAGTATGAATCAAATCAAAGCAATTTTCATAAGCAGTAGATGTTCTTGGAAATACATTCTTACAATGCTTGCCTAAAATGCAAGCTTCACACTTATCATTTTCAAAAACCACACCTGGTAACATCAAGTTTAAAGCCCTCTCATGGGGATGACCTAGTCTAGCATGCCACAATGCATTTTTATTCAAACTAGAAGCAGAAGTAAATGAGCAGTTATGATTGGAAACAGGATCAAGCTTCTCAAGCATATATAACTCTCCCTTTGTAACTCCTTTTCCAATCAGTTGGCTGCTTTCAATATCCTGAAACTTCACATCATTAGGACTGAATATAACATTGCAATTCAAATCAGTAGTGCATTTCTTAACTGAAAGTAGATTTGATGTGAATTCAGGAATGTAAAATGCTCTAGTAGTCTTATCAAATAGCTTTAAGTTTCCTATTCCCTTAATAGGTATCTTATCTCCATTTGCAATCATCACACATCCATTAGTAGGTTCTATGTCTTTAATCAGGTTGGTGTCACTAATCATATGATGAGATGCACCTGAATCTATAATCAATGGTTTGGATGCATTGCTAGCATGATGGCAGATACAATTTGATCTATATGCATTCATCCTAGCATTTCTATCAATGCACTGCTCAATTCCAGCCTTACTATCATTCCTAGCAATCTCAGCCTTACTGTGAGTCATTTCTATAGTCCTAGCAATCATAGAAGCACCAAATGAATACCCATGAATGTTACCATTATCCTTGAGCATTTTGATGAGTGCATCCATCTCGGACCTCCTGATGAAGTCTTGATCATTGCCTCGGGGGTTGATGGCTCCAGTATAAGTCACCAAAGCTTTTCCATTCCCTTCACGGTTCTCCACTTCAGTTCCTCGGTTGGATGGCCCTGCTCCACTTGATCCTTCAGTCATGTGAGCTCTTGCCTCTTTCTCCTTTATGAACTTAGCCGGCTTCAAGTGGGGATGGAGTATCCAGCACTGAATCTTCTTGTGCCCATACCTCTTGCAATGATCACAATTCCCATTGAACTTCTCATACTTGTTGTAGCCAGCTTTGTTGGCTTGAGGAGGTTCTTCACGGTCAGATTGCACAGCATTTGCAAGAGATAAGTCTCCCTTGCCTCCAAACAAGCCCATTGAGCCCTGCTCCCTTTGTATCTGAGCACACACCTCCTCAAGGTCAGGTAATTTCTCGGACCTTAGCATGTGCTGAATGAGACCATTGTAGCTTGCATTCAATGTGAGCAGCAACCCAAAGACCTTGTCCTGCTCACGCCTCTCATTTAGAAGCTCTGGATCAACTGTGCTTGGCCTCAACATCTCCAGCTCAGACCACAGTGTCCTGAACCTCCCCAAATGCTTTGTAAACTCCATGTCATCTTGGGTTAACTCGTTGATTGCCTTCTTGACTTCAAACACTCGGTTCAGGTTAGAAACATTTCCATACACCTTCTTCAGAGTGTCCCACAGCTCCTTGGCTGTCTCACAGTAGCTATAAGCATCTAGGATAGCCGGTTCCAACGAGGCATGAAGAACTGACATCACCATCATGTCTTCTTGTTGCCACTTCTCCACAACACTCTCCTCGGAGCTCTCTGCGTCACCCTCTTGAGTAATCGCCCTTGGAGCTTCACCAGCTGTGATATGCTTCCACAAACCCTTGCTTCCCACAGCAGTCTTCACCATCCTAGACCAGACTAGGTAGTTGCTTCCTTTGAATGTCACCGCGACCTTCATCTTCAAAACACTTTCCATCTTGAACAGCTTGACGTCTACAGCTTGAACACCCTACTAGATCTTGTACTGAGAACCCACACTGCCCTCTAGAACAAAGATTTACCCTTGAGTCTTCAAATGAACCTCCCACGGATCACCAAGACACACGCAAAGTACCTTGAGCTTTTGAACTCTCAAGAAACTCTCAAACACACTCACTTGTTCTCTTAAAGTTTCAAACTTGAATCCTTTAAGAAAGTCACTCACGAACTCAGATTTTAATCAACCTGGCTCTGATACCATATGAGATTTAAGGATGTAAATGATTATCTGAGTTTAGAAAGGATTATAGAAGAGAATAAGAGATTAAGAGACAGATTAGAGACTAATGGAGAATCATAATGAAATGAGTATAGAGAGAGATTGTTTAGAACTGTCTAATCTTATTATGAGATCAGGTTACAATATTTATAGAAGAGGTATTAGGGTTACAAGTCAAGAGAAAGCAGCACTAGTCATAAGCATGTGAAGTCAAGCCAAAGGGGAGCGTCCCTTTTGAATGAACGGATGGTAAGGCTCACACGCTTGGCCTTTACAGCCTGTCCACGGCCTGGATGGATAAGGCTCGTCCCACCCTTATCCCTAAACGGTCTGATCAGTCTTGAGACCTTCTATGTACTCTAGAGGCTTTACTCACCCATCTCCTTCTTCCTTCATGTTTCCTCAGATGTACGGCCAAGCCCCTGTCCGTACATAGGCCGTACTGTCCGTACTCTTTCCATCACTTGCTTAGCTCTTCCTCTCCTTCTCATAATGACTTCCTCATCTCAACACCCTTAGCTTCAATGAACTTTACATCTCTAGAGACTAGAACTCTTCGAGTAGTAGGATCATAGCACTTGTAACCCTTTTGAGTAGTAGAGTAGCCAACAAACATAGCTCTTGTGCTGGTTGCTTCAAGCTTGTTTCTCAACTCTTTTGGCCTAAGGACAAAGCATAGACATCCAAAGATTCGCATATGTTCCAATGATGGCTTGTACTTGTTCAAGGCTTCAAAAGGGGACTGATCATGTAGAATCTTAGTTGGGATCCGGTTGATTAGATAACAAGATGTAGCCACAGCATCACTCCAAAACCTCTTAGGGACATTTGCTTGAAACATCATTGACCTTGCCACCTCCATGAGATGCCTATTCTTTCTCTCAGCCACTCCATTTTGCTGAGGAGTATAAGGACAACTCATTTGGTGTAGTATCCCATGTTGTGCTAGATGTTGCTTGAAGGCTTGACCAGTGTATTCCCCACCATTATCTGATCTCAAAATTTTAATCTTGGCATTGTAATGGTTAGTCACATAGTTTTGAAAATTTTTAAAAGCTTCAAGCACCCTATCTTTGGTTTGAATAAGTGTTATCCAGGTGTATTTCGATTTTTCATCTATGAATGTGACAAAGTATTTAAAACTATCCCTAGACAAGCAAGGAGCAGTCCAAACATCTGAGTGAATTAGATCAAAGCACTTGTCATAAACAGTAGATGAAATGGGAAACACAGTTTTACAATGCTTGCCTAAAATGCAAGCTTCACAATCCTTATTTTCAAATACCACACCTGGTAACATTAAGTTTAAAGCTCTAACATGGGGATGACCTAGTCTAGCATGCCACAATGCATTTTTATTCATCATAGAAGCAGAAGTAAATGAGCAGAAGTAATCAGAAACAGGAGCTAGTTCTTCAAGTAAATATAAATCTCCCTTGGTAACTCCTTTTCCAATCAATTGGCTGCTCTCAATATCCTGAAACTTCACCTCATTAGGACTGAATATAACATTGCAATTAAGGTCTGTAGTACACTTCTTTACAGATAATAGATTTGATGTGAAGTCAGGCATATAAAATGCTTTAGAGTCTTTATCAAACAATTTTAGCTTGCCAATTCCTCTAATTGGGATTTTATCTCCATTTGCAATCATGACATGTCCATTTGTAGGTTCAATGTCTCTAATCAAACTAGTATCACTAATCATATGATGAGATGCTCCTGAATCAACTACCAATGGTTTAAACAGATTGTGTGCAATATGAGACTGTCCTAGTATGCTAGTAGGTTTATAAACAATGCTTGAATGATCAGGTTCTCTAGCAATACTACACGATTCATATAGTGCACCAAAGGAGTAACCAAGAGTACCAAGTGTGTTACCATTCTCCTTTAGCATTTTGATGAGGGAGTCAAGGTCTGATCTCCTTAGGTACTCGTTCTCACGGTTGTTCTGAAGGCTCGGCTGAGGTGTGTAAGTCACCAGGGCCTTGCTATCTCCAGGCTCACGTGTCCCGCCCTCTCCAGCTTGGCCTGAGCTTCCAGCCACACTTGAACTTCCCGGCTCACTTCCAGCATACGAGACATTGGCTCTCCCATCTTTCTCTCTTGAGAACTTGGCCGGCTTCAGATGAGGATGTAAGATCCAGCACTGGTTCTTCTTGTGACCTTGTCTCTTGCAATGATCACAATTTCCCATGAACTTCTTTGCATCATACTGGTTAGAGCTCGCACGGTTTGCTTGCGGAACCTCAGCTTGGTTTGCAAGTGTGATCTCTCCTTTCCCTCCAAAGAGACCGATAGAACCTTCCTCCTTCTGAACTTGTGCACACACTTCCTCAAGGTCAGGTAACTTCCCGGACCTCAGAATGTGTTTGATGAGACTGTTGTAGCTTGGATTCAGCGTGAGCAGCAACCCAAACACCTTGTCCTGCTCGCGTCTCTCAGCCAGCTCATCTAGGTTGGTTGTGCCTGGCCTCAGCATCTCCAGTTCAGACCACAAGGCTCTGAACCTCCCAAGGTGCTTAGTAAACTCCATGTCCTCCTGTGTCAAGCTGTTGATAGCACGTTTCACTTCAAACACACGGCTCAAGTTTGAGATGTTACCATAAACCTTCTTTAGCGTGTCCCAAAGATCCTTTGCTGTCTCACAGTAGCTGTATGCCTCCAGGATAGACACTTCAAGAGACCGTTGGAGTATAGACATCACCAGCTGATCATCTTGCTCCCACTTCTCTTCATCGCACTCGACAATCTCCTTGTCGCCTTCATAAGTAATGAGCTTTGGGGCTTCACTCTGTGTGATGTGTCCCCATAAACCCTTACTCCCCACTGCTGTCTTCACCAAACGAGACCACAAAAGGTAGTTACCCCCCTTGAGAGTAACCGGAACCACTGCCTTGTTGCTTTCCATTTCAGAATCACCCGGATGAAAGATAAGTGGCTAGTGTGTTCTTGAGTGTTCTAGTACTCAAACCCAGATTATGATGAACCTGGCTCTGATACCATATAAGTTTTAGAGAATCTGAGTTTGATATTATAAGATTAAGAGAATGAAATGATTTAGAGAAGATTAAGGAACAGAATGAGAGATTATGAAAAGATTAGACTAGAATCATGCTTAAGAGAGTATGAGCTTAGTGAGAGAAACTCAGAACTGTATATCTATTATTAAATGACCAGAGTTACAATATATAGGATGAGATCATAAGGGTTTTCGAAATCATAGAGCTAAGCTAAGCATGTGAAGTCAACAAGGAGAGGATAAGCCTTATTTGGACCGGCCAATCAGCTTCCCCACATGCTTGGAGTATCTAGCATCTTGGACCAAGATGCTCTTGCCTTTCCAGCTGTGCCAGCCTGTCAAGCCGCGCCTCTTCTTATCCTCCAACGGTCTGATCCATCAGCCAAAGCCTCTTCTTTCCACATGAGTTACCCGGGTAACTCTTTGTGACCGTGGTCGAGGTTTCACTTGTCCTAACATGTACGGACGTACGGCCTTGTACGGCCTTGTACGGTCAGGCCAATGTGAACCTCTCCCATCACACCAATGCTTAACATACTCTCTTCAGTCTTAACCCCTTTGTGCTTCACACCTGTATACTCAACTCTTCAACACTCCCCCTCAAGCTTAGCTTTGTGAAGTCTAAGCTTGGACACTATGAGATCTTCCTCATTAAAAACCTCACCAAAGAAAACCCATTGGGACAAAACTTTGATGAGGGAAAAAGAGTAAAGACCTCATAGTAAGGGGCTCAGCTCTTAGATGAAAGATCAACGAGTCCCAACCTGATGTAGATGGACTCCATTGTCTTCATTCTTGCTGCTTTTGTGAACACATCAGCCAGTTGATCTTCACTCCGTGTGTAGCATGGCAGGATCACTCCCAAGACTATCATCTGCCTTACCTTGTGACAATCCACTTCAATGTGCTTGGTTCTCTCATGGAAGACTGAGTTGGAGGCAATGTGGATTGCAGCTTGGTTATCACAATGCATTGTCATTGGCGCCACTTGCTCAATCTCAATGTGCTTCAAGATCCCCTTGATCCATACCAACTCATTAGTGAGCTTCAGCATTGCTCTATATTCTGCCTCCGCACTAGAACAAGAGACCACCTTCTGCTTCTTGCTCTTCCAAGTCACAAGGTTCCCTCCAATGAAGGTGCAGTAGCCGGTTGTAGATCTTCTGTCTGCTCTATCTCCAGCCCAATCTGCATCACAGTAACCAACCACTTCTGTACTCCCATTGCATCCCATCCAGACTCCTTGGCCTGGTGATCCGTTGAGGTAGCTTAGCACTCTATCTACCATTCTCCAATGATGATCCTTTGGAGCTTGCATGTGTTGACTCACCTGATTCACAGCAAAGCAGATATCAGGTCGTGTGATTGTTAGGTAGATTAGCTTACCCACTAGCTTCCTATAAAGCTTAGGATCATGGAACAGCTTGCTGTCTTCAAGCTCCCCCTCTCTTGGCACTTTGTACCCATCCTCCATTGGCATTTTTGCGGTTTGTCCTCCAAGTTTACCTGCATCTTTCAAAAGATCAAGTGTATATTTCCTTTGGGACATGAATAATCCTTCCTTGGATCTACAAATCTCAATCCCAAGAAAGTATTTCATCTCTCCAAGATCTTTAATCTCAAACACAGACTTGAGATAGTCTTTGGTTTCTTGTACTCCAACCTTATCACTACCAGTAATGATAATGTCGTCAACATAGACCAATAGACAGATGATACCTGAGGTTGTGTTTAGAGTAAATAAGGTATGGTCCAGTTCAGACTTCCTGAAGCCTTTTCCATTCAGTGTAGTACTCAGCTTGTGATACCAGGCTCTAGGTGATTGCTTCAATCCATAGATAGCCTTCTTCAACCTTAGGACATTCCCTGGCTTCACAATACTCTCAAGACCCGGAGGAGGCTGCATATACACCTCATCTTCAAGTTCCCCTTGTAGAAATGCATTCTTCACATCCATTTGCCACAATCCCCATTCAAGATTAGTAGCAATTGATAAGATGATTCTGATGGTGTGAAGCTTAGCCACTGGAGCAAATGTGTCTATGTAGTCCTCTCCATATGTCTGTGTAAACCCTCTAGCCACAAGCCTGGTCTTCTTCCTATCAACCGTCCCATCTGGTCTATACTTGATTGTAAATATCCATTTACATGATACTGCCTTCTTCCCTTGAGGCAGCTCACTCTCATACCAGGTTCCATTCTTACTCATAGCATCAGCCTCATCCGCAACTGAGTCTCTCCACTCTTTATCTTCCATTGCCTCTTCATATGTCCTTGGTATGTAGCTTGTATCCAAACTTGTCATAAAAGCACAATGCTCGTTTGGGAACTCGGCAAATGAACAGACAGCTTGACTGGGATGTGCAACGGCTTGAGCATTGTAGTAAACTCTGGTATTGGCCCAGTTAGATGGATCCTTCCTTACTCTTGTACTTCTTCTTAATGGCACTGTCTCCATAAGTGGCTCACTGGCCACCTCAGGTTCTATAGCCGTTTCATTGATTACCTCTTCCCTTTCTTCAGGTTGTACCTCCATCTGATCTCTTCTTTCTTCAGTTGCATCTCCATTGTGCATAACTTGTTGATCAGGACTTGAGCTCCCTAAACACTTTTGTGTTTTAAGAGTATGATTCAAATAATCAGAGATAATCAGATAAAAGTACCAAAGAGATTAAGAGATTTTAGAGAATAGAGAGAGAATAGAGAGAGAGAGGCTCAAAACTCCATTAATTGATTTAATGTATCAGATACAAGATATATATGAAGAGATAAGGCTGATTAAGTGAATTTCGAAATCCATAAGCATGTGTAGTCAATGGACAGGCTGGAACTCCTTTTGAAATGCTTGGCTGTGCTTTCTCACATGCTTGCACTAGTGTAAAAGCATCCTCTCCTTTCCAGCATCATACAGGCTGTCAAAGTGCTCCCTTATCCTTCCTTATCCTCCCTTATCCTCTTTGGTCGAGTTTCATCTCTTCTCTTCACTAAGTTACCTTCTCATCCCATCAGATAACTTCCCCAAGTAGTTACTGTGGTTAAAATAAAGTTACCACAGTAAAACTCTAAAGTTACTGTCTCACCAACTTAACACTCCCCCTCAAGCTTGACCATATGGAACAAGTCAAGCTTGGATTGCCATGAGATCTTCCCTCATTAAAAACCTCATCAAAGAAAACCCAATGGGATAAAACTTTGATGAGGGAAAAAGAGTGGAGATCTCATGACGAGGGGATCAGCTCCTGGGAGTAAGATCAATGAGTCCAAGCCTGGATAGTATGGACTCCATTGTCTTTAATCTTGCTGCCTTAGTAAACACATCTGCAAGTTGATCTTCACTTCTTGTATAACATGGCAGAATCACTCCTAAGATAATCATCTGCCTCACCTTGTGGCAATCAACTTCTATGTGCTTTGTCCTCTCATGAAAGACTGAGTTAGAAGCAATGTGGATAGCTGCTTGATTGTCACAATGCATTGTCATAGGAGTACTCTGCTCAATCTCCAAATGCTTCAAGATCCCCTTGATCCACACCAACTCGTTTGTCAGCTTCAACATGGCTCTATACTCAGCTTCAGCACTTGAACAGGAGATAACCTTCTGCTTCTTACTCTTCCAAGTGACCAAGTTCCCTCCAATGAATGTACAATACCCAGTAGTTGATCTCCTGTCCACTCTATCTCCTGCCCAATCAGCATCACAATACCCAACCACTTCTGTACTGCCATTGCAACCCATCCAAACTCCTTGTCCATGCGAGCCACTCAAATACCTCAGTATCCTATCAACCATCTTCCAGTGATGTACCTTTGGCGCCTGCATATGTTGGCTCACTTGATTCACAGCAAAGCATATATCAGGTCTGGTGATAGTCAAGTAGATCAGCTTACCCACCATCCTTCTATACAGCTTAGCATCCTCAAACAACTGGTTCTCTTCAACCTCCCCCTCACGCAAGACCTTATACCCTTCCTCAAGAGGTGTCTTAGCTATCTTTCCTCCAAGCATATCAGTCTCCTTCAGCATATCCATAGTGTACTTCCTTTGAGACATAAACAAACCCTCCTTAGATCTGCATATCTCAATCCCCAAAAAATACTTCATCTCTCCCAAGTCTTTAATATCAAACACAGACTTGAGAAACTCTTTTGTGGCTTTAATCCCAGCCTTATCACTCCCTGTGATAATCAAATCATCCACATACACCAAAATTACTATGATCCCTGATGGTCCAACCAGTGTGAAGAGTGTATGATCTAGTTCAGACTTCCTGAACCCTCTCCCATTGAGAGTTGTACTAAGCTTTCTGTACCAAGCTCTAGGAGACTGCTTCAGCCCATATATAGCCTTCTTCAATCTCAAGACATTTCCTGGCTTCACTAGATGTTCAAGACCAGGAGGTGGAAGCATATATACCTCATCTTCTAGCTCACCTTGCAGGAAAGCATTCTTCACATCCATCTGCCACAAATCCCACTCCAAGTTTGTTGCAATAGACAACACAATCCGAACTGTATGTAGCTTAGCTACTGGTGCAAAGGTATCAATGTAATCCTCTCCATAGGTCTGTGTAAATCCTCTTGCAACCAATCTGGTCTTCTTCCTATCAATCTGTCCATTTGCTAGATACTTGATTGTGAAGATCCATTTACTAGATACAGCCCTCTTTCCCTTAGGCAGCTCACTCTCATACCATGTATCATTTTTGATCATAGCACCTGCTTCAGCTCCCACTGATTCTTTCCATTCCTTGTCTAGCATAGCTTCTTCATATGTCCTTGGTATATAGCTCTCATCCAGACTAATCATAAAGGCATGATGCTCCTCTGGAAACTCAGCAAAGGAACACACAGCTTGAGAGGGATGCTCCACAGCCTGGGCATTGTAGTACACTCTCGTGTTTACCCAGTTGGAAGGATCCCTCCTTATCCTTGTGCTCCTCCGCAAGGTCTCAACCTGTTCTTCAGCCTGACATTCTCTTGTGCTTCCTCTCTTAAACCAGTAGGTTCTCCTTGCTCATCTCCACTAGACTGAGCAACATTCTCTACTTCCTGTGTCTCCTCCTGATCATGCTGACCTGAATCCTCTTGGTTATGCTCCTGCTCCCCTGATTCAGATCCATTCCCCCTCTCATGATCAAGAGGGGTTGTTCCTCCAGCTTCTCCAGCTTGATTAGAAGGGCATGTTCTTCCTGGTTCCTGATCTTGGGATAATCCTATCCCTAGCCTCTCCAACAACACTCTCAATGTTGTTGCCTTCTCTGATGGAGCTCGGGACAGATCCTCTAGGTCTTCCCATTTCTTCTCCTCATAATACCCTTTAGACTCAACAAACTTCACTTCTCTAGACACCATAACCCTCCTGGTTATTGGATCATAACATTTGTAGCCTTTCTGAGTGATTGAGTACCCAATGAACATAGCTTTAGTACTCTTTGCTTCTAGCTTGTTCCTTCTTTCTCCGGGAATCATCACATAACATAAGCATCCAAAAACTCTCAAATGATCAATGTGTGGCTTGGTCTTGTTCAATACTTCAAAGGGAGACAGTTTCTTCAAGACACGGGTTGGCACTCTATTGATGAGATAGCAAGCGGTCTGAACAGCATCACTCCAAAACCTCTTAGGGACATTCATGTGGAACATTATTGATCTCGCAACCTCCATCAAATGTCTGTTCTTCCTCTCAGCCACCCCATTTTGTTGTGGTGTGTAAGGACAGCTAGTTTGTTGCACAATCCCATGCTTTGCAAGATGACTCTTGAAAGCATTGCTAGTGTATTCTCCTCCATTATCAGACCTCAGAATCTTCACAGTGGCATTGTACTGGTTGGTAACATATGCTTGGAAGTTCATGAAGGCTTCTAGGACTCTGTCTTTGGAGGGAATCATGGTGATCCATGTGTACTTTGACTTCTCATCAATGAATGTCACAAAGTACTTATGGCTGTCTCTAGACATACAGGGAGCTGTCCACACGTCTGAATGCACCAGATCAAAGCAATTCTCATATCTGGTTTCTGATGTTGTGAAGACAGTCCTACAGTGCTTTCCAAGTATACAAGCTTCACACTCCAAGTGATTGAACGCCATACTTGGTAGAATCAGTTCAATTGCCTTGGCATGAGGATGTCCCAGCCTTGCATGCCATGTGAGATTATCACACCTATCCGTTGTGCTGCTTAAACACACAGACCCCACAGGACTAGGCGCTTCAGTTGTTTGGAGATGATAGAGCTGATGCTTGCTGTCTCCTCTGCCAATAACCCTTCCAGTCTTCAAATCCTGGAACTCAACTTCATTTGGTCTGAAAACCACTTGACAATCCAGATCAACTGTAGCCTTCTTAACTGAGATTAGATTGGATGTAAACTGAGGTAGGTAGAAGGCAGTGGAGTTCTTCTCAAACAGCTTGAGGTTTCCCACTCCTTCTATTGGGATCCTGGTACCATTGGCTATCATGACACTCCCTGTTGCTGCTTTAACCTCACTGATTAGTCTCTTGTCACTGATCATGTGGTGTGTTGCTCCAGAGTCAATGATGATGGGTTTAGATGTGGATGCTTTGGCAGGAGCACCCAGACTCCGGGTCGTAGCCAAAGCATACACATGCTTAATCAACTCATCCCATTCCTTCTTTGTCACACACTCATCTGCCCTCTTGGTATCCATTCCCCTCATATCCGCACTGTCTCCTACTGTTTCTCCCATGTATGCTGAGTAGGAGCATTCTCCCATCACCATCAGTTGCTGAATCTCCTTGATCACTTTCAGTTCCACCTCAAGTTGTCTCCTCTTCATCCTAGTCTTTCTTCCTCGGATCCATATCTTGGACAACCTCCTCAGGCTTGCCCTCTTACACTTTGTACCATTCCTCCTCTTGATCCGCTTCTTGTTCTTCTCATGAACATCATACGCTGCTTGGATCAAGTCACACAACCCATCCACATCTGCTTGCTCTTCACCTTTGATCATTTGCATACTCAGCTGACCATAAGATGAGTTTAAGCTGACTAGAAGACTCAAGACTACATCTTGCTCCATCCTCTTCTGTATCATCTCCGGGTCTGATGCCTTTGTTCTCAAGACACTCAACTCCTTCCACAGGTATTTCAGCTTTCCCACAAGCTGATGAAGTTCTTCTGCTCCTCTTTTAAGACTGCTGCGAGTTCCCTTGACCTCACAGACCTTCTTCAGTGCAGATCTACTCCCACAAACTGCTCCAATCTCACATCTTGTGTGGTTTCCTTGAACAGCTCTTTCTTCAGACCTCAGGCTCCACGCCTGACCTTCATTTGCAGTCATTTCTTGTAAAGGCTTCTCCTTTCCATGACTGCTCCATAACCCACAGCTTTCCAAAGCTCTTTTGGCCCACCTTGACCACTCGCCATGCCTCTCCTCTTCAGTCTTCATGGTTGTACTAGATCTGTGCTTCATTTCCATGTTGAGATCGTTTGAATCCATCAGAATATCTCACACCACTCAGATAATAAAGACCAGAACTCAAGAACACCAAGAACACTCAAGAACACTCAAGAACACTCAAGATTTTTATGAAAAAGAAATCACACTCTCCCCTTTTAAGCAACCTGGCTCTGATACCATAAACACTTTTGTGTTTTAAGAGTATGATTCAAATAATCAGAGATAATCAGATAAAAGTACCAAAGAGATTAAGAGATTTTAGAGAATAGAGAGAGAATAGAGAGAGAGAGGCTCAAAACTCCATTAATTGATTTAATGTATCAGATACAAGATATATATGAAGAGATAAGGCTGATTAAGTGAATTTCGAAATCCATAAGCATGTGTAGTCAATGGACAGGCTGGAACTCCTTTTGAAATGCTTGGCTGTGCTTTCTCACATGCTTGCACTAGTGTAAAAGCATCCTCTCCTTTCCAGCATCATACAGGCTGTCAAAGTGCTCCCTTATCCTTCCTTATCCTCCCTTATCCTCTTTGGTCGAGTTTCATCTCTTCTCTTCACTAAGTTACCTTCTCATCCCATCAGATAACTTCCCCAAGTAGTTACTGTGGTTAAAATAAAGTTACCACAGTAAAACTCTAAAGTTACTGTCTCACCAACTTAACACTCCCTTCATTCTCATGAGCTGTATCAGACTTGTTTCCCCCTTCATGATCAGCATGGGATGTGTCTTCAGCTTCATTTTGAACTGGTGCTTCTCGCCCCTTTGGATCCTGGGTTGTATTGATCCCAAGAACATCCAAGATCATCCTAAGACTCGCAGCCTTATCAGATGGTTGAGCTAGATCTTTCAGATCTTCCCAGCTCCTTTCTTCATAGTAACCTTTAGTTTCTATGAACTTTACGTCCCTTGAAACTAGGAGCCTTCTTGTTTGCGGCTCAAAGCATTTGTATCCTCTTTGTGTTGTTGAGTACCCCACAAACATGGCTTTAATACTCTTAGGCTCCAACTTGTTCCTCATGTCTCCTGGAATCAGCACATAACATATGCTTCCGAACACTCTCAAATGGCTTAGGGATGGCTTGATCTTATTCAGAACTTCAAACGGTGATTGATCTTCCAAGACTCTTGTAGGAATTCGGTTGATCAAGTAGCAGGCTGAGATCACAGCATCACTCCAAAACCTTTTTGGGACATTGGTTTGAAACATCATTGATCTTGCAACCTCCATTAGATGTCTGTTCTTTCTCTCAGCCACACCATTTTGTTGTGGAGTGTAAGGACAGCTAGTTTGATGAAGGATTCCGTGTAAGGCTAGATGTTGCTTGAAGGCAATGCTTGTATATTCCCCACCATTATCTGATCTGAAAATCTTAAGCTTGGCATTATAATGGTTAGATACATAAGCTTGAAAGTTTTTAAATGCTTCAAGAACTCTATCCTTAGTTTTAATGAGAGTTATCCAGGTGTATTTGGATTTTTCATCAATGAATGTTACAAAGTACTTATAATTTTCCCTAGACAAGCAAGGAGAACATCAGAATGCACAAGATCAAAACATTTCTCATATATAGTAGTTGAGTTTCTAAAGACTGCCTTACAATGTTTGCCCATACATGCTTCACATTCATTATTTTTATACATGACACCTGGTAACATTAAGTTCAAAGCCCTATCATGTGGATGGCCTAATCTAGCATGCCATAATGCATCATTATTCAAACTAGAGACAGAACTAAAAGAGAAACTTGAATTGGAAATGGGAGCTATGTCTTCTAGCATATAAAGCTCTCCTTTGGTAACTCCCTTGCCAATCATCTTTCTTGTGTCAATATCCTGAAACTTCACATCATTAGGACTAAAGATAACATTGCAATGTAAATCAGTAGTACATCTTTTAACAGATAATAAATTTGATGTGAATTCAGGCATATAGAAAGCTCTAGACTCTTTATCAAACAGATTTAGATTTCCTATTCCTTTAATTGCAATTCTATCACCATTTGCAATCATCACATTTCCACAAGCAGGTTCTATATCCTTAATGAGACTAGTGTCACTAATCATGTGATGAGATGCACCTGAATCTACAATCAAAGGTTTTATCACATTTTTAGCAGCAAGTGTTATAGGTAAATCATTCAAGCTGTTTAGACATCTAGATGCATCGTTTATCTCATTGTTATGACTTAGATAACCATGAGTCCTATCTATGTAAGATGCAGCAAGAGAGTATCCTAGAGGAGTGTTCATACAGTTACCATTCTCCTTGAGAGCTTTGATAAGGGCATCAATGTCTGATCTCCTTATCATCTCACCATCAGTGCTCTTCCCCGGAGTGTGCTGAGTGGTTAAGGCCTTCCCTACACCTTCTTGCATTGCCTGTCCAGCTCCGGATGTTCCAGCTTCACTAGCTCCATCAGACAGATGCGCCCTTGCTTCTCTATCCCTCATGAACTTGGTAGGCTTGAGGTGGGGGTGTAGGATCCAGCACTGGCTCCTCTTATGGCCCTGCTTCTTGCAATGATCACACTTCCCTCCAAACTTTCCTTCCTCAGTCCTGTATGCCGCTTTGTTTGCTTGGACAGCATCAGCTTGATTCGCGAGTGTAAGCTCCCCCTTTCCTCCAAACAACCCAACTGATCCCTCCTCTCTTTGTATCTGAGCGCATACATCTTCAAGGGAAGGAAGCTTTGGTGATCTCAAAATGTGTTTGATGAGGTCATTAAAGACCGGATTCAAGGTGAGCAGCAAACCGAACACTTGATCCTGTTCTCTTCTCTCCATGAGAACATCTTGATCAGTGGTGTTAGGCCTCAGCATCTCTAGCTCAGACCATAAGGCTCTGAACTTTCCCAAGTGTTTAGTAAACTCCACCTCCTCTTGCACAAGAGTGTTGATTGATCTCTTCAACTCAAACACACGGCTCAGATTAGAGATGTTACCGTAGACCTTTTGGAGTGTATCCCACAGGTCCTTTGGCGTCTCACAGTAGCTGTAGGCTTCCAGGATTAAAGCTTCAAGTGACCCATGTAGTACCGTAAGCACCTTCAAGTCATCTTGATCCCACTTCTCTTGATCTACCACCATCAGCTCTTGACCGCCTTCTCCTTCTTTAGCAACTGGTCTCGGAGCTCCATCTGAGATATGGCTCCATAAACCCTTGCTCCCAACTGCCGCTTTCACCAAGCGAGACCACAACAGGTAGTTAGTACCACCCTTCTGTTGAGATGAGGTAATAAAGAGTGACTATATTGATAGAGAATGAGGATTGAGACAGACAGTAACTTTGGAGTTACCACAGTAACTTTGGTTTTACTATGGTAACTAAGTTAAAGCTTGGAAAGTTACCTTGGCTCACATTGGAGAGTAAGCCACGACCAAGGAGCTGTATGGATAAGGGAGGAGCAGTCTGGATAAGGTTTAGGGCTGGATAAGGCTGGAGACAGGCTGGAAAGTAGACAGCATCTAGTAAAAGATGCCAAAGGGATCAAGCATGTGAAGACTCCCATTGGCTGCTTTTGGATGGCTCTCTTTGACTACACATGCCCTGAACCTCTACCTTATCTGATTGATTTCGAAATTGTCTCTCTCATATAAGTATGTTGTAAACCTCATCTTTAATAATTAATGGAGTTTTGAGTCTCTCTCTCTCTAGAATCTCTCTATTCTCTCTAAATTCTACTCTAATCTTCTCTGATTATTATTAAACACACTCTAAAACACAAAAGTGTTTATGGTATCAGAGCCAGGTTGCTCAAAAGGGGGTGAGTGTGTGATTTCAATTTCGCAAATCTGAGTGTTCTTGAGTGTTCTTGGTGTTCTTGAGTTCTGATCTTTATTATCTGAGTGGTGTGAGATATTCTGATGGATTCAAACTATCTCAACATGGAAATGAAGCACAGATCTAGTACAACCATGGAGCTTGAAGAAGAGAGGGATGGCGATTGGTCAAGATGGGCAAAGAGAGCTTTGGAAAGCTGTGGGTTATGGTGTGGTCATGTAAAGGGGAAGCCTTTAGTGGAAATGGCTACTGAAGAAAGGTCCAAACTTGTGAAGGTCAGTGGAGACAAGAGAGTGATCCGTGGCTTGAGACAAGGAAAGGATGAGTTGTATCAGCTTGTGGGAAGGCTGAGAGAAGGATGGATGGAGCTGGATATGCTGAGACCAAGCACAGCTGATCCGAGAGTTATTAAAGAAAGGAGGAAACAAGATGTGTTCTTTAGCTTTCTTGTGAAGGAGATAGGGGTTCTTACTCTTCAAGCGTGTGATTTGTGGGAAGAGAACAAGAGATCAAACCAGTGGAAAGGTGGTACAAGCTGTAAGAAGGGAAGGCTGAGAAAGCTTTCTAGAGTGTGGCTTAAGATGGGAAAGGCTTGGAAGAAGAACATGGAGTCTGGTTATCTAAGTGATAAGATGAGCTTGAAGATTATCAAGGAGGTGGCTCAACAAGTGGTAAGAGGAGAGTGTTCTTACTCTGCCTATATGAGTAACTCAGTGGAGGATAGTATGGTTATGAAGGAGCAGGAGATCAAAGGAGCAGATGACCCTATCACAAAGAAAGAATGGGATGAGTTTGTCAAGTATGTGTATGCTTTGGCTACGACCCGGAGACAAGGTGCTCCTGCCTTAGCATCCACATCCAAACCCATTATCATTGATTCTGGAGCAACACATCATATGATCAGTGATAGAAGTCTGATAAGTGAAGTCAAGGCTGCAACAGGGAGTGTCATGATAGCTAATGGTGCTAGGATCCCAATAGAACGAGTGGGAAACCTCAAGCTGTTTGAGAAGAACTCACCTGCGTTCTATTTGCCTCAATTCACTTCAAATCTGATATCAGTGAAGAAGGCCACCGTTGATCTTGATTGTCAAGTAGTATTCAGGCCAAATGAGGTTGAGTTTCAAGACTTGAAGACTGGGAGAGTTATTGGTAGAGGGGACAGCAGGAATCAGTTATATCATCTCCAAACAGCTAAGAACTCTAATCCTATTGATTCTATATGCTTGAGTAGTACTGCTGATAGGTGTGACAGTATTACTTGGCATGCTAGATTAGGACATCCTCATGCTCGTGCAATTGAATTGATTAGACCTGATATGTCATTCAATCACTTGGAATGTGAAGCTTGCATCTTAGGGAAGCATTGTAGAACTGTTTTTCCCACATCAGAGACCATATATGCAAATTGCTTTGATCTTGTTCATTCAGATGTGTGGACAGCCCCTTGTATGTCTAGAGAAAACCAGAAGTACTTTGTGACATTCATAGATGAGAAGTCTAAGTATACATGGATCACATTGCTGCCATCTAAGGATAGAGTGTTTGAGGCTTTTGTCAACTTCCAAGCATATGTAACTAACCATTACAATGCTACTGTGAAGGTACTACGGTCTGATAATGGAGGAGAATACACCAGTCATGCCTTCAAGAATCATTTGGCTAAACATGGGATAGTGCATCAGACCAGTTGTCCTTACACACCACAGCAGAATGGGGTAGCTGAGAGGAAGAATAGGCATCTGATGGAGGTGGCTAGATCCATGATGTATCATGCTAATGTTCCAAAGAGGTTTTGGGGTGATGCTGTTCAGACTGCATGCTATCTTATCAATCGGATTCCAACTAAGGTATTGAAGAATCTGTCTCCATTTGAAGTGCTGAACAAGAGCAAGCCACACATAGATCATCTCCGTGTCTTTGGATGTCTATGTTATGTCTGGGTTCCAGGAGAACAGAGAAACAAGTTGGAGGCAAAGAGCACTAAAGCAATGCTCATTGGGTACTCAGTAACTCAGAAGGGGTACAAGTGCTATGATCCAGCAACCAGGAGAGTGTTGGTGTCTAGAGATGTTAAGTTCATAGAGACCAAGGGGTATTATGAAGAAAAGAATTGGGAAGATTTGGAAGATCTGTCTCAAGAACCAAGAAACATGGCAGAGAATCTGAGGAACATATTGGAAAGGCTTGGGGTAAACATGTCCCAGGATAAGGTTAGAGAACCTGAAAGAACAACTCCCCTTGATCATGAGGGGGGTAATGAGTCTGAATCAGGAGTGCAAGAGCAGCACCAAGGGGATTCAGGTCATCATGATCAAGTGGTGACACAAGAAGTAGAGAATTTTCCTCAGGTCAGTGTGGATGAGCAAGGAGAGGTTCATGATCAAGAGGAGGTGAGTGAGACAGAAACAGAGGTTCAAGCAGAGGTTCAAGCTGAGGAACAGGTTCAACCATTAAGGAGGAGCACACGGATAAAGAGGGATGCTTCCAACTGGGTAAACACGAGAGTGTACTACAATGCCCAGGCTGTGGAGCATCCTTCTCAAGCTGTGTGTTCCTTTGCAGAATATCCAGAAGAGCACATGGTGTTTATGTGTAACTTGGATGAGAATGAGATACCAAGATCTTATGAAGAAGCTATGAAGCACAAGGTTTGGAGAGATTCAGTAGGAGATGAAAGGGATGCAATGATCAGGAATGACACTTGGTATGAGAGTGAGTTACCTAAAGGGAAGAAGGCAGTTTCAAGCAGATGGATCTTCACCATCAAGTATCTTGCAAATGGGGAGATAGATAGGCGCAAGACCAGGCTGGTTGCAAGAGGATTTACACAGACTTATGGGGAAGATTACATTGACACTTTTGCACCAGTGGCCAAGCTTCACACAATTCGAATTGTGTTATCCATTGCAACAAACTTGGAGTGGGATTTGTGGCAAATGGATGTTAAGAATGCGTTCTTGCAAGGTGAACTTGAAGATGAAGTATACATGCATCCACCTCCTGGTCTTGAGCATCTAGTAAAGCCAGGGAATGTTTTGAGATTGAAGAAAGCAATATATGGGTTGAAACAGTCACCTAGAGCTTGGTACAGGAAGCTGAGTACAACACTCAATGGGAGAGGCTTTAGGAAGTCTGAACTAGATCACACTCTCTTCACCTTGACAGGACCTTCAGGGAGCATTGTGATTCTAGTGTATGTGGATGATTTGATTATCACAGGAAGTGATAAGGCAGGGATTCAGGCTACTAAGGAGTTTCTCAAATCTGTGTTTGACATCAAGGATTTGGGAGAGATGAAGTATTTTCTGGGCATTGAGATATGCAGATCAAAGGAGGGTTTGTTTATGTCTCAAAGGAAGTATACTATGGATATGTTGAAAGAGACTAATGTGCTTGGAGGAAAGATAGCCAAGACACCTCTTGAGGAGGGATATAAGGTTCTGCGTGAGGGGGAGGTTGAAGAGAAGCAGCTGTTTGAGGACCCTAAGCTATACAGGAAGATGGTTGGCAAGCTGATCTACTTGACAATTACTAGGCCAGATATATGCTTTGCTGTGAATCAAGTGAGTCAACATATGCAGGCGCCAAAGGTCCATCATTGGAAGATGGTTGATAGGATACTAAGGTATCTGAGTGGGACGGTTGGACAAGGAGTTTGGATGGGCTGCAATGGCAGTACAGAAGTGGTTGGTTATTGTGATGCTGATTGGGCAGGAGATAGAGTGGACAGGAGATCAACTACTGGGTATTGTACATTCATTGGAGGGAACTTGGTAACTTGGAAGAGTAAGAAGCAGAAGGTTATCTCCTGTTCAAGTGCTGAAGCTGAGTATAGAGCCATGTTGAAGCTGACAAACGAGTTGGTGTGGATCAAGGGGATCTTGAAGCATCTAGAGATTGAGCAGAGTACTCCTATGACTATGCATTGTGACAATCAAGCAGCTATCCACATTGCCTCTAACTCAGTGTTTCATGAGAGAACAAAGCACATAGAGGTGGATTGTCATAAGGTGAGGCAGATGATAATCTTAGGAGTGATTCTGCCATGTTATACAAGAAGTGAAGATCAGCTTGCAGATGTGTTTACTAAGGCAGCGAGATTGAAGACAATGTAGTCCATACTATCAAGGCTTGGACTCATTGATCTTACTCCCAGGAGCTGAGCCCCTTAACCATGGAGTCTCCACTCTTTTTCCCTCATCAAAGTTTTATCCCAATGGGTTTTCTTTGGTGAGGTTTTTAATGAGGGAGGTCTTCATGGTTTCCAAGCTTGACTTGTTCCACATGGTCAAGCTTGAGGGGGAGTGTTGAGATGAGGTAATAAAGAGTGACTATATTGATAGAGAATGAGGATTGAGACAGACAGTAACTTTGGAGTTACCACAGTAACTTTGGTTTTACTATGGTAACTAAGTTAAAGCTTGGAAAGTTACCTTGGCTCACATTGGAGAGTAAGCCACGACCAAGGAGCTGTATGGATAAGGGAGGAGCAGTCTGGATAAGGTTTAGGGCTGGATAAGGCTGGAGACAGGCTGGAAAGTAGACAGCATCTAGTAAAAGATGCCAAAGGGATCAAGCATGTGAAGACTCCCATTGGCTGCTTTTGGATGGCTCTCTTTGACTACACATGCCCTGAACCTCTACCTTATCTGATTGATTTCGAAATTGTCTCTCTCATATAAGTATGTTGTAAACCTCATCTTTAATAATTAATGGAGTTTTGAGTCTCTCTCTCTCTAGAATCTCTCTATTCTCTCTAAATTCTACTCTAATCTTCTCTGATTATTATTAAACACACTCTAAAACACAAAAGTGTTTACCTTCAACGTAACAGCAACCGAGAGAGCCTTGCTCTTGCTTTCTTCCATTTCAAATGCTTAAGAACAACCGCAAATGGGATGAAGCTGAAGATTACTGAGATTAGAAACCAGGAAATGGGTAACCTGGCTCTGATACCATATAAGATTAAGAGAATGAAATGATTTAGAGAAGATTAAGGAACAGAATGAGAGATTATGAAAAGATTAGACTAGAATCATGCTTAAGAGAGTATGAGCTTAGTGAGAGAAACTCAGAACTGTATATCTATTATTAAATGACCAGAGTTACAATATATAGGATGAGATCATAAGGGTTTTCGAAATCATAGAGCTAAGCTAAGCATGTGAAGTCAACAAGGAGAGGATAAGCCTTATTTGGACCGGCCAATCAGCTTCCCCACATGCTTGGAGTATCTAGCATCTTGGACCAAGATGCTCTTGCCTTTCCAGCTGTGCCAGCCTGTCAAGCCGCGCCTCTTCTTATCCTCCAACGGTCTGATCCATCAGCCAAAGCCTCTTCTTTCCACATGAGTTACCCGGGTAACTCTTTGTGACCGTGGTCGAGGTTTCACTTGTCCTAACATGTACGGACGTACGGCCTTGTACGGCCTTGTACGGTCAGGCCAATGTGAACCTCTCCCATCACACCAATGCTTAACATACTCTCTTCAGTCTTAACCCCTTTGTGCTTCACACCTGTATACTCAACTCTTCAACAGATATAAGGAAAGAAAGAGATTAGAAAGAGTCTAGAGGTGATTTAGAACGAGTTTAGCTAAGAGTTTAGTGTATGATCATGATTGAGAGCCTTTGAGTCTAAGAGAGTGTTTTGGTGTCAAGAACTGTCTGATCTTTTATTAAGAGCATGAGTTACAATATATAGTGTGAGCATACAAGGGTTTTCGAAATCCAGAGAAGACTAAAGCATGTGAGGTCAATGTGGAAAGGATAAGCTCATTTGAACTAGCCAATTAGCTTCTCCACATGCGCGGAGTATCTAGCATCTTGGACCGAGATGCTCTTGCCTTTCCAGCTGTTCCAGCCTGTCAAGGCGCGCTCTTCCTTATCCCTCAACGGTCTGATCCATCCAGGTAAGTTCCTTCCCTTCCCATAAGTTACCCCAAGTAACTTCTTTACTCTTGTCAATGTTTTACTCATCTCCATGTGTACGGATGGTACGGTCACGTACGGACAGTACGGACCTTACCCAAACCTTCCCAAGATTCAACTCATCTCCTTAGTCTCAACTCCTCACTTGCTCCACATATACTCAACTCATCTCAACACCGGATGGATAAGGTTTGCTTTCCCTTTACAGCTCGCATCCAGCCTGTCAAGCCGCGTCCCTTATCCTATCTTCAACGGTCTGCTCAGTTACTCCCAAAGGTTAACTCCTTCTAAGTTACCTTTCACCTCAAGGTAGAGTAACTTCCCATTTGGCTGTGTCATACTCGTACGAACAGTACGGCCAGTGTACGGCCTGTACGGTCTTGTCTCGGCCTAACTCCTCTTAATGCCTTCTTCTCCTCATCCCTTCTTCCCAAGGTTTCCTAAGCCTTCATAGTTTAACTCCTCATCTCAACACTCCCCCTCAAACTTAGCTTTGTGAAAGTCTAAGCTTGGATGGCTATGAGATCTTCCTCATTAAAAACCTCACCAAGGAAAACCCATTGGGACAAAACCTTGATGAGGGAAAAAGAGTAAAGACCTCACAGCCAAGAGGATCAGCTCCTTCTCTTCCCAAGATCAATGAGGCCCAACCTGATGTGAATGGACTCCATTGTCTTCTGTCTTGCAGCCTTGGTGAACACATCAGCCAACTGATCTTCACTCCTTGTATAGCATGGCAAGATGACTCCTAGAATGATCATCTGCCTCACCTTGTGACAATCAACTTCAATGTGCTTGGTTCTCTCATGAAACACAGAGTTGGAGGCAATGTGGATGGCTGCTTGGTTATCACAATGCATTGTCATTGGCGTGGCTTGATCAATCTCCAAATGCTTCAAGATGCCTTTGATCCACACCAGCTCGTTGGTAAGCTTCAGCATAGCTCTATACTCAGCTTCTGCA
Organism: Brassica napus; assembly: GCF_020379485.1. NCBI lineage: Eukaryota > Viridiplantae > Streptophyta > Magnoliopsida > Brassicales > Brassicaceae > Brassica > Brassica napus. Next base: position 54,456 of record NW_026014917.1, read on the forward strand.
CTTGAGCAAGAGACCACCTTCTGCTTCTTACTCTTCCACGTAACCAAGTGTTGAGATGAAGACCAAAGAGGCTGAGACAGTAACTTTAGAGTTTTACTGTGGTAACTTTCTTTTAACCACAGTAACTACTTGGGGAAGTTATCTGATGGGATGAGGAGGTAACTTAATGAGGAGAAGAGAGGAAATTCGACCTAAGAGGATAAGGAAGGATAAGGGAGCACTTTGACAGCCTGTATGATGCTGGAAAGGAGAGGATGCTTTTTACTAGTGCAAGCATGTGAGAAAGCACAGCCAAGTGATTCAAAAGGAGTTCCAGCCTGTCCATTGACTCCACATGCTTATACATTTCGAAAACCCTTGTTGCTCTCTCTATTAATACTTGTAAACCTCATCAGTTATTAATTAATGGAGTTTTGAGTCTCTCTCTCTTGTTCTTATTCTCTCTCGAACTCTTAATCTCCTAAACATTATACAAATCACACAGATTAATTATTAAACACACTATAAACACAAAAGTGTTTATGGTATCAGAGCCAGGTTCCGCAAAGGGGATAGTGTGTTTGATTATGATTTTCGAAATCTGAGTTTCTTGAGGTGTTCTTGGTGTTCTTGATGTGTTCTTGGTGTTTTTTTGGTGTGCTTGAGATCGAATTGAGTCTGTGGAGAGTTTCTGATGGATTCAAACGAGTTAAGCATGGTGGAGGAGATAAGATCAAGAAGTGAAGAGAAGAAAGAGAGAGAAAACGAGTGTGCTTGGTCAAGCTGGATAAAGACAGCTTTTGAAAGCTGTGGGATTTGGAGTAATCATGAAAAGGAAGAACCTTTAAAGGTGAGAGCTGCTGAGAAAGATCAGACAGCAAGGTTGGAGGAGATTCAAGTAAAGGTGGAACCTTTAAAGGAGGTAGCTGCTGAAGAAGGTCAGACAGCAAGGTTGGAGGTGTTGAGATGAGGAAGTCATTATGAGAAGGAGAGGAAGAGCTAAGCAAGTGATGGAAAGAGTACGGACAGTACGGCCTATGTACGGACAGGGGCTTGGCCGTACATCTGAGGAAACATGAAGGAAGAAGGAGATGGGTGAGTAAAGCCTCTAGAGTACATAGAAGGTCTCAAGACTGATCAGACCGTTTAGGGATAAGGGTGGGACGAGCCTTATCCATCCAGGCCGTGGACAGGCTGTAAAGGCCAAGCGTGTGAGCCTTACCATCCGTTCATTCAAAAGGGACGCTCCCCTTTGGCTTGACTTCACATGCTTATGACTAGTGCTGCTTTCTCTTAACTTGTAACCCTAATGCCTCTTCTATAAATATTGTAACCTGATCTCATAATAAGATTAGACAGTTCTAAACAATCTCTCTCTATACTCATTTCATTATGATTCTCCATTAGTCTCTAATCTGTCTCTTAATCTCTTATTCTCTTCTATAATCCTTTCTAAACTCAGATAATCATTTACATCCTTAAATCTCATATGGTATCAGAGCCAGGTTGATTAAAATCTGAGTTCGTGAGTGACTTTCTTAAAGGATTCAAGTTTGAAACTTTAAGAGAACAAGTGAGTGTGTTTGAGAGTTTCTTGAGAGTTCAAAAGCTCAAGGTACTTTGCGTGTGTCTTGGTGATCCGTGGGAGTTTCATTTGAAGACTCAAGGGTAAATCTTTGTTCTAGAGGGCAGTGTGGGTTCTCAGTACAAGATCTAGTAGGGTGTTCAAGCTGTAGACGTCAAGCTGTTCAAGATGGAAAGTGTTTTGAAGATGAGGGTCGCGGTGACATTCAAAGGAAGCAACTACCTAGTCTGGTCTAGGATGGTGAAGACTGCTGTGGGAAGCAAGGGTTTGTGGAAGCATATCACAGCTGGTGAAGCTCCAAGGGCGATTACTCAAGAGGGTGACGCAGAGAGCTCCGAGGAGAGTGTTGTGGAGAAGTGGCAACAAGAAGACATGATGGTGATGTCAGTTCTTCATGCCTCGTTGGAACCGGCTATCCTAGATGCTTATAGCTACTGTGAGACAGCCAAGGAGCTGTGGGACACTCTGAAGAAGGTGTATGGAAATGTTTCTAACCTGAACCGAGTGTTTGAAGTCAAGAAGGCAATCAACGAGTTAACCCAAGATGACATGGAGTTTACAAAGCATTTGGGGAGGTTCAGGACACTGTGGTCTGAGCTGGAGATGTTGAGGCCAAGCACAGTTGATCCAGAGCTTCTAAATGAGAGGCGTGAGCAGGACAAGGTCTTTGGGTTGCTGCTCACATTGAATGCAAGCTACAATGGTCTCATTCAGCACATGCTAAGGTCCGAGAAATTACCTGACCTTGAGGAGGTGTGTGCTCAGATACAAAGGGAGCAGGGCTCAATGGGCTTGTTTGGAGGCAAGGGAGACTTATCTCTTGCAAATGCTGTGCAATCTGACCGTGAAGAACCTCCTCAAGCCAACAAAGCTGGCTACAACAAGTATGAGAAGTTCAATGGGAATTGTGATCATTGCAAGAGGTATGGGCACAAGAAGATTCAGTGCTGGATACTCCATCCCCACTTGAAGCCGGCTAAGTTCATAAAGGAGAAAGAGGCAAGAGCTCACATGACTGAAGGATCAAGTGGAGCAGGGCCATCCAACCGAGGAACTGAAGTGGAGAACCGTGAAGGGAATGGAAAAGCTTTGGTGACTTATACTGGAGCCATCAACCCCCGAGGCAATGATCAAGACTTCATCAGGAGGTCCGAGATGGATGCACTCATCAAAATGCTCAAGGATAATGGTAACATTCATGGGTATTCATTTGGTGCTTCTATGATTGCTAGGACTATAGAAATGACTCACAGTAAGGCTGAGATTGCTAGGAATGATAGTAAGGCTGGAATTGAGCAGTGCATTGATAGAAATGCTAGGATGAATGCATATAGATCAAATTGTATCTGCCATCATGCTAGCAATGCATCCAAACCATTGATTATAGATTCAGGTGCATCTCATCATATGATTAGTGACACCAACCTGATTAAAGACATAGAACCTACTAATGGATGTGTGATGATTGCAAATGGAGATAAGATACCTATTAAGGGAATAGGAAACTTAAAGCTATTTGATAAGACTACTAGAGCATTTTACATTCCTGAATTCACATCAAATCTACTTTCAGTTAAGAAATGCACTACTGATTTGAATTGCAATGTTATATTCAGTCCTAATGATGTGAAGTTTCAGGATATTGAAAGCAGCCAACTGATTGGAAAAGGAGTTACAAAGGGAGAGTTATATATGCTTGAGAAGCTTGATCCTGTTTCCAATCATAACTGCTCATTTACTTCTGCTTCTAGTTTGAATAAAAATGCATTGTGGCATGCTAGACTAGGTCATCCCCATGAGAGGGCTTTAAACTTGATGTTACCAGGTGTGGTTTTTGAAAATGATAAGTGTGAAGCTTGCATTTTAGGCAAGCATTGTAAGAATGTATTTCCAAGAACATCTACTGCTTATGAAAATTGCTTTGATTTGATTCATACTGATGTGTGGACTGCACCTATTTTCTCTAGAGATAATCATAAGTACTTTGTCACATTCATTGATGAAAAATCTAAATACACCTGGTTAACACTAATTCCATCAAAAGATAGGGTGATAGATGCATTCAAGAACTTTCAAGCTTATGTGACTAACCATTATCATGCTAAGATTAAAATTTTGAGATCAGATAATGGAGGAGAATACACAAGCTATGCGTTCAAAAGTCATCTAGATCATCATGGAATACTTCATCAAACAAGCTGCCCCTACACACCACAACAGAATGGTGTAGCTGAGAGGAAGAACAGGCACTTGATGGAGGTGGCTCGGTCATTAATGTTCCAAGCTAATGTACCTAAAAGATTCTGGAGTGATGCTGTATCCACTGCTTGCTATCTAATCAACCGAATACCTACAAGGGTATTGAAGGATCAAGCACCGTTTGAGGTACTGAACCAGCGCAAGCCATCTTTGACATATATGAGAGTGTTTGGATGCTTGTGTTATGTGTTGGTACCAGGAGAGTTGAGGAACAAGCTAGAAGCAAGAAGCAGAAAGGCAATGTTCATTGGCTACTCAACAACTCAAAAAGGATATAAGTGTTATGATCCAGAAGCTAGAAGGGTACTTGTATCTAGAGATGTGAAGTTCATTGAAGAAAGAGGATACTATGAAGAGAAGAATCAAGAAGACTTGAGGGATCTTACATCAGATAAGGCTGGAGTCTTAAGAGTGATTTTGGAAGGTCTTGGTATCAAGATGAATCAGGATCAGTCCACAAGAAGTAGACAACCAGAAGAGAGCTCAAATGAACCAAGAAGAGCTGCTCAAACACCTCACCTTGATCATGAGGGGGGAAGTGAACCTGAAACTCAAGAAAATGGCCAAGAAGGAGTCGGCTTGAGTGAAGAAGGAGAAGAGTTCAACTCAGGTTCTCATCATCAAGGTGAGCAAGACCAAGGAGATGAAGAACATCACAGTGAAGCACAAGAACCGCATATACAAGATGAGCAGGTTCAAGTGCAAGAACAACCTGTATTGAGGAGAAGCACAAGGATTAGAAAGGATCCTTCCTCTTGGGTAAACACGCGAGTGTACTACAATGCCCAAGCTGTGGAGGATCCTTCTCGAGTTGTGTGTTCCTTTGCTCAATACCCTGAAGAACATTGTGCGTTCATGGTTAACTTGGATGAGAACTATATTCCAAGAAGCTATGAAGAAGCAATCATGGATAAAGAATGGAAGGAATCAGTTGGAGCTGAGGCAGGAGCCATGATCAAGAATGATACATGGTATGAGAGTGAGTTACCAAAAGGGAAGAAGGCTGTGAGTAGTAAATGGATATTCACAATCAAGTATAAGGCTGATGGAAAGGTTGAGAGGAAGAAGTCAAGGCTAGTAGCAAGAGGTTTCACTCAAACTTATGGAGAAGATTACATAGAGACCTTTGCACCAGTAGCTAAACTACATACCATAAGGATTGTATTAAGCTTGGCTGTGAATCTTGGATGGGGGTTATGGCAAATGGATGTGAAGAATGCATTCTTACAAGGTGAACTTGAGGATGAAGTATATATGCATCCACCTCCAGGCCTAGAACACTTAGTGAAGAAAGGGAATGTGTTAAGATTGAAGAAAGCTATCTATGGGCTGAAGCAATCACCAAGGGCTTGGTACAACAAGCTGAGCACTACTCTGAATGGCCGTGGCTTCAAGAAGTCTGAACTAGACCACACTCTCTTCACACTCACAACTCCCTCAGGTATGATTGCACTTCTTGTGTATGTTGATGATATCATTATCACAGGAAGTGATAAGGAAGGTATCATAGCAACCAAGGAGTTCATTAAATCCATGTTTGAGATTAAAGATTTGGGAGAAATGAAATACTTTCTTGGAATTGAGATATGTAGATCCAAGGAAGGTTTATTCATGTCCCAAAGGAAGTATACACTTGATCTTTTGAAAGGTGCAGGTGCTTATGGAGGCAAGACTGCAAGGATGCCTATGGAGGATGGCTACAAAGTCCCACGAGAGGGGGAGATTGAAGACAGCAAACCTTATCAGGATCCTAAACTCTATAGAAAACTAGTTGGCAAATTGATTTATCTTACCATAACTAGACCTGACATTTGTTTTGCTGTGAATCAGGTGAGTCAACACATGCAAGTTCCTAAGGAGCATCATTGGCGCATGGTGGAGAGGATCTTGATGTATCTCAACGGCTCACCTGATCAAGGAGTATGGATGGGTTGCAATGGAAGCACTGAAGTGGTTGGATACTGTGATGCAGATTGGGCTGGTGATAGAGCAGACAGGAGATCAACCACAGGCTATTGCACATTCATTGGAGGCAACTTGGTGACATGGAAGAGTAAGAAGCAGAAGGTGGTCTCTTGCTCAAGTGCAGAAGCTGAGTATAGAGCTATGCTGAAGCTTACCAACGAGTTGGTGTGGATCAAAGGCATCTTGAAGCATTTGGAGATTGATCAAGCCACGCCAATGACAATGCATTGTGATAACCAAGCAGCCATTCACATTGCATCCAACTCGGTGTTTCATGAGAGAACCAAGCACATTGAAGTTGATTGCCACAAGGTGAGGCAAATGATCATTCTAGGAGTCATCTTGCCATGTTACACAAGGAGTGAAGATCAGTTGGCTGATGTGTTCACCAAGGCTGCAAGACAGAAGACAATGGAGTCCATTCATATCAGGTTGGGCCTCATTGATCTTGGGAAGGGAAGGAGCTGATCCTCTTGGCTGTGAGGTCTTTACTCTTTTTCCCTCATCAAGGTTTTGTCCCAATGGGTTTTTCTTGGTGAGGTTTTTAATGAGGAAGATCTCATAGCCATCCAAGCTTAGGCTTTCACAAAGCTAAGCTTGAGGGGGAGTGTTGAGATGAGGAAGTCATTATGAGAAGGAGAGGAAGAGCTAAGCAAGTGATGGAAAGAGTACGGACAGTACGGCCTATGTACGGACAGGGGCTTGGCCGTACATCTGAGGAAACATGAAGGAAGAAGGAGATGGGTGAGTAAAGCCTCTAGAGTACATAGAAGGTCTCAAGACTGATCAGACCGTTTAGGGATAAGGGTGGGACGAGCCTTATCCATCCAGGCCGTGGACAGGCTGTAAAGGCCAAGCGTGTGAGCCTTACCATCCGTTCATTCAAAAGGGACGCTCCCCTTTGGCTTGACTTCACATGCTTATGACTAGTGCTGCTTTCTCTTAACTTGTAACCCTAATGCCTCTTCTATAAATATTGTAACCTGATCTCATAATAAGATTAGACAGTTCTAAACAATCTCTCTCTATACTCATTTCATTATGATTCTCCATTAGTCTCTAATCTGTCTCTTAATCTCTTATTCTCTTCTATAATCCTTTCTAAACTCAGATAATCATTTACATCCTTAAATCTCATAGGAGGTTCATGAAGCCAAGGGCGTGATCTATAGTCTAAGAAAAGGGAAGAACGAGTTGTATCAGCTTGTGGAGAGGCTGAGAGAAGTTGAATCAGAGTTGAGTATGGTGAAAACTCATACAGCAAGTCCGAGTTGGTATCAAGGAAGGAGGAAGCAAGATGTGATCTTTGGCTTCCTTATGGGAGAGATTTGTGAGCTAGTTGAACACATGTGTGATGTGTGGGAGATAAACAAGAAGCCAGATAGATGGAAGAGAGGTACAAGCTGCAAGAAGGGAAAGTTGAGAAAACTTTCTAAGATGTGGGTCATGATGAGCAGATTATGGAGAAAGGATATCAAGGAGAGTATGCAAGTAGGAGAATGCTTGTACTCAGCTTACATTGGAGAATCTGTAGAGAGCAGTGGGGTTATGAGGAAGCTAGAGACCAAAGGAGCGGATGAGCCTGTCACAAAGGAGGAATGGGATGAGTTTGTCAAGTATGTGTATGCTTTGGCTACGACCCGGAGACAAGGTGCTCCTGCCAAAGCATCCACATCCAACAAACCCATCATTGTTGATTCTGGAGCAAGTCATCACATGATTAGTGACAGAAGCTTAATGAGTGATGTAAAGAAAGCTACTGGGGGTGTGATGATAGCTAATGGTGATAGGATTCCAATAGAAGGAGTTGGAAAGCTCAAGCTATTTGATAAAGACTCAGATGCCTTCTACATGCCACAGTTTGCTTCAAATCTACTATCTGTGAGGAAAGCCACAATTGATCTTGGCTGTCAAGTAGTATTCAGGCCAGATGATGTTGAGTTCCAAGATTTGAAGACTGGAAAGGTCATTGGGAGAGGAGACAGCAAGAATAATCTATACCAGCTCCAATTGGCTAAGATCTCTAAACCCTTTGATTCTATGTGTTTAAGCAGTACTTATGAAAAGATTGATAGTATTACTTGGCATGCTAGATTGGGACATCCTCACGCTCGTGCTATTGAATTGATAATTCCTAATATGTCATTTAATCACTTGGAGTGTGAAGCATGCATATTAGGAAAGCATTGTAGGACTGTTTTTCCAACATCAGAAACTACTTATGAGCATTGCTTTGATCTAGTTCATTCAGATGTGTGGACTGCTCCTTGTTTGTCTAGAGATAGCCAGAAGTACTTTGTGACATTCATTGATGAGAAGTCTAAGTATAGTTGGCTTACATTGCTTCCATCTAAAGATAGGGTGCTAGAAGCATTTATGAACTTCCAAGCATATGTATCTAATCAATACAATGCTACTGTGAAGGTACTGAGATCAGATAATGGAGGTGAATACATCAGCAATGCCTTCAAGAGTCATCTAGCCAAGCATGGGATTGTGCATCAGACTAGCTGCCCTTATACACCACAGCAGAATGGTGTAGCTGAGAGGAAGAACAGGCACTTGATGGAGGTTGCTAGATCGATGATGTTTCATGCAAATGTCCCAAAACGTTTTTGGAGTGATGCTGTGCAGACTGCTTGCTATCTCATCAACCGGGTACCAACCAAGATATTGAAGAATCTGTCTCCATTTGAGGTATTGAACAAGAGCAAACCTGTCATTGATCATCTACGTGTCTTTGGGTGTGTGTGCTATGTCATGGTTCCAGGAGAGCAGAGAAACAAGCTGGAGGCAAAGAGTACTAAGGCTATGTTCATTGGTTACTCTATCACTCAGAAGGGGTACAAGTGCTATGATCCTGAAGCAAGGAGAGTGATGGTATCTAGAGAAGTGAAGTTTGTTGAAACAAAAGGTTATTATGAAGAAAAGGAGTGGGAAAATCTGAAGGATTTGTCTCAAGCTCCATCTGATAAGGCAACAATACTGAGAGTGTTGTTAGAGAAGCTTGGGATAGGATTATCCCAGGATCAGGAAACCGGAAGGAGAGAGTCTTCCAATCAGAGTGGTGGAGCTGGAAGAACAACTCCTCTTGATCATGAGAGGGGGAATGGAACTGAATCTGGTGAGCAAGAGCAAAACCAAGAGGATTCAGGTCTTCATGATCAAGATACATCACAAGAAGTTGAGAACAATGAGGTTCAGTCTAGTGGAGAAGTGGATGAGGTTCAGTCTAGTGTAGAAGAACAAGTCAGACCGGCCAGTTCAGAAGAAGAGCAAGTGGAGCCGGCTAGTGTGCAAACTGAAGATCAGGTTCAAGCTTTGAGAAGGAGCACAAGGATAAAGAGGGATCCTTCCAACTGGGTAAACACGAGAGTGTACTACAATGCCCAGGCTGTGGAGCATCCTTCTCAAGCCGTGTGTTCCTTTGCTGAGTTTCCAGAGGAGCATTATGCCTTTATGATTAGTCTGGATGCGAGTTATGTACCAAGGACTTATGAAGAAGCTATGTTAGACAAGGAGTGGAAAGAATCAGTGGGAGCTGAAGCAGGTGCTATGATCAAAAATGATACATGGTATGAGAGTGAGCTGCCTAAGGGAAAGAGGGCTGTATCTAGTAGATGGATCTTCACAATCAAGTATCTAGCAAATGGACAGATTGATAGGAAGAAGACCAGATTGGTTGCAAGAGGATTTACACAGACCTATGGAGAGGATTACATTGATACCTTTGCACCAGTAGCTAAGCTACATACAGTTCGGATTGTGTTGTCCATTGCAACAAACTTGGAGTGGGATTTGTGGCAGATGGATGTGAAGAATGCTTTCTTACAAGGTGAGCTAGATGATGAGGTATACATGCTTCCTCCTCCTGGTCTTGAGCATCTAGTAAAGCTAGGGAATGTTTTGAGATTGAAGAAGGCAATATATGGGCTGAAACAATCACCTAGAGCTTGGTACAGGAAGCTGAGTACAACACTCAATGGGAGAGGCTTTAGGAAGTCTGAATTAGATCACACTCTCTTCACCTTGACAGGACCTTCAGGGATCATTGTGATTCTAGTGTATGTGGATGACTTGATTATCACAGGGAGTGATAAGGCAGGGATTCAAGCTACTAAGGAGTTTCTTAAATCTGTGTTTGACATCAAGGATTTGGGAGAGATGAAGTATTTTCTGGGCATTGAGATATGCAGATCAAAGGAGGGTTTGTTTATGTCTCAAAGGAAGTATACTATGGATATGTTGAAGGAGACTGATGTGCTTGGAGGAAAGATAGCCAACACACCCCTAGAGGAGGGATATAAGGTTCTGCGTGAGGGGGAGGTTGAAGAGAAGCAGCTGTTTGAGGATCCTAAGCTATACAGGAAGATGGTTGGCAAGCTGATCTACTTGACCATTACTAGGCCAGATATATGCTTTGCGGTGAATCAAGTGAGTCAGCATATGCAGGCGCCAAAGGTCCATCATTGGAAGATGGTTGATAGGATACTAAGGTATCTGAGTGGGACGGCTGGACAAGGAGTTTGGATGGGCTGTAATGGCAGTACAGAAGTGGTTGGATATTGTGATGCTGATTGGGCAGGAGATAGAGTGGACAGGAGATCAACTACTGGGTATTGTACATTCATTGGAGGGAACTTGGTCACTTGGAAGAGTAAGAAGCAGAAGGTTATCTCCTGTTCAAGTGCTGAAGCTGAGTATAGAGCCATGTTGAAGCTGACAAACGAGTTGGTGTGGATCAAGGGGATCTTGAAGCATTTGGAGATTGAGCAGAGTACTCCTATGACAATGCATTGTGACAATCAAGCAGCTATCCACATTGCTTCTAACTCAGTCTTTCATGAGAGGACGAAGCATATAGAAGTTGATTGCCACAAGGTGAGGCAGATGATTATACTTGGAGTGATATTGCCATGTTATACAAGAAGTGAAGATCAGCTTGCAGATGTGTTTACTAAAGCAGCAAGATTAAAGACAATGGAGTCCATACTATCAAGACTTGGACTCATTGATCTTACTCCTAGGAGCTGAGCCCCTCAACCATGGAGTCTCCACTCTTTTTCCCTCATCAAGGTTTTATCCCATTGGGTTTTCTTTGATGAGGTTTTTAATGAGGGAGGTCTTCATGGTTTCCAAGCTTGACTTGTTCTACATGGTCAAGCTTGAGGGGGAGTGTTGAGATGAAGACCAAAGAGGCTGAGACAGTAACTTTAGAGTTTTACTGTGGTAACTTTCTTTTAACCACAGTAACTACTTGGGGAAGTTATCTGATGGGATGAGGAGGTAACTTAATGAGGAGAAGAGAGGAAATTCGACCTAAGAGGATAAGGAAGGATAAGGGAGCACTTTGACAGCCTGTATGATGCTGGAAAGGAGAGGATGCTTTTTACTAGTGCAAGCATGTGAGAAAGCACAGCCAAGTGATTCAAAAGGAGTTCCAGCCTGTCCATTGACTCCACATGCTTATACATTTCGAAAACCCTTGTTGCTCTCTCTATTAATACTTGTAAACCTCATCAGTTATTAATTAATGGAGTTTTGAGTCTCTCTCTCTTGTTCTTATTCTCTCTAGAACTCTTAATCTCCTAAACATTATACAAATCACACAGATTAATTATTAAACACACTATAAACACAAAAGTGTTTACCAAGTTGCCTCCAATGAATGTGCAATAGCCTGTGGTTGATCTCCTGTCTGCTCTATCACCAGCCCAATCCGCATCACAGTATCCAACCACTTCAGTGCTCCCATTGCAACCCATCCATACTCCTTGATCAGGTGAGCCGTTGAGATACATCAAGATCCTCTCAACCATACGCCAATGATGTTCCTTAGGCACTTGCATGTGTTGACTCACCTGATTCACAGCAAAACAAATGTCAGGTCTAGTTATGGTAAGGTAAATCAATTTACCAACTAGTTTTCTATAGAGTTTAGGATCCTGATAAGGTTTGCTGTCTTCAATCTCCCCCTCTCGTGGGACTTTGTAGCCATCTTCCATAGGCATCCTTGCTGTCTTGCCTCCATAAGCACCTGCACCTTTCAAAAGATCAAGTGTATACTTTCTTTGGGACATGAACAACCCTTCCTTGGATCTACATATCTCAATTCCAAGAAAGTATTTCATTTCTCCCAAGTCTTTAATCTCAAACATGGATTTAAGAAACTCCTTGGTTGCAATGATACCTTCCTTATCACTTCCTGTGATAATGATATCATCAACATACACAAGGAGTGCAATCATACCTGAGGGAGTAGTGAGTGTGAAAAGAGTGTGATCTAGTTCAGACTTCTTGAATCCTCGGCCATTAAGGGTAGTGCTCAGCTTGTTGTACCAAGCTCTTGGTGATTGCTTCAATCCGTAGATAGCTTTCTTTAGTCTCAACACATTTCCTCTCTTCACTAAGTGTTCCAAGCCTGGAGGAGGATGCATATACACTTCATCCTCAAGTTCTCCTTGTAGAAATGCATTCTTCACATCCATTTGCCATAAGCCCCATCCAAGATTCACAGCCAAGCTTAATACAATCCGGATTGTGTGTAGTTTAGCTACTGGTGCAAAGGTTTCAATGTAATCTTCTCCATAGGTTTGAGTGAAACCCCTTGCAACCAGTCTTGACTTCTTCCTCTCAACTGTTCCATCAGCCTTATACTTGATTGTGAAGATCCATCTACTAGTCACAGCCTTCTTCCCTCTTGGTAACTCACTCTCATACCATGTATCATTCTTGATCATAGCTCCTGCCTCAGCTCCAACTGATTCCTTCCATTCTTTATCCATCATTGCCTCTTCATAGTTTCTTGGTATGTAGTTCTCATCCAAGTTTACCATAAAAGCACAATGTTCTTCAGGGTATTGGGCAAAGGAACACACAGCCTGAGAAGGATGCTCCACAGCTTGGGCATTGTAGTACACTCGCGTGTTTACCCAAGAGGAAGGATGCTTTCTCAGCCTTGTGCTTCTTCTCAATACTGGTTGGTTCTGAACCTGCTCCACTTGGACACTCGGTTCTGGTGCTTCAGCCTGAGCTTCTACTTCTCCTTGGCTTTGATCATCTTGATTGTGAGAGCCTGAAACACTCTCTTCTTCTTCTTCACTCAAGCCGGCTCCATCCTGACCATTTTCTTGAGTTTCAGATTCCCTGCCCCCCTCACGATCAAGGTGAGGTGACTGATTAGCTTCAACAGGGGCCGGAGAACTCTCATGTTGGTTCCTACTCCCCACATTTGGATCCTGGTTCATCTTGATACCTAGACCTTCCTATGAGATTGAGAGATCCTTAGAGTAACTAGAGTATAAGTGAGAGTTTAAGTAGAGATTAGAAAGAGATTGTGAAAGATTAAGAGACTTGAGAGCTGTTTAGTGTCTAAGAGAGAATCATGGTGCCTTAAGAGATTAGAGAGAGACTCAGAACTGTATCTTTATTATTAATGACAAGAGCTACAATATATAGTGAGAGATCAGTAGGGTTTTCGAAATCATAAAGGAGAGCTAAGCATGTGAAGTCAACAAGGTTAGGATAAGCTCTCTTTAACTCGGCCAATCAGCGTTCCCACATGCTTGGAGCATCTAGGATCTTGGACAAAGATGCTCTTGCCTTTCCAGCTGTGCCAGCCTGTAAAGCCGCGCCTCTCTTATCCTCCAACGGTCTGATTCATCAGCCAAAGCCCCTTCTCTTCCCATAAGTTACTCGGGTAACTCCTTGTAACCGCGGTCATGGTTTCACTGGTCTGAATGTGTACGGACCGTACGGCCTTGTACGGCCTTGTACGGTCAGGCCACTGTGAACCTCTCCCATCACACCAATGCTTAACACACTCTCTTCAGTCTTAACCCCTTTGTACTTCACACTTGTATACTCAACTCTTCTCAACACTCCCCCTCAAGCTTAGCTTTGTGATAGTCTAAGCTTGGACAGCCATGAGATCTTCCTCATTAAAAACCTCACCAAAGAAAACCCATTGGGACAAAACTTTGATGAGGGAAAAAGAGTAAAGACCTCATGACTTAGGGGATCAGCTCCTTCTCTTCCCAAGATCTATGAGTCCCAATCTAATGTGAATGGACTCCATAGTCTTTTGTCTTGCAGCCTTAGTGAACACATCAGCCAACTGATCTTCACTCCGAGTGTAGCATGGCAGGATGACTCCTAGAATGATCATCTGCCTCACCTTGTGACAATCAACTTCAATGTGCTTGGTTCTCTCATGAAACACCGAGTTGGAGGCAATGTGGATAGCTGCTTGGTTATCACAATGCATTGTCATAGGCGTGGCTTGATCAATCTCCAAATGCTTCAAGATGCCTTTGATCCACACCAGCTCGTTGGTAAGCTTCAGCATAGCTCTATACTCAGCTTCTGCACTTGAGCAAGAGACCACCTTCTGCTTCTTACTCTTCCATGTAACCAAGTTGCCTCCAATGAATGTGCAATAGCCGGTTGTTGATCTCCTGTCAGCTCTATCTCCTGCCCAATCAGCATCACAATAGCCCACCACCTCAGTGCTTCCATTGCACCCCATCCAGATTCCTTGATCTGGCGAGCCATTCAGATACATCAGCAGCCTCTCCACCATGTGCCAATGATGTTCCTTGGGAAGCTGCATATGTTGACTCACCTGATTCACAGCAAAACATATGTCAGGTCTTGTGATGGTAAGGTAAATCAATTTGCCAACAAGTTTTTTATAGAGTTTAGGATAATGGAATGGCTTGCTGTCTTCAATCTCCCCCTCTCTTGGTACTTTATAGCCATCCTCCATAGGCATCCTTGCTGTCTTGCCTCCATAAGTACCTGCATCTTTCAAAAGATCAAGTGTATACTTCCTTTGGGACATGAATAACCCTTCCTTGGATCTACAAATCTCAATTCCAAGAAAGTATTTCATTTCTCCCAAATCTTTGATTTCAAACATGGATTTGAGAAACTCCTTGGTTGCTTTGATACCCTCCTTATCACTCCCTGTGATAATGATATCATCCACATACACAAGGAGAGCAACCATACCTGAGGGTGTAGTGAGGGTGAAAAGTGTGTGATCTAACTCTGACTTCCTGAAGCCACGTCCATTCAAGGTTGTGCTCAACTTGTTATACCATGCTCTTGGTGATTGCTTCAAGCCATAGATAGCCTTCTTTAACCTCAGTACATTTCCTTTCTTCACTAGATGTTCTAGGCCTGGTGGAGGATACATGTAGACTTCATCCTCAAGTTCCCCTTGTAAGAATGCATTCTTTACATCCATTTGCCACAATCCCCATCCAAGATTAACCGCCAAGCTTAGAACAATCCTAATGGTGTGTAGCTTAGCTACAGGGGCAAATGTCTCAATGTAATCCTCCCCATATGTCTGAGTGAACTCTCTTGCTACTAGTCTAGTTTTCTTCCTCTCAATCTGTCCATCAGCCTTGTATTTGATTGTGAAGATCCATCTACTAGACACTGCCTTCTTCCCTTTTGGTAGTTCACTCTCATACCATGTATCATTTTTTATCATAGCTCCTGCCTCAGCTCCTACTGATTCCTTCCATTCCTTATCCTTCATTGCCTCTTCATAGCTTCTTGGGATGTGATTCTCATCCAAGTTTACCATAAAGGCACAATGTGCTTCTGGATATTGAGCAAAGGAGCACAAGGCTTGAGAAGGATGCTCCACAGCTTGGGCATTGTAGTACACTCTCGTGTTTACCCAGCTAGAAGGATCCTTCCTTATCCTTGTACTCCTTCTTAGTGGTTGCACAACCGGTTCTTCTTCCTGTTGTTCTTCTACTACTTCGTTTTGAGAAGGTGTTTGTATCACACCATGATCATGCCCATGACCATCAGAGCCTATGCTCTCTTCTCCTTCATCCTCTACTCCTCCATCATCTTGGTTAGCCTCTTGCATAGGCTCTTCATTCTCCTCTCCTCCCTCATGATCAAGGTGGGATGGTGAACCAACTTCAGGAGGTGTAGTCGTGTGATCTCTTGGATCCTGGGATGTACTGATTCCAAGACCTTCAAGGATGATCCGCAAGGTGGTGGCCTTGTCTGATGTTAAGTCCTTCAGGTCTTCTTGATTCTTTTCTTCATAGTACCCTCTATCTTCTAAGAACTTCACGTCTCTAGATACAAGTACTCTTCTTGCTATAGGATCATAGCACTTGTATCCTTTCTGTGTAGCTGAGTATCCTATGAATACAGCCTTAGTACTTCTTGCTTCTAGCTTGTTGCGCATCTCTCCTGGTTTGAGCACAAAGCATAGACATCCAAAGACTTTCAAGTAATCAAGAACTGGCTTGTACTTGTTCAGAACTTCAAATGGAGCCTTCTCATTCAGAATCTTGGTTGGAGTTCTATTGATCAAGTAACAAGCAGTGGCAACTGCATCACTCCAAAATCTCTTTGGGACGTTACTCTGAAACATAAGTGACCTTGCCACTTCCATGAGGTGCCTATTCTTCCTCTCAGCCACTCCATTTTGCTGTGGAGTATATGGACAGCTTGTTTGATGTAGAATCCCATATTGTGATAAGTGCTGCTTGAATGCATTGCTTGTGTACTCTCCTCCATTATCTGATCTCAAAATTTTAATCTTAGCATGATAATGGTTAGTCACATACGTTTGAAAGTTCCTAAATGCATCAAGTACCCTATCTTTGGTCTG
This sequence comes from Brassica napus, assembly GCF_020379485.1. Taxonomy (NCBI): domain Eukaryota; kingdom Viridiplantae; phylum Streptophyta; class Magnoliopsida; order Brassicales; family Brassicaceae; genus Brassica; species Brassica napus. Next base: position 70,895 of record NW_026014917.1, read on the forward strand.
AATTAAGGTTAACCAGGTGTATTTGGATTTTTCATCAATGAATGTGACAAAATACTTATAGCTATCTCTAGATAAGCAAGGCGCAGTCCATACATCTGAATGAACTAGATCAAAGCAATTCTCATAAACAGTAGTAGACTTTTGAAACACAGTTCTACAATGCTTGCCTAAAATGCAAGCTTCACAATTTTTGTTTTCAAACACAACACCTGGTACCATTAAGTTCAAAGCTTTAACATGAGGGTGTCCTACTCTAGCATGCCACAATGCATGTTTATTCATCAAAGAAGCAGAAGTAAACGAGCAACTATAATCAGGAACAGAAGTGAGTTCTTCAAGCATATAGAGATCTCCTTTAGTCACCCCTTTCCCAATCAATCTGCTGCTCTCAATATCCTGAAACTTCACATCATTAGGACTAAAGATAACATTGCATTGTAAATCATTAGTACATTTCTTTACAGATAATAGGTTTGATGTGAATTCAGGCATGTAAAAGGCTTTAGATTCTTTGTTAAACAACTTAAGCTTTCCTATTCCCTTAATAGGTATCTTATCTCCATTTGCTATCATCACATGTCCATGAGTAGGTTCTATATCCTTAATCAGTTTCTCATCACTTATCATATGATGTGATGCACCAGAATCAACAATCAATGGTTTATCTACTCGTTTAGCATTATGACATAGATTACCAAGTGATGAATGATATGAGTTTTAAGAGTACTCAGGTTGTATGTGTGTATGAAACCCAAATGGGTAAAGAGAGGGAGCTTGGAAGCGATTTGAGAGAAAGGAAGTTTAATGAGTGTTTGTGTGTCTAAGTGTTTAAGAGATTAGTAACAAGACTGAGAACGTGTATAGAGATTTGAGAGACTAGAGAGACTAAGAGAAAGTGTTTCAGATTAGAGAAGGAGAAGGGAAACCCCCTTACTCACTTAAAGATTACAAAATGATCATTAGAGGCTTATATATGCCTTTACACAACTCAGATCACAAACCTAGATCCTAAGGCTGTAAATAAAAGATAGATTGAATGGCTAGGATGAGAGAAGAGTGGTCTTTGATGTTCTGGTGATAGCTGGCGACTTTTGACTGAATGGAGAGCTCAGATTGCTTCATTTGAATGAAGGGAAGAGATTGGTCTTGCTGTAAAGGTAAAGCACCTTTACCTTTCCAGCTTGCACATACAGCTCACTCTTATCCCTTTGGTATATTCTCCTTGCCACTCACACTCCAACGGTCACTATAGGAAACTTAACCCGCGCCCACACATTGCACAACTCTGAACAAGGCTGATCCGGGTGATGGCCAAACCGGATTGGATGTACGGTCGCTGTACGGCCTTGAGGTCCGTACACTCGCCCTATATCTGCACCTTCATCCAAACATCTTCTATGGTTGACCCATACACCTTCTTGGATCGCCCTAGGCCGTACCATGGCCGTACTGGCCCTATCTTTGCACCACACTTCCATCTTCTCTCTAACTCCTCCAAAGCCTTCACATGATCAGTCTAAGTCTTTCCTTGACTTAACTTCACAAGATAACTACTTCAGAACACCTCTGAAGCTTGATTGAACTCTTCTTGACATCTTCTAGAGCTTGCCCTATTGTTGTACAAGCTCTATCTTCTCTTCAGTTCAACACTCCCCCTCAAGCTTGACTTTAGGAGATCCTAAGCCAAGCTTGGAACTCTGAAGAGTCTCCCTCATTAAAAACCTTACAAGGAAAACCCATTGGGACAAAACCTTGCAAGGGAAAAAGAGTAGAGCTCTCCAAAGCCTAGGGATTGGCCAGTGAGCTCTTGTGCCTTAGAACCAATGTGATTGGACACAAGAAGCTCTGGATCACGGCCTAACAGGTGCAGCAACTCTTCACAGCTTTGCGCACACTTCACACTTCACACTTCAGCTTCACCTCTTCATGGAACCGGTTTGAAGTCTCCCCCTCTCAACTGACTTCTCAGCCATCTTAGAGAAGCTAGGACACGACCAGATCATCTTCAAAACACTAGTGAGGCTGATCAATACTTCACACCCGGCTTGCCCTCTTCATAGACTAGGTTTAGGGTCTCCCCCTCTCAACAGACTTCACAGCCCCTTTAGAGAAGCTAGGAGATTCCCCGGAACTGTTTAATGAGGCTACAAGCAATGGTACCTGATACATTATCCCAAAGGTGCATCAGTACCTATTAATAACAAGAAAATGAATATCCTGCATCACACTTGATGCACACAATCCCATAATTCAATCATGATCATCTTAAGTATCTTTTCAAGCACAAGCAATGAATAAGATGAATGAAAAAGATTGAATAAAGAGTTTAAAAAAGTCTAAGGGAACTTCCCTTGTGTTTTTGTGAGATTCCTAACTCGGCCAATGCACCATCTTCATGGCATCATCAACTTCTTGGAAAGGCAGAATGGATTCATCAGCTTCTCCTCAATCACCTCTCATTGAAGCCGCATTGATGGAGAGCCTTCTTCCTCACTCGCCAAGACTGCTCTGAACAGCCTCTTACCTAGACACGCCACTGACTTGGTCCGGTTGATGAGCCTTGTAGAAGCCTTTGCAAAGTCTTGTTACTGACCATGGATCATATGCATTAAGACTCCCCCTCAAGCTTAGAACCTTTACTAGAAGGAGCTAAGCTTGTGATGATCCTATGCATCTCCATGGTCTAATAACTATCATCTTTTATGGTAGCTTTCTTCTTGTGAGTTTTCTCTCTTCCTTAACCAGGAATTAGGGTGTTTGAATCACCATAGAGAGTCTCACAAGACACATCTCTCATTGCATAATGACCCATGCTACACTTCCTGTAGACTAAAGACTAGAAATGTCCAATGGTATTATGCAATGGCCATCTCTCATTGCATAATCAATCACACTACACTTCCTGTAGATTATGGACTAACATGTCCAAGTGATGATATGCAATGGCACAAGACCTTTGTCTCTACATTCTTGGTTGATGGCGAGTTACATGTATCACTTCCCTTGTGTACCTAACACCACCACAACTCAATGCAAGATCAGATCATCCCATTGGGATCAAACCAAGATCATCCATCCTGTTTGATCACCAATGCTACATTAATATATGATACTTGAAACAAGCTAGACAATCAAGACAATAATAGGCAAAGACAATGTATACTTTCAACAGTATACTGATCTTTTTAGGTTCAATTCAGTTTTTTTAAATGCAACAATAGATGAATGCATTAGGTTACACACTAACTATATGAATGAAACAGATTCAATCCAAATGAACACAAGACTAGATGATACTTTATGCAATCAAGGCAACAAGCGTGACTCAATTCATGCTTATGCTTACTAGATTTATTAAGGCCAATGATTCAAGTAGCTTAGACATACTTCTAAATCCTACAAGACATTAGATGCTAACAAGCAGATTTTAATTTCTCTAAATGCAATGCAAGCTTACATCAGTACATTTGCAATTTAGGCTCATTTTTAAATGCGTTACTACATGAATGCACAATCTTAAAGCATTAGCTATATGAATGCAACAGGTTCAATCCATGAGTAATATTAAGGCTCTGCACAACAGTTTCAATCAGAACCAATGATGCAAGCAACTTAGACAATTTCTAATTGATGCAAGACTTTCATTGATGGATTAAACATAGGCAATAGCATCAGATAACACTAGGATTGAACTTAGACAGTATGAGATATGCTTATGTATGTAAAATAACTTATCAATCATGATGCAAGCAGCAGAGACATTCTACTCAATTCTACAACACATTCATGATGATTCAAGCTATGACAACCCCCAAAACAATGCAATAAACAGAACATGAGATTCTGGGACTCTAGACATTACTTACTATCAATAAGACAATGCAGCAGCAAAACAATTTCAGTGCAATTAGCCTAGACATTCTACTTAGAAGCTATAAACTCTTAATGGAATTAGGGAAAGCACATAGTATAATCAGGAGATAAACCTATCAAGACATATTAAGATAGGTGAGACTAGGTTTACTCCCTTGTTTAAGGTGATGAGGAGTGGTTCTTAACGTTGCCACTTGAATCCTCACTTCTTCTTCTTCCCTTATTGCAATCACCCTTCTGAATTTGCCACCATGATGGAATGCTTGTGGATGCTTCAGCTACTTCTTCAATCACCTCACAATAGAAGCCGCCTTGATAGAGTAGCCTTCTTCTTCACACAGCCAAGAGTGCTCTGTCTTAGTTTGAGCACCCTCTTGAATAGGCACGCCACTGCCTAGACCCGGTTAGCTTCTTCTTCAGGTACTTGCAATGTTAAGGAGAAGAACACCAGCGAGTTTTACAACCATCTGTGCTTCTCCCTTTTTGTAACACCTCTCCATTGTACACACAATGGGCATCATTCTTTCTCTTTCAACTCGGATTTGATGATGAACTAGGAACACCTTTTGTGAACCTGAAACATCACTCAAACTCTAGCAAAGATAAGTCACAATTGCATTGGGATCAATCCTTGACTTCATCAAGTTTGATCACCAATGTCTCAAGCTTTATAACATTAGATAGAATCAAGACAATGTCAAGTTCTTATCTATGCAAGCAACCATTCTCTAAATACTAAACAAGACCTTATCAGATTCAAGTCAAAGTATTTAGGCAATTTTATGCAACTTAGATTTTAATCTAAATGCAACAATACAAGGCAGTATGCATTAATCTTTATGAGATTTAGAGATCCTTAGAGTAACTAGAGTATAAGTGAGAGTTTAAGTAGAGATTAGAAAGAGATTGTGAAAGATTAAGAGACTTGAGAGCTGTTTAGTGTCTAAGAGAGAATCATGGTGCCTTAAGAGATTAGAGAGAGACTCAGAACTGTCTGTCTTTATTAATGAGTGAGGTTACATATTTATATTGTTCTAGACATTAGGGTTTTCGAAACACAAGAGTAGATAAGCATGTGAGGTCAAGGGAGGAGCCTTTGCTTTTGTTTGAACCGGCCAATGACTGTCCTCACACGTTCGGGCATCTTCCTGATCCAAGTCCAAGATGCTCTTCCTTTCCAGCCCTTGCCAGCCTGTCCTAGCTGTCAAGCCGCGCCTCCCTTATCCACTCCAACGTCTGGATAAGCTTTTGGTCAAGTGTAACTTCACCTCGGTCCATACGAGTTACTCGGTGAAGTTACCATCCTAGTTTTACCTTGGTACGGTCAGTGTACGGATGGCCCGTCCGTACCATGCCTTAGCTCACTCTTCACTCCCTTTCCTTTCACTCCTTAGCTTTCTCATGTCCTTAACTCCTCAATGCCTTCACATATACCTCAACACATCTCAACACTCCCCCTCAAGCTTAGCTTTGTGATAGTCTAAGCTTGGACAGCCATGAGATCTTCCTCATTAAAAACCTCACCAAAGAAAACCCATTGGGACAAAACTTTGATGAGGGAAAAAGAGTAAAGACCTCATGACTTAGGGGATCAACTCCTTCTCTTCCCAAGATCTATGAGTCCCAATCTAATGTGAATGGACTCCATAGTCTTTTGTCTTGCAGCCTTAGTGAACACATCAGCCAACTGATCTTCACTCCGAGTGTAGCATGGCAGGATGACTCCTAGGATGATCATCTGCCTCACTTTGTGACAATCAACTTCAATGTGCTTGGTTCTCTCATGAAACACCGAGTTGGAGGCAATGTGGATAGCTGCTTGGTTATCACAATGCATTGTCATAGGCGCGGCTTGATCAATCTCCAAATGCTTCAAGATGCCTTTGATCCACACCAGCTCGTTGGTAAGCTTCAGCATAGCTCTATACTCAGCTTCTGCACTTGAGCAAGAGACCACCTTCTGCTTCTTACTCTTCCATGTAACCAAGTTGCCTCCAATGAATGTGCAATAGCCGGTTGTTGATCTCCTGTCAGCTCTATCTCCTGCCCAATCAGCATCACAATAGCCCACCACTTCAGTGCTTCCATTGCACCCCATCCAGACTCCTTGATCTGGCGAGCCATTCAGATACATCAGCAGCCTCTCCACCATGTGCCAATGATGTTCCTTGGGAAGCTGCATATGTTGACTCACCTGATTCACAACAAAACATATGTCAGGTCTTGTGATGGTAAGGTAAATCAATTTGCCAACAAGTTTTCTATAGAGTTTAGGATCATGAAATGGCTTGCTGTCTTCAATCTCCCCCTCTCTTGGTACTTTGTAGCCATCCTCCATAGGCATCCTTGCTGTCTTGCCTCCATAAGCACCTGCATCTTTCAAAAGATCAAGTGTATACTTCCTTTGGGACATGAATAACCCTTCCTTGGATCTACAAATCTCAATTCCAAGAAAGTATTTCATTTCTCCCAAATCTTTGATTTCAAACATGGATTTGAGAAACTCCTTGGTTGCTTTGATACCCTCCTTATCACTTCCTGTGATAATGATATCATCCACATACACAAGGAGAGCAACCATACCTGAGGGTGTAGTGAGGGTGAAAAGTGTGTGATCTAACTCTGACTTCCTGAAGCCACGTCCATTCAAGGTTGTGCTCAACTTGTTATACCACGCTCTTGGTGATTGCTTCAAGCCATAGATAGCTTTCTTTAACCTCAGTACATTCCCTTTCTTCACTAGATGTTCTAGGCCTGGTGGAGGATACATGTAGACTTCATCCTCAAGTTCCCCTTGTAAGAATGCATTCTTTACATCCATTTGCCACAATCCCCATCCAAGATTAACTGCCAAGCTTAGAACAATCCTAATGGTGTGTAGCTTAGCTACAGGGGCAAATGTCTCAATGTAATCCTGCCCATATGTCTAAGTGAACCCTCTTGCTACTAGTCTAGTTTTCTTCCTCTCAATCTGTCCATCAGCCTTGTATTTGATTGTGAAGATCCATCTACTAGACACTGCTTTCTTCCCTTTTGGTAGTTCACTCTCATACCATGTATCATTCTTTATCATAGCTCCTGCCTCAGCTCCTACTGATTCCTTCCATTCCTTATCCTTCATTGCCTCTTCATAGCTTCTTGGGATGTGATTCTCATCCAAGTTTACCATGAAGGCACAATGTGCTTCTGGATATTGAGCAAAGGAGCACACGGCTTGAGAGGGATGCTCCACAGCTTGGGCATTGTAGTACACTCTCGTGTTTACCCAGCTAGAAGGATCCTTCCTTATCCTTGTACTCCTTCTTAGTGGTTGCACAACCGGTTCTTCTTCCTGTTGTTCTTCTACCACTTCGTTTTGAGAAGGTGTTTGTATCACACCATGATCATGCCCATGACCATCAGAGCCTATGCTCTCTTCTCCTTCATCCTCTACTCCTCCATCATCTTGGTTAGCCTCTTGCATAGGCTCTTCATGCTCCTCTCCTCCCTCATGATCAAGGTGGGATGGTGAACCAACTTCAGGAGGTGTAGTCGTGTGATCTCTTGGATCCTGGGATGTACTGATTCCAAGACCTTCAAGGATGATCCGCAAGGTGGTGGCCTTGTCTGATGTCAAGTCCTTCAGGTCTTCTTGATTCTTTTCTTCATAGTACCCTCTATCTTCTAAGAACTTCACGTCTCTAGATACAAGTACTCTTCTTGCTATAGGATCATAGCACTTGTATCCTTTCTGTGTAGCTGAGTATCCTATGAATACAGCCTTAGTACTTCTTGCTTCTAGCTTGTTGCGCATCTCTCCTGGTTTGAGCACAAAGCATAGACATCCAAAGACTTTCAAGTAATCAAGAACTGGCTTGTACTTGTTTAGAACTTCAAATGGAGCCTTCTCATTCAGAATCTTGGTTGGAGTTCTATTGATCAAGTAACAAGCAGTGGCAACTGCATCACTCCAAAATCTCTTTGGGACGTTACTCTGAAACATAAGTGACCTTGCTACTTCCATGAGGTGCCTATTCTTCCTCTCAGCCACTCCATTTTGCTGTGGAGTATACGGACAGCTTGTTTGATGTAGAATCCCATATTGTGATAAGTGCTGCTTGAATGCATTGCTTGTGTACTCTCCTCCATTATCTGATCTCAAAATTTTAATCTTAGCATGATAATGGTTAGTCACATACGTTTGAAAGTTCCTAAATGCATCAAGTACCCTATCTTTGGTCTGAATTAAGGTTAACCAGGTGTATTTGGATTTTTCATCAATGAATGTGACAAAATACTTATAGCTATCTCTAGATAAGCAAGGGGCAGTCCATACATCTGAATGAACTAGATCAAAGCAATTCTCATAAACAGTAGTAGACTTTTGAAACACAGTTCTACAATGCTTGCCTAAGATGCAAGCTTCACAATTTTTGTTTTCAAACACAACACCTGGTACCATTAAGTTCAAAGCTTTAACATGAGGGTGTCCTACTCTAGCATGCCACAATGCATGTTTATTCAACAAAGAAGCAGAAGTAAACGAGCAACTATAATCAGGAACAGAAGTGAGTTCTTCAAGCATATAGAGATCTCCTTTAGTCACCCCTTTCCCAATCAATCTGCTGCTCTCAATATCCTGAAACTTCACATCATTAGGACTAAAGATAACATTGCATTGTAAATCATTAGTACATTTCTTTACAGATAATAGGTTTGATGTGAATTCAGGCATGTAAAAGGCTTTAGATTCTTTGTTAAACAACTTAAGCTTTCCTATTCCCTTAATAGGTATCTTATCTCCATTTGCTATCATCACATGTCCATGAGTAGGTTCTATATCCTTAATCAGTTTCTCATCACTTATCATATGATGTGATGCACCAGAATCAACAATCAATGGTTTATCTACTCGTTTAGCATTATGACATAGATTACTAAGTGATGAATGCATCCTATCATTTCTAGCAATGTGTGCACATCTATACTCATTCCTAGCCTCTAACCGTTCTACTAGTTCTCTATGAGATTTTTATAGGATTAACTCAAGGTGTGTGTGAGAAAGTGTTTAGGAGAGTTTATGTGAACAGATTTGAGACTTAGGAGTATGGGGAGAGATTTAGAGTATGAGAGAGACTAGGTAACAAGATTAAAGAGACTGAGAGACTTAGAGAATAGATTAGAGACTTAGTATCAAGAACAGACTTTCATAGAACATGAAGGAGAAGGGTTTCCCCCCTTACTCACTTAAGGCTTACAATTCGCCCTAATGGGGTCTTTATATAGAAACAGGTTACAAACTCATGAAACCCTAAAGTAATAGATAAGACATGAAGGGTGGAGATGCTCTGATTTGAATTGGACGATCTTGATTCAGTCTTGTGGTCTTTGCAGCTTGTTGTTGTCGCCTGATTGGATGTGGGAAGGCAAGGCTAGAAATGCTCCACACAGCCTTATGTATCTGCCCTCTTCTTTGGCCAGATACTTGGTCAAGCCTTGCTCTTCCTTTACAGCTCTTTACAGCCTGTCCTTAGACCACTACAACCAATCCCATAACCCACAGACTGGCGCCAACTCTTATTTGAATCTTCTTGCCTCCAAAGCATCTTCTTGTTCCATTTGATGCTTCTCACCATCCCGGACTTTGCACATTCATATTAGAGCTTCTCCTTGGCTGTACGGACTTGCCATAACCGTACACCAATGCCCTATATTTGCACAGCCCTCAAATAGCTTCAAATGGCCGAGTACATAAGTTTTGAGTCGATCATGTCCGTACGGGCCGTACCATCCGTACGGCCATCCGTACCGGCCTCGCCCTAACTTTGCACGTTCAACCATTCACCTCCATACTTCTTCCATGTCTTCTTAAGATCAGTCTAAGCCCTTCTTGAACTTAACTTCACCCATGATAGATACTTCAAGACTCTCCTGAAGCTTTGTAGAACTCTTCCGGAGATCACCTGAAGCTTGCCCTATTTATGCACAAGCTCCATTCTTCTCTTCAGTTCAACACTCCCCCTCAAGCTTGACTTTAGGAGATCCTAAGCCAAGCTTGGAACTCTGAAGAGTCTCCCTCATTAAAAACCTTACAAGGAAAACCCATTGGGACAAAACCTTGCAAGGGAAAAAGAGTAGAGCTCTCCAAAGCCTAGGGATTGGCCAGTGAGCTCTTGTGCCTTAGAACCAGTGTGGTTGGACACAAGAAGCTCTGGATCACGGCCTACTAGGTGCAGCAACTCTTCACAGCTTTGCGCACACTTCACACTTCAGCTTCACCTCTCCATGGAACCGGTTTGAAGTCTCCCCCTCTCAACTGACTTCACAGCCATCCTAGAGAAGCTAGGACACAACCAGATCATCTTCAAAACACCAGTGAGGCTGATCAACACTTCACACACGGCTTGCCCTCTTTATAGAACTGGTTTGGATATCCCCTTCTCAACAGACTTCACAGCCACCTTAGAGAAGCTAGGAAATGACCAGGAACACCTTTAGTGAGGCTCAAGCAATGGTACCTGATACATTATCCCAAAGGTGCATCAGAACCTATCAAAAACAAGACAATGAATATCCTGCATCACACTTGATGCACACAATCCCATAATTCAATCATGAGCATCTTAAGTATCTTTTCAAGCACAAGCAATGAATAAGATGAATGAAAAAGATTGAAGAAAGAGTTTAAAAGTCTAAGGGAACTTCCCTTGTGTTTTTGTGAGTTTCCTAACTCGGCCAATGCACCATCTTCATGGCATCATCAACTTCTTGGAAAGGCAGAATGGATTCATCAGTTTCTCCTCTATCACCTCTCATTGAAGCCGCATTGATGGAGAGCCTTCTTCCTCACTCGCCAAGACTGCTCTGAACAGCCTTTTACCTAGACACGCCACTGACTTGGTCCGGTTGATGATCCTTTGTAGAAGCCTTTGCAAAGACTTGTTACTGACCATGGATCATATGCATTAAGACTCCCCCTCAAGCTTAGAACCGAGACTATAAGGAGCTAAGCTTGTGATGATCCTATGCATCTCCATGGTCTAATAACTATCATCTTTCATGATAGCTTTCTTCTTGTGAGTTTACTCTCTTCCTTAACCAGGAACTAGGGTGTTTGAATCACCATAGAGAGTCTCACAAGACACACCTCTCATTGCATAATGACCCATGCTACACTTCCTGTAGACTAAGGACTAGATATGTCCAATGGTATTATGCAATGGCCATCTCTCATTGCATATTCTATCACACTACACTTCCTGTAGTTTATCGACTAACATGTCCTAGTGATGATATGCAATGGCACAAGACCTTTGTCTTTACATTCTTGGTTGTTGGCGAGTTACATGTATCACCTTCCTTGTGTACCTAACACCACCACAACTCAATGCAAGATCAGATCATTCCATTGGGATCAAACCAAGATCATCCATCCTGTTTGATCACCAATGCCACAATAATATATGATACTTGAAACAAGCTAGACAATCAAGACAAGAAAATGCAAAGACAATGTATGCTTTCAACAATACACTGATCCCTTTAGATTCAATTTAGTTTCAGTTATTATATTTTTTTTTTAAATGCAACAATAGATGAATGCATTAGATTACACACTAACCATATGAATGAACCAGATTCAATTCAAATGAACACAAGACTAGATGGTACTTATGCAATCAAGACAATAAGCGTGACTATGATTCAAGTAGCTTATGCTTATGCTCACTAGTTTTATCACAGCCAATGATTCAAGTAGCTTAGACATACTTCTAAATGCTTATAAGACATCACTGATGGATTTAACTATGGCATAGCAACACTCAGAACTGGACAGAGTCAAGACAAGTAGATTTCAATCTCTAACAATGACAATGCAAGTTCTAGATACTACAATGACATCCTAGGTTATTATGATTATTAAGTTCTCTAAATGCAATGCAAGCTTACATCAGTACATTTGCAATTTAGGCTCATTTTTAAATGCATTACTACATGAATGCACAATCTTAAAACATCAGCTATATGAATGCAACAGGTTCAATCCATGATTAATATTAAAGTTATGCACAACAGTTTCAATCAGAACCAATGATGCAAGCAACTTAGACAATTTCTAATTGATGCAAGACTTTCATTGATGGATTAAACATAGACAGTAGCATCAGATAACACTAGGATTGAACTTAGACAGTATGAGATATGCTTATGTATGCAAAATAACTTATCAATCATGATGCAAGTAGCAGAGACATTCTACTCAATTCTACAACACATTCATGATGATTCAAGTTTAAGACCACACCCAAGACAATGCAATAAACAGACCATGAGTTTCTGGGACTCTAGACATTACTTATTATCAATAAGACAATGCTGTAGCAACACAATTTCAGTGCAATTAGCCTAGACATTCTACTAGAAGCTATAAACTCTTAATGGAATTAGGGAAAGCACATAGTATAATCAGGAGATAAACCTATCAAGACATATTAAGGTAGATGAGATTAGGTTTACTCCCTTGGTTAAGATGATGAGGAGTGGTTCTCAACGTTACCACTTGAATCCTTACTTCTTCTTCTTCTTCTCTTATTGCAATCACCCTTCTGAATTCACCACCATGATGGAATGCTTGTGGATGCTTCAGCTACTTCTTCAATCACCTCACAATAGAAGCCGCCTTGATAGAGTAGCCTTCTTCTTCACACAGCCAAGAGTGCTCTGTCTTAGTTTGAGCACCCTCTTGAATAGGCACGCCACTGCCTAGACCCGGTTGGCTTCTTCTTCTGGTACTTGCAATGTTGAGAAGAAGAACACTAGTGAGTTTTACAACCATCTGTGCTTCTCCCTTCTTGTAACACCTCTCCATTGTACACACAATGGGCATCATTCTTTCTCTTTCAACTTGGATTTGATGATGAACTAGGAACACCTTTTGTGAACCTGAAACATCACTCAAACTCTAGCAAAGATAAGACACAATTGCATTGGGATCAATCCTTGACTTCATCAAGTTTGATCACCAATGTCTCAAGCTTTATAGCATTAGATAGAATCAAGACAATGTCAAGTTCTTATCTATGAAAGCAACCATTCTCTAAATACTAAGCAAGACCTTATCAGATTCAAGTCAAAGTATTTAGGCAATTTTAACCATTCCTTAATATGCAACTTAGACTTTAATCTAAATGCAACAATAAACAGAGGCAGTATGCATTAATCTTACTCAGTTTCTAACTCATGAAGGCAAGCATGATTAGATAATATAATCTATCATCTTTAACAAGACATGTTTATTTAGAACTGACATTAAGCATTTAACCATTTTCAATAGTACTGATGTCAAATCTTGATTAACAACTTATCAAGTTTGATTCCTACTATCACAAGCAATGCAACAGATAGACACAAGGCATTCTTCAAGTTCTATTCTTTGCAAGCTAACTCTCTAAGTACAAGCAGGATCCTAACAGATTCAAGACAAGTTACTTAGGCACTCTTAAGAGCTTCTTTACTCAGCATTTAGACATGAATCTAATGCTTCAATGTCAGACAGCCAGCGGATTCATTTCATGAAAAGCAATCAGGTTTAGACGTCTACTAACTCCCTGACAAGCATCATTATATCCAGGACTACACAGTTCTCAGCATTACTTCAATCAATTTTCAGTTCATGAGCACAGGATTCAAACAATAAGTTTTAATATCTTAGCAAACTCATGACTGAACTAGAGCAATCACTTTATTCTTCAAAACACTAATCAAGCCTTTGAAGCATCCTGGGATATACACAGAACATCAATCACCACACCACCTCAACATTTCTATACTCAAGCTTTTTAATAAAGAGGGAAAGAGATCCAGCTTACAGCCAAGGAACTTTTACTAGTTCCTTGAATCTCCATGGTTCATGGCCAGATGTTGAGCTCTTGGTGTCGTATCACACCCCTTCTTCTTTCATGAACCATCCTCTTGACCCCACCATGGCTGAGACACCTCATTTCCTCCCTTTCAAGTCGCCAAACCAGTCCCAAGTAGAAAGCTATCACCTTTCTTCTTGAACCACCACTAAGACTCAAGGATCTAGCTCTTGAAGAGTGTTGTCAAACAGCTTCAAGGCTTTGTTCTTCAGGGTCTCCTTTCTTCAGGTCGAGCTTGATAAGTCAGGATAGAGCACATACAGCTTCTCAAGCACCTCAGATGTGTTTATCTTCCTCCTGAAGATGAACAAACGTTGGCTGGACTAAAGAGCTTCTTCTTTGCTTCAAACAACCATGGAGGTGGGCTTGAGCTTTGCGGAAGTTAGATACCAGGTTCTGATGAACCTGGCTCTGATACCATGAGATTTTTATAGGATTAACTCAAGGTGTGTGTGAGAAAGTGTTTAGGAGAGTTTATGTGAACAGATTTGAGACTTAGGAGTATGGGGAGAGATTTAGAGTATGAGAGAGACTAGGTAACAAGATTAAAGAGACTGAGAGACTTAGAGAATAGATTAGAGACTTAGTATCAAGAACAGACTTTCATAGAACATGAAGGAGAAGGGTTTCCCCCCTTACTCACTTAAGGCTTACAATTCGCCCTAATGGGGTCTTTATATAGAAACAGGTTACAAACTCATGAAACCCTAAAGTAATAGATAAGACATGAAGGGTGGAGATGCTCTGATTTGAATTGGACGATCTTGATTCAGTCTTGTGGTCTTTGCAGCTTGTTGTTGTCGCCTGATTGGATGTGGGAAGGCAAGGCTAGAAATGCTCCACACAGCCTTATGTATCTGCCCTCTTCTTTGGCCAGATACTTGGTCAAGCCTTGCTCTTCCTTTACAGCTCTTTACAGCCTGTCCTTAGACCACTACAACCAATCCCATAACCCACAGACTGGCGCCAACTCTTATTTGAATCTTCTTGCCTCCAAAGCATCTTCTTGTTCCATTTGATGCTTCTCACCATCCCGGACTTTGCACATTCATATTAGAGCTTCTCCTTGGCTGTACGGACTTGCCATAACCGTACACCAATGCCCTATATTTGCACAGCCCTCAAATAGCTTCAAATGGCCGAGTACATAAGTTTTGAGTCGATCATGTCCGTACGGGCCGTACCATCCGTACGGCCATCCGTACCGGCCTCGCCCTAACTTTGCACGTTCAACCATTCACCTCCATACTTCTTCCATGTCTTCTTAAGATCAGTCTAAGCCCTTCTTGAACTTAACTTCACCCATGATAGATACTTCAAGACTCTCCTGAAGCTTTGTAGAACTCTTCCGGAGATCACCTGAAGCTTGCCCTATTTATGCACAAGCTCCATTCTTCTCTTCAGTTCAACACTCTAATCAAGTGATCATCCTTATATGCAATCATAGATGCTCCAAAGGAATAACCATAAGTGTTACCGTTTTCCTTTAGCATTTTGAAGAGCGCATCAAGGTCTGATCTCCTGATGTAGTCATCATTGCTGCGTGAGCTTAAGGCGCCTGTGTAAGCCACCAGAGACTTCCCATTCCCATCATTGCCTCCATGACCATCCACTTCACTTGTCTTGATGGTGCCAGCTCCACTTGATCCTTCAGTCACATTTGCCCTTCCCTCACGCTCCTTCATGAACTTGGCCGGCTTGAGGTGTGGGTGTAGTATCCAGCATTGGCTCTTCTTATGACCATGCTTCTTGCAATGATCACAGTTGCCATTGAACTTCCTGTCCTCATACTTCCCGTGAGATGCCTTGTTTGCTTGTGGAGCTTCGGTCAAGTCCTCATGAGCTGCTTGATTGGCAAGAGAGAGCTCCCCCTTTCCTCCAAACAACCCCATAGACCCCTGCTCCCTTTGGATTTGCGCACACACATCCTCAAGGTCCGGAAGCTTGTCAGCTCTCAACATGTGCTGGATGAGTTGAGTGTAGGCCGGGTTCAGCGTGAGAAGCAGCCCAAAGACCTTATCTTGCTCACGCCTCTCATTCAGCTGATCAGGATCAGTTGTGCTCGGCCTCAGCATCTCCAGTTCTGACCATAAGGACCTGAACCTTCCCAAGTGCTTAGTGAACTCCATATCCTCTTGCACTAGACGGTTGATAGCTTGCTTTACTTCAAACACACGGCTGAGGTTGGAGATGTTCCCATACACCTTCTTCAGCGTGTCCCACAGCTCTTTGGCTGACTCACAGTAGCTGTAGGCATCTAAGATAGCTGGATCCAAGGATGCGTGTAGAACCGTCATCACCAGCATGTCTTCTTGTTGCCATTTCTCAACAGCCGCTTCATTGGAGACCTCTTCTTGATCTCCTCCCTGAGTAATGAGTTTCGGAGCCTCCCCTGTTGTGATGTGCCCCCACAAACCCTTACTTCCTACAGCAGTCTTCACCATCCGAGACCACACAAGATAGTTGTTACCTTTGAAAGTAACCGCTACCTTCATCCTCATGTTCATACCATGTTCCATCTTTGCTTAGCTTGACTTGAACAACTTGAATCTGATGAAATCTTGAGTCTTGAATCACGTACACACACCAATCTTGAGTCTAGGATCGCACACACACACCGAACGTAGCACAGCCCAAACACCTTCAAAGCCACTCGCGTGTAGCTTCAAAGCCTTCAGCTTGTAACTCTCTAAAGATCAAACCCCAGATCCTAATGAACCTGGCTCTGATACCATATGAGATTTAGAGATCCTTAGAGTAACTAGAGTATAAGTGAGAGTTTAAGTAGAGATTAGAAAGAGATTGTGAAAGATTAAGAGACTTGAGAGCTGTTTAGTGTCTAAGAGAGAATCATGGTGCCTTAAGAGATTAGAGAGAGACTCAGAACTGTCTGTCTTTATTAATGAGTGAGGTTACATATTTATATTGTTCTAGACATTAGGGTTTTCGAAACACAAGAGTAGATAAGCATGTGAGGTCAAGGGAGGAGCCTTTGCTTTTGTTTGAACCGGCCAATGACTGTCCTCACACGTTCGGGCATCTTCCTGATCCAAGTCCAAGATGCTCTTCCTTTCCAGCCCTTGCCAGCCTGTCCTAGCTGTCAAGCCGCGCCTCCCTTATCCACTCCAACGTCTGGATAAGCTTTTGGTCAAGTGTAACTTCACCTCGGTCCATACGAGTTACTCGGTGAAGTTACCATCCTAGTTTTACCTTGGTACGGTCAGTGTACGGATGGCCCGTCCGTACCATGCCTTAGCTCACTCTTCACTCCCTTTCCTTTCACTCCTTAGCTTTCTCATGTCCTTAACTCCTCAATGCCTTCACATATACCTCAACACATCTCAACAATCTTAATCAGTTTCTAACTCATGAAAGCAATAATGATTAGATGATATAATCTATCATCTTAACAAGACAAGTTAATTTAGAACTGACATTAAGCATTTAACCATTTTCAATAGTATTGATGTCAAATCTTGATTAATAAATTATGAAGTTTGATTTCCAATATCACAAGCAATGCAACAGATAGACACAAGGCATTATCAAGTTCTATTCTTTGCAAGCTAAATCTCTAAGTACAAGTAAGATCCTAACAGATTCAAGACAAGTTACTTAGGCACTCTTAAGAGCTTCTTTACTCAGTACTTAGACATGAATCTAATACTTCAATGTAAGACAGCCACAAGACTATATGCAACAGCTTTAAATTCGGTTTCACTCCATGTATGCAAGCAGATTTAATTAATCACAACAAGCATCACTATGAACCGGAGCTAAGCATACTAAACAATTTCAATACCCAAACAAGACTCTTAAAGTATCCTGGGACAGATTCTAAAGCAACTTCATTTTAGCAATCTTTTAAACAATCCTCAGGTTTCCAATCACATCACAACATCACAACCTGTTCATACACTCAAGCTTTATACAAGAGAAAGAGATTTCCTTACAGCCAAGGAACTAGTGTTAGTTCCTTGTAACTCCTTAGTACATGGGAAGATCCGAGCTGTTGGTGTCAACTCCTACATCTCCTTCTTTCATGGACCTTTCTCTTGAACCCACCATGCCTAAGACACCTCCTCTCTTCATTTTTGAGTCGCCATACCAGGTACAAGTTGAAAGCTTTCACCTTTCTTCTTGGACAGTGAATGGGAATGGCTTGGACATGCTTCCAATGGCCTTCTTTCTTCAGGACGACCATGAGAGAGTGGAGAACGACCAAGAACAGCTTCTGGACGCCATTGATGAGCACACCTTCTTCTTGAAGACGTTGAACAGCCAAATGAACATGAAGCTTCTTCTAGGTTTGGAAATGGCATGGGAGTGAGCTTTGAGCTTAGCGGAAGCTGGAACCAAGTTCTAATGAACCTGGCTCTGATACCATATGAGTTTTAAGAGTACTCAGGTTGTATGTGTGTATGAAACCCAAATGGGTAAAGAGAGGGAGCTTGGAAGCGATTTGAGAGAAAGGAAGTTTAATGAGTGTTTGTGTGTCTAAGGGTTTAAGAGATTAGTAACAAGACTGAGAACGTGTATAGAGATTTGAGAGACTAGAGAGACTAAGAGAAAGTGTTTCAGATTAGAGAAGGAGAAGGGAAACCCCCTTACTCACTTAAAGATTACAAAATGATCATTAGAGGCTTATATATGCCTTTACACAACTCAGATCACAAACCTAGATCCTAAGGCTGTAAATAAAAGATAGATTGAATGGCTAGGATGAGAGAAGAGTGGTCTTTGATGTTCTGGTGATAGCTGGCGACTTTTGACTGAATGGAGAGCTCAGATTGCTTCATTTGAATGAAGGGAAGAGATTGGTCTTGCTGTAAAGGTAAAGCACCTTTACCTTTCCAGCTTGCACATACAGCTCACTCTTATCCCTTTGGTATATTCTCCTTGCCTCTCACACTCCAACGGTCACTATAGGAAACTTAACCCGCGCCCACACATTGCACAACTCTGAACAAGGCTGATCCGGGTGATGGCCAAACCGGATTGGATGTACGGTCGCTGTACGGCCTTGAGGTCCGTACACTCGCCCTATATCTGCACCTTCATCCAAACATCTTCTATGGTTGACCCATACACCTTCTTGGATCGCCCTAGGCCGTACCATGGCCGTACTGGCCCTATCTTTGCACCACACTTCCATCTTCTCTCTAACTCCTCCAAAGCCTTCACATGATCAGTCTAAGTCTTTCCTTGACTTAACTTCACAAGATAACTACTTCAGAACACCTCTGAAGCTTGATTGAACTCTTCTTGACATCTTCTAGAGCTTGCCCTATTGTTGTACAAGCTCTATCTTCTCTTCAGTTCAACAAATGAATCCTATCATTTCTAGCAATGTGTGCACATCTATACTCATTCCTAGCCTCTAACCGTTCTACTAGTTCTCTAATCAAGTGATCATCCTTATATGCAATCATATATGCTCCAAAGGAATAACCATAAGTGTTACCGTTTTCCTTTAGCATTTTGAAGAGCGCATCAAGGTCTGATCTCCTGATGTAGTCATCATTGCTGCGTGAGCTTGAGGCGCCTGTGTAAGCCACCAGAGACTTCCCATTCCCATCATTGCCTCCATGACCATCCACTTCACTTGTCTTGATGGTGCCAGCTCCACTTGATCCTTCAGTCACATTTGCCCTTCCCTCACGCTCCTTCATGAACTTGGCCGGCTTGAGGTGTGGGTGTAGTATCCAGCATTGGCTTTTCTTATGACCATGCTTCTTGCAATGATCACAGCTGCCATTGAACTTCCTGTCCTCATACTTCCCGTGAGATGCCTTGTTTGCTTGTGGAGCTTCGGTCAAGTCCTCATGAGCTGCTTGATTGGCAAGAGAGAGCTCCCCCTTTCCTCCAAACAACCCCATAGACCCCTGCTCCCTTTGGATTTGCGCACACACATCCTCAAGGTCCGGAAGTTTGTCAGCCCTCAACATGTGCTGGATGAGTTGAGTGTAGGCCGGGTTCAGCGTGAGAAGCAGTCCAAAGACCTTATCTTGCTCACGCCTCTCATTCAGCTGATCAGGATCAGTTGTGCTTGGCCTCAGCATCTCTAGTTCTGACCATAAGGACCTGAACCTTCCCAAGTGCTTAGTGAACTCCATATCCTCTTGCACTAGACGGTTGATAGCTTGCTTTACTTCAAACACACGGCTGAGGTTGGAGATGTTCCCATACACCTTCTTCAGCGTGTCCCACAGCTCTTTGGCTGACTCACAGTAGCTGTAGGCGTCTAAGATGGCTGGATCCAAGGATGCGTGTAGAACCGTCATCACCAGCATGTCTTCTTATTGCCATTTCTCTACAGCCGCTTCATTGGAGACCTCTTCTTGATCTCCTCCCTGAGTAATGAGTTTTGGAGCCTCCCCTGTTGTGATGTGCCCCCACAAACCCTTACTTCCCACAGCAGTCTTCACCATCCGAGACCACACAAGATAGTTGTTACCTTTGAAAGTAACCGCCACCTTCATCCTCATGTTCATACCATGTTCCATCTTTGCTTAGCTTGACTTGAACAACTTGAATCTGATGAAATCTTGAGTCTTGAGTCACGTACACACACCAATCTTGAGTCTAGGATCGTACACACACACCGAACGTAGCACAGCCCAAAACAGCTTCAAAGCCACTTGCGTGTAGCTTCAAAGCCTTCAGCTTGTACCTCTCTAAAGATCAAACCCCAGATCCTAATGAACCTGGCTCTGATACCATATGAGATTGAGAGATCCTTAGAGTAACTAGAGTACAAGTGAGAGTTTAAGTAGAGATTAGAAAGAGATTGTGAAAGATTAAGAGACTTGAGAGCTGTTTAGTGTCTAAGAGAGAATCATGGTGCCTTAAGAGATTAGAGAGAGACTCAGAACTGTATCTTTATTATTAATGACAAGAGCTACAATATATAGTGAGAGATCAGTAGGGTTTTCGAAATCATAAAGGAGAGCTAAGCATGTGAAGTCAACAAGGTTAGGATAAGCTCTCTTTAACTCGGCCAATCAGCGTTCCCACATGCTTGGAGCATCTAGGATCTTGGACAAAGATGCTCTTGCCTTTCCAGCTGTGCCAGCCTGTAAAGCCGCGCCTCTCTTATCCTCCAACGGTCTGATTCATCAGCCAAAGCCCCTTCTCTTCCCATAAGTTACTCGGGTAACTCCTTGTAACCGCGGTCATGGTTTCACTGGTCTTAATGTGTACGGACCGTACGGCCTTGTACGGCCTTGTACGGTCAGGCCACTGTGAACCTCTCCCATCACACCAATGCTTAACACACTCTCTTCAGTCTTAACCCCTTTGTACTTCACACTTGTATACTCAACTCTTCTCAACACTTCCAAAATCAGTCTTAAGGCGCCTGCCTTATCTGATGTTAGATCCTTTAGCTCCTCTTGATTCCTTTCTTCATAGTATCCTCTTGCTTCTATGAACTTCACATCTCTAGAGATTAGGACTCTTCTAGTATCTGAATCATAGCACTTGTATCCCTTTTGTGTTGTTGAATAGCCAATGAACATAGCCTTAGTACTCCTTGCATCTAGCTTGTTTCTTAACTCTCCTGGTACCAACACAAAGCATAAACATCCAAATACTCTCAAGTGATCCACTGATGGCTTGTGCTTGTTTAGAACTTCAAATGGTGCTTGATCCTTCAACACCTTTGTGGGAATCCTGTTGATCAAGTAACAAGCAGTAGCCACAGCATCACTCCAAAACCTCTTTGGAACATTTGCTTGAAACATCATTGACCTAGCAACCTCCATCAAGTGTCGGTTCTTCCTCTCAGCTACCCCATTCTGTTGTGGAGTATAGGGACAGCTTGTTTGATGCAAGATCCCATGATGCTCTAGATGACTCTTGAACGCATAGCTTGTGTACTCACCTCCATTATCTGATCTAAAAATTTTAATCTTGGCATTATAATGGTTAGTCACATAAGCTTGAAAGTTCTTAAATGCATCTATCACTCTATCTTTTGATGGGATTAAAGTTAACCAGGTGTATTTGGATTTTTCATCAATGAATGTGACAAAGTATTTATGATTGTCTCTAGATATGCAAGGGGCAGTCCACACATCAGAATGAATAAGATCAAAGCACTTATCATAAACACTAGTAGAGTTTGGAAACACATTTTTACAATGCTTGCCTAAAATGCAAGCTTCACAATCCTTATTCTCAAATAAAACACCTGGTAACATCAAGTTTAAAGCCCTACCATGAGGATGTCCTAATCTAGCATGCCACAAAGCATTTTTATTTAAACTAGAAGCAGTAGTAAACGAGCAATTGTAATTGGAAACAGGATCAAGTTCTTCAAGCAAATACAACTCTCCTTTAGTGATTCCTTTTCCAATCAAGTGGCTGCTCTCAATATCCTGAAACTTTACATCATTAGGACTGAATATAACATTGCAATTCAAATCAGTTGTGCATTTCTTAACAGATAGCAAGTTAGATGTAAATTCAGGCATGTAGAAAGCTCTAGTGTTCTTATCAAACAACTTCAAATTTCCAATTCCTCTAATAGGGATCTTGTCCCCATTTGCAATCATAACATGTCCACTAGTTGGTTCTATATCCTTAATCAGATTTGTATCACTAATCATGTGATGGGATGCACCAGAATCAACAATTAATGGCTTAGTTATACTGCTAGCATTATGACAAAGGTTCAAAGGTGATCTAAATGCATTTACTTCATAATTCATCCTAGCATTTCTAGCAAAGGTGTACTCATGTCTAGCATGTTTATTACTTTTAACTCTATCCATCCTAGCAATATCAGCAACACAAGGAGATGTTTCTATAGTCTTAGCTATCATGGATGCACCAAAGGAGTACCCATGAGTGTTACCATTCTCCTTGAGCATTTTGATGAGAGCATCCATCTCGGATCTCCTGATGAAGTCTTGATCATTGCCACGGATGTTAGGAGCTCCTGAGTATTGTTGAACTGAAGAGAAGAATGGAGCTTGTGCATAAATAGGGCAAGCTTCAGGTGATCTCCGGAAGAGTTCTACAAAGCTTCAGGAGAGTCTTGAAGTATCTATCATGGGTGAAGTTAAGTTCAAGAAGGGCTTAGACTGATCTTAAGAAGACATGGAAGAAGTATGGAGGTGAATGGTTGAACGTGCAAAGTTAGGGCGAGGCCGGTACGGATGGCCGTACGGATGGTACGGCCCGTACGGACATGATCGACTCAAAACTTATGTACTCGGCCATTTGAAGCTATTTGAGGGCTGTGCAAATATAGGGCATTGGTGTACGGTTATGGCAAGTCCGTACAGCCAAGAAGAAGCTCTAATATGAATGTGCAAAGTCCGGGATGGTGAGAAGCATCAAATGGAACAAGAAGATGCTTTGGAGGCAAGAAGATTCAAATAAGAGTTGGCGCCAGTCTGTGGGTTATGGGATTGGTTGTAGTGGTCTAAGGACAGGCTGTAAAGAGCTGTAAAGGAAGAGCAAGGCTTGACCAAGTATCTGGCCAAAGAAGAGGGCAGATACATAAGGCTGTGTGGAGCATTTCTAGCCTTGCCTTCCCACATCCAATCAGGCGACAACAACAAGCTGCAAAGACCACAAGACTGAATCAAGATCGTCCAATTCAAATCAGAGCATCTCCACCCTTCATGTCTTATCTATTACTTTAGGGTTTCATGAGTTTGTAACCTGTTTCTATATAAAGACCCCATTAGGGCGAATTGTAAGCCTTAAGTGAGTAAGGGGGGAAACCCTTCTCCTTCATGTTCTATGAAAGTCTGTTCTTGATACTAAGTCTCTAATCTATTCTCTAAGTCTCTCAGTCTCTTTAATCTTGTTACCTAGTCTCTCTCATACTCTAAATCTCTCCCCATACTCCTAAGTCTCAAATCTGTTCACATAAACTCTCCTAAACACTTTCTCACACACACCTTGAGTTAATCCTATAAAAATCTCATGGTATCAGAGCCAGGTTCATCAGAACCTGGTATCTAACTTCCGCAAAGCTCAAGCCCACCTCCATGGTTGTTTGAAGCAAAGAAGAAGCTCTTTAGTCCAGCCAACGTTTGTTCATCTTCAGGAGGAAGATAAACACATCTGAGGTGCTTGAGAAGCTGTATGTGCTCTATCCTGACTTATCAAGCTCGACCTGAAGAAAGGAGACCCTGAAGAACAAAGCCTTGAAGCTGTTTGACAACACTCTTCAAGAGCTAGATCCTTGAGTCTTAGTGGTGGTTCAAGAAGAAAGGTGATAGCTTTCTACTTGGGACTGGTTTGGCGACTTGAAAGGGAGGAAATGAGGTGTCTCAGCCATGGTGGGGTCAAGAGGATGGTTCATGAAAGAAGAAGGGGTGTGATACGACACCAAGAGCTCAACATCTGGCCATGAACCATGGAGATTCAAGGAACTAGTAAAAGTTCCTTGGCTGTAAGCTGGATCTCTTTCCCTCTTTATTAAAAAGCTTGAGTATAGAAATGTTGAGGTGGTGTGGTGATTGATGTTCTGTGTATATCCCAGGATGCTTCAAAGGCTTGATTAGTGTTTTGAAGAATAAAGTGATTGCTCTAGTTCAGTCATGAGTTTGCTAAGATATTAAAACTTATTGTTTGAATCCTGTGCTCATGAACTGAAAATTGATTGAAGTAATGCTGAGAACTGTGTAGTCCTGGATATAATGATGCTTGTCAGGGAGTTAGTAGACGTCTAAACCTGATTGCTTTTCATGAAATGAATCCGCTGGCTGTCTGACATTGAAGCATTAGATTCATGTCTAAATGCTGAGTAAAGAAGCTCTTAAGAGTGCCTAAGTAACTTGTCTTGAATCTGTTAGGATCCTGCTTGTACTTAGAGAGTTAGCTTGCAAAGAATAGAACTTGAAGAATGCCTTGTGTCTATCTGTTGCATTGCTTGTGATAGTAGGAATCAAACTTGATAAGTTGTTAATCAAGATTTGACATCAGTACTATTGAAAATGGTTAAATGCTTAATGTCAGTTCTAAATAAACATGTCTTGTTAAAGATGATAGATTATATTATCTAATCATGCTTGCCTTCATGAGTTAGAAACTGAGTAAGATTAATGCATACTGCCTCTGTTTATTGTTGCATTTAGATTAAAGTCTAAGTTGCATATTAAGGAATGGTTAAAATTGCCTAAATACTTTGACTTGAATCTGATAAGGTCTTGCTTAGTATTTAGAGAATGGTTGCTTTCATAGATAAGAACTTGACATTGTCTTGATTCTATCTAATGCTATAAAGCTTGAGACATTGGTGATCAAACTTGATGAAGTCAAGGATTGATCCCAATGCAATTGTGTCTTATCTTTGCTAGAGTTTGAGTGATGTTTCAGGTTCACAAAAGGTGTTCCTAGTTCATCATCAAATCCAAGTTGAAAGAGAAAGAATGATGCCCATTGTGTGTACAATGGAGAGGTGTTACAAGAAGGGAGAAGCACAGATGGTTGTAAAACTCACTAGTGTTCTTCTTCTCAACATTGCAAGTACCAGAAGAAGAAGCCAACCGGGTCTAGGCAGTGGCGTGCCTATTCAAGAGGGTGCTCAAACTAAGACAGAGCACTCTTGGCTGTGTGAAGAAGAAGGCTACTCTATCAAGGCGGCTTCTATTGTGAGGTGATTGAAGAAGTAGCTGAAGCATCCACAAGCATTCCATCATGGTGGTGAATTCAGAAGGGTGATTGCAATAAGAGAAGAAGAAGAAGAAGTAAGGATTCAAGTGGTAACGTTGAGAACCACTCCTCATCATCTTAACCAAGGGAGTAAACCTAATCTCATCTACCTTAATATGTCTTGATAGGTTTATCTCCTGATTATACTATGTGCTTTCCCTAATTCCATTAAGAGTTTATAGCTTCTAGTAGAATGTCTAGGCTAATTGCACTGAAATTGTGTTGCTACAGCATTGTCTTATTGATAATAAGTAATGTCTAGAGTCCCAGAAACTCATGGTCTGTTTATTGCATTGTCTTGGGTGTGGTCTTAAACTTGAATCATCATGAATGTGTTGTAGAATTGAGTAGAATGTCTCTGCTACTTGCATCATGATTGATAAGTTATTTTGCATACATAAGCATATCTCATACTGTCTAAGTTCAATCCTAGTGTTATCTGATGCTACTGTCTATGTTTAATCCATCAATGAAAGTCTTGCATCAATTAGAAATTGTCTAAGTTGCTTGCATCATTGGTTCTGATTGAAACTGTTGTGCATAACTTTAATATTAATCATGGATTGAACCTGTTGCATTCATATAGCTGATGTTTTAAGATTGTGCATTCATGTAGTAATGCATTTAAAAATGAGCCTAAATTGCAAATGTACTGATGTAAGCTTGCATTGCATTTAGAGAACTTAATAATCATAATAACCTAGGATGTCATTGTAGTATCTAGAACTTGCATTGTCATTGTTAGAGATTGAAATCTACTTGTCTTGACTCTGTCCAGTTCTGAGTGTTGCTATGCCATAGTTAAATCCATCAGTGATGTCTTATAAGCATTTAGAAGTATGTCTAAGCTACTTGAATCATTGGCTGTGATAAAACTAGTGAGCATAAGCATAAGCTACTTGAATCATAGTCACGCTTATTGTCTTGATTGCATAAGTACCATCTAGTCTTGTGTTCATTTGAATTGAATCTGGTTCATTCATATGGTTAGTGTGTAATCTAATGCATTCATCTATTGTTGCATTTAAAAAAAAAATATAATAACTGAAACTAAATTGAATCTAAAGGGATCAGTGTATTGTTGAAAGCATACATTGTCTTTGCATTTTCTTGTCTTGATTGTCTAGCTTGTTTCAAGTATCATATATTATTGTGGCATTGGTGATCAAACAGGATGGATGATCTTGGTTTGATCCCAATGGAATGATCTGATCTTGCATTGAGTTGTGGTGGTGTTAGGTACACAAGGAAGGTGATACATGTAACTCGCCAACAACCAAGAATGTAAAGACAAAGGTCTTGTGCCATTGCATATCATCACTAGGACATGTTAGTCGATAAACTACAGGAAGTGTAGTGTGATAGAATATGCAATGAGAGATGGCCATTGCATAATACCATTGGACATATCTAGTCCTTAGTCTACAGGAAGTGTAGCATGGGTCATTATGCAATGAGAGGTGTGTCTTGTGAGACTCTCTATGGTGATTCAAACACCCTAGTTCCTGGTTAAGGAAGAGAGTAAACTCACAAGAAGAAAGCTATCATGAAAGATGATAGTTATTAGACCATGGAGATGCATAGGATCATCACAAGCTTAGCTCCTTATAGTCTCGGTTCTAAGCTTGAGGGGGAGTCTTAATGCATATGATCCATGGTCAGTAACAAGTCTTTGCAAAGGCTTCTACAAAGGATCATCAACCGGACCAAGTCAGTGGCGTGTCTAGGTAAAAGGCTGTTCAGAGCAGTCTTGGCGAGTGAGGAAGAAGGCTCTCCATCAATGCGGCTTCAATGAGAGGTGATAGAGGAGAAACTGATGAATCCATTCTGCCTTTCCAAGAAGTTGATGATGCCATGAAGATGGTGCATTGGCCGAGTTAGGAAACTCACAAAAACACAAGGGAAGTTCCCTTAGACTTTTAAACTCTTTCTTCAATCTTTTTCATTCATCTTATTCATTGCTTGTGCTTGAAAAGATACTTAAGATGCTCATGATTGAATTATGGGATTGTGTGCATCAAGTGTGATGCAGGATATTCATTGTCTTGTTTTTGATAGGTTCTGATGCACCTTTGGGATAATGTATCAGGTACCATTGCTTGAGCCTCACTAAAGGTGTTCCTGGTCATTTCCTAGCTTCTCTAAGGTGGCTGTGAAGTCTGTTGAGAAGGGGATATCCAAACCAGTTCTATAAAGAGGGCAAGCCGTGTGTGAAGTGTTGATCAGCCTCACTGGTGTTTTGAAGATGATCTGGTTGTGTCCTAGCTTCTCTAGGATGGCTGTGAAGTCAGTTGAGAGGGGGAGACTTCAAACCGGTTCCATGGAGAGGTGAAGCTGAAGTGTGAAGTGTGCGCAAAGCTGTGAAGAGTTGCTGCACCTAGTAGGCCGTGATCCAGAGCTTCTTGTGTCCAACCACACTGGTTCTAAGGCACAAGAGCTCACTGGCCAATCCCTAGGCTTTGGAGAGCTCTACTCTTTTTCCCTTGCAAGGTTTTGTCCCAATGGGTTTTCCTTGTAAGGTTTTTAATGAGGGAGACTCTTCAGAGTTCCAAGCTTGGCTTAGGATCTCCTAAAGTCAAGCTTGAGGGGGAGTGTTGAACTGAAGAGAAGAATGGAGCTTGTGCATAAATAGGGCAAGCTTCAGGTGATCTCCGGAAGAGTTCTACAAAGCTTCAGGAGAGTCTTGAAGTATCTATCATGGGTGAAGTTAAGTTCAAGAAGGGCTTAGACTGATCTTAAGAAGACATGGAAGAAGTATGGAGGTGAATGGTTGAACGTGCAAAGTTAGGGCGAGGCCGGTACGGATGGCCGTACGGATGGTACGGCCCGTACGGACATGATCGACTCAAAACTTATGTACTCGGCCATTTGAAGCTATTTGAGGGCTGTGCAAATATAGGGCATTGGTGTACGGTTATGGCAAGTCCGTACAGCCAAGGAGAAGCTCTAATATGAATGTGCAAAGTCCGGGATGGTGAGAAGCATCAAATGGAACAAGAAGATGCTTTGGAGGCAAGAAGATTCAAATAAGAGTTGGCGCCAGTCTGTGGGTTATGGGATTGGTTGTAGTGGTCTAAGGACAGGCTGTAAAGAGCTGTAAAGGAAGAGCAAGGCTTGACCAAGTATCTGGCCAAAGAAGAGGGCAGATACATAAGGCTGTGTGGAGCATTTCTAGCCTTGCCTTCCCACATCCAATCAGGCGACAACAACAAGCTGCAAAGACCACAAGACTGAATCAAGATCGTCCAATTCAAATCAGAGCATCTCCACCCTTCATGTCTTATCTATTACTTTAGGGTTTCATGAGTTTGTAACCTGTTTCTATATAAAGACCCCATTAGGGCGAATTGTAAGCCTTAAGTGAGTAAGGGGGGAAACCCTTCTCCTTCATGTTCTATGAAAGTCTGTTCTTGATACTAAGTCTCTAATCTATTCTCTAAGTCTCTCAGTCTCTTTAATCTTGTTACCTAGTCTCTCTCATACTCTAAATCTCTCCCCATACTCCTAAGTCTCAAATCTGTTCACATAAACTCTCCTAAACACTTTCTCACACACACCTTGAGTTAATCCTATAAAAATCTCAAGTATGTCACCAGTGCCTTGCCATCACCCTCACGCCCCTCTCCTTCAGCTCCACGGCTAGATGATCCGGCTCCACTTGTTCCATCAGAAGCATGAGCTCTTGCCTCCCTTTCCTTCATGAACTTTGCCGGCTTCAGATGAGGATGTAGTATCCAGCACTGGCTCTTCTTGTGTCCATGCTTCTTGCAGTGATCACAATTGCCATTGAACTTCCTATCCTCATACTTGCCGTGTGCTGCTTTGTTGGCTTGTGGTATCTCCTCATGATCAGTTCGCGCAGCATTGGCTAGAGACAAGTCTCCTTTACCACCAAACAAGCCAATGGAGCCTTGCTCCTTTTGTATTTGAGCACACGCATCCTCCAGGTCCGGAAGCTTCTCAGCCCTCAACATATGCTGAATCAACCCACTGTAGCTTGGATTCAATGTAAGCAACAACCCAAAGACCTTATCTTGCTCTCTCCTTTCATTTAGCAGCTCTGGATCAGTTGTGCTCGGCCTCAGCATCTCCAGCTCTGACCAGAGTGTCCGGAACCTCCCCAAATGCCTAGTGAACTCCATGTCCTCCTGAGTTAGATCATTCAAAGCTTTCTTCACTTCAAAGACCCGGCTGAGGTTAGAGGTGTTTCCATATACCTTCTTCAATGTTTCCCACAGCTCCTTGGCTGTCTCACAATAGCTGTAAGCATCTAGAATGGCTGGCTCCAACGAGCTATGAAGAGCAGACATCACCATCATGTCCTCTTGTTGCCACTTCTCAGCTTCAGCTTCCGAGACACTCTCCTTGTCTCCTCCTTGAGTAATGAGCTTTGGAGCCTCACCAGATGTGATATGCTTCCATAAACCCTTACTTCCCACAGCAGTCTTCACCATCCTAGACCATACTAGGTAGTTACTGCCCTTGAAAGTCACAGCAACCTTCATCTTGGAACCACTCTCCATCTTCAACAGTTTCACTTCAATAACTTGTAAAAGACTTGATCTTGAGACTCAGAACTACAACACCAGCTCAAACCCTTCCGTGCCTTGTCTTTACTCTTCAAAGAACCCTAAAAAAAGCTAGAGAAGACTTCCGGAATGAAGATGTAGCTCCCGGGATGCAGCTTCTTCCAAGAACACTCACACCACTCTCACTTGATCTCTCAAGGTTTCAAGTTTGAATCTTCAAGAGAAAAACGCCAAGAACTCAGATTGAAATCAACCTGGCTCTGATACCATATCAGTTTTGAGTAAAGTAAAAGATAATCTGAGTTTAGATAAGAATAGAGAAGAGATTAGAGTAGATTTGAGAGATTAAGAGACTAATGGAGAATCATTGTGAAAGGTTTAGAAAGATTGATTTGTTTAGGACTGTCTAATTTTTTATTAATGAGAGAGTTTACAATATATAGACTTTAGATCCTAGGGCTTCATAAGGATAAGGTAGAACAAGCATGTGTAGTCAAAGAAGAGAGGCGCGCCTAATTCAAACTGAACCAATGAGGAGCTCCACATGTGTGACCGGATGGATAAGGTTTGCTTTCCCTTTACAGCTCGCATCCAGCCTGTCAAGCCGCGTCCCTTATCCTATCTTCAACGGTCTGCTCAGTTACTCCCAAAGGTTAACTCCTTCTAAGTTACCTTTCACCTCAAGGTAGAGTAACTTCCCATTTGGCTGTGTCATACTCGTACGGACAGTACGGCCAGTGTACGGCCTGTACGGTCTTGTCTCGGCCTAACTCCTCTTAATGCCTTCTTCTCCTCATCCCTTCTTCCCAAGGTTTCCTAAGCCTTCATAGTTTAACTCCTCATCTCAACATTAATGAGAGCATCAAGGTCGGATCTCCTTAGATACTCTTGATCATTGTTCCCACGGTTGCTTGGTGCTCCAGTGTAGGCTACAAGAGACTTCTCATCACCTGCCTCACGCCCATCTATCCCCTTTCCTTTGCTTGTACCCGCACCACTTGTACCATCCGAGACATTAGCCCTTGCCTCACGATCCTTCATGAACTTAGCCGGCTTGAGATGAGGGTGGAGTATCCAGCATTGGCTCTTCTTGTGGCCATGCTTCTTGCAGTGATCACAACTCCCATTGAACCTCCTCTCCTCAAACTTCCCATGCGCAGCCTTGTTTGCTTGTGGAGCTTCACTCCCCTCCTCTTGAGTTGCTTGACTTGCAAGGGAAAGGTCTCCTTTCTTTCCAAACAGCCCAATGGAGCCTTGCTCCTTCTGAATCCGCGCACACACATCCTCAAGGTCAGGCAAAGTATCCTCCCTAAGTAGGTGCTGGATGAGACCGTTGTACGCCGGGTTTAGGGTGAGGAGTAACCCAAAGACCTTATCTTGCTCTCATCAGCATCCGTTGTGCTTGGCCTAAGCATCTCCATCTCGGACCAGAGGCTTCTGAATCTTCCTAGATGCTTAGTGAACTCCATGTCTTCTTGTACAAGGTTGTTGATAGGTTGCTTCACCTCAAACACTCGGCTTAGGTTTGAAGTGTTGCCATACACTTTCTTCAAAGTGTCCCACAGCTCTTTAGCAGACTCACAGTAGCTGTATGCATCCAGAATGGCCGGCTCAAGGGACGCATGAAGCACAGACATCACCAACATGTCCTCTTGATGCCACTTCTCTTCTGCCTTGCTTGCGGCTTCATCTTCAGCTTCTCCTAGAGTGATGAGCTTTGGAGCTTCTCCTGGCGTGATGTGCTTCCAAAGCCCCTTGCTTCCCACTGTGGTTCTCACCATCCGAGACCACACCAAGTAGTTGTTTCCCTTGAAACACACCGCCACTTTCATGTTCATGTTCATCCCACTCTCCATGTTGAATGTAGAACCCTTTTGACTTCAATAACTTTCTCTTGAGGTAACTGTCTTGAGTGAACACTAGTAGCTTCTCCTTTTACCCACGCAGCTTCAATAACACCTCACACAACCAATAGAACTCAGAAAGACTACCCAGAACCGCTTAAGAACACACGAACACCAAACTGTTTCTTCAAAGCTTCAATCTTGAATCTTTAAAGAACCCAACGAAACCAAGTTTTCTAGTAACCTGGCTCTGATACCATATCACTTTTAGGATAGAGTAGGGTAATCTGAGTAAATAAGAAAGACTAGAAGTGATTTAGAAGAGATTTGAGTATGAAATGAGATTAGGAGTCTAGCATAGAATCATTGTGAGAGTAAAGACTAAGAAAGACTCATAACTTGCTTGATTTTTATTAATGAGTGAGGTTACATATTTATAAGAAGGACACAAGGGTTTACAAGAGAGGAAATGGGCACTATTAAACCGTGTGGAGTCAAGGCCATGGATTCAAATCAACCACTAGGATGCATCACACGCTTATGGCATCTTGGACTAAAGGTGCTTTAGCTTTCCAGCCTGTTCCAGCCTGGCACCGCGCATCCCTTATCCTTTCACCGGTCTTATCTTCTCCACTAAGCCCTCAAGGTAACATATGCTTGTTACCGTTTCACTTGGTCAAGGTTAGGTAACTTCTGGTCGAGGCATCTGGTACGAACGGTACGGCCATGTACGGCCTTGTACGGCCGTCCATACCATGCTTGCCCAAAGTCCCCTCATTCTCTTCCTCCTCTTCTCTTCCACTTCTTATCTCTTCTTGTTCATATCCTCAACTCATCTCAACACACATTGCTTCCATCTAAAGATAGGGTGCTAGAAGCGTTTATGAACTTCCAAGCATATGTATCTAATCAATACAATGCTACTATGAAGGTACTGAGATCAGACAATGGGGGTGAATACATCAGCAATGCCTTCAAGAGTCATCTAGCCAAGCATGGGATTGTGCATCAGACCAGTTGTCCCTACACACCACAGCAGAATGGTGTAGCTGAGAGGAAGAATAGGCACTTGATGGAGGTTGCTAGGTCGATGATGTTTCATGCAAATGTCCCAAAAAGATTTTGGGGAGATGCTGTACAGACTGCTTGCTATCTTATCAACCGGGTCCCAACCAAGATACTGAAGAATCTGTCTCCATTTGAGGTGCTGAATAAGAGCAAGCCCTTTATTGATCACCTACGAGTATTTGGGTGTGTATGCTATGTCATGACTCCAGGAGAACAGAGAAACAAGCTGGAGGCAAAGAGTTATGTTTATTGGATACTCTATCACTCAGAAGGGTTACAAGTGAGATTTTTATAAGGATTCACTCAAGGTGTGTGTGAGAAAGTTTTTAGGAGAGTTTATGTGAACAGATTTGAGACTTAGGAGTATGGGGAGAGATTTAGAGTATGAAAGAGACTAGGTAACAAGATTAAAGAGACTGAGAGACTTAGAGAATAGATTAGAGACTTAGTATCAAGAACAGACTTTCATAGAACATGAAGGAGAAGGGTTTCCCCCCTTACTCACTTAAAGATTACAAAATGATCATTAGAGGCTTATATATGCCTTTACACAACTCAGATCACAAACCTAGATCCTAAGGCTGTAAATAAAAGATAGATTGAATGGCTAGGATGAGAGAAGAGTGGTCTTTGATGTTCTGGTGATAGCTGGCGACTTTTGACTGAATGGAGAGCTCAGATTGCTTCATTTGAATGAAGGGAAGAGATTGGTCTTGCTGTAAAGGTAAAGAACCTTTACCTTTCCAGCTTGCACATACAGCTCACTCTTATCCCTTTGGTATATTCTCCTTGCCTCTCACACTCCAACGGTCACTATAGGAAACTTAACCCGCGCCCACACATTGCACAACTCTGAACAAGGCTGATCCGGGTGATGGCCAAACCGGATTGGATGTACGGTCGCTGTACGGCCTTGAGGTCCGTACACTCCCCCTATATCTGCACCTTCATCCAAACATCTTCTATGGTTGACCCATACACCTTCTTGGATCGCCCTAGGCCGTACCATGGCCGTACTGGCCCTATCTTTGCACCACACTTCCATCTTCTCTCTAACTCCTCCAAAGCCTTCACATGATCAGTCTAAGTCTTTCCTTGACTTAACTTCACAAGATAACTACTTCAGAACACCTCTGAAGCTTGATTGAACTCTTCTTGACATCTTCTAGAGCTTGCCCTATTGTTGTACAAGCTCTATCTTCTCTTCAGTTCAACACTCCCCCTCAAGCTTGACTTTAGGAGATCCTAAGCCAAGCTTGGAACTCTGAAGAGTCTCCCTCATTAAAAACCTTACAAGGAAAACCCATTGGGACAAAACCTTGCAAGGGAAAAAGAGTAGAGCTCTCCAAAGCCTAGGGATTGGCCAGTGAGCTCTTGTGCCTTAGAACCAATGTGGTTGGACACAAGAAGCTCTGGATCACGGCCTAACAGGTGCAGCAACACTTCACAGCTTTGCGCACACTTCAAACTTCACACTTCAGCTTCACCTCTTCATGGAACCGGTTTGAAGTCTCCCCCTCTCAACTGACTTCTCAGCCATCTTAGAGATGCTAGGACACGACCAGATCATCTTCAAAACACTAGTGAGGCTGATCAATACTTCACACCCGGCTTGCCCTCTTCATAGACTAGGTTTAGGGTCTCCCCCGCTCAACAGACTTCACAGCCCCTTTAGAGAAGCTAGGAGATTCCCCGGAATTGTTTAATGAGGCTACAAGCAATGGTACCTGATACATTATCCCAAAGGTGCATCAGTACCTATCAAAAACAAGAAAATGAATATCCTGCATCACACTTGATGCACACAATCCCATAATTCAATCATGATCATCTTAAGTATCTTTTCAAGCACAAACAAGAAAATGAATAAGATGAATGAAAAAGATTGAAGAAAGAGTTTAAAAAAAAGTCTAAGGGAACTTCCCTTGTGTTTTTGTGAGTTTCCTAACTCGGCCAATGCACCATCTTCATGGCATCATCAACTTCTTGGAAAGGCAGAATGGATTCATCAGCTTCTCCTCAATCACCTCTCATTGAAGCCGCATTGATGGAGAGCCTTCTTCCTCACTCGCCAAGACTGCTCTGAACAGCCTCTTACCTAGACACGCCACTGACTTGGTCCGGTTGATGATCCTTTTGTTGAACTGAAGAGGAGATAGAGCTTGTACATTGATAGGGCAAGCTCTAGAAGATGTCCAGAAGAGTTCAATCAAGCTTCAGGAGTGCCCTGAAGTATCTATCTTGTGAAGTTAAGTCCAGGAGGGACTTAGACTGATCTTAAGAAGGCTTTGGAGGAGTTTGGGAGAAGATGGTCGAAGGTGCAAAGATAGGGCGTCGGTACGAACCAGTACGGACAGTACGGCCTAGTACGGCCATGGGCGAACCAAGAAGAGGAATGGATCGACTTAGGAAGAAGAATGGGTGATGTGCATACTTAGGGCGAGTGTACGGACCGGTCAGGCCGTACATCGACCGTACAACACCCGGGACTCGTCCCTTCATCCGGTTCAGCCAAGTTTAAAGATGTGCAAGGATAGGGCGCGGCTTATCTGATCTTTTATGACCGTTGGAGACTTAAGGAGAGAAAGGGATATTCCTCATGAGCTGTGTGGTCCAAAGACACAGGCTGGAAAGTAAAAATGGCTTTACCTTTACAGCCTTATCTCCACACTGTCTCATCTTGGCCATTGATTCAAAATGAGCCAATCTCTCCCCTCCATTCAAATCAGGCGTGCCTCCCTTGCCAGCTTGCACCAGAACATCCAAGACCAGCCTTCTCTCATCCTAGCCATTCATTCTATCTTTTAATTACAGCCTTAGGATATAGGTTTATGATCTGAGTCATGTAAAGGCATATATAAGCCATTTGTATGCATTTTGTAAATTCTAAGAGAGAGAGGGGGATTTCCCCTCCTCCTTCATAATCATATGATACTTTGTCTCTCTAAACTCTCTAGTCTTTGATTCTGGTTACTTCAATCTCGTTCTCAATCTCTATTCTCTCAATCTCTCACTTAATCTCTCATACACACTCACCATTCTCTTATACTTCCATTAATCTCTTATTCTCTTTCATTGTTGAACAAGAATCAGTCCCAACCTGTTGAGGTTGATCCATCACGCCCACACACAGCCTGTGCTCTGAAAAACTCACATGGTATCAGAGCCAGGTTCATCAGAACTTGGTTCCAGCTTCCGCTCAAGCACAAGCTCACTCCCATGCCATTTCAAGCCAAGAAGAAGCTTCATGGTCCAGCCGGCTGTTCAACCTCTTCAAGAAGAAGATGTGCTCATCCATGGTGTCCAGGAGCTGTCCTTGGTCGTTCTACACTCTCTCATGTCCGTCCTGAAGAAAGAAAGCTATTGGAAGCATGTCCAAGCCTTTCCTATTCTCTGTCCAAGGAGAACCTTTCAAGAAGAAAGCTTTCTACTGGTGACTTGTGGTGGCGACTCAAACATGGTGAAAGGAGGTGTCTTTGGCATGGTGGGTTCAAGGAGAAAGGCCAGGCAAAGAAGGAGAGGTTGGTTCTCAAACCAACAGCTCAGATCTGGCCATTTATGATTCATATTGCCTTGGAGGTTCAAGGAACCAGCACAGGTTCCTTGGTTGTAAGCTAAACCTCCTTCCCTTGTTTAAAGCTTGTGTCTTTATGTTATGGTTGTGTTGTGTGGTGTGGTTAAGTCCTGCGGATTCTGTTTTGCATCATCTTGTTGTGATTGCCATAACTAAAGTGTCATTAATGAGTGTAGCATCTAGTAGAATGTCTAAGCTACTTGCATAATGGTACTGAAGTTGTTTTGCTGTTGCATTGGTTAGTATGCAGTGAGTAGTATTTTTAAATCCCAGGATCTCATGTCTTGTTCATTGCATTGTCTTGTGTAGTGCCATAGCTTGAATCATCATGAATGTGTTGCAGAAATGAGTAGAATGTCTCTGCTGCTTGCATCATGGTTGTAGAGCTGTTTTGCATACATAAGCATGTCTCATTGTCTCCTGGTTCAATCCGAGTGTGTACTGGTGCTGTTGCCTGTGTTTAATCCATCATTGACTGTCTTGCATCAATTAGAAGTTGTCTAAGTTGCTTGCCTCATTGGTTTTGATTAGAACTGTTGTGCATAGCTTTAAAGTGTTCTCGGATTGATCATGCATTCATATAGCTAATGCTTTACGATTGTGCATTCATGTATTGATGCATTTAAAACTGAGCCTAAATTGCAAATGTACTGATGTTAGCTTGCATTGCATTTAGAGAACTTAAAAAAAAAAAATTATATGCTTGATTGTGCCTTGATTGTTTGGCTGTTTCAAGTTTTATATATTGTTGTGGCATTGGTGATCAAACAGGATGGATGATCTTGGTTTGGTCCCAATGGGATGATCTGATCTTGCATTGAGTTGTGGTGATGTTAGGTACACAAAGAAGTGATACAGTGACAAGCCAAACCAAAGTGTGAAGACAAAAGGTCTAGTTCCATTGCAAATCATCACTGGATGTGTTAAATCCATAATCTACAGGAAGTGTAGTGTGATTGATTATGCAATGAGAGGATGCCATTGTATAATACCATAGGACATGTTCAGTCCACAGTCTACAGGAAGTGTAGCATGGGTTATTATACAATGAGAGCTTGTCTTGTGAGGACTCTCTATGGTGATTCAAACACCCTAGTTCCTGGTATAAAGAAGAGAGCAGCTCACAAGACCAAGGCCATCACAAAAGTCTATGAAGACCGGTGGTCCAAAGGCCATGAAATTGCTTACACCTTACACAAGCTTAGCTCCTCACCTATTCTCGGAATTAAGCTTGAGGGGGAGTGTTAATGAGCAAATTTCATGGTCCATTATCAAGTCTTTGCAAGGACTTCATCAAAGGATCATCAACCGGGTCTAGGCAGTGGCGTGTCTGTTGAGATGAAGACCAAAGAGGCTGAGACAGTAACTTTAGAGTTTTACTGTGGTAACTTTCTTTTAACCACAGTAACTACTTGGGGAAGTTATCTGATGGGATGAGGAGGTAACTTAATGAGGAGAAGAGAGGAAATTCGACCTAAGAGGATAAGGAAGGATAAGGGAGCACTTTGACAGCCTGTATGATGCTGGAAAGGAGAGGATGCTTTTTACTAGTGCAAGCATGTGAGAAAGCACAGCCAAGTGATTCAAAAGGAGTTCCAGCCTGTCCATTGACTCCACATGCTTATACATTTCGAAAACCCTTGTTGCTCTCTCTATTAATACTTGTAAACCTCATCAGTTATTAATTAATGGAGTTTTGAGTCTATCTCTCTCTAGAATCTCTCTATTCTCTCTAAACTTTACTCTAATCTTCTCTGATTATTATTAAACACACTCTAAAACACAAAAGTGTTTATGGTATCAGAGCCAGGTTGCTCAAAAGGGGATGAGTGTGTGATTTGTTTTTCGCAAATTTAGGTTCTTTCTTAGTGTTCTTGAGTGTTCTTGAGTGTTCTTGGTGATTCTGGGTTGTGTTCTTCTGTCACTAGTCTCGTCTGGATCATTCTGATGGAAACAAACAATCTAGACATGGAGAAGAAGCACAGATCTAGTACAATCTTGGAGCTTGAAAAAGAGAGAGATGGCGATTGGTCAAGATGGGCAAAGAGAGCTTTGGAAAGCTGTGGGTTATGGTGTGGTCATGTAAAGGGGAAGCCTTTAGTGGAAATGGCTACTGAAGAAGGTCAGACAAGGAATCTGAAAGGTGAAGATGAAGCTGATCAATAAACCACTTTGGAGAGTGGGATTGAAGAAGCTTATGTAGAAAGGTCCAAACTTGTGAAGGTCAGTGGAGACAAGAGAGTGATCCGCGGCTTGAGACAAGGAAAGGATGAGTTGTATCAGCTTGTGGGAAGGCTGAAAGAAGGATGGATGGAGCTGGATGTGCTGAGACCAAGCACATCTGATCTGAGAGTTATTAAAGAAAGGAGGAAACAAGATGTGTTCTTTAGCTTTCTTGTGAAGGAGATATGGTTTCTGGTTCTTCATGCGTGTGATGTGTGGGAAGAGGACAAGAGTTCAAACCAGTGGAAAGGTGGTACAAGCTGTAAGAAGGGAAGGCTGAGAAAGCTTTCTAGAGTGTGGCTTAAGATGGGAAAGGCGTGGAAGAAGGACAGGGAGTCTGGGTATCTAACTGATAGGATGAGCTTGAAGATGATCAAGGAGGTGGCTCAACAAGTGGTAAGAGGAGAGTGTTCTTACTCTGCCTATATGAGTAACTCAGTGGAGGACAGTATGGTTATGAAGGGGCAAGAGATCAAAGGAGCAGATGATCCTATCACAAAGAAAGAATGGGATGAGTTTGTCAAGTATGTGTATGCTTTGGCTACGACCCGGAGACAAGGTGCTCCTGCCTTAGCATCCACGTCCAAACCCATCATCATTGATTCTGGAGCAACACATCATATGATCAGTGATAAAAGTCTGATAAGTGGAGTCAAGGCTGCAACAGGGAGTGTTATGATAGCTAATGGTGCTAGGATCCCAATAGAAGGCGTGGGAAACCTCAAGCTGTTTGAGAAGAGCTCACCTGCGTTCTATTTGCCTCAGTTCACTTCAAATCTGATATCAGTGAAGAAGGCCACAGTTGATCTTGATTGTCAAGTAGTATTCAGGCCAAATGAAGTTGAGTTTCAAGATTTGAAGACTGGGAGAGTTATTGGTAGAGGAGACAGCAAGAATCAGTTA
Source organism: Brassica napus (assembly GCF_020379485.1). Taxonomy (NCBI): domain Eukaryota; kingdom Viridiplantae; phylum Streptophyta; class Magnoliopsida; order Brassicales; family Brassicaceae; genus Brassica; species Brassica napus. The sequence continues at coordinate 110,484 of NW_026014917.1, forward strand.
TATCATCTCCAAACAGCTAAGACCTCTAACCCTATTGATTCTGTATGCTTGAGTAGTAATGCTGATAGGTGTGAGAGTACTACTTGGCATGCTAGATTAGGACATCCTCATGCTCGTGCAATTGAATTGATTATGCCTAATATGTCATTCAATCACTTGGAATGTGAAGCTTGCATCTTAGGGAAGCATTGTAGAACTGTTTTTCCTACATCAGAGACCATATATGCAAATTGCTTTGATCTTGTTCATTCTGATGTGTGGACAGCCCCTTGTATGTCTAGAGAAAACCAGAAGTACTTTGTGACATTCATAGATGAGAAGTCTAAGTATACATGGATCACATTGCTGCCATCTAAGGATAGAGTGTTTGAGGCTTTTGTCAACTTCCAAGCATATGTAACTAACCATTACAATGCTACTGTGAAGGTACTACGGTCTGATAATGGAGGAGAATACACCAGTCATGCCTTCAAGAGTCACTTGGCTAAACATGGGATAGTGCATCAAACCAGTTGTCCTTACACACCACAGCAGAATGGGGTAGCTGAGAGGAAGAATAGGCATCTGATGGAGGTGGCTAGATCCATGATGTATCATGCAAATGTTCCAAAGAGGTTTTGGGGTGATGCTGTTCAGACTGCATGCTATCTTATCAATCGGATTCCAACTAAGGTATTGAAGAATCTGTCTCCTTTTGAGGTGCTGAACAAGAGCAAGCCATACATAGATCATCTGCGTGTCTTTGGATGTCTATGTTATGTCTGGGTTCCAGGAGAACAGAGAAACAAGTTGGAGGCAAAGAGCACTAAAGCAATGCTCATTGGATACTCAGTAACTCAGAAGGGGTACAAGTGCTATGATCCAGCAACCAGGAGAGTGCTGGTGTCTAGAGATGTTAAGTTCATAGAGACAAAGGGGTATTATGAAGAAAAGAATTGGGAAGACTTGGAAGATCTGTCTCAAGAACCAAGAAACATGGCAGAGAATCTGAGGAACATCTTGGAAAGGCTTGGGGTAAACATGTCCCAAGATAAGGTTAGAGAAGTTGAAAGAACAACTCCCCTTGATCATGAGGGGGGAATGGAGTCTGAATCAAGAGTGCAAGAGCAGCACCAAGAGGATTCAGGTCATCATGATCAAGAGGTGACACAAGAAGTAGAAATGTTCCTCAGGTCGGTGTGAATGAGCAGGGAGAGGTTCATGATCCAGAGGAGGTGAGTGAGACAGAAACAGAGGTTCAAGCAGAGGTTCAAGCTGAGGATCAGGTTCAGGTTTTGCGAAGGAGCACAAGGATAAAGAGGGATGCTTCCAACTGGGTAAACACGAGAGTGTACTACAATGCCCAGGCTGTGGAGCATCCTTCTCAAGCCGTATGTTCCTTTGCAGAATATCCAGAAGAGCACATGGTGTTTATGTGTAACTTGGATGAGAATGAGATACCAAGATCTTATGAAGAAGCTATGAAGCACAAGGTTTGGAGAGATTCAGTAGGAGATGAAAGGGATGCAATGATCAGGAATGATACTTGGTATGAGAGTGAGTTACCTAAAGGGAAGAAGGCAGTTTCAAGCAGATGGATCTTCACCATCAAGTATCTTGCAAATGGGGAGATAGATAGGCGCAAGACTAGGCTAGTTGCAAGAGGATTTACACAGACTTATGGGGAAGATTACATTGATACTTTTGCACCAGTGGCCAAGCTTCACACAATTCGAATTGTGTTATCCATTGCAACAAACTTGGAGTGGGATTTGTGGCAAATGGATGTGAAGAATGCTTTCTTGCAAGGTGAACTTGAAGATGAAGTATACATGCATCCACCTCCTGGTCTTGAGCATCTAGTAAAGCCAGGGAATGTTTTGAGATTGAAAAAAGCAATATATGGGTTGAAGCAGTCACCTAGAGCTTGGTACAGGAAGCTGAGTACAACACTCAATGGGAGAGGCTTTAGGAAGTCTGAACTAGATCACACTCTCTTCACCTTGACAGGACCTTCAGGGAGCATTGTGATTCTAGTATATGTGGATGATTTGATTATCACAGGAAGTGATAAGGCAGGGATTCAGGCCACTAAGGAGTTTCTCAAATCTGTGTTTGACATCAAGGATTTGGGAGAGATGAAGTATTTTCTGGGCATTGAGATATGCAGATCAAAGGAGGGTTTGTTTATGTCTCAAAGGAAGTATACTATGGATATGTTGAAGGAGACTGATGTGCTTGGAGGAAAGATAGCCAAGACACCTCTCGAGGAGGGATATAAGGTTCTGCGTGAGGGGGAGGTTGAAGAGAAGCAGCTGTTTGAGGATCCTAAGCTATACAGGAAGATGGTTGGCAAGCTGATCTACTTGACCATCACTAGGCCAGATATATGCTTTGCGGTGAATCAAGTGAGTCAACATATGCAGGCGCCAAAGGTCCATCATTGGAAGATGGTTGATAGGATACTGAGGTATTTGAGTGGCACGTCTGGTCAAGGAGTTTGGATGGGTTGTAATGGCAGTACAGAAGTGGTTGGATATTGTGATGCTGATTGGGCAGGAGATAGAGTGGACAGGAGATCAACTACTGGGTATTGTACATTCATTGGAGGGAACTTGGTCACTTGGAAGAGTAAGAAGCAGAAGGTTATCTCCTGTTCAAGTGCTGAAGCTGAGTATAGAGCCATGTTGAAGCTGACAAACGAGTTGGTGTGGATCAAGGGGATCTTGAAGCATTTGGAGATTGAGCAGAGTACTCCTATGACAATGCATTGTGACAATCAAGCAGCTATCCACATTGCTTCTAACTCAGTCTTTCATGAGAGGACGAAGCATATAGAAGTTGATTGCCACAAGGTGAGGCAGATGATTATACTTGGAGTGATATTGCCATGTTATACAAGAAGTGAAGATCAGCTTGCAGATGTGTTTACTAAAGCAGCGAGATTAAAGACAATGGAGTCCATACTATCAAGACTTGGACTCATTGATCTTACTCCTAGGAGCTGAGCCCCTCAACCATGGAGTCTCCACTCTTTTTCCCTCATCAAGGTTTTATCCCATTGGGTTTTCTTTGATGAGGTTTTTAATGAGGGAGGTCTTCATGGTTTCCAAGCTTGACTTGTTCTACATGGTCAAGCTTGAGGGGGAGTGTTGAGATGAAGACCAAAGAGGCTGAGACAGTAACTTTAGAGTTTTACTGTGGTAACTTTCTTTTAACCACAGTAACTACTTGGGGAAGTTATCTGATGGGATGAGGAGGTAACTTAATGAGGAGAAGAGAGGAAATTCGACCTAAGAGGATAAGGAAGGATAAGGGAGCACTTTGACAGCCTGTATGATGCTGGAAAGGAGAGGATGCTTTTTACTAGTGCAAGCATGTGAGAAAGCACAGCCAAGTGATTCAAAAGGAGTTCCAGCCTGTCCATTGACTCCACATGCTTATACATTTCGAAAACCCTTGTTGCTCTCTCTATTAATACTTGTAAACCTCATCAGTTATTAATTAATGGAGTTTTGAGTCTATCTCTCTCTAGAATCTCTCTATTCTCTCTAAACTTTACTCTAATCTTCTCTGATTATTATTAAACACACTCTAAAACACAAAAGTGTTTAGTGTCTAGGCAAGAGACTGTTCAGAGCAGTCTTGGCTGAGTGAGGAAGAAGGCTCTCTCTCAATGCGGCTTCAATGTGAGGTGGTTGAGAAGAAGCTGATGAACCCACTCAGTCATCCAACAAGTTGGTGTTGCCATGAAGAGGTTGCAATGGCCAAGAGAGAAGGGCTGCAAGGACTACATTCAAGAGACATCAACCGAAGCTATTCTAGGCTGGGTGTGTATGAAGGCTAATATTCAAGCTGAAGGATCCATACAGTCTTCCAACAAGTTGATGTGTCCGTAGAGGTTGCAAGCCTATGCCTAGTGTGAGGGATTCAAGTGACAATCCAATCCAGCCACTCCTCACCAAAACAAAAAGGGAAGTGTCCCTTAAACTTAGTTCAATTCAATTCACTCATCATTTCATTGTTTAAGCTTGATATGATACTCAAAGTGTTTTGATTGAAATGTGATGCATTGATGTGATGCAATCTTGGTTTCTTGATAAGTACTGATGCACCTTTGGGATAATGTATCAGGTACCATTGCTTGAGCCTTACTAAAGATGTTCCTGGTCATTTCCTAGCTTCTCTAAGGTGGCTGTGAAGTCTGTTGAGAGGGGGAGATCCAAACCAGTTCTATGAAGAGGGCAAGCATAGTTTGAAGACTTGCTCAGCCTCACTGATGTTTAAAGATGATCCGGTCGCATCCTTGCCTTTCTAAGAAGGCTATGAAGCTTGTTGAGAGGGGGAGCCCCAAACCGGTTCCATGAAGAGGTGAAGCTGAGGTGTGAAGTGTGCGCAAAGCTGTGAAGTGTTGCTGCACCTATTAGGCCGTGATCCAGAGCTTCTTGTGTCCAACCACACTGGTTCTAAGGCACAAGAGCTCACTGGCCAATCCCTAGGCTTTGGAGAGCTCTACTCTTTTTCCCTTGCAAGGTTTTGTCCCAATGGGTTTTCCTTGTAAGGTTTTTAATGAGGGAGACTCTTCAGAGTTCCAAGCTTGGCTTAGGATCTCCTAAAGTCAAGCTTGAGGGGGAGTGTTGAACTGAAGAGGAGATAGAGCTTGTACATTGATAGGGCAAGCTCTAGAAGATGTCCAGAAGAGTTCAATCAAGCTTCAGGAGTGCCCTGAAGTATCTATCTTGTGAAGTTAAGTCCAGGAGGGACTTAGACTGATCTTAAGAAGGCTTTGGAGGAGTTTGGGAGAAGATGGTCGAAGGTGCAAAGATAGGGCGTCGGTACGAACCAGTACGGACAGTACGGCCTAGTACGGCCATGGGCGAACCAAGAAGAGGAATGGATCGACTTAGGAAGAAGAATGGGTGATGTGCATACTTAGGGCGAGTGTACGGACCGGTCAGGCCGTACATCGACCGTACAACACCCGGGACTCGTCCCTTCATCCGGTTCAGCCAAGTTTAAAGATGTGCAAGGATAGGGCGCGGCTTATCTGATCTTTTATGACCGTTGGAGACTTAAGGAGAGAAAGGGATATTCCTCATGAGCTGTGTGGTCCAAAGAGACAGGCTGGAAAGTAAAAATGGCTTTACCTTTACAGCCTTATCTCCACACTGTCTCATCTTGGCCATTGATTCAAAATGAGCCAATCTCTCCCCTCCATTCAAATCAGGCGTGCCTCCCTTGCCAGCTTGCACCAGAACATCCAAGACCAGCCTTCTCTCATCCTAGCCATTCATTCTATCTTTTAATTACAGCCTTAGGATATAGGTTTATGATCTGAGTCATGTAAAGGCATATATAAGCCATTTGTATGCATTTTGTAAACTCTAAGAGAGAGAGGGGGATTTCCCCTCCTCCTTCATAATCTTATGATACTTTGTCTCTCTAAACTCTCTAGTCTTTGATTCTGGTTACTTCAATCTCGTTCTCAATCTCTATTCTCTCAATCTCTCACTTAATCTCTCATACACACTCACCATTCTCTTATACTTCCATTAATCTCTTATTCTCTTTCATTGTTGAACAAGAATCAGTCCCAACCTGTTGAGGTTGATCCATCACGCCCACACACAGCCTGTGCTCTGAAAAACTCACACCTTTGTAGAAGCCTTTGCAAAGACTTGTTACTGACCATGGATCATATGCATTAAGACTCCCCCTCAAGCTTAGAACCGAGACTATAAGGAACTAAGCTTGTGATGATCCTATGCATCTCCATGGTCGAATAACTATCATCTTTCATGATAGCTTTCTTCTTGTGAGTTTACTCTCTTCCTTAACCAGGAACTAGGGTGTTTGAATCACCATAGAGAGTCTCACAAGACACTCCTCTCATTGCATAATGACCCATGCTACACTTCCTGTAGACTAAGGACTAGATATGTCCAATGGTATTATGCAATGGCCATCTCTCATTGCATACTCAATCACACTACACTTCCTGTAGATTATGGACTAACATGTCCTAGTGATGATATGCAATGGCGCAAGACCCTTGTCTTTACATTCTTGGTTGTTGGCGAGTTACATGTATCACTTCCCTTGTGTACCTAACACCACCACAACTCAACGCAAGATCAGATCATCCCATTGGGATCAAACCAAGATCATCCATCCTGTTTGATCACCAATGCCACAATAATATATGATACTTGAAACAAGCTAGACAATCAAGACAAGAATATGCAAAGACAATGTATGCTTTCAACAATACACTGATCCCTTTAGGTTCAATTCAGTTTTTTTTTTTAAATGCAACAATAGATGAATGCATTAGATTACACACTAACCATATGAATGAACCAGATTCAATCCAAATGAACACAAGACTAGATGATACTTATGCAATCAAGGCAATAAGTGTGACTCAATTCATGCTTATGCTCACTAGTTTTATCACAGCCAATGATTCAAGTAGCTTAGACATACTTCTAAATGCTTATAAGACATCACTGATGGATTTAACTATGGCATAGCAACACTCAGAACTGGACTGAGTCAAGACAAGTAGATTTCAATCTCTAACAATGACAATGCAAGTTCTAGACACTACATTGACATCCTAGGTTATTATGATTATTAAGTTCTCTAAATGCAATGCAAGCTTACATCAGTACATTTGAAATTTAGGCTCATTTTTAAATGCATTACTACATGAATGCACAATCTTAAATCATTAGCTATATGAATGCAACAGGTTCAATCCATGATTAATATTAAAGCTATGCACAACAGTTTCAATCAGAACCAATTATGCAAGCAACTTAGACAATTTCTAATTGATGCAAGACTTTCATTGATGGATTAAACATAGGCAATAGCATCAGATAACACTAGGATTGAACTTAGACAGTATGAGATATGCTTATGTATGCAAAATAACTTATCAATCATGATGCAAGTAGCAGAGACATTCTACTCAATTCTACAACACATTCATGATGATTCAAGTTTATGACCACACCCAAGACAATGCAATAAATAGACCGTGAGATTTTGGGACTCTAGACATTACTTACTATCAATAAGACAATGCAGCAGCAAAACAATTTCAGTGCAATTAGCCTAGACATTCTACTAGAAGCTATAAACTCTTAATGGAATTAGGGAAAGCACATAGTATAATCAGGAGATAAACCTATCAAGACATATTAAGATAGATGAGATTAGGTTTACTCCCTTGGTTAAGATGATAAGGAGTGGTTCTCAAAGTTACCACTTGAATCCTTACTTCTTCTTCTTCTCTTATTGCAATCACCCTTCTGAATTCACCACCATGATGGAATGCTTGTGGATGCTTCAGCTACTTCTTCAATCACCTCACAATAGAAGCCGCCTTGATAGAGTAGCCTTCTTCTTTACACAGCCAAGAGTGCTCTGTCTTAGTTTGAGCACCCTCTTGAATAGGCACGCCACTGCCTAGACCCGGTTGGCTTCTTCTTCTGGTAGTTGCAATGTTAAGAAGAAGAACACCAGTGAGTTTTACAACCATCTGTGCTTCTCCCTTCTTGTAACACCTCTCCATTGTACACACACAATGGGCATCATTCTTTCTCTTTCAACTCGGATTTGATGATGAACTAGGAACACCTTTTGTGAACCTGAAACATCACTCAAACTCTAGCAAAGATAAGACACAATTGCATTGGGATCAATCCTTGACTTCATCAAGTTTGATCACCAATGTCTCAAGCTTTATAGCATTAGATAGAATCAAGACAATGTCAAGTTCTTATCTATGCAAGCAACCATTCTCTAAATACTAAGCAAGACCTTATCAGATTCAAGTCAAAGTATTTAGGCACTTTTAAACACTCCTTAAAATGCAACTTAGACTTTAATCTAAATGCAACAATACAAGGCAGTATGCATTAATCTTAATCAGTTTCTAACTCATAACAGCAAGCATGATAATATAATCTATCATCTTAACAAGACAATTTTAATTTAGAACTGACATTAAGCATTTAACCATTTTCAATCTTATTGATGTCAAACCTTGATTAATAACTTATCAAGTTTTATTCCTACTATCATAAGCAATGCAACAGATAGACACAAGGCATTATCAAGTTCTATTCTTTGCAAGCTAACTCTCTAAGTACAAGCAGGATCCTAACAGATTCAAGACAAGTTACTTAGGCACTCTTAAGAGCTTCTTTACTCAGCACTTAGACATGAATCTAATGCTTCAATGTCAGACAGCCAGCGGATTCATTTCATGAAAAACAATCAGGTTTAGACGTCTACTACCTTCCTGACAAGCATCATTATATCCGGGACTACACAGTTCTCAGCATTACTTCAATCAATTTCAGTTCATGAGCACAGGATTCAAACAATAAGTTTTAATATCATAGCAAACTCATGACTGAACTAGAGCAATCAATTTATTCTTCAAAACACTAAACAAGCCTTTAAAGCATCCTGGGATATACACAGCATATCAATCACCACACCACCTCAACATTTCTATACTCAAGCTTTTTAATAAAGAGGGAAAGAGATCCAGCTTACAGCCAAGGAACTTTTACTAGTTCCTTGAATCTCCATGGTTCATGGCCAGATGTTGAGCTCTTGGTGTCGTATAACACCCCTTCTTCTTTCATGAACCATCCTCTTGAACCCACCATGGCTGAGACACCTCCTTTCCTCCCTGTCAAGTCGCCAAAACCAGTCCCAAGTAGAAAGCTGTCACCTTTCTTCTTGAACCACCACTAAGACTCAAGGATCTAGCTCTTGAAGAGTGTTGTCAAACCACTTCAAGGCTTTGTTCTTCAGGGTCTCCTTTCTTCAGGTCGAGCTTGATAGGTCAGGATAGAGCACATACAGCTTCTTAAGCACCTCGGATGTGTTTATCTTCCTCCTGAAGATGAACAAACGTTGGCTGGACCAAAGAGCTTCTTCTTTGCGTCAAACAGCCATGGAAGTGGGCTTGAGCTTTGCGGAAGTTAGATACAAGGTTCTGATGAACCTGGCTCTGATACCATGAGATTTTTATAAGGATTCACTCAAGTTGTGTGTGAGAAAGTTTTTAGGAGAGTTTATGTGAACAGATTTGAGACTTAGGAGTATGGGGAGAGATTTAGAGTATGAAAGAGACTAGGTAACAAGATTAAAGAGACTGAGAGACTTAGAGAATAGATTAGAGACTTAGTATCAAGAACAGACTTTCATAGAACATGAAGGAGAAGGGTTTCCCCCCTTACTCACTTAAAGATTACAAAATGATCATTAGAGGCTTATATATGCCTTTACACAACTCAGATCACAAACCTAGATCCTAAGGCTGTAAATAAAAGATAGATTGAATGGCTAGGATGAGAGAAGAGTGGTCTTTGATGTTCTGGTGATAGCTGGCGACTTTTGACTGAATGGAGAGCTCAGATTGCTTCATTTGAATGAAGGGAAGAGATTGGTCTTGCTGTAAAGGTAAAGAACCTTTACCTTTCCAGCTTGCACATACAGCTCACTCTTATCCCTTTGGTATATTCTCCTTGCCTCTCACACTCCAACGGTCACTATAGGAAACTTAACCCGCGCCCACACATTGCACAACTCTGAACAAGGCTGATCCGGGTGATGGCCAAACCGGATTGGATGTACGGTCGTTGTACGGCCTTGAGGTCCGTACACTCGCCCTATATCTGCACCTTCATCCAAACATCTTCTATGGTTGACCCATACACCTTCTTGGATCGCCCTAGGCCGTACCATGGCCGTACTGGCCCTATCTTTGCACCACACTTCCATCTTCTCTCTAACTCCTCCAAAGCCTTCACATGATCAGTCTAAGTCTTTCCTTGACTTAACTTCACAAGATAACTACTTCAGAACACCTCTGAAGCTTGATTGAACTCTTCTTGACATCTTCTAGAGCTTGCCCTATTGTTGTACAAGCTCTATCTTCTCTTCAGTTCAACAACAAGTGCTATGATCCTGAAGCAAGGAGAGTGATGGTATCTAGAGAAGTGAAGTTTATTGAATCAAAAGGGTATTATGAAGAAAAGGAGTGGGAAAATCTGAAGGATTTGTCTCAAGCTCCATCTGATAGAGCAACAACACTGAGGGTGCTGTTGGAGAAGCTAGGGATAGGGTTATCCCAGGATCAGGAATCTGGAAGAAGAGAGCCTTCCAATCCGACTAATGAAGCTGAAAGAACAACTCCTCTTGATCATGAGAGGGGGAATGGAACTGAATCTCATGAGCAAGTGCACAATCAAGAAGATTCAGGCCAGCATAATCAAGAGGTGACACAGGAAGTAGAGAATGGTGCTCAGTCTAATGGAGATGGGCAAAGAGAGTCTACTGGCTCAGATGAGAGTGGTACTCAGTCTAGTGGAGATTGGGAAGTAGATCCTGATGGGTCAAATGAGAGTGGTGCTCAATCAAGTGAAGATAGGCAAGAAACACAAGAAGAACAAGTTCAGGAGCTAAGGAGGAGCACAAGGGTGAAGAGAGATGCTTCCAACTGGGTAAACACGAGAGTGTACTACAATGCCCAGGCTGTGGAGCATCCTTCTCAAGCTATGTGTTCCTTTGCAGAGTTTCCGGACGAGCATACAGCCTTCACAGTAAGCTTGGATGAGAGCTATATTCCAAGGACATATGAAGAAGCTATGGCTTTAAGGGAGTGGAGAGATTCAGTTGCTGATGAGTCCGGAGCCATGATTAAGAATGAAACATGGTATGAAAGTGAGCTGCCAAAAGGGAAGAAGGCAGTGACTAGTAAATGGGTGTTCACAATCAAGTTTCATCCTGATGGAAGAATAGAGAGGCGCAAGTCTAGGTTGGTGGCAAGAGGATTTACTCAGATATATGGTGAGGACTATGTTGAGACCTTTGCTCCTGTGGCTAAACTTCATACTATCAGGATTGTGTTATCTTTAGCTGTGAATCTTGAGTGGGATTTGTGGCAAATGGATGTGAAGAATGCATTCCTTCAAGGAGAGTTGGAAGATGAAGTATACATGCATCCACCACCAGGTCTTGAACATCTAGTAAAGAAGGGTAATGTGTTGAGGTTGAGGAAAGCTATCTATGGTCTCAAGCAGTCTCCAAGGGCGTGGTACAACAAGTTGAGTACTACACTGAATGGGAGAGGGTTCAGAAAGTCAGAATTGGATCACACTCTCTTTACCCTAACCACCTCATCTGGTATTGTGGTGTTGCTTGTGTATGTGGATGATATCATCATCACAGGCAGTGATAAGGAAGGCTAAACACTTTTGTGTTTGTAGTGTGTTTAATAATTAATCTGTGTGATTTGTATAATGTTTAGGAGATTAAGAGTTCTAGAGAGAATAAGAACAAGAGAGAGAGACTCAAAACTCCATTAATTATTAAAGATGAGGTTTACAACATATTTATGTGTGTGAAACAATACATTTCGAAATCCATAAGATAAGAGAGAGATTCAGAGCATGTGTAGTCAAAGAGAGCCATCCAAAAGCATCCAATGGGAGTCTTCACATGCTTGATCCCTTTGGCATCTTTTACTAGATGCTGTCTACTTTACAGCCTGTCTCCAGCCTCTCTAGCTTGAGGAAACCTTATCCAGACTGCTCCTTCCTTATCCAAGAGCTCCTTGGTCGTGGGTAACTCTCCAAAGTGAAGCAAGATCACTTTCCAAGCTTTAACTGAGTTACCACAGTAAAACTAAAGTTACTGTGGTAAAACTCTAAAGTTACTGTATGCCTCAATCCTCTTTCTCTATCAATGTCTCCTCTCTTTATTACCTCATCTCAACACTCCCCCTCAAGCTTGACCATGTGGAACAAGTCAAGCTTGGAAACCATGAAGACCTCCCTCATTAAAAACCTCACCAAAGAAAACCCATTGGGATAAAACTTTGATGAGGGAAAAAGAGTGGAGACTCCATGGTTAAGGGGCTCAGCTCCTAGGAGTAAGATCAATGAGTCCAAGCCTGGATAGTATGGACTCCATTGTCTTCAATCTTGCTGCCTTAGTGAACACATCTGCAAGCTGATCTTCACTCCTTGTATAACATGGCAGAATCACTCCTACGATAATCATCTGCCTCACCTTATGACAATCCACCTCTATGTGCTTTGTTCTCTCGTGAAACACTGAGTTGGAGGCAATGTGGATAGCTGCTTGATTGTCACAATGCATAGTCATAGGAGTACTCTGCTCAATCTCTAGATGCTTCAAGATCCCCTTGATCCACACCAACTCGTTTGTCAGCTTCAACATGGCTCTATACTCAGCTTCAGCACTTGAACAAGAGATAACCTTCTGCTTCTTACTCTTCCAAGTAACCAAGTTCCCTCCAATGAATGTACAATACCCAGTAGTTGATCTCCTGTCCACTCTATCTCCTGCCCAATCAGCATCACAATACCCAACCACTTCTGTACTGCCATTACAGCCCATCCAAACTCCTTGTCCAGCTGTCCCACTCAGATACCTCAGTATCCTATCAACCATCTTCCAATGATGGACCTTTGGCGCCTGCATATGCTGACTCACTTGATTCACCGCAAAGCATATATCTGGCCTAGTAATGGTCAAGTAGATCAGCTTGCCAACCATCTTCCTGTATAGCTTAGGATCCTCAAACAACTGCTTCTCTTCAACCTCCCCCTCACGCAGAACCTTATATCCCTCCTCTAGGGGTGTCTTGGCTATCTTTCCTCCAAGCACATCAGTCTCCTTCAACATATCCATAGTATACTTCCTTTGAGACATAAACAAACCCTCCTTTGATCTGCATATCTCAATGCCCAGAAAATACTTCATCTCTCCCAAATCCTTGATGTCAAACACAGATTTGAGAAACTCCTTAGTAGCTTGAATCCCTGCCTTATCACTCCCTGTGATAATCAAATCATCCACATACACTAGAATCACAATGATCCCTGAAGGTCCTGTCAAGGTGAAGAGAGTGTGATCTAATTCAGACTTCCTAAAGCCTCTCCCATTGAGTGTTGTACTCAGCTTCCTGTACCAAGCTCTAGGTGATTGTTTCAGCCCATATATTGCCTTCTTCAATCTCAAAACATTCCCTGGCTTTACTAGATGCTCAAGACCAGGAGGAGGAAGCATGTATACCTCATCTTCTAGCTCACCTTGTAAGAAAGCATTCTTCACATCCATCTGCCACAAATCCCACTCCAAGTTTGTTGCAATGGACAACACAATCCGAACTGTATGTAGCTTAGCTACTGGTGCAAAGGTATCAATGTAATCCTCTCCATAGGTCTGTGTAAATCCTCTTGCAACCAATCTGGTCTTCTTCCTATCAATCTGTCCATTTGCTAGATACTTGATTGTGAAGATCCATCTACTAGATACAGCCCTCTTTCCCTTAGGCAGCTCACTCTCATACCATGTATCATTTTTGATCATAGCACCTGCTTCAGCTCCCACTGATTCTTTCCATTCCTTGTCTAACATAGCTTCTTCATAAGTCCTTGGTACATAACTCTCATCCAGACTAATCATAAAGGCATAATGCTCCTCTGGAAACTCAGCAAAGGAACACACGGCTTGAGAAGGATGCTCCACAGCCTGGGCATTGTAGTACACTCTCGTGTTTACCCAGTTGGAAGGATCCCTCTTTATCCTTGTGCTCCTCCTCAAAGCTTGAACCTGATCTTCAGTTTGCACACTAGCCGGCTCCACTTGCTCTTCTTCTGAACTGGCCGGTCTGACTTGTTCTTCTACACTAGACTGAACCTCATCCACTTCTCCACTAGACTGAACCTCATTGTTCTCAACTTCTTGTGATGTATCTTGATCATGAAGACCTGAATCCTCTTGGTTTTGCTCTTGCTCACCAGATTCAGTTCCATTCCCCCTCTCATGATCAAGAGGAGTTGTTCTTCCAGCTCCACCACTCTGATTGGAAGACTCTCTCCTTCCGGTTTCCTGATCCTGGGATAATCCTATCCCAAGCTTCTCTAACAACACTCTCAGTATTGTTGCCTTATCAGATGGAGCTTGAGACAAATCCTTCAGATTTTCCCACTCCTTTTCTTCATAATAACCTTTTGTTTCAACAAACTTCACTTCTCTAGATACCATCACTCTCCTTGCTTCAGGATCATAGCACTTGTACCCCTTCTGAGTGATAGAGTAACCAATGAACATAGCCTTAGTACTCTTTGCCTCCAGCTTGTTTCTCTGCTCTCCTGGAACCATGACATAGCACACACACCCAAAGACACGTAGATGATCAATGACAGGTTTGCTCTTGTTCAATACCTCAAATGGAGACAGATTCTTCAATATCTTGGTTGGAACCCGGTTGATGAGATAGCAAGCAGTCTGCACAGCATCACTCCAAAAACGTTTTGGGACATTTGCATGAAACATCATCGATCTAGCAACCTCCATCAAGTGCCTGTTCTTCCTCTCAGCTACACCATTCTGCTGTGGTGTATAAGGGCAGCTAGTCTGATGCACAATCCCATGCTTGGCTAGATGACTCTTGAAGGCATTGCTGATGTATTCACCTCCATTATCTGATCTCAGTACCTTCACAGTAGCATTGTATTGATTAGATACATATGCTTGGAAGTTCATAAATGCTTCTAGCACCCTATCTTTAGATGGAAGCAATGTAAGCCAAGTATACTTAGACTTCTCATCAATGAATGTCACAAAGTACTTCTGGCTATCTCTAGACAAACAAGGAGCAGTCCACACATCTGAATGAACTAGATCAAAGCAATGCTCATAAGTAGTTTCTGATGTTGGAAAAACAGTCCTACAATGCTTTCCTAATATGCATGCTTCACACTCCAAGTGATTAAATGACATATTAGGAATTATCAATTCAATAGCACGAGCATGAGGATGTCCCAATCTAGCATGCCAAGTAATACTATCAATCTTTCATAAGTACTACTCAAACACATAGAATCAAAGGGTTTAGAGATCTTAGCCAATTGGAGCTGGTATAGATTATTCTTGCTGTCTCCTCTCCCAATGACCTTTCCAGTCTTCAAATCTTGGAACTCAACATCATCTGGCCTGAATACTACTTGACAGCCAAGATCAATTGTGGCTTTCCTCACAGATAGAAGATTTGAAGCAAACTGTGGCATGTAGAAGGCATCTGAGTCTTTATCAAATAGCTTGAGCTTTCCAACTCCTTCTATTGGAATCCTATCACCATTAGCTATCATCACACCCCCAGTAGCTTTCTTTACATCACTCATTAAGCTTCTGTCACTAATCATGTGATGACTTGCTCCAGAATCAACAATGATGGGTTTGTTGGATGTGGATGCTTTGGCAGGAGCACCTTGTCTCCGGGTCGTAGCCAAAGCATACACATACTTGACAAACTCATCCCATTCCTCCTTTGTGACAGGCTCATCCGCTCCTTTGGTCTCTAGCTTCCTCATAACCCCACTGCTCTCTACAGATTCTCCAATGTAAGCTGAGTACAAGCATTCTCCTACTTGCATACTCTCCTTGATATCCTTTCTCCATAATCTGCTCATCATGACCCACATCTTAGAAAGTTTTCTCAACTTTCCCTTCTTGCAGCTTGTACCTCTCTTCCATCTATCTGGCTTCTTGTTTATCTCCCACACATCACACATGTGTTCAACTAGCTCACAAATCTCTCCCATAAGAAAGCCAAAGATCACATCTTGCTTCCTCCTTCCTTGATACCAACTCGGACTTGCTGTATGAGTTTTCACCATACTCAACTCTGATTCTACTTCTCTCAGCCTCTCCACAAGCTGATACAACTCGTTCTTCCCTTTTCTTAGACTATAGATCACGCCCTTGGCTTCATGAACCTCCAACCTTGCTGTCTGACCTTCTTCAGCAGCTACCTCCTTTAAAGGTTCCACCTTTACTTGAATCTCCTCCAACCTTGCTGTCTGATCTTTCTCAGCAGCTCTCACCTTTAAAGGTTCTTCCTTTTCATGATTACTCCAAATCCCACAGCTTTCAAAAGCTGTCTTTATCCAGCTTGACCAAGCACACTTGTTTTCTCTCTCTTTCTTCTCTTCACTTCTTGATCTTATCTCCTCCACCATGCTTAACTCGTTTGAATCCATCTGAAACTCTCCACAGACTCAATTTGATCTCAAGCACACCAAAAAGCACCAAGAACACATCAAGAACACCAAGAACACCTCAATAACACCTCAGATTTCGAAAATCATACAAACACACTCTCCCCTTTGCGCAACCTGGCTCTGATACCATAAACACTTTTGTGTTTGTAGTGTGTTTAATAATTAATCTGTGTGATTTGTATAATGTTTAGGAGATTAAGAGTTCTAGAGAGAATAAGAACAAGAGAGAGAGACTCAAAACTCCATTAATTATTAAAGATGAGGTTTACAACATATTTATGTGTGTGAAACAATACATTTCGAAATCCATAAGATAAGAGAGAGATTCAGAGCATGTGTAGTCAAAGAGAGCCATCCAAAAGCATCCAATGGGAGTCTTCACATGCTTGATCCCTTGGCATCTTTTACTAGATGCTGTCTACTTTACAGCCTGTCTCCAGCCTCTCTAGCTTGAGGAAACCTTATCCAGACTGCTCCTTCCTTATCCAAGAGCTCCTTGGTCGTGGGTAACTCTCCAAAGTGAAGCAAGATCACTTTCCAAGCTTTAACTGAGTTACCACAGTAAAACTAAAGTTACTGTGGTAAAACTCTAAAGTTACTGTATGCCTCAATCCTCTTTCTCTATCAATGTCTCCTCTCTTTATTACCTCATCTCAACAAAGGCATCAAGGCTACAAAGGAGTATCTCAATGCAAGCTTTGAGATTAAAGACTTGGGGGAAATGAAGTATTTTCTTGGGATTGAGATATGCAGATCGAAGGAAGGATTGTTTATGTCCCAAAGGAAGTGTGTGATTGATCTCTTGAAGGGAGCAGATGCCTATGGAGGAAAGACAGCCAAGATGCCAATGGAGGATGGTTACAAGGTTCCACGTGAGGGGGAGATTGAGGATAGCAATCCGTTCCATGATCCTAAGCTATATAGGAAGCTAGTGGGGAAGTTGATTTATCTTACCATTACTAGACCTGATGTGTGTTTTGCGGTGAATCAAGTCAGTCAACACATGCAAGTTCCTAAGGAGCACCATTGGTGGATGGTGGAAAGGATCTTGATGTATCTGAATGGAACTACTGGTCTTGGAGTATGGATGGGATGTAACAAGAGTACTGAGGTTGTAGGCTACTGTGATGCAGATTGGGCTGGAGACCGAGCAGACAGAAGATCAACCACAGGCTATTGTACATTCATTGGTGGTAACTTGGTCACTTGGAAGAGTAAGAAGCAGAAGGTAGTGTCTTGTTCCAGTGCTGAGGCCGAGTATAGAGCAATGCTGAAGCTTACAAATGAGCTAGTGTGGATAAAAGGGATTTTGAAGCATCTGGAGATTATTCAAGCAACGCCAATGACAATGCATTGTGATAATCAAGCAGCTATCCACATTGCATCTAATTCTGTGTTCCATGAGAGAACAAAGCACATTGAGGTTGATTGTCACAAGGTGAGGCAGATGATGATTCTTGGGGTAATTCTACCTTGTTATACTCGGAGTGAGGATCAGTTAGCAGATGTGTTCACAAAGGCAGCAAGGCAAAAGACAATGGAGTCCATACACATCAGGTTAGGGCTCATTGATCTCTCGCCTAAGGGCTAGTCTATACACTCTCCTGATCATGTGATCTCTACTCTTTCCTCATTAAGGTTTTGTCCCAATGGGTTTTCCTTAATGAGGTTTTAATGAGGGAGATCTCATGGTCCTTCCAAGCTTGACTTGTTCCACATGGTCAAGCTTGAGGGGGAGTGTTAAGATGAGAGAATAAAGAGTTGATATATTGAGAGAGGAAGGGATTTGGAGCAGGCAGTAACTTTGGAGATTTACCACAGTAACTTTATTGTTACTGTGGTAACTGAGTTAAAAGACTTGGGAAATTACCTTGCATCCATTTGGAGAGTGTAACACGCCAGGAGGAGTCTGGATAAGCAAGGAGGAGTTTGGATAAGGTCTGGTCAAGGCTAGAGAGCTTTAGACAGGCTGGCACCAGCTGGAAAGCTAAAGCAAGATACCCAAGCATGTGAGGAACCTTATTGGCTAGTTTGAATCAAGCATCTTTGACTACACATGCTTCTTATCCTAGCTAGACTGAACCTGGACGAAATTATGTATCCCTAATCTATATATGTTGTAAACTCTCTCATTAATCAATCTAATGGAGTTTTGAGTCTCTCTCTCTTCAGTCTCTCTCTTGTTCTTAATCTCCAATCTCTTTAATTCTCAGATTAGACTTAATCACTCTTTAAATCACAAAATCTAATAATTTATTCCACTTCCTAGTGATTCTCCACTACTTTATGTATCCAAATGAAGGTTCTTACATCGCGATTCATCCTAGTTTGATTAGAATGACAAGAAGTTGTCATATTCCCAAACAGGGAAACTGGGATCACCTTATTTGAACGTGGGATAACTTCTTCATCCTAACTCCTATGAGATTTATTCAACTTCCTGGTGATTCTCCACTACTCTATGTATCTAAATCAAGCTTTGTACATCGCGATTCATCCTGGTTTGATTAGAATGTCGAAGAAGTTGTCATATTCCCAAACAGGGAAACTGGGATCACCTTATTTGAAAGTGGGATAACTACTTCATCCTAACTCTTATGAGATTTATTCAACTTCCTGGTGATTATACACTACTTTATATATCCAAATGACGGTTCTTACATCGCGATTCATCCTGGTTTGATTAGAATGACGAATAAGTTGTAATATTCCTAAACAAGGAAACTGGGATCACCTTATTTGAAAGTGGGATAACTTCTTCATCCTAACTCCTATGAGATTTATTCAACTTCCTGGTGAATCTACACAAATTTATGTATCCAAATGAAGGTTCTTATACCAAGATCCATCCTGGTTTGATTAGAATGACGAAGAAGTTGTCATATTCCCAAACTGGGAAACTGGGATCACCTTATTTGAAACTTCTTCATCCTAACTCCTATGAGATTTATTCAACTTCTTGGTGATTCTCCACTACTTTATGTATCCAAATGAAGGTTCTTACATCGCGATTCATCCTGGTTTGATTAGAATGACGAAGAAGTTGTCATATTCCCAAACAAGGAAACTGGGATCACCTTATTTGAAAGTGGGATAACTTCTTCATCCTAACTCCTATGAGATTTATTCAACTTCGTGGTGATTCTACACTACTTTATGTATCCAAATGAAGGTTCTAACATCGCGATTCATTCTGGTTTGAATAGGATGACGAAGAAGTATTCATATTCCCAAACAGGGAAACTGGGATCACCTTATTTGAAAGTGGGATAACTTCTTCATCCTAACTCCTATGAGATTTATTCAAATTCCGGGTGATTCTCCACTACTTTATGTATCCAAATCAAATTTTGTACATCCCGATTCATCCTGGTTTGATTAGAATGACGAAGAAATTGTCATATTCCCAAACAGGGAAACTGGGATCACCTTATTTGAAAGTGGGATAACTTCTTCATCCTAACTCCTATGAGATTTATTCAACTTCCTGGTGATTCTCCACTACTTTATGTATCCAAATCAAGCTTTGTACATCGCGATTCATCCTGGTTTGATTAGAATGTCGAAGAAGTTGTCATATTCCCAAACAGGGAAACTGGGATCACCTTATTTGAAATTGGGATAACTTCTTCATCCTAACTCCTATGAGATTTATTCAACTTCCTAGTGATTCTCCACTACTTTATGGATCCAAATGAAGGTTCTTACAGCTCGATTCATCCTGGTTTGATTAGAATGACGAATAAGTTGTAATATTCACAAACAGGGAAACTGGGATCACCTTATTTGAAAGTGGGATAGCTTCTTCATCCTAACTCCTATGAGATTTATTCAACTTCCTGGTGATTCTCCACTACTCTATGTATCTAAATCAAGCTTTGTACATCGCGATTCATCCTGGTTTGATTAGAATGTCGAAGAAACTGTCATATTCCCAAACAGGGAAACTGGGATCACCTTATTTGAAAGTGGGATAACTTCTTCATCCAAACTCCTATGAGATTTATTCAACTTCCTGGTGATTCTCCACTATTTTTTGTATCCAAATGAAGGTTCTTACATCGCGATTCATCCTGGTTTGATTAGAATGACGAAGAAGTTGTCATATTCCCAAACAGAGAAAATGGGATCACCTTATTTGAAAGTGAGATAACTTCTTCATCCTAACTCCTATGAGATTTATTCAACTTCCTGGTGATTCTCCACTACTCTATGTATCTAAATCAAGCTTTGTACATCGCGATTCATCCTGGTTTGATTAGAATGTCGAAGAAACTGTCATATTCCCAAACATGGAAACTGGGATCACCTTATTTGAAAGTGGGATAACTTCTTCATCCTAACTCCTATGAGATTTATTCAACTTCCTGATGATTCTCCACTACTTTATGTATCCAAATGAAGGTTCTTACATCGCGATTCATTCTGGTTTGAATAGGATGACGAAGAAGTATTCATATTCCCAAACAGAGAAACTAGGATCACCTTATTTGAAAGTGGGATAACTTCTTCATCCTAACTCCTATGAGATTTATTTGTTAACTTGAAGAAAGGAATGGAGGAGCTAGAGGTGTTGAGTTGAGATGGATCTTGTACAAAGATAGGGCAAGAGCTTTAGAGATTGCCTATCAAGAGTGATGAGGAGTCTAAAGGTGTCCAGAAGTGATCTGATGGATGTTCTAAGCAAGGTCAAAGTCTAGGAGAGACTTAGAAGAGTGTTGAGGAGCAAATGGGCGAGTGTGCAAAGATAGGGCGAGGCTGTACGGCCATGTACGGATCTGTACGGACCGGTACGACCCGAGAGATCACAACTCGCCCATTTGAGATGTTTTGAGATTGTGCAAAGTCCGGGACAAGATGTGCAAGCTTAGGGCGTGATCAGAACATGTCAAGGAGGCTTTGTGCAATCTTAGGGTGTTGGGAGAAGGCCCTGGTCGTTTGGAATCAAGAAGGCATCAAGAAGATGCTTTGTGGAGGCAAACAACCAATGGGAGCTTCCTTGTGTGTGATTGGCTAGTTCTGGTCTTGGACAGGCTGTCTCTTGCTGTAAAGAGAAGGGAGCCACGACCATGAACCTGGACAGATGCATGGGAAGATTAGGAGGAGCCTAAGGAGAGCCAATCACAAGCAAGGAGCCAGCTTGCCTTGGTTTGAATTAAAGTGAACAGCCAACCTTATCCTCACAACTCTTCAGATATTACAAGAAGACCATCTCATCTACACCATCCATTCTCTCAAGTTAATATTATCCATTAGATTTAGGTTTCAGATTGTGTAAACCTATGGAGCTTATAAATAAGCATGTAATGGCGTTTTGTAATCTCTTAAGAGAGTATGGGGGGTTTCCCCATCTCTTTCATAATTATAAAAGTGTGTTCTTGATCAGATTCCCTTAAACTACCCCTTTCTTAGTCTCTAATCTCTTAATCTCTCAAAGTCTCTTTGTTTCTGATTCAAGTTCATACTAGTTTCATCAGACCTCTTATTCAACTAGTTCAAGACCTTATCTTTGCCTTTAATGGCTTTTCATACACATACACAGCCAGAGCTCTCAAATCTCACATTATTCAAATTCCTGGTGATTCTCCTCTACTCTTTGTATCTAAATCAAGCTTTGTACATCGCGATTCATCCTGGTTTGATTAGAATGTCGAAGAAGTTGTCATATTCCCAAACAGGGAAACTGGGATCACCTTATTTGAAAGTGGGATAACTTCTTCATCCTAACTCCTATGAGATTTATTCAACTTTCTAGTGATTCTCCACTACTTTATGTATCCAAATGAAGGTTCTTACATCGCGATTCATCCTGGTTTGATTAGAATGACAAGAAGTTGTCATATTCCTAAACATGAAAACTGGGATCACCTTATTTGAACGTGGGATAACTTCTTCATCCTAACTCCTATGAGATTTATTCAACTTCCTGGTGATTCTCCACTACTTTATGTATCCAAATGAAGGTTCTTACATCACGATTCATCCTGGTTTGATTAGAATGACAAAGAAGTTGTCATATTCCCAAACAGGGAAACTGGGATCACCTTATTTGAAAGTGGGATAACTTCTTCATCCTAACTCCTATGAGATTTATTCAACTTCCTGGTGATTCTCCACTACTCTATGTATCTAAATCAAGCTTTGTACATCGCGATTCATCCTGGTTTGATTAGAATGTCGAAGAAGTTGTCATATTCCCAAACAGGGAAACTGGGATCACCTTATTTGAAAGTTGGATAACTTCTTCATCCTAACTCCTATGAGATTTATTCAACTTCCTGGTGATTCTCCACTACTTTATGTATCCAAATGAAGGTTCTTACATCGCGATTCATCCTGGTTTGATTAGAATGACGAAGAAATTATCATATTCCCAAACAAGGAAACTGGGATCACCTTATTTGAAAGTGGGATAACTTCTTCATCCTAACTCCTATAAGATTTATTCAACTTCCTGGTGATTCTCCACTACTTTATTTATCCAAATCAAGCTTTGTACATCGCGATTCATCCTGGTTTGATTAGAATGACGAAGAAGTTGTCATATTCTCAAACAGGGAAACTGGGATCACCTTATTTGAAAGTAGGATAACTTCTTCATCCTCACTCCCATGAGATTTATTCAACTTCCTGGTGATTCTCCACTACTTTATGTATCCAAATGAAGGTTCTTACATCGCGATTCATCCTGGTTTGATTAGAATGACGAAGAAGTTGTCATATTCCCAAACAAGGAAACTGGGATCACCTTAATTGAAAGTGGGATAACTTCTTCATCCTAACTCCTATGAGATTTATTCAACTTCCTGGTGATTCTCCACTACTTTATGTATCCAAATGAAGGTTCTTATATCGTGATTCATCCTGGTTTGATTAGAATGACGAATAAGTTGTAATATTCCCAAACAGGAAAACTGGGATCACCTTATTTGAAAGTGAGATAACTTCTTCATCCTAACTCCTATGAGATTTATTCAACTTCCTGGTGAATCTACACAACTTTATGTATCCAAATGAAGGTTCTTACATCGCGATTCATCCTGGTTTGATTAGAATGACGAAGAAGTTGTCATATTCCCAAACAGGGAAACTGGGATCACCTTATTTGAAAGTGGGATAACTTCTTCATCCTAACTCCTATGAGATTTATTCAACTTTCTGGTGATTCTCCACTACTTTTTGTATCCAAATGAAGGTTCTTACATCGTGATTCATCCTGGTTTGATTAGAATGACGAAGAAATTGTCATATTCCCAAACAGGGAAAATGGGATCACCTTATTTGAAAGTGGGATAACTTCTTCATCCTAACTCCTATGAGATTTATTCAACTTCCTGGTGATTCTCCACTACTCTATGTATCTAAATCAAGCTTTGTACATCGCGATTCATCCTGGTTTGATTAGAATGTCAAAGAAATTGTCATATTCCCAAACATGGAAACTGGGATCACCTTATTTGAAAGTGGGATAACTTCTTCATCCTAACTCCTATGAGATTTATTCAACTTCCTGGTGATTCTCCACTACTTTATGTATCCAAATGAAGGTTCTTACATCGCGATTCATTCTGGTTTGAATAGGATGACGAAGAAGTATTCATATTCCCAAACAGAGAAACTAGGATCACCTTATTTGAAAGTGGGATAACTTCTTCATCCTAACTCCTATGAGATTTATTCAAATTCCTGGTGATTCTCCACTACTCTTTGTATCTAAATCAAGCTTTGTACATCGCGATTCATCCTGGTTTGATTAGAATGTCGAAGAAGTTGTCATATTCCCAAACAGGAAAACTGGGATCACCTTATTTGAAAGTGGGATAACTTCTTTATCCTAACTCCTATGAGATTTATTCAACTTCCTAGTGATTCTCCACTACTTTATGTATCCAAGTGAAGGTTCTTACTATTAGATTTTGTGATTTAAAGAGTGATTAAGTTTAATCTGAGAATTAAAGAGATTGAAGATTAAGAACAAGAGAGAGAGAGACTCAAAACTCCATTAGATTGATTAATGAGAGAGTTTACAACATATATAGATAAGAGATACACAAAAACGTCCAGGTTCAGTCTAGCTAGGATAAGAAGCATGTGTAGTCAAAGATGCTTGATTTAAACTAGCCAATAAGGTTCCTCACATGCTTGGGTATCTTGCTTTAACTTTCCAGCTAGTGCCAGCCTGTCTAAAGCTCTCTAGCATTGACCAGACCTTATCCAAACTCCTCCTTGCTTATCCAGACTCCTCCTGGCGTGTTTCACTCTCCAAATGGGTGCAAGGTAACTTCCAAAGCCTTTTAACTTAGTTACCACAGTAACAATTAAGTTACTGTGGTAAATCTCCAAAGTTACTGTCTGCTCCAACTCTCTTCCTCTATCCATGTATCAACTCTTCATCACTTCATCTCAACACTTTATTCTCTCATCTCAACACTCCCCCTCAAGCTTGACCATGTGGAACAAGTCAAGCTTGGAAGAACCATGAGATCTCCCTCATTAAAACCTCATTAAGGAAAACCCATTGGGACAAAACCTTAATGAGGAAAGAGTAGAGATCACATGATCAGGAGAGTGTATAGACTAGTCCTTAGGCGAGAGATCAATGAGTCCTAACCTGATGTGTATGGACTCCATTGTCTTTTGCCTTGCTGCCTTTGTGAACACATCTGCTAACTGATCCTCACTCCGAGTATAACAAGGTAGAATCACCCCAAGAATCATCATCTGCCTCACCTTGTGACAATCAACCTCAATGTGCTTTGTTCTCTCATGGAACACAGAATTAGATGCAATGTGGATAGCTGCTTGATTATCACAATGCATTGTCATTGGCGTTGCTTGAATAATCTCCAGATGCTTCAAAATCCCTTTTATCCACACTAGCTCATTTGTAAGCTTCAGCATTGCTCTATACTCGGCCTCAGCACTGGAGCAAGACACTACCTTCTGCTTCTTACTCTTCCAAGTGACCAAGTTACCACCAATGAATGTACAATAGCCTGTGGTTGATCTTCTGTCATCTCGGTCTCCAGCCCAATCTGCATCACAGTAGCCTACAACCTCAGTACTCTTGTTACATCCCATCCATACTCCAAGACCAGTAGTTCCATTCAGATACATCAAGATCCTTTCCACCATCCGCCAATGGTGCTCCTTAGGAACTTGCATGTGTTGACTGACTTGATTCACCGCAAAACACACATCAGGTCTAGTAATGGTAAGATAAATCAACTTCCCCACCAGCTTCCTATATAGCTTAGGATCATGGAACGGCTTGCTATCCTAAATCTCCCCCTCACGTGGAACCTTGTAACCATCCTCCATTGGCATCTTGGCTGTCTTTCCTCTATAGGCATCTGCTCCCTTCAAGAGATCAATCACATACTTCCTTTGGGACATAAACAATCCTTCCTTTGATCTGCATATCTCAATCCCAAGAAAATACTTCATTTCCCCCAAGTCTTTAATCTCAAAGCTTGCCTTGAGATACTCCTTTGTAGCCTTGATGCCTTCCTTATCACTGCCTGTGATGATGATATCATCCACATACACAAGCAACACCACAATACCAGATGAGGTGGTTAGGGAAAAGAGAGTGTGATCCAATTCTGACTTTCTGAACCCTCTCCCATTCAGTGTAGTACTCAACTTGTTGTACCACGCCCTTGGAGACTGCTTGAGACCATAGATAGCTTTCCTCAACTTCAACACATTACCCTTCTTTTCTAGATGTTCAAGACCTGGTGGTGGATGCATGTATACTTCATCTTCCAACTCTCCTTGAAGGAATGCATTCTTCACATCCATTTGCCACAAATCCCACTCAAGATTCACAGCTAAAGATAATACAATCCTGATAGTATGAAGTTTAGCCACAGGAGAAAAGGTCTCAACATAGTCCTCACCATATGTCTGAGTAAATCCTCTTGCCACCAACCTAGATTTGCGCTTCTCTATTCTCCCATCAGGATGAAACTTGATTGTGAACACCCATTTACTAGTCACTGCCTTCTTCCCTTTAGGCAGTTCACTCTCATACCACGTTTCATTCTTAATCATGGCTCCGGACTCATCAGCAACTGAATCTCTCCACTCCTTTAAAGCCATAGCTTCTTCATATGTCCTTGGAATATAGCTCTCATCCAAGCTTACTGTGAAGGCTGTATGCTCGTCCGGAAACTCTGCAAAGGAACACATAGCTTGAGAAGGATGCTCCACAGCCTGGGCATTGTAGTACACTCTCGTGTTTACCCAGTTGGAAGCATCTCTCTTCACCCTTGTGCTCCTCCTTAGCTCCTGAACTTGTTCTTCTTGTGGCTCTTGCCCATCTTCACTTGATTGAGCACCACTCTCATTTGACCCATTAGGATCTCCTTCCCACTCTCCACTCTCATCTGAGCCAGTAGACTCTCTTTGCCCATCTCCACTAGACTGAGCACCACTCTCTACTTCCTGTGTCACCTCTTGATTATGCTGGCCTGAATCTTCTTGATTTTGCACTTGCTCATGAGATTCAGTTCCATTCCCCCTCTCATGATCAAGAGGAGTTGTTCTTTCAGTTTCGCTAGTCGGATTGGAGGACTCTCTTCTTCCAGATTCCTGATCCTAGGATAACCCTATCCCTAGCTTCTCCAACAGCACCCTCAGTGTTGTTGCTCTATCAGATGGGGCTTGAGACAAATCCTTCAGATTTTCCCACTCCTTTTCTTCATAATACCCTTTTGATTCAATAAACTTCACTTCTCTAGATACTATCACTCTCCTTGCTTCAGGATCATAGCACTTGTATCCCTTCTGAGTGATAGAGTATCCAATGAACATAGCCTTAGTACTCTTTGCCTCCAGCTTGTTTCTCTGTTCTCCTGGACTCATGACATAGCATACACACCCAAATACTCGTAGGTGATCAATAAAAGGCTTGCTCTTATTCAGTACCTCAAATGGAGACAGATTCTTCAGTATCTTTGTTGGGACCCGGTTGATGAGATAGCAAGCAGTCTGTACTATGATATTTAAGGATGTAAATGATTATCTGAGTTTAGAAAGGATTATAGAAGAGAATAAGAGATTAAGAGACAGATTAGAGACTAATGGAGAATCATAATGAAATGAGTATAGAGAGAGATTGTTTAGAACTGTCTAAGTATTATTAATGACCAGATGTTACAATATATAGAGAGGCAGCTCGTGGGTTAAGGGTTTCAGAAAGCACACTATTACATAGGATAAGATTCTACTTTAATTCAAACTGTCCAATTAAGCTCTTCCTTGTGTGTAAAGCACCTTTACCTTTACACAGCTCCTGACAGCCTGTCATAAGCTCTTCCCTTATCCTCTCCACACGGTAACATCAGTAAAGGGTTAGTAAGACTTCTCCTTTACCTCTTAAGTTAACCGAGTGTAGTAACTTCCCTTAATGAGTGATCTTGGTCGAGTTCCTCTTGTACGGCCATGGTACGGCCTGTACGGCCATGGTACGGCCTAGCCTCTCCCAAACTCATTCCACCAACCCATTGCTCTCCTAAGCCTCACTCTCTTATTAACAATCCATCTCATCATCTAATGCCTTCTTCTCAACACTCCCCCTCAAGCTTAGCTTTGTGAAAGCCTAAGCTTGGATAGCCATGAGATCTTCCTCATTAAAAACCTCACCAAAGAAAACCCATTGGGACAAAACTTTGATGAGGGAAAAAGAGTAAAGACCTCATGACTTAGGGGATCAGCTCCTTCTCTTCCCAAGATCAATGAGTCCCAACCTGATATGAATGGACTCCATTGTCTTCTGTCTTGCAGCCTTGGTGAACACATCAGCCAACTGATCTTCACTCCTCGTGTAACATGGCAAGATGACTCCTAGAATGATCATTTGCCTCACTTTGTGGCAATCAACTTCAATGTGCTTGGTTCTCTCATGAAACACCGAGTTGGATGCAATGTGAATGGCTGCTTGGTTATCACAATGCATTGTCATTGGCGTGGCTTGATCAATCTCCAAATGCTTCAAGATGCCTTTGATCCATACCAACTCGTTGGTAAGCTTCAGCATAGCTCTATACTCAGCTTCTGCGCTTGAGCAAGAGACCACCTTCTGCTTCTTACTCTTCCATGTCACCAAGTTGCCTCCAATGAATGTGCAATAGCCTGTGGTTGATCTCCTGTCTGTTCTATCACCAGCCCAATCTGCATCACAGTATCCCACCACTTCAGAGCTTTCATTGCAACCCATCCATACTCCTTGATCAGGTGAGCCATTGAGATACATCAAGATCCTCTCCACCATGCGCCAATGATGCTCCTTAGGAACTTGCATGTGTTGACTCACCTGATTCACAGCAAAACAAATGTCAGGTCTAGTTATGGTAAGATAAATCAATTTGCCAACTAGTTTTCTATAGAGTTTAGGATCCTGATAAGGTTTGCTGTCTTCAATCTCCCCCTCTCGTGGGACTTTGTAGCCATCCTCCATAGGCATCCTTGCAGTCTTGCCTCCATAAGCACCTGCACCTTTCAAAAGATCAAGTGTATACTTCCTTTGGGACATGAATAAACCTTCCTTGGATCTACATATCTCAATTCCAAGAAAGTATTTCATTTCACCCAAATCTTTAATCTCAAACATGGATTTAATGAACTCCTTGGTTGCTATGATACCTTCCTTATCACTTCCTGTGATAATGATATCATCAACATACACAAGAAGTGCAATCATACCTGAGGGAGTTGTGAGTGTGAAGAGAGTGTGATCTAGTTCAGACTTCTTGAAGCCACGGCCATTCAGAGTAGTGCTCAGCTTGTTGTACCAAGCCTTGGTGATTGCTTCAGCCCATAGATAGCTTTCTTCAATCTTAACACATTCCCTTTCTTCACTAAGTGTTCCAGGCCTGGAGGTGGATGCATATATACTTCATCCTCAAGTTCACCTTGTAAGAATGCATTCTTCACATCCATTTGCCATAACCCCCATCCAAGATTCACAGCCAAGCTTAATACAATCCTTATTGTATGTAGTTTAGCTACTGGTGCAAAGGTTTCTATGTAATCTTCTCCATAAGTTTGAGTGAAACCTCTTGCTACTAGCCTTGACTTCTTCCTCTCAACCTTTCCATCAGCCTTATACTTGATTGTGAATATCCATTTACTACTCACAGCCTTCTTCCCTTTTGGTAACTCACTCTCATACCATGTATCATTCTTGATCATGGCTCCTGCCTCAGCTCCAACTGATTCCTTCCATTCTTTATCCATGATTGCTTCTTCATAGCTTCTTGGAATATAGT
This sequence comes from Brassica napus, assembly GCF_020379485.1. Classification (NCBI taxonomy): domain Eukaryota; kingdom Viridiplantae; phylum Streptophyta; class Magnoliopsida; order Brassicales; family Brassicaceae; genus Brassica; species Brassica napus. Next base: position 139,861 of record NW_026014917.1, read on the forward strand.
TCTCATCCAAGTTAACCATGAACGCACAATGTTCTTCAGGGTATTGAGCAAAGGAACACACAACTCGAGAAGGATCCTCCACAGCTTGGGCATTGTAGTACACTCGCGTGTTTACCCAAGAGGAAGGATCCTTTCTAATCCTTGTGCTTCTTCTCAATACAGGTTGTTCTTGCACTTGAACCTGCTCATCTTGTATATGCGGTTCTTGTGCTTCACTGTGATGTTCTTCATCTCCTTGGTCTTGCTCACCTTGATGATGAGAACCTGAGTTGAACTCTTCTCCTTCTTCACTCAAGCCGACTCCTTCTTGGCCATTTTCTTGAGTTTCAGGTTCACTTCCCCCCTCATGATCAAGGTGAGGTGTTTGAGCAGCTCTTCTTGGTTCATTTGAGCTCTCTTCTGGTTGTCTACTTCTTGTGGACTGATCCTGATTCATCTTGATACCAAGACCTTCCAAAATCACTCTTAAGACTCCAGCCTTATCTGATGTAAGATCCCTCAAGTCTTCTTGATTCTTCTCTTCATAGTATCCTCTTTCTTCAATGAACTTCACATCTCTAGATACAAGTACCCTTCTAGATTCTGGATCATAACACTTATATCCTTTTTGAGTTGTTGAGTAGCCAATGAACATTGCCTTTCTGCTTCTTGCTTCTAGCTTGTTCCTCAACTCTCCTGGTACCAACACATAACACAAGCATCCAAACACTCTCATATATGTCAAAGATGGCTTGCGCTGGTTCAGTACCTCAAATGGTGCTTGATCCTTCAATACCCTTGTAGGTATTCGGTTGATTAGATAGCAAGCAGTGGATACAGCATCACTCCAGAATCTTTTAGGTACATTAGCTTGGAACATTAATGACCGAGCCACCTCCATCAAGTGCCTGTTCTTCCTCTCAGCTACACCATTCTGTTGTGGTGTGTAGGGGCAGCTTGTTTGATGAAGTATTCCATGATGATCTAGATGGCTTTTGAACGCATAGCTTGTGTATTCTCCTCCATTATCTGATCTCAAAATTTTAATCTTAGCATGATAATGGTTAGTCACATAAGCTTGAAAGTTCTTGAATGCATCTATCACCCTATCTTTTGATGGAATTAGTGTTAACCAGGTGTATTTAGATTTTTCATCAATGAATGTGACAAAGTACTTATGATTATCTCTAGAGAAAATAGGTGCAGTCCACACATCAGTATGAATCAAATCAAAGCAATTTTCATAAACAGTAGATGTTCTTGGAAATACATTCTTACAATGCTTGCCTAAAATGCAAGCTTCACACTTATCATTTTCAAAAACCACACCTGGTAACATCAAGTTTAAAGCCCTCTCATGGGGATGACCTAGTCTAGCATGCCACAATGCATTTTTATTCAAACTAGAAGCAGAAGTAAATGAGCAGTTATGATTGGAAACAGGATCAAGCTTCTCAAGCATATATAACTCTCCCTTTGTAACTCCTTTTCCAATCAATTGGCTGCTTTCAATATCCTGAAACTTCACATCATTAGGACTGAATATAACATTGCAATTCAAATCAGTAGTGCATTTCTTAACTGAAAGTAGATTTGATGTGAATTCAGGAATATAAAATGCTCTAGTAGTCTTATCAAATAGCTTTAAGTTTCCTATTCCCTTAATAGGTATCTTATCTCCATTTGCAATCATCACACATCCATTAGTAGGTTCTATGTATTTAATCAGGTTGGTGTCACTAATCATATGATGAGATGCACCTGAATCTATAATCAATGGTTTGGATGCATTGCTAGCATGATGGCAGATACAATTTGATCTATATGCATTCATCCTAGCATTTCTATCAATGCACTGCTCAATTCCAGCCTTACTATCATTCCTAGCAATCTCAGCCTTACTGTGAGTCATTTCTATAGTCCTAGCAATCATAGAAGCACCAAATGAATACCCATGAATGTTACCATTATCCTTGAGCATTTTGATGAGTGCATCCATCTCGGACCTCCTGATGAAGTCTTGATCATTGCCTCGGGGGTTGATGGCTCCAGTATAGGTCACCAAAGCTTTTCCATTTCCTTCACGGTTCTCCACTTCAGTTCCTCGGTTGGATGGTCCTGCTCCACTTGATCCTTCAGTCATGTGAGCTCTTGCCTCTTTCTCCTTTATGAACTTAGCCGGCTTCAAGTGGGGATGGAGTATCCAGCACTGAATCTTCTTGTGCCCATACCTCTTGCAATGATCACAATTCCCATTGAACTTCTCATACTTGTTGTAGCCAGCTTTGTTGGCTTGAGGAGGTTCTTCACGGTCAGATTGCACAGCATTTGCAAGAGATAAGTCTCCCTTGCCTCCAAACAAGCCCATTGAGCCCTGCTCCCTTTGTATCTGAGCACACACCTCCTCAAGGTCAGGTAACTTCTCGGACCTTAGCATGTGCTGAATGAGACCATTGTAGCTTGCATTCAATGTGAGCAGCAACCCAAAGACCTTGTCCTGCTCACGCCTCTCATTTAGAAGCTCTGGATCAACTGTGCTTGGCCTCAACATCTCCAGCTCAGACCACAGTGTCCTGAACCTCCCCAAATGCTTTGTAAACTCCATGTCATCTTGGGTTAACTCGTTGATTGCCTTCTTGACTTCAAACACTCGGTTCAGGTTAGAAACATTTCCATACACCTTCTTCAGAGTGTCCCACAGCTCCTTGGCTGTCTCACAGTAGCTATAAGCATCTAGGATAGCCGGTTCCAAAGAGGCATGAAGAACTGACATCACCATTATGAGATTTAGAGATCCTTAGAGTAACTAGAGTATAAGTGAGAGTTTAAGTAGAGATTAGAAAGAGATTGTGAAAGATTAAGAGACTTGAGAGCTGTTTAGTGTCTAAGAGAGAATCATGGTGCCTTAAGAGATTAGAGAGAGACTCAGAACTGTCTGTCTTTATTAATGAGTGAGGTTACATATTTATATTGTTCTAGACATTAGGGTTTTCGAAACACAAGAGTAGATAAGCATGTGAGGTCAAGGGAGGAGCCTTTGCTTTTGTTTGAACCGGCCAATGACTGTCCTCACACGTTCGGGCATCTTCCTGATCCAAGTCCAAGATGCTCTTCCTTTCCAGCCCTTGCCAGCCTGTCCTAGCTGTCAAGCCGCGCCTCCCTTATCCACTCCAACGTCTGGATAAGCTTTTGGTCAAGTGTAACTTCACCTCGGTCCATACGAGTTACTCGGTGAAGTTACCATCCTAGTTTTACCTTGGTACGGTCAGTGTACGGATGGCCCGTCCGTACCATGCCTTAGCTCACTCTTCACTCCCTTTCCTTTCACTCCTTAGCTTTCTCATGTCCTTAACTCCTCAATGCCTTCACATATACCTCAACACATCTCAACACTCCCCCTCAAGCTTAGCTTTGTGATAGTCTAAGCTTGGACAGCCATGAGATCTTCCTCATTAAAAACCTCACCAAAGAAAACCCATTGGGACAAAACTTTGATGAGGGAAAAAGAGTAAAGACCTCATGACTTAGGGGATCAACTCCTTCTCTTCCCAAGATCTATGAGTCCCAATCTAATGTGAATGGACTCCATAGTCTTTTGTCTTGCAGCCTTAGTGAACACATCAGCCAACTGATCTTCACTCCGAGTGTAGCATGGCAGGATGACTCCTAGGATGATCATCTGCCTCACTTTGTGACAATCAACTTCAATGTGCTTGGTTCTCTCATGAAACACCGAGTTGGAGGCAATGTGGATAGCTGCTTGGTTATCACAATGCATTGTCATAGGCGCGGCTTGATCAATCTCCAAATGCTTCAAGATGCCTTTGATCCACACCAGCTCGTTGGTAAGCTTCAGCATAGCTCTATACTCAGCTTCTGCACTTGAGCAAGAGACCACCTTCTGCTTCTTACTCTTCCATGTAACCAAGTTGCCTCCAATGAATGTGCAATAGCCGGTTGTTGATCTCCTGTCAGCTCTATCTCCTGCCCAATCAGCATCACAATAGCCCACCACTTCAGTGCTTCCATTGCACCCCATCCAGACTCCTTGATCTGGCGAGCCATTCAGATACATCAGCAGCCTCTCCACCATGTGCCAATGATGTTCCTTGGGAAGCTGCATATGTTGACTCACCTGATTCACAGCAAAACATATGTCAGGTCTTGTGATGGTAAGGTAAATCAATTTGCCAACAAGTTTTCTATAGAGTTTAGGATCATGAAATGGCTTGCTGTCTTCAATCTCCCCCTCTCTTGGTACTTTGTAGCCATCCTCCATAGGCATCCTTGCTGTCTTGCCTCCATAAGCACCTGCATCTTTCAAAAGATCAAGTGTATACTTCCTTTGGGACATGAATAACCCTTCCTTGGATCTACAAATCTCAATTCCAAGAAAGTATTTCATTTCTCCCAAATCTTTGATTTCAAACATGGATTTGAGAAACTCCTTGGTTGCTTTGATACCCTCCTTATCACTTCCTGTGATAATGATATCATCCACATACACAAGGAGAGCAACCATACCTGAGGGTGTAGTGAGGGTGAAAAGTGTGTGATCTAACTCTGACTTCCTGAAGCCACGTCCATTCAAGGTTGTGCTCAACTTGTTATACCACGCTCTTGGTGATTGCTTCAAGCCATAGATAGCTTTCTTTAACCTCAGTACATTCCCTTTCTTCACTAGATGTTCTAGGCCTGGTGGAGGATACATGTAGACTTCATCCTCAAGTTCCCCTTGTAAGAATGCATTCTTTACATCCATTTGCCACAATCCCCATCCAAGATTAACCGCCAAGCTTAGAACAATCCTAATGGTGTGTAGCTTAGCTACAGGGGCAAATGTCTCAATGTAATCCTCCCCATATGTCTGAGTGAACCCTCTTGCTACTAGTCTAGTTTTCTTCCTCTCAATCTGTCCATCAGCCTTGTATTTGATTGTGAAGATCCATCTACTAGACACTGCTTTCTTCCCTTTTGGTAGTTCACTCTCATACCATGTATCATTCTTTATCATAGCTCCTGCCTCAGCTCCTACTGATTCCTTCCATTCCTTATCCTTCATTGCCTCTTCATAGCTTCTTGGGATGTGATTCTCATCCAAGTTTACCATGAAGGCACAATGTGCTTCTGGATATTGAGCAAAGGAGCACACGGCTTGAGAAGGATGCTCCACAGCTTGGGCATTGTAGTACACTCTCGTGTTTACCCAGCTAGAAGGATCCTTCCTTATCCTTGTACTCCTTCTTAGTGGTTGCACAACCGGTTCTTCTTCCTGTTGTTCTTCTACCACTTCGTTTTGAGAAGGTGTTTGTATCACACCATGATCATGCCCATGACCATCAGAGCCTATGCTCTCTTCTCCTTCATCCTCTACTCCTCCATCATCTTGGTTAGCCTCTTGCATAGGCTCTTCATGCTCCTCTCCTCCCTCATGATCAAGGTGGGATGGTGAACCAACTTCAGGAGGTGTAGTCGTGTGATCTCTTGGATCCTGGGATGTACTGATTCCAAGACCTTCAAGGATGATCCGCAAGGTGGTGGCCTTGTCTGATGTCAAGTCCTTCAGGTCTTCTTGATTCTTTTCTTCATAGTACCCTCTATCTTCTAAGAACTTCACGTCTCTAGATACAAGTACTCTTCTTGCTATAGGATCATAGCACTTGTATCCTTTCTGTGTAGCTGAGTATCCTATGAATACAGCCTTAGTACTTCTTGCTTCTAGCTTGTTGCGCATCTCTCCTGGTTTGAGCACAAAGCATAGACATCCAAAGACTTTCAAGTAATCAAGAACTGGCTTGTACTTGTTTAGAACTTCAAATGGAGCCTTCTCATTCAGAATCTTGGTTGGAGTTCTATTGATCAAGTAACAAGCAGTGGCAACTGCATCACTCCAAAATCTCTTTGGGACGTTACTCTGAAACATAAGTGACCTTGCCACTTCCATGAGGTGCCTATTCTTCCTCTCAGCCACTCCATTTTGCTGTGGAGTATACGGACAGCTTGTTTGATGTAGAATCCCATATTGTGATAAGTGCTGCTTGAATGCATTGCTTGTGTACTCTCCTCCATTATCTGATCTCAAAATTTTAATCTTAGCATGATAATGGTTAGTCACATACGTTTGAAAGTTCCTAAATGCATCAAGTACCCTATCTTTGGTCTGAATTAAGGTTAACCAGGTGTATTTGGATTTTTCATCAATGAATGTGACAAAATACTTATAGCTATCTCTAGATAAGCAAGGGGCAGTCCATACATCTGAATGAACTAGATCAAAGCAATTCTCATAAACAGTAGTAGACTTTTGAAACACAGTTCTACAATGCTTGCCTAAAATGCAAGCTTCACAATTTTTGTTTTCAAACACAACACCTGGTACCATTAAGTTCAAAGCTTTAACATGAGGGTGTCCTACTCTAGCATGCCACAATGCATGTTTATTCAACAAAGAAGCAGAAGTAAACGAGCAACTATAATCAGGAACAGAAGTGAGTTCTTCAAGCATATAGAGATCTCCTTTAGTCACCCCTTTCCCAATCAATCTGCTGCTCTCAATATCCTGAAACTTCACATCATTAGGACTAAAGATAACATTGCATTGTAAATCATTAGTACATTTCTTTACAGATAATAGGTTTGATGTGAATTCAGGCATGTAAAAGGCTTTAGATTCTTTGTTAAACAACTTAAGCTTTCCTATTCCCTTAATAGGTATCTTATCTCCATTTGCTATCATCACATGTCCATGAGTAGGTTCTATATCCTTAATCAGTTTCTCATCACTTATCATATGATGTGATGCACCAGAATCAACAATCAATGGTTTATCTACTCGTTTAGCATTATGACATAGATTACTAAGTGATGAATGCATCCTATCATTTCTAGCAATGTGTGCACATCTATACTCATTCCTAGCCTCTAACCGTTCTACTAGTTCTCTAATCAAGTGATCATCCTTATATGCAATCATAGATGCTCCAAAGGAATAACCATAAGTGTTACCGTTTTCCTTTAGCATTTTGAAGAGCGCATCAAGGTCTGATCTCCTGATGTAGTCATCATTGCTGCGTGAGCTTGAGGCGCCTGTGTAAGCCACCAGAGACTTCCCATTCCCATCATTGCCTCCATGACCATCCACTTCACTTGTCTTGATGGTGCCAGCTCCACTTGATCCTTCAGTCACATTTGCCCTTCCCTCACGCTCCTTCATGAACTTGGCCGGCTTGAGGTGTGGGTGTAGTATCCAGCATTGGCTCTTCTTATGACCATGCTTCTTGCAATGATCACAGTTGCCATTGAACTTCCTGTCCTCATACTTCCCGTGAGATGCCTTGTTTGCTTGTGGAGCTTCGGTCAAGTCCTCATGAGCTGCTTGATTGGCAAGAGAGAGCTCCCCCTTTCCTCCAAACAACCCCATAGACCCCTGCTCCCTTTGGATTTGCGCACACACATCCTCAAGGTCCGGAAGCTTGTCAGCTCTCAACATGTGCTGGATGAGTTGAGTGTAGGCCGGGTTCAGCGTGAGAAGCAGCCCAAAGACCTTATCTTGCTCACGCCTCTCATTCAGCTGATCAGGATCAGTTGTGCTCGGCCTCAGCATCTCCAGTTCTGACCATAAGGACCTGAACCTTCCCAAGTGCTTAGTGAACTCCATATCCTCTTGCACTAGACGGTTGATAGCTTGCTTTACTTCAAACACACGGCTGAGGTTGGAGATGTTCCCATACACCTTCTTCAGCGTGTCCCACAGCTCTTTGGCTGACTCACAGTAGCTGTAGGCATCTAAGATAGCTGGATCCAAGGATGCGTGTAGAACCGTCATCACCAGCATGTCTTCTTGTTGCCATTTCTCAACAGCCGCTTCATTGGAGACCTCTTCTTGATCTCCTCCCTGAGTAATGAGTTTCGGAGCCTCCCCTGTTGTGATGTGCCCCCACAAACCCTTACTTCCTACAGCAGTCTTCACCATCCGAGACCACACAAGATAGTTGTTACCTTTGAAAGTAACCGCTACCTTCATCCTCATGTTCATACCATGTTCCATCTTTGCTTAGCTTGACTTGAACAACTTGAATCTGATGAAATCTTGAGTCTTGAATCACGTACACACACCAATCTTGAGTCTAGGATCGCACACACACACCGAACGTAGCACAGCCCAAACACCTTCAAAGCCACTCGCGTGTAGCTTCAAAGCCTTCAGCTTGTAACTCTCTAAAGATCAAACCCCAGATCCTAATGAACCTGGCTCTGATACCATATGAGATTTAGAGATCCTTAGAGTAACTAGAGTATAAGTGAGAGTTTAAGTAGAGATTAGAAAGAGATTGTGAAAGATTAAGAGACTTGAGAGCTGTTTAGTGTCTAAGAGAGAATCATGGTGCCTTAAGAGATTAGAGAGAGACTCAGAACTGTCTGTCTTTATTAATGAGTGAGGTTACATATTTATATTGTTCTAGACATTAGGGTTTTCGAAACACAAGAGTAGATAAGCATGTGAGGTCAAGGGAGGAGCCTTTGCTTTTGTTTGAACCGGCCAATGACTGTCCTCACACGTTCGGGCATCTTCCTGATCCAAGTCCAAGATGCTCTTCCTTTCCAGCCCTTGCCAGCCTGTCCTAGCTGTCAAGCCGCGCCTCCCTTATCCACTCCAACGTCTGGATAAGCTTTTGGTCAAGTGTAACTTCACCTCGGTCCATACGAGTTACTCGGTGAAGTTACCATCCTAGTTTTACCTTGGTACGGTCAGTGTACGGATGGCCCGTCCGTACCATGCCTTAGCTCACTCTTCACTCCCTTTCCTTTCACTCCTTAGCTTTCTCATGTCCTTAACTCCTCAATGCCTTCACATATACCTCAACACATCTCAACAACCATCATGTCTTCTTGTTGCCACTTCTCCACAACACTCTCCTCGGAGCTCTCTGCGTCACCCTCTTGAGTAATCGCCCTTGGAGCTTCACCAGCTGTGATATGCTTCCACAAACCCTTGCTTCCCACAGCAGTCTTCACCATCCTAGACCAGACTAGGTAGTTGCTTCCTTTGAATGTCACCGCGACCTTCATCTTTATAACACTTTCCATCTTGAACAGCTTGACGTCTACAGCTTGAACAAACTACTAGATCTTGTACTGAGAACCCACACTGCCCTCTAGAACACAGATTTACCCTTGAGTCTTCAAATGAACCTCCCACGGATCACCAAGACACACGCAAAGTACCTTGAGCTTTTGAACTCTCAAGAAACTCTCAAACACACTCACTTGTTCTCTTAAAGTTTCAAACTTGAATCCTTTAAGAGAGTCACTCACGAACTCAGATTTCAATCAACCTGGCTCTGATACCATATGATATTTAAGGATGTAAATGATTATCTGAGTTTAGAAAGGATTATAGAAGAGAATAAGAGATTAAGAGACAGATTAGAGACTAATGGAGAATCATAATGAAATGAGTATAGAGAGAGATTGTTTAGAACTGTCTAAGTATTATTAATGACCAGATGTTACAATATATAGAGAGGCAGCTCGTGGGTTAAGGGTTTCAGAAAGCACACTATTACATAGGATAAGATTCTACTTTAATTCAAACTGTCCAATTAAGCTCTTCCTTGTGTGTAAAGCACCTTTACCTTTACACAGCTCCTGACAGCCTGTCATAAGCTCTTCCCTTATCCTCTCCACATGGTAACATCAGTAAAGGGTTAGTAAGACTTCTCCTTTACCTCTTAAGTTAACCGAGTGTAGTAACTTCCCTTAATGAGTGATCTTGGTCGAGTTCCTCTTGTACGGCCATGGTACGGCCTGTACGGCCATGGTACGGCCTAGCCTCTCCCAAACTCATTCCACCAACCCATTGCTCTCCTAAGCCTCACTCTCTTATTAACAATCCATCTCATCATCTAATGCCTTCTTCTCAACATGTACAGCATCTCCCCAAAAACGTTTTGGGACATTTGCATGAAACATCATCGACCTAGCAACCTCCATCAAGTGCCTATTCTTCCTCTCAGCTACACCATTCTGCTGTGGTGTGTAGGGACAACTGGTCTGATGCACAATCACATGCTTGGCTAGATGACTCTTAAAGGCATTGCTGATGTATTCACCTCCGTTGTCTGATCTCAGTACCTTCACAGTGGCATTGTATTGATTAGATACATATGCTTGGAAGTTCATAAAAGCTTCTAGCACCCTATCTTTAGATGGAAGCAATGTGAGCCATGTATACTTAGACTTCTCATCAATGAATGTCACAAAGTATTTATGGCTGTCTCTAGACATGCATGGAGCGGTCCACACATCAGAGTGAACTAGATCAAAGCAATGCTCATAAGTAGTCTCAGATGTTGGGAAAACAGTCCTACAATGCTTTCCTAATATGCATGCTTCACAATTCAAGTGATTGAATGACATATTAGGGATTATCAATTCAATGGCACGAGCATGAGGATGTCCTAATCTAGCATGCCAAGTAATACTATCAATCTTCTCAGCAGTACTACTCAAGCAAATAGAATCAAAGGGATTAAACACTTTTGTGTTTTAGAGTGTGTTTAATAATAATCAGAGAAGATTAGAGTAAAGTTTAGAGAGAATAGAGAGATTCTAGAGAGAGATAGACTCAAAACTCCATTAATTAATAACTGATGAGGTTTACAAGTATTAATAGAGAGAGCAACAAGGGTTTTCGAAATGTATAAGCATGTGGAGTCAATGGACAGGCTGGAACTCCTTTTGAATCACTTGGCTGTGCTTTCTCACATGCTTGCACTAGTAAAAAGCATCCTCTCCTTTCCAGCATCATACAGGCTGTCAAAGTGCTCCCTTATCCTTCCTTATCCCCTTAGGTCGAATTTCCTCTCTTCTCCTCATTAAGTTACCTCCTCATCCCATCAGATAACTTCCCCAAGTAGTTACTGTGGTTAAAAGAAAGTTACCACAGTAAAACTCTAAAGTTACTGTCTCAGCCTCTTGGGTCTTCATCTCAACACTCCCCCTCAAGCTTGACCATGTAGAACAAGTCAAGCTTGGAAACCATGAAGACCTCCCTCATTAAAAAACTCATCAAAGAAAACCCAATGGGATAAAACCTTGATGAGGGAAAAAGAGTGGAGACTCCATGGTTGAGGGGCTCAGCTCCTAGGAGTAAGATCAATGAGTCCAAGTCTTGATAGTATGGACTCCATTGTCTTTAATCTCGCTGCTTTAGTAAACACATCTGCAAGCTGATCTTCACTTCTTGTATAACATGGCAATATCACTCCAAGTATAATCATCTGCCTCACCTTGTGGCAATCAACTTCTATATGCTTCGTCCTCTCATGAAAGACTGAGTTAGAAGCAATGTGGATAGCTGCTTGATTGTCACAATGCATTGTCATAGGAGTACTCTGCTCAATCTCCAAATGCTTCAAGATCCCCTTGATCCACACCAACTCGTTTGTCAGCTTCAACATGGCTCTATACTCAGCTTCAGCACTTGAACAGGAGATAACCTTCTGCTTCTTACTCTTCCAAGTGACCAAGTTCCCTCCAATGAATGTACAATACCCAGTAGTTGATCTCCTGTCCACTCTATCTCCTGCCCAATCAGCATCACAATATCCAACCACTTCTGTACTGCCATTACAACCCATCCAAACTCCTTGACCAGACGTGCCACTCAAATACCTCAGTATCCTATCAACCATCTTCCAATGATGGACCTTTGGCGCCTGCATATGTTGACTCACTTGATTCACCGCAAAGCATATATCTGGCCTAGTGATGGTCAAGTAGATCAGCTTGCCAACCATCTTCCTGTATAGCTTAGGATCCTCAAACAGCTGCTTCTCTTCAACCTCCCCCTCACGCAGAACCTTATATCCCTCCTCGAGAGGTGTCTTGGCTATCTTTCCTCCAAGCACATCAGTCTCCTTCAACATATCCATAGTATACTTCCTTTGAGACATAAACAAACCCTCCTTTGATCTGCATATCTCAATGCCCAGAAAATACTTCATCTCTCCCAAATCCTTGATGTCAAACACAGATTTGAGAAACTCCTTAGTGGCCTGAATCCCTGCCTTATCACTTCCTGTGATAATCAAATCATCCACATATACTAGAATCACAATGCTCCCTGAAGGTCCTGTCAAGGTGAAGAGAGTGTGATCTAGTTCAGACTTCCTAAAGCCTCTCCCATTGAGTGTTGTACTCAGCTTCCTGTACCAAGCTCTAGGTGACTGCTTCAACCCATATATTGCTTTTTTCAATCTCAAAACATTCCCTGGCTTTACTAGATGCTCAAGACCAGGAGGTGGATGCATGTATACTTCATCTTCAAGTTCACCTTGCAAGAAAGCATTCTTCACATCCATTTGCCACAAATCCCACTCCAAGTTTGTTGCAATGGATAACACAATTCGAATTGTGTGAAGCTTGGCCACTGGTGCAAAAGTATCAATGTAATCTTCCCCATAAGTCTGTGTAAATCCTCTTGCAACTAGCCTAGTCTTGCGCCTATCTATCTCCCCATTTGCAAGATACTTGATGGTGAAGATCCATCTGCTTGAAACTGCCTTCTTCCCTTTAGGTAACTCACTCTCATACCAAGTATCATTCCTGATCATTGCATCCCTTTCATCTCCTACTGAATCTCTCCAAACCTTGTGCTTCATAGCTTCTTCATAAGATCTCGGTATCTCATTCTCATCCAAGTTACACATAAACACCATGTGCTCTTCTGGATATTCTGCAAAGGAACATACGGCTTGAGAAGGATGCTCCACAGCCTGGGCATTGTAGTACACTCTCGTGTTTACCCAGTTGGAAGCATCCCTCTTTATCCTTGTGCTCCTTCGCAAAACCTGAACCTGATCCTCAGCTTGAACCTCTGCTTGAACCTCTGTTTCTGTCTCACTCACCTCCTCTGGATCATGAACCTCTCCCTGCTCATTCACACCGACCTGAGGAACATTCTCTACTTCTTGTGTCACCTCTTGATCATGATGACCTGAATCCTCTTGGTGCTGCTCTTGCACTCTTGATTCAGACTCCATTCCCCCCTCATGATCAAGGGTAGTTGTTCTTTCAACTTCTCTAACCTTATCTTGGGACATGTTTACCCCAAGCCTTTCCAAGATGTTCCTCAGATTCTCTGCCATGTTTCTTGGTTCTTGAGACAGATCTTCCAAGTCTTCCCAATTCTTTTCTTCATAATACCCCTTTGTCTCTATGAACTTAACATCTCTAGACACCAGCACTCTCCTGGTTGCTGGATCATAGCACTTGTACCCCTTCTGAGTTACTGAGTATCCAATGAGCATTGCTTTAGTGCTCTTTGCCTCCAACTTGTTTCTCTGTTCTCCTGGAACCCAGACATAACATAGACACCCAAAGACACGCAGATGATCTATGTATGGCTTGCTCTTGTTCAGCACCTCAAAAGGAGACAGATTCTTCAATACCTTAGTTGGAATCCGATTGATAAGATAGCATGCAGTCTGAACAGCATCACCCCAAAACCTCTTTGGAACATTTGCATGATACATCATGGATCTAGCCACCTCCATCAGATGCCTATTCTTCCTCTCAGCTACCCCATTCTTGTTGAAATGAGTTGATCAATATGGGAGAAGATGGCTTAAGGAGTTGGGAATGAGATAGTGTGAAGGCAAAGAGAGGGAGAGCTTGGGAATGATCAGGCCGTACAAGGCCGTACCGGCCGTACCATCCGTACGGTCCGGATCAATCCAACACTCGACCAAGAAGAGGAGTTACTGCGTGAAAGGAGTAAACGGCCAAAGGGATTTACCTTAAGGGAGATGACCGTTTGGATGGATAGAGTGACTGAGCCTTATCCACACAGGCTGGAACAGGCTGTAAAGGCAAAAGGAACCTGGTCCAAGATGCCAAAAACGTGTGACAGCTTCCATTGGATCAATTTTGAATTAAAGCAACCTTATCCTTGACCTCACATGCTTAGGCTCTCTAAAACCCTTGTATCTGATCCTATATATGGTAAACTCTGTCTTGATTAATAAACAACACGATTCCATGAGTCTCTCTCTCTAGTTCATCATGATAATCTCATACATTTTCTCTTAAACACTCTTAACTCTCTCTTAAACTTCTCAATACCTTTCCTATTCTCTAAAATCACATGGTATCAGAGCCAGGTTGGCTGTGGTATTGAGATTTCTTGTTCTTCAGCTTCAGATAAAAGTTATTTCTTGTGAGATTCTAAACAAAGTTCAAGCAAATCAAGATGGGAGGAAACAAGATCATTACGGTTCCGATTTCACTCAAGGGTGGGGGAAACTACCTGTTGTGGTCTAGGCTTGTGAAGACAGCCATTGGGAGGCTAGGGTTATGGGATCACATCACAGATGGAGCTCCAGCACCTGTGGCCAGTGAGGAAGAAGGTGGAAGAGAGCTCGCGGTTGCTGATGGAAAGAAGTGGATTCAAGATGACTTGATGGTGCTATCTGTGCTGCAAGGATCACTTGAAGAACATCTCTTGGAAGCCTACAGCTACTGCGAGACTCCAAAACACCTGTGGGAGGTACTCCAAAAGACTTTTGGGAACATTACCAATCTGAGCCGTGTGTATGAGATCAAGAAAGCTATCAACACGCTGGTACAAGATGGAGAGGAGTTCACCAAGCATTTGGGCAAGTATAGATCGTTGTGGTCTGAGCTTGAATCGTTGAGGCCAAGCACTAATGATCAAGAGCTACTCACGGAGAGGAGGGAGCAGGATCAGGTGTTTGGATTGCTGTTGACGTTGGATCCTCCATTCAATGATGTGATCAAGCACATGTTGAGGATGCCAAATCTACCATCTATGGAGGAAGTGTGTGCGCAACTCCAAAAGGAGGAAGGGTCACTTGGACTCTTCGGAAGCAAGGGAGACTTAGCTCTAGCCAACAAGGCTGAGGAAGGAGCACAAGCCAACCGTGCAGCATACAAGACTGATGAGAGGAAGTATGGTGATGAGAGGAGGTTTGGAGGCAATTGTGATCACTGCAAGAGGTTGGGACACAAGAGGAGCCAGTGCTGGATCCTTCATCCCCATCTCAAACCGGCCAAGTTCAACAAAGACCGAGAAGCCAGAGCTAACCTGTCTACTGAAGCAAGTGAAGCCGGTCCATCAGGAGCAGGCTCAAGTGCACAAGTGGGTGAAAGCGCAGGAAAGGCAATGGCAACTCACTACACGGCCACAAAGAGTTTGGAGCATGAAGTGATTCGCAAATCTGACATTGATGCTCTCATCAAAGCTCTTAAGGAGTCTGGTACATTCGGAAATACTCTTGGTTACTCTTACACTGCTCATATGATGCCTAGGACTGAGAATAGGTTGATAGATATCATTGAGGAATTGAAACTGAGAAATGAATCACCTAGAACTCACCTAGCTAGGGGAATAAAACCATTGATTGTTGACTCTGGTGCATCTCATCACATGATTAGTGATGATAGCTTAATTAAAAACATAGAACCTGCTCATGGACATGTAATGATTGCAAATGGAGACAGAATTCCTATTAAAGGTGTAGGAGACTTAAAGCTATTTGATAAGAACTCTAAGGCATTTTACATGCCTGAATTCACTTCTAATCTCTTATCTGTTAAAAGATGTACCAATGATCTTCAATGCAATGTTATCTTTAGTCCTAACAATGTGACATTTCAGGATATTGAGAGCAATGAGTTGATTGGACAAGGAGTAACCAAGGGGGATCTTTATGTACTTGAGGATATTAACCCCATTTCTAGTTGTTTGCTGAGTTCTGTTTTAAGTAAAGGAGCATTATGGCACTCTAGGCTAGGACATCCACATGTTAGAGCCTTAAGCTTAATGTTACCAGGTGTCATGTTTAAAAATAATGATTGTGAGGCTTGTATCTTGGGAAAACATTGTAAGACTGTGTTTAAAAGATCTACTACTATCTATGATAAGTGTTTTGATCTTGTTCACTCTGATGTATGGACTGCTCCCTGCTTATCTAGAGATAATTACAAGTACTTTGTCACATTTATAGATGAAAAATCTAAATACACCTGGATAACACTCATTAGAACAAAGGATAGGGTTCTTGATGCATTTAAAAACTTCCAAGCTTATGTATCTAACCAGTATAAAGCCAAGATTAAGATTTTCAGGTCTGATAATGGTGGAGAATATACTGGTAATGCATTCAAGAGTCATCTAGCTCAACATGGGATCCTACATCAGACAAGTTGTCCATACACTCCTCAACAGAATGGTGTGGCTGAGAGAAAGAATAGACACCTGATGGAGGTGGCAAGGTCTATGATGTTTCACACAAGCGTGCCTAAAAGATTCTGGAGTGATGCTGTGATCTCGGCTTGTTATCTGATCAATAGGATACCAACCAAGATCTTGGAGGATCAGTCACCTTATGAAGTTCTAAACAGAAGCAAACCGGTGCTGGATCACTTGAGGGTCTTTGGATGCGTGTGCTTTGTACTTGTACCCGGGGAGCTAAGGAATAAGCTAGAAGCAAAGAGCACAAGAGCCATGTTTATTGGCTACTCAACATCACAAAAGGGATACAAATGCTATGATTCAGAAGCCAGGAGAGTTCTGGTGTCTAGAGATGTTAAGTTCTTGGAGGATAAGAGCTTTTATGGAGATAGAAAGTGGGAAGATCTTGAAGATTTGTCTCAACCATCTGATCGAGCTACAAGTCTCAGGCTGGTGCTGGAAGGACTTGGAATCAACATGTCCCAGGATCAGCAACCAACAAAGGGTAATGAAGCTGAAGAATCATCACACCATGATCATGAGGGGGGAAATGAGGCTGAGCCTGAAGATCATGAAGATCAAGACTCAGATGGTCATGATCAAGGTGTGATACAAAACGAGGAAGAACCCATTCAAGAAGTGGAACCAGATGAAGTAGAAGGAGAAGTGGTTCAGCCTACAGTGGTAGAGGTGGAACCAGTTCCATTAAGGAGAAGCACACGGTTGAAGAAGGATGCTTCCAACTGGGTAAACACGAGAGTGTACTACAATGCTCAAGCTGTGAAGCATCCCTCTCAAGCTGTGTGTTCCTTTGCCAGTTACCCAAAGGAACATTGCGCTTTCATTACAAGCTTAGATGAAAGTAGTGTACCAAGGTCATATGAAGAAGCAATGCTACATGAAGATTGGAAAGAATCAGTGGGTGATGAAGCTAATGCTATGATAAAGAATGACACTTGGTTTGAAAGTGAATTACCAAAGGGGAAGAAGGCAGTAACAAGCAAATGGATATTCACTATCAAGTATCTACCTGATGGAACTATTGAGAGAAAGAAGACTAGACTGGTGGCTAGAGGATACACTCAAACATATGGGGAAGACTACATTGATACCTTTGCTCCTGTTGCCAAGCTACATACTATAAGGATTGTATTGTCCCTTGCTGTGAATCTTGAGTGGGAGCTTTGGCAGATGGATGTAAAGAATGCCTTTCTTCAAGGAGAGCTAGAAGATGAAGTGTATATGCATCCCCCACCAGGTCTAGTGCATCTTGTGAAACCTGGAAATGTATTGAGACTCAAGAAGGCCATCTATGGATTAAAGCAATCTCCTAGAGCATGGTACAACAAATTGAGTACTACTTTAAACGGACGTGGGTTCAAGAAGTCTGAACTGGATCACACTCTCTTCACTCTCACTACACCCTCAGGTATCATTTGCCTACTTGTATATGTTGATGACATTATAATAACTGGTAGTGATAAGGCTGGTATAAAAGCCACAAAGGAGTTTTTGAAATCTGTGTTTGAAATCAAAGACTTAGGAGAAATGAAATACTTCCTTGGAATTGAGTTGTGTAGATCTAAGGAAGGATTATTCATTTCCCAAAGGAAGTATACACTTGATCTTTTGAAAGATGCAGGTATACAAGGAGATAAGACAGCAAAGATGCCTCTTGAAGATGGATACAAGATTCCACGTGAGGGGGAGGTTGAAGATAGCAAGGCCTTTCATGATCCAAAGCTATACAGGAAGCTGGTAGGGAAGCTCATCTATCTCACCATCACAAGACCAGACATATGCTTTGCTGTGAATCAAGTGAGCCAGCATATGCAAGTCCCAAAGGAACATCACTGGCGCATGGTGGAGAGACTCCTCTTGTATCTGAACGGGACATCAAGCCTTGGAGTATGGATGGGATGCAACAAGAGTACTGAAGTGGTGGGATATTGTGATGCTGATTGGGCAGGAGATAGAGCAGATAGAAGGTCCACAACCGGCTACTGCACATTCATTGGAGGGAACTTAGTAACTTGGAAGAGTAAGAAGCAGAAGGTGGTCTCATGCTCAAGTGCTGAAGCTGAATACCGAGCCATGCTAAAGCTGACTAATGAGCTTGTATGGATCAAAGGGATACTGAAGCACTTGGAGATTATTCAATCCACTCCAATGACCATGCATTGCGACAACCAGGCTGCTATACACATTGCAACCAACTCAGTCTTCCATGAGAGAACCAAGCATATTGAAGTTGATTGTCACAAGGTAAGGCAGATGATTGTCTTGGGAGTAATCTTGCCATGCTATACAAGGAGTGAGGATCAACTTGCGGATGTGTTCACGAAGGCTGCAAGACAGAAGACTATGGAGTCCATTCACATCAGATTGGGACTCATAGATCTTACACCAAGGAGCTGATCCCCTTAGCCATGAGTTCTTCACTCTTTTTCCCTCATCAAAGTTTTGTCCCAATGGGTTTTCTTTGGTGAGGTTTTTAATGAGGAAGATCTCATGGTTGTTCCAAGCTTAACTAAGATACTAAGTTAAGCTTGAGGGGGAGTGTTGAAATGAGTTGATCAATATGGGAGAAGATGGCTTAAGGAGTTGGGAATGAGATAGTGTGAAGGCAAAGAGAGGGAGAGCTTGGGAATGATCAGGCCGTACAAGGCCGTACCGGCCGTACCATCCGTACGGTCCGGATCAATCCAACACTCGACCAAGAAGAGGAGTTACTGCGTGAAAGGAGTAAACGGCCAAAGGGATTTACCTTAAGGGAGATGACCGTTTGGATGGATAGAGTGACTGAGCCTTATCCACACAGGCTGGAACAGGCTGTAAAGGCAAAAGGAACCTGGTCCAAGATGCCAAAAACGTGTGACAGCTTCCATTGGATCAATTTTGAATTAAAGCAACCTTATCCTTGACCTCACATGCTTAGGCTCTCTAAAACCCTTGTATCTGATCCTATATATTGTAAACTCTGTCTTGATTAATAAACAACACGATTCCATGAGTCTCTCTCTCTAGTTCATCATGATAATCTCATACATTTTCTCTTAAACACTCTTAACTCTCTCTTAAACTTCTCAATACCTTTCCTATTCTCTAAAATCACAATTCTGCTGTGGTGTGTAAGGACAACTGGTTTGATGCACTATCCCATGTTTAGCCAAGTGACTCTTGAAGGCATGACTGGTGTATTCTCCTCCATTATCAGACCGTAGTACCTTCACAGTAGCATTGTAATGGTTAGTTACATATGCTTGGAAGTTGACAAAAGCCTCAAACACTCTATCCTTAGATGGCAGCAATGTGATCCATGTATACTTAGACTTCTCATCTATGAATGTCACAAAGTACTTCTGGTTTTCTCTAGACATACAAGGGGCTGTCCACACATCAGAATGAACAAGATCAAAGCAATTTGCATATATGGTCTCTGATGTAGGAAAAACAGTTCTACAATGCTTCCCTAAGATGCAAGCTTCACATTCCAAGTGATTGAATGACATATTAGGCATAATCAATTCAATTGCACGAGCATGAGGATGTCCTAATCTAGCATGCCAAGTAGTACTCTCACACCTATCAGCATTACTACTCAAGCATACAGAATCAATAGGGTTAGAGGTCTTAGCTGTTTGGAGATGATATAACTGATTCTTGCTGTCTCCTCTACCAATAACTCTCCCAGTCTTCAAATCTTGAAACTCAACTTCATTTGGCCTGAATACTACTTGACAATCAAGATCAACTGTGGCCTTCTTCACTGAAATCAGATTTGAAGTGAACTGAGGCAAATAGAACGCAGGTGAGCTCTTCTCAAACAGCTTGAGGTTTCCCACGCCTTCTATTGGGATCCTAGCACCATTAGCTATCATAACACTCCCTGTTGCAGCCTTGACTCCACTTATCAGACTTTTATCACTGATCATATGATGTGTTGCTCCAGAATCAATGATGATGGGTTTGGACATGGATGCTAAGGCAGGAGCACCTTGTCTCCGGGTCGTAGCCAAAGCATACACATACTTGACAAACTCATCCCATTCTTCCTTTGTGATAGGATCATCTGCTCCTTTGATCTCTTGCCCCTTCATAACCATACTGTCCTCCACTGAGTTACTCATATAGGCAGAGTAAGAACACTCTCCTCTTACCACTTGTTGAGCCACCTCCTTGATCATCTTCAAGCTCATCCTATCAGTTAGATACCCAGACTCCCTGTCCTTCTTCCACGCCTTTCCCATCTTAAGCCACACTCTAGAAAGCTTTCTCAGCCTTCCCTTCTTACAGCTTGTACCACCTTTCCACTGGTTTGAACTCTTGTCCTCTTCCCACACATCACACGCATGAAGAACCAGAAACCATATCTCCTTCACAAGAAAGCTAAAGAACACATCTTGTTTCCTCCTTTCTTTAATAACTCTCGGATCAGATGTGCTTGGTCTCAGCACATCCAGCTCCATCCATCCTTCTTTCAGCCTTCCCACAAGCTGATACAACTCATCCTTTCCTTGTCTCAAGCCGCGGATCACTCTCTTGTCTCCACTGACCTTCACAAGTTTGGACCTTTCTACATAAGCTTCTTCAATCCCACTCTCCAAAGTGGTTTCTTGATCAGCTTCATCTTCACCTTTCAGATTCCTTGTCTGACCTTCTTCAGTAGCCATTTCCACTAAAGGCTTCCCCTTTACATGACCACACCATAACCCACAGCTTTCCAAAGCTCTCTTTGCCCATCTTGACCAATCGCCATCTCTCTCTTCTTCAAGCTCCATGATTGTACTAGATCTGTGCTTCTTCTCCATGTCTAGATTGTTTGTTTCCATCAGAATGATCCAGACGAGACTAGTGACAGAAGAACACAACCCAGAATCACCAAGAACACTCAAGAACACCAAGAACACTCAAGAACACCAAGAACACTCAAGAACACCAAGAAAGAACCTAAATTTGCGAAAAACAAATCACACACTCATCCCCTTTTGAGCAACCTGGCTCTGATACCATAAACACTTTTGTGTTTTAGAGTGTGTTTAATAATAATCAGAGAAGATTAGAGTAAAGTTTAGAGAGAATAGAGAGATTCTAGAGAGAGATAGACTCAAAACTCCATTAATTAATAACTGATGAGGTTTACAAGTATTAATAGAGAGAGCAACAAGGGTTTTCGAAATGTATAAGCATGTGGAGTCAATGGACAGGCTGGAACTCCTTTTGAATCACTTGGCTGTGCTTTCTCACATGCTTGCACTAGTAAAAAGCATCCTCTCCTTTCCAGCATCATACAGGCTGTCAAAGTGCTCCCTTATCCTTCCTTATCCCCTTAGGTCGAATTTCCTCTCTTCTCCTCATTAAGTTACCTCCTCATCCCATCAGATAACTTCCCCAAGTAGTTACTGTGGTTAAAAGAAAGTTACCACAGTAAAACTCTAAAGTTACTGTCTCAGCCTCTTGGGTCTTCATCTCAACAGGGATTAGAGGTCTTAGCCAAGTTGAGGTGGTATAGCTGATTCTTGCTGTCTCCTCTGCCAATGACTCTCCCAGTCTTCAAATCTTGAAACTCCACTTCATCAGGTCTGAATACTACTTGACAATCAAGATCAATGGTAGCTTTCTTCACAGATAATAGATTTGAAGTGAACTGAGGCATGTAGAAGGCAGCCGTGTCCTTCTCAAACAGTTTTAGCTTTCCCACTCCTTCTATTGGGATCATGGCACCATTAGCTATCATAACACTCCCTGTTGCAGCCTTGATCTCACTTATAAGCCTCCTATCACTGATCATATGATGACTTGCTCCAGAATCAATCACAATGGGTTTAGAAGCTCCGGATTGTATAGCATGCTTCCTGCTTGCTGCTAAGGCTTGTACTTGTTCCATGAACACTCTCCATTCCTTCCTGGTGATGCGATCATCAGCTCCACTCCCTTTCTCCTGCTCTTTTAACACCCCACTGTCTTCTACTGATTCCCCAATGTAGGCTGAGTAAGAACACTCTCCCACAACTCTCTTCCTACCCTTTCCTATGTTGATAGAACCTCTCAAACACATAAGAAGACACACGAGTTTCTTCAAAGCTTCAAACTTGTAACTTCAAAGAATCTCACACGACCTCAGGCTCTCACTAACCTGGCTCTGATACCATGATAGTTTTAGTGATGTTAAGAGTAATCTGAGTGTTTAGAGAAGATTAGAATGAGTTTAGAAAAGATTAAAGTCTGAAATAAGATTTGGAGTCTAGAGAGAGTTTTAGAAAGACTAAGAGAGACTCATAACTTGCTTGATTGTATTAATGAGAGTGTTTACAACTTTATAAGAGAAGAGACTAGGGTTTTCGTAGCTAAGAGGATAAGGTAAGCATGTGGAGTCAATGGCCATTTCAAACTCGTCCAATGAGGTGAGCCGCGCGTGTGAGCCTTCATTAGCTGGCTCATACCTTTTGCTTTTCCGTGTCCAGCTGTGCCAGCCTGTCCAAGACTCTCCCTTATCCTTTCCAACGGTCTGATCCACCCACAAAGGCCAAGGTAACTTCTCCTCTTTACTTAAGTAACTCGGATAACTTATGGTGAGGTTTGGTATGATTTTAAAGGATGTAAATGATTATCTGAGTTTAGAAAGGATTATAGAAGAGAATAAGAGATTAAGAGACAGATTAGAGACTAATGAATAATCATAATGAAATGAGTATAGAGAGAGATTGTTTAGAACTGTCTAATCTTATTATGAGATGAGGTTACAATATTTATAGAAGAGGCATTAGGGTTTACAAGTCAAGAGAAAGCAGCACTAGTCATAAGCATGTGAAGTCAAGCCAAAGGGGAGCGTCTCTTTTGAATTCACGGATGGTAAGGCTCACACGCTTGGCCTTTACAGCCTGTCCACGGCCTGGATGGATAAGGCTCGTCCCGCCCTTATCCCTAAACGGTCTGATCAGTCTTGAGACCTTCTATGTACTCTAGAGGCTTTACTCACCCATCTCCTTCTTCCTTCATGTTTCCTCAGATGTACGGCCAAGCCCCTGTCCGTACATAGTCCGTACTGTCCGTACTCTTTCCATCACTTGCTTAGCTCTTCCTCTCCTTCTCATAATGACTTCCTCATCTCAACACTCCCCCTCAAGCTTAGCTTTGTGAAAGCCTAAGCTTGGATGGCTATGAGATCTTCCTCATTAAAAACCTCACCAAGGAAAAACCCATTGGGACAAAACCTTGATGAGGGAAAAAGAGTAAAGACCTCACAGCCAAGAGGATCAGCTCCTTCCCTTCCCAAGATCAATGAGGCCCAACCTGATATGAATGGACTCCATTGTCTTCTGTCTTGCAGCCTTGGTGAACACATCAGCCAACTGATCTTCACTCCTTGTGTAACATGGCAAGATGACTCCTAGAATGATCATTTGCCTCACCTTGTGGCAATCAACTTCAATGTGCTTGGTTCTCTCATGAAACACCGAGTTGGATGCAATGTGAATGGCTGCTTGGTTATCACAATGCATTGTCATTGGCGTGGCTTGATCAATCTCCAAATGCTTCAAGATGCCTTTGATCCATACCAACTCGTTGGTAAGCTTCAGCATAGCTCTATACTCAGCTTCTGCACTTGAGCAAGAGACCACCTTCTGCTTCTTACTCTTCCATGTCACCAAGTTGCCTCCAATGAATGTGCAATAGCCTGTGGTTGATCTCCTGTCTGCTCTATCACCAGCCCAATCTGCATCACAGTATCCAACCACTTCAGTGCTTCCATTGCAACCCATCCATACTCCTTGATCAGGTGAGCCGTTGAGATACATCAAGATCCTCTCCACCATGCGCCAATGATGCTCCTTAGGAACTTGCATGTGTTGACTCACCTGATTCACAGCAAAACAAATGTCAGGTCTAGTTATGGTAAGATAAATCAATTTGCCAACTAGTTTTCTATAGAGTTTAGGATCCTGATAAGGTTTGCTGTCTTCAATCTCCCCCTCTCGTGGGACTTTGTAGCCATCCTCCATAGGCATCCTTGCAGTCTTGCCTCCATAAGCACCTGCACCTTTCAAAAGATCAAGTGTATACTTCCTTTGGGACATGAATAAACCTTCCTTGGATCTACATATCTCAATTCCAAGAAAGTATTTCATTTCTCCCAAATCTTTAATCTCAAACATGGATTTAATGAACTCCTTGGTTGCTATGATACCTTCCTTATCACTTCCTGTGATAATGATATCATCAACATACACAAGAAGTGCAATCATACCTGAGGGAGTTGTGAGTGTGAAGAGAGTGTGGTCTAGTTCAGACTTCTTGAAGCCTCGGCCATTCAGAGTAGTGCTCAGCTTGTTGTACCAAGCTCTTGGTGATTGCTTCAGCCCATAGATAGCTTTCTTCAATCTCAACACATTCCCTCTCTTCACTAAGTGTTCTAGGCCTGGGGGTGGATGCATATATACTTCATCCTCAAGTTCACCTTGTAAGAATGCATTCTTCACATCCATTTGCTATAACCCCCATCCAAGATTCACAGCCAAGCTTAATACAATCCGTATTGTATGTAGTTTAGCTACTGGTGCAAAGGTTTCTATGTAATCTTCTCCATAAGTTTGAGTGAAACCTCTTGCTACTAGCCTTGACTTCTTCCTCTCAACCTTTCCATCAGCCTTATACTTGATTGTGAATATCCATTTACTACTCACAGCCTTCTTCCCTTTTGGTAACTCACTCTCATACCATGTATCATTCTTGATCATGGCTCCTGCCTCAGCTCCAACTGATTCCTTCCATTCTTTATCCATGATTGCTTCTTCATAGCTTCTTGGAATATAGTTCTCATCCAAGTTAACCATGAATGCACAATGTTCTTCAGGGTATTGAGCAAAGGAACACACAGCTTGAGAAGGATGCTCCACAGCTTGGGCATTGTAGTACACTCGCGTGTTTACCCAAGAGGAAGGATCCTTTCTAAGCCTTGTGCTTCTCCTCAATACTGGTTGTTCTTGCACTTGAACCGGCTCATCTTGTATATGCGGTTCTTGTGCTTCATCTCCTTGGTCTTGCTCACCTTGATGATGAGAACCTGAGTTGAACTCTTCTCCTTCTTCACTCAAGCCGACTCCTTCTTGGCCATTTTCTTGAGTTTCAGGTTCACTTTGTTGAAATGAGTTGATCAATATGGGAGAAGATGGCTTAAGGAGTTGGGAATGAGATAGTGTGAAGGCAAAGAGAGGGAGAGCTTGGGAATGATCAGGCCGTACAAGGCCGTACCGGCCGTACCATCCGTACGGTCCGGATCAATCCAACACTCGACCAAGAAGAGGAGTTACCGCGTGAAAGGAGTAAACGGCCAAAGGGATTTACCTTAAGGGAGATGACCGTTTGGATGGATAGAGTGACTAAGCCTTATCCACACAGGCTGGAACAGGCTGTAAAGGCAAAAGGAACCTGGTCCAAGATGCCAAAAACGTGTGACAGCTTCCATTGGATCAAGTTTGAATTAAAGCAACCTTATCCTTGACCTCACATGCTTAGTCTCTCTAAAACCCTTGTATCTGATCCTATATATTGTAAACTCTGTCTTGATTAATAGACAACACGATTCCATGAGTCTCTCTCTCTAGTTCATCATGATAATCTCATACACTTTCTCTTAAACACTCTTAACTCTCTCTTAAACTTCTCAATACCTTTCCTATTCTCTAAAATCACATGGTATCAGAGCCAGGTTGGCTGTGGTATTGAGATTTCTTGTTCTTCAGCTTCAGATAAAAGTTATTTCTTGTGAGATTCTAAACAAAGTTCAAGCAAATCAAGATGGGAGGAAACAAGGTCATTACGGTTCCGATTTCACTCAAGGGTGGGGGAAACTACCTGTTGTGGTCTAGGCTTGTGAAGACAGCCATTGGGAGGCTAGGGTTATGGGATCACATCACAGATGGAGCTCCAGCACCTGTGGCCAGTGAGGAAGAAGGTGGAAGAGAGCTCGCGGTTGCTGATGGAAAGAAGTGGATTCAAGATGACTTGATGGTGCTATCTGTGCTGCAAGGATCACTTGAAGAACACCTCTTGGAAGCCTACAGCTACTGCGAGACTCCAAAACACCTGTGGGAGGTACTCCAAAAGACTTTTGGGAACATTACCAATCTGAGCCGTGTGTATGAGATCAAGAAAGCTATCAACACGCTGGTACAAGATGGAGAGGAGTTCACCAAGCATTTGGGCAAGTATAGATCGTTGTGGTCTGAGCTTGAATCGTTGAGGCCAAGCACTAATGATCAAGAGCTACTCACGGAGAGGAGGGAGCAGGATCAGGTGTTTGGATTGCTGTTGACGTTGGATCCTCCATTCAATGATGTGATCAAGCACATGTTGAGGATGCCAAATCTACCATCTATGGAGGAAGTGTGTGCGCAACTCCAAAAGGAGGAAGGGTCACTTGGACTCTTCGGAAGCAAGGGAGACTTAGCTCTAGCCAACAAGGCTGAGGAAGGAGCACAAGCTAACCGTGCAGCATACAAGACTGATGAGAGGAAGTATGGTGATGAGAGGAGGTTTGGAGGCAATTGTGATCACTGCAAGAGGTTGGGACACAAGAGGAGCCAGTGCTGGATCCTTCATCCCCATCTCAAACCGGCCAAGTTCAACAAAGACCGAGAAGCCAGAGCTAACCTGTCTACTGAAGCAAGTGAAGCCGGTCCATCAGGAGCAGGCTCAAGTGCACAAGTGGGTGAAAGCGCAGGAAAGGCAATGGCAACTCACTACACGGCCACAAAGAGTTTGGAGCATGAAGTGATTCGCAAATCTGACATTGATGCTCTCATCAAAGCTCTTAAGGAGTCTGGTACATTCGGAAATACTCTTGGTTACTCTTACACTGCTCATATGATGCCTAGGACTGAGAATAGGTTGATAGATATCATTGAGGAATTGAAACTGAGAAATGAATCACCTAGAACTCACCTAGCTAGGGGAATAAAACCATTGATTGTTGACTCTGGTGCATCTCATCACATGATTAGTGATGATAGCTTAATTAAAAACATAGAACCTGCTCATGGACATGTAATGATTGCAAATGGAGACAGAATTCCTATTAAAGGTGTAGGAGACTTAAAGCTATTTGATAAGAACTCTAAGGCATTTTACATGCCTGAATTCACTTCTAATCTCTTATCTGTTAAAAGATGTACCAATGATCTTCAATGCAATGTTATCTTTAGTCCTAACAATGTGACATTTCAGGATATTGAGAGCAATGAGTTGATTGGACAAGGAGTAACCAAGGGGGATCTTTATGTACTTGAGGATATTAACCCCATTTCTAGTTGTTTGCTGAGTTCTGTTTTAAGTAAAGGAGCATTATGGCACTCTAGGCTAGGACATCCACATGTTAGAGCCTTAAGCTTAATGTTACCAGGTGTCATGTTTAAAAATAATGATTGTGAGGCTTGTATCTTGGGAAAACATTGTAAGACTGTGTTTAAAAGATCTACTACTATCTATGATAAGTGTTTTGATCTTGTTCACTCTGATGTATGGACTGCTCCCTGCTTATCTAGAGATAATTACAAGTACTTTGTCACATTTATAGATGAAAAATCTAAATACACCTGGATAACACTCATTAGAACAAAGGATAGGGTTCTTGATGCATTTAAAAACTTCCAAGCTTATGTATCTAACCAGTATAAAGCCAAGATTAAGATTTTCAGGTCTGATAATGGTGGAGAATATACTGGTAATGCATTCAAGAGTCATCTAGCTCAACATGGGATCCTACATCAGACAAGTTGTCCATACACTCCTCAACAGAATGGTGTGGCTGAGAGAAAGAATAGACACCTGATGGAGGTGGCAAGGTCTATGATGTTTCACACAAGCGTGCCTAAAAGATTCTGGAGTGATGCTGTGATCTCGGCTTGTTATCTGATCAATAGGATACCAACCAAGATCTTGGAGGATCAGTCACCTTATGAAGTTCTAAACAGAAGCAAACCGGTGCTGGATCACTTGAGGGTCTTTGGATGCGTGTGCTTTGTACTTGTACCCGGGGAGCTAAGGAATAAGCTAGAAGCAAAGAGCACAAGAGCCATGTTTATTGGCTACTCAACATCACAAAAGGGATACAAATGCTATGATTCAGAAGCCAGGAGAGTTCTGGTGTCTAGAGATGTTAAGTTCTTGGAGGATAAGAGCTTTTATGGAGATAGAAAGTGGGAAGATCTTGAAGATTTGTCTCAACCATCTGATCGAGCTACAAGTCTCAGGCTGGTGCTGGAAGGACTTGGAATCAACATGTCCCAGGATCAGCAACCAACAAAGGCTAATGAAGCTGAAGAATCATCACACCATGATCATGAGGGGGGAAATGAGGCTGAGCCTGAAGATCATGAAGATCAAGACTCAGATGGTCATGATCAAGGTGTGATACAAAACGAGGAAGAACCCATTCAAGAAGTGGAACCAGATGAAGTAGAAGGAGAAGTGGTTCAGCCTACAGTGGTAGAGGTGGAACCAGTTCCATTAAGGAGAAGCACACGGTTGAAGAAGGATGCTTCCAACTGGGTAAACACGAGAGTGTACTACAATGCTCAAGCTGTGAAGCATCCCTCTCAAGCTGTGTGTTCCTTTGCCAGTTACCCAAAGGAACATTGCGCTTTCATTACAAGCTTAGATGAAAGTAGTGTACCAAGGTCATATGAAGAAGCAATGCTACATGAAGATTGGAAAGAATCAGTGGGTGATGAAGCTAATGCTATGATAAAGAATGACACTTGGTTTGAAAGTGAATTACCAAAGGGGAAGAAGGCAGTAACAAGCAAATGGATATTCACTATCAAGTATCTACCTGATGGAACTATTGAGAGAAAGAAGACTAGACTGGTGGCTAGAGGATACACTCAAACATATGGGGAAGACTACATTGATACCTTTGCTCCTGTTGCCAAGCTACATACTATAAGGATTGTATTGTCCCTTGCTGTGAATCTTGAGTGGGAGCTTTGGCAGATGGATGTAAAGAATGCCTTTCTTCAAGGAGAGCTAGAAGATGAAGTGTATATGCATCCCCCACCAGGTCTAGTGCATCTTGTGAAACCTGGAAATGTATTGAGACTCAAGAAGGCCATCTATGGATTAAAGCAATCTCCTAGAGCATGGTACAACAAATTGAGTACTACTTTAAACGGACGTGGGTTCAAGAAGTCTGAACTGGATCACACTCTCTTCACTCTCACTACACCCTCAGGTATCATTTGCCTACTTGTATATGTTGATGACATTATAATAACTGGTAGTGATAAGGCTGGTATAAAAGCCACAAAGGAGTTTTTGAAATCTGTGTTTGAAATCAAAGACTTAGGAGAAATGAAATACTTCCTTGGAATTGAGTTGTGTAGATCTAAGGAAGGATTATTCATTTCCCAAAGGAAGTATACACTTGATCTTTTGAAAGATGCAGGTATACAAGGAGATAAGACAGCAAAGATGCCTCTTGAAGATGGATACAAGATTCCACGTGAGGGGGAGGTTGAAGATAGCAAGGCCTTTCATGATCCAAAGCTATACAGGAAGCTGGTAGGGAAGCTCATCTATCTCACCATCACAAGACCAGACATATGCTTTGCTGTGAATCAAGTGAGCCAGCATATGCAAGTCCCAAAGGAACATCACTGGCGCATGGTGGAGAGACTCCTCTTGTATCTGAACGGGACATCAAGCCTTGGAGTATGGATGGGATGCAACAAGAGTACTGAAGTGGTGGGATATTGTGACGCTGATTGGGCAGGAGATAGAGCAGATAGAAGGTCCACAACCGGCTACTGCACATTCATTGGAGGGAACTTAGTAACTTGGAAGAGTAAGAAGCAGAAGGTGGTCTCATGCTCAAGTGCTGAAGCTGAATACCGAGCCATGCTAAAGCTGACTAATGAGCTTGTATGGATCAAAGGGATACTGAAGCACTTGGAGATTATTCAATCCACTCCAATGACCATGCATTGCGACAACCAGGCTGCTATACACATTGCAACCAACTCAGTCTTCCATGAGAGAACCAAGCATATTGAAGTTGATTGTCACAAGGTAAGGCAGATGATTGTCTTGGGAGTAATCTTGCCATGCTATACAAGGAGTGAGGATCAACTTGCGGATGTGTTCACGAAGGCTGCAAGACAGAAGACTATGGAGTCCATTCACATCAGATTGGGACTCATAGATCTTACACCAAGGAGCTGATCCCCTTAGCCATGAGTTCTTCACTCTTTTTCCCTCATCAAAGTTTTGTCCCAATGGGTTTTCTTTGGTGAGGTTTTTAATGAGGAAGATCTCATGGTTGTTCCAAGCTTAACTAAGATACTAAGTTAAGCTTGAGGGGGAGTGTTGAAATGAGTTGATCAATATGGGAGAAGATGGCTTAAGGAGTTGGGAATGAGATAGTGTGAAGGCAAAGAGAGGGAGAGCTTGGGAATGATCAGGCCGTACAAGGCCGTACCGGCCGTACCATCCGTACGGTCCGGATCAATCCAACACTCGACCAAGAAGAGGAGTTACCGCGTGAAAGGAGTAAACGGCCAAAGGGATTTACCTTAAGGGAGATGACCGTTTGGATGGATAGAGTGACTAAGCCTTATCCACACAGGCTGGAACAGGCTGTAAAGGCAAAAGGAACCTGGTCCAAGATGCCAAAAACGTGTGACAGCTTCCATTGGATCAAGTTTGAATTAAAGCAACCTTATCCTTGACCTCACATGCTTAGTCTCTCTAAAACCCTTGTATCTGATCCTATATATTGTAAACTCTGTCTTGATTAATAGACAACACGATTCCATGAGTCTCTCTCTCTAGTTCATCATGATAATCTCATACACTTTCTCTTAAACACTCTTAACTCTCTCTTAAACTTCTCAATACCTTTCCTATTCTCTAAAATCACACACTTCCCCCCTCATGATCAAGGTGAGGTGTTTGAGCAGCTCTACTTGGTTCATTTGAGCTCTCTTCTGGTTGTCTACTTCTTGTGGACTGATCCTGATTCATCTTGATACCAAGACCTTCCAGAATAATCCTTAAGACTCCAGCCTTATCTGATGTAAGGTCTCTCAAGTCTTCTTGATTCTTCTCTTCATAGTATCCTCTTTCTTCAATGAACTTCACATCTCTAGATACAAGTACCCTTCTAGCTTCTGGATCATAACACTTATATCCCTTTTGAGTTGTTGAGTAGCCAATGAACATTGCCTTTCGGCTTCTTGCTTCT
This sequence comes from Brassica napus, assembly GCF_020379485.1. NCBI lineage: Eukaryota > Viridiplantae > Streptophyta > Magnoliopsida > Brassicales > Brassicaceae > Brassica > Brassica napus. The sequence continues at coordinate 171,339 of NW_026014917.1, forward strand.
AGCTTGTTCCTCAACTCTCCTGGTACCAACACATAACACAAGCATCCAAACACTTTCATATATGCCAAAGATGGCTTGCGCTTGTTCAGTACCTCAAATGGTGCTTGATCCTTCAACACTCTTGTTGGCATTCGGTTGATTAGATAGCAAGCAGTGGATACAGCATCACTCCAGAATCTCTTAGGTACATTGGCTTGGAACATCAATGACCGAGCCACCTCCATCAAGTGCCTGTTCTTCCTCTCAGCTACACCATTCTGTTGTGGTGTGTAGGGACAGCTTGTTTGATGAAGTATTCCATGATGATCTAGATGACTTTTGAACGCATAGCTTGTGTATTCTCCTCCATTATCTGATCTCAAAATTTTAATCTTAGCATGATAATGGTTAGTCACATAAGCTTGAAAGTTCTTGAATGCATCTATCACCCTATCTTTTGATGGAATAAGTGTTAACCAGGTGTATTTAGATTTTTCATCAATGAATGTGACAAAGTACTTATGATTGTCTCTAGAGAAACTAGGTGCAGTCCACACATCAGTATGAATTAAATCAAAGCAATTTTCATAAACAGTAGATGTTCTTGGAAACACATTCTTACAATGCTTGCCTAAGATGCAAGCTTCACACTTATCATTTTCAAAAACCACACCTGGTATCATCAAGTTTAAAGCCCTCTCATGGGGATGACCTAGTCTAGCATGCCACAATGCATTTTTATTCAAACTAGAAGCAGAAGTAAATGAGCAGTTATAATTGGAAACAGGATCAAGCTTCTCAAGCATATATAACTCTCCCTTTGTAACTCCTTTTCCAATCAGTTGGCTGCTCTCAATATCCTGAAACTTCACATCATTAGGGCTGAATATAACATTGCAATTCAAATCAGTAGTACATTTCTTAACTGAAAGTAGATTTGATGTGAATTCAGGAATATAAAATGCTCTAGTGTTTTTATCAAATAGCTTTAAGTTTCCTATTCCCTTAATAGGTATCTTCTCTCCATTTGCAATCATCACACATCCATTAGTAGGTTCTATATCTTTAATCAGGTTGGTGTCACTAATCATATGATGAGATGCACCTGAATCTATAATCAATGGTTTAGATGCATTGCTAGCATGATGGCATATACAGTTTGATCTATATGCATTCATCCTAGCATTTCTATCAATGTACTGCTCAGTCTTACTATCAGTCCTAGCAATCTCAGCCTCACTGTGAGTCATTTCTATAGTTCTAGCAATCAAAGAGGCACCAAATGAATACCCATGAATGTTACCATTATCCTTGAGCATTTTTATGAGTGCATCCATCTCGGACCTCCTGATGAAGTCTTGATCATTGCCTCGGGGATTGTTAGCTCCAGTATAGGTCACCAAAGCCTTCCCATTTCCTTCACGGTTCTCCACCTCAGTTCCTTTGTTGGATAGCCCTGCTCCGCTTGATCCTTCAGTCATATGAGCTCTTGCCTCTCTCTCCTTTATGAACTTGGCCGGCTTCAAGTGGGGATGGAGTATCCAGCACTGAATCTTCTTGTGCCCATACCTCTTGCAATGATCACAGTTCCCATTGAACTTCTCATACTTGTTGTAGCCAGCTTTGTTAGCTTGTGGAGGCTCTTCTCGGTCAGATTGCACAGCATTTGCAAGAGATATGTCTCCCTTGCCTCCAAACAAACCCATTGAGCCCTGCTCCCTCTGTATCTGAGCACAAACCTCCTCAAGGTCAGGTAGCTTCTCGGACCTTAGCATGTGTTGAATGAGACCATTGTAGCTTGCGTTCAATGTGAGCAACAACCCAAAGACCTTGTCCTGCTCACGCCTCTCATTTAGAAGCTCTGGATCAACCGTGCTTGGTCTCAACATCTCCAGCTCAGACCACAGTGTCCTGAACCTCCCCAAGTGCTTAGTAAACTCCATGTCATCTTGGGTTAACTCGTTGATTGCCCTCTTGACTTCAAACACTCGGTTCAGGTTAGAAACGTTTCCATATACCTTCTTCAGCGTGTCCCACAGCTCCTTGGCTGTCTCACAATAGCTGTAAGCATCTAGGATAGCCGGCTCCAAGGAGGCATGAAGGACTGACATTACCATCATGTCTTCTTGTTGCCACTTCTCCACACCACTCTCCTCGGAGCTCTCTGCGTCACCCTCCTGAGTAATCGCCTTTGGAGCTTCACCAGACGTGATATGCCTCCACAGACCTTTGCTTCCCACAGCAGTCTTCACCATCCTAGACCAGACTAGGTAGTTGCTTCCTTTGAATGTCACCGCGACCTTCATCTTCATAATACTTTCCATCTTGAACAGCTTGACTTCTACAGCTTGAACAACCGGCTAGATCTTGTACTGAGAACCCACACTGCCCTCTAGAACAAAGATTTACCCTTGAGTCTTCAAATGAACCTCCCACGGATCACTAAGACACACGCAAAGTACCTTGAGCTTTTGAACTCTCAAGAAACTCTCAAACACACTCACTTGTTCTCTTAAAGTTTCAAACTTGAATCCTTAAGAGAGACACTCACGAACTCAGATTTCAATCAACCTGGCTCTGATACCATATGATTTTAAAGGATGTAAATGATTATCTGAGTTTAGAAAGGATTATAGAAGAGAATAAGAGATTAAGAGACAGATTAGAGACTAATGAAGAATCATAATGAAATGAGTATAGAGAGAGATTGTTTAGAACTGTCTAATCTTATTATGAGATGAGGTTACAATATTTATAGAAGAGGCATTAGGGTTTACAAGTCAAGAGAAAGCAGCACTAGTCATAAGCATGTGAAGTCAAGCCAAAGGGGAGCGTCTCTTTTGAATTCACGGATGGTAAGGCTCACACACTTGGCCTTTACAGCCTGTCCACGGCCTGGATGGATAAGGCTCGTCCCGCCCTTATCCCTAAACGGTCTGATCAGTCTTGAGACCTTCTATGTACTCTAGAGGCTTTACTCACCCATCTCCTTCTTCCTTCATGTTTCCTCAGATGTACGGCCAAGCCCCTGTCCGTACATAGGCCGTACTGTCCGTACTCTTTCCATCACTTGCTTAGCTCTTCCTCTCCTTCTCATAATGACTTCCTCATCTCAACATTTGGTTGAGCTTTGGTCGATCCTATCTTGTACGGCCTGTCCTGTCATGTACGGCCATGTACGGCCTTGTACGGACAGGCTGATCCCAAAGCTCCCAAACCTTCCTATCCTTCCTCTTCTTCATTCTACTCAACCCTCATCTCCATTCTTCACTTGACACTCTTCATCTCAACACTCCCCCTCAAGCTTAGCTTTGTGAAAGACTAAGCCTGGACAGCCATGAGATCTTCCTCATTAAAAACCTCACTAAGGAAAACCCATTGGGACAAAACCTTAATGAGGGAAAAAGAGTAAAGATCTCATGACTAAGGGGATCAGCTGCTTCTCTTCCCAAAATCAATGAGGCCCAATCTGATATGAATGGACTCCATTGTCTTTTGCCTTGCAGCCTTGGTGAATACATCAGCCAACTGATCTTCACTCCTAGTATAACATGGCAAGATGACTCCTAGGACAATCATCTGCCTCACCTTGTGGCAATCAACCTCAATGTGCTTTGTTCTCTCATGGAACACCGAGTTGGAGGCTATATGAATGGCGGCCTGGTTGTCACAATGCATTGTCATTGGAGTGTCTTGTGCTATCTCCAAATGCTTCAAGATGCCCTTGATCCAAACTAGCTCGTTCGTAAGCTTCAGCATGGCTCTATATTCAGCTTCTGCACTAGAGCATGACACCACCTTCTGTTTCTTACTCTTCCAAGTCACCAAGTTGCCTCCAATGAATGTGCAATAGCCGGTTGTTGATCTTCTGTCAGCTCTATCACCTGCCCAATCAGCATCACAATAGCCCACCACTTCTGTGCTTCCATTGCACCCCATCCATACACCTTGATCCGGCGAGCCATTTAGATACATCAGCAGCCTCTCCACCATACGCCAATGATGTTCCTTGGGAAGCTGCATGTGTTGACTCACCTGATTCACAGCAAAGCATATATCAGGTCTTGTGATGGTTAGATAAATCAATTTTCCAACAAGTTTTCTATAGAGTTTAGGATCATGAAATGGCTTGCTGTCTTCAATCTCCCCCTCTCTTGGTACTTTGTAGCCATCCTCCATTGGCATCCTTGCTGTCTTGCCTCCATAAGCACCTGCACCTTTCAAAAGATCAAGTGTATATTTCCTTTGGGACATGAACAAACCTTCCTTGGATCTACAAATCTCAATTCCAAGAAAGTATTTCATTTCTCCCAAGTCTTTGATTTCAAACATAGACTTTAGAAACTCCTTGGTTGCTTTGATACCTTCCTTATCACTCCCTGTGATAATGATATCATCCACATACACAAGGAGAGCACCCATACCTGAGGGTGTTGTGAGTGTAAAGAGAGTGTGATCCAATTCTGACTTCTTGAAGCCTCGGCCATTCAGAGTTGTGCTCAACTTGTTATACCAAGCTCTTGGTGATTGCTTCAACCCATAAATGGCTTTCTTTAGCCTCAGTACATTCCCTCTCTTCACTAGATGTTCCAGACCTGGTGGAGGATACATATAGACTTCATCCTCAAGTTCTCCTTGTAGAAATGCATTCTTTACATCCATTTGCCACAATCCCCATCCAAGGTTCACAGCCAAGCTTAAAACAATCCTAATGGTGTGTAGCTTGGCTACTGGTGCAAATGTCTCAATGTAATCCTCTCCATATGTTTGAGTAAACCCTCTTGCTACTAGTCTAGTCTTCTTCCTCTCAATCGACCCATCAGCCTTGTACTTGATTGTAAAGATCCATCTACTAGACACAGCTTTCTTCCCTTTTGGTAGTTCACTCTCATACCATGTATCATTCTTTATCATAGCTCCTGCCTCAGCTCCTACTGATTCCTTCCACTCCTTATCCTCCATTGCCTCTTCATAGCTTCTTGGAATGCTATTCTCATCCAAGTTTACCATGAATGCGCAATGTGCTTCTGGATATTGAGCGAAAGAACACACGGCCTGAGTAGGATGCTCCACAGCTTGGGCATTGTAGTACACTCTTGTGTTTACCCAACTGGAAGGATCCTTTCTCAGCCTTGTACTTCTTCTCAACATTGGCCCTTCTTGTGCCATCTCTTGTTCTTCTTCTTGTGGCAACACACTTGTTTCAGATCTTTCTTCTCCTAGCTGACTTGCTTCAGCTCCCTCTTCTCTTAGCTGACTATCTTCAGCTTCTTCTTGTTGATCATCTGATTCCACAGCTTGATCATGAGAGCCAGAACTCTCTTCTCTACTTGTTTCTTCACGCTCAAGGTTTGGAGTTCTTGTTTCATTCCCCCCTTCATGCTCAAGGTTGGAAGTCTGATGATCTGGTGCTGGAGTCGTGCTTCTCCCCCCCTGATGTTGTTGACTTGAAGAAAGAAATGGAGCCAAAGGAGGAGTTGGGTTGAGTTTGGGTCTTGAGCGAGAATGGGGCAAGACCTCCGGAGATTGTCTATCAAGGCTTTAGGAGTGTTCAGGAGTGTCCAGAAGTATCCAAATGAGGTGTGCAAAGTTAGGGTCAAGTCCAGGAGGGACTTAGACATACTTAGACACCATTTGGAGTCAGTTGGGTGATGGTGCAGAAATAGGGTCGAGCATCGGTACGGACGGTACGGACCGTACGAACTTAGGGCGACCAAGATCATGTTCAGACTCAACCATTTGAGTAGATTGGGAGTTGGTGCAAAAATAGGGAGAGGTACGGACAGACGGTCCGTACCATCGACCGTACTTGTTCCGGATCAACCTGAAATGAAGCTGTGCAAACTTAGGGCGCAAGAGAAGACAAACCTGAGTTATCTTGTGACTGTTTGTGGATAAGGGAGAGCTAGGGCGTGGTCAATGACAGGCTGTCTTTGAGCTGTAAAGGAAAAGCAGCCTTGACCATGTATCTAGCCATCTTTGTGAACAAGGTTCATGGGAGCCTTAAGGGAACCAATCAGGAGCCAGCCCTTGCTTTGACCAGTTTGAATCAACCAATCAGCATCCATCACGTCCTCAGCAACCCACCAGACTCCATCCTAGCCATCCATTTCAATTCAGTCATTTCTATCCATTAGATTAAGGGTTTATGAGTTTGCAATGTGTAAAGCTTATAAATAAGCTATGTATGGACGTTTTTGTGTCTCTTAAGAGAGAGAGGGGGATTTCCCCTCCTCCTTCATAATACAAAGTGTGTTCTTGGATAAGAATCCCTCAAACTACCCCTTTCTTATACTTAAATCTCTTAATCTTTCTAAATCTCTTGTTTCTGTCCAAGTTCATACTGTTCTTCATCAGACCTTTCTCTCTTCAGTTCAAGCTCTCATTTCGCCCTTAGTGGCTTCTTCTCACACACACAGCCTGAGCTCTGAAAACCTAACATGGTATCAGAGCCAGGTTCATCAGAACTTGGTTCCAGCTTCCGCATATACATCACAAGTCTAGCCTCATCACAGATCCAAACCATTGAAGATGTCCAGCCTGTTCTCTCTCTTCAAAAAGAAGGTGTTTGAAGCTATGGTGGTGTCTCCTGGTCGTTCCTCCTCTCTCCAGTCCATTAAAGGCGTGTCTCAACTCTGTGCCAAGCTGAAACCCTTCAAGAAGAAAGCTTTCATCTTGTTCCTGAAGTTGGAGACTTGGAGCTGTGAAGAAAGGTGGAACCTTTTGTGTTGTGGTGTCAAGGAGGAGGTTATGAACATAAGGAGAAGGTGTTGGGTGACGATCCAGCTCTCTTATCCACTAGATTCGTGGCCTGTTACCAAGGAGGCTCAAGGAACCAGCTCAGGTTCCTTGGTTGTAAGCTAATCCTAAACCTTCTTGATATGAGCTTGTGATTGAAACTGGCTGTTGTGTTGTGTTCTTTATGTTGCATCCGTGGGTTAATGACTGAAAATGCTTGATAATATTGTCTTGTTTAGTCCCAGGATGCTATTGAGTCTTGTTTGATGTTGAGAAATGAAATGCTTGCCCGGTTTGGTTATGATTGAGCTAGGATGTTAGAAACTGTCTAAATCCTATTAGCTTTCATTAAACTGAAATAACTTAAGGTTTTGCATTGTCTGATGTTGATTGATGATAATACTGCTTAGCCACAGTTCTAAATGAGTGTGTGATAGATTGTATTGTCTGATCATGTTGCACTCATGAATTAGAAACTGTTTAAGGTTATATAGCATACTGTCATCTTGTTGCTGCCTTAGGTTGATACACTTAGATTCAAGTCTAAGGTGTAGTTAAGGCAGAAGTTAAAATGCCTAAGTAGCTTGTCTTGAATCTGATTTGATCTTGCTTGTACTTAGAGAGATTGCTTGCAAAGATGTGAACTTGATAATGCTTGTTTCAATCTGTTGCATAGCTTGTGACATTGGAGATCAAACTTGATATTAGTCAAGGATTGATCCCAATGCTTGTGTCTTATCTTTGCTGGAGTTTGAGTGATGTTTCAGGTTCACATGATGTGCTCTCTGTCCATCATCAATCCGAGTAGAAGAGGAAGACTTTACCCATTGGGAATGGTCGCTGGGGTGTATGTGGATACACAAGGCGAGTGGTCATCACCTAAGTCTAGAGGAGACCGGTGACCAGAAGGCATTGGAGATAAAGGGAAGGGTTGATCAGTGGTTGAAGCGCACTCTATGAGATGTTGCGCTCCTGATCTTAAGGCTCATTGAGGCTCACTTCAAGCTTGGACCCATACTCAATCCAAGCTTGAGGAGGGGAGCAAAGTGAGCCACCTGATGATCCGGTTGCTCAATGACCTGTGTTACTCAAGGCCATTGCAAGCTGATCATGGAGTGATCCAGCCGAAGTGGAGGGAAGAAGAAAGTCACTCAACAAGCTAGTGTGAGATGCTTGGAGAGTGGGCTGAGGTATCTCCTCAGTGCAATGGTGATGTAGTGGAGGATTCAAGCATCAAGTCTGAAAGAGATGGAGGTGCTCTCCACAAGGCTTATCATGGAGCTAACATGCGCTCACCATCAAGCTTGGACCTTTCCTCTACTCGGTCTCAAGCTTGAGGGGGAGTGTGGATGAGCTTGCATGATAAGAGAAGGAGCTGTTAAGCTCAGCAAGTGAGGGATTCAAGTGGTGTGTGAAGAGCAGCCACTCCTCAACATTTAAACAAGGGAGTAAACCTGATCAATCTCTTTATATACATTCATGATAGGTTTATCTCTTGAGAACTGATACACTTGTGGAATGATGTATCAGGTACCTTACTTGGAGACTCAATGGAGAGGATCAGGTCGTTCCTAGCCTTTCAAGATGGCATGAAGTCAGGTGAAAGGGGGGAGACACTAAGCCGGTTCTATAGAAGAGTCTAAGAAGGTGTGGTGAAGTGAAGAGGCCGTGATCCAGAGCCTATGTGCCTAAACCTCAGTGATACTAAGGCACATAAGCTCACTGGCCAATCCCTAGGCCTTGAAGGCTCTACTCTTTTTCCCTCATCAAGGTTTTGTCCCAAAGGGTTTTCCTTGGTGAGGTTTTTAATGAGGGAGTTCTTCAAGGTTCCAAGCTTGGCTTAGGATCACCTAGAGTCAAGCTTGAGGGGGAGTGTTGACTTGAAGAAAGAAATGGAGCCAAAGGAGGAGTTGGGTTGAGTTTGGGTCTTGAGCGAGAATGGGGCAAGACCTCCGGAGATTGTCTATCAAGGCTTTAGGAGTGTTCAGGAGTGTCCAGAAGTATCCAAATGAGGTGTGCAAAGTTAGGGTCAAGTCCAGGAGGGACTTAGACATACTTAGACACCATCTGGAGTCAGTTGGGTGATGGTGCAGAAATAGGGTCGAGCATCGGTACGGACGGTACGGACCGTACGAACTTAGGGCGACCAAGATCATGTTCAGACTCAACCATTTGAGTAGATTGGGAGTTGGTGCAAAAATAGGGAGAGGTACGGACAGACGGTCCGTACCATCGACCGTACTTGTTCCGGATCAACCTGAAATGAAGCTGTGCAAACTTAGGGCGCAAGAGAAGACAAACCTGAGTTATCTTGTGACTGTTTGTGGATAAGGGAGAGCTAGGGCGTGGTCAATGACAGGCTGTCTTTGAGCTGTAAAGGAAAAGCAGCCTTGACCATGTATCTAGCCATCTTTGTGAACAAGGTTCATGGGAGCCTTAAGGGAACCAATCAGGAGCCAGCCCTTGCTTTGACCAGTTTGAATCAACCAATCAGCATCCATCACGTCCTCAGCAACCCACCAGACTCCATCCTAGCCATCCATTTCAATTCAGTCATTTCTATCCATTAGATTAAGGGTTTATGAGTTTGCAATGTGTAAAGCTTATAAATAAGCTATGTATGGACGTTTTTGTGTCTCTTAAGAGAGAGAGGGGGATTTCCCCTCCTCCTTCATAATACAAAGTGTGTTCTTGGATAAGAATCCCTCAAACTACCCTGGTGTAGCCCTGGATAGGACTGTAACTCCCTGGATCTCTTGTAGGTGGGTAAATGCTTTGATAATCCTTGCAAACAGAGAATCAAAGACTCGATCTGTATCAAGGCGTGTGGGTAGATGATAGATGATGATGATGGACTTTGCTAAAGAGCTATGGATTGCTCAGAAGCTGTTTTGCTACTCAAAGACACAAGATCACCTTGTATTGTCTAAGATGAGATTCACAAAGAATTCCTTCCTTTAAGTGAGATCAATGTTCCTTAAGCTGAACAGAGAAAGCAAGAGATAAAGCAAGCAAAGCTGCTGGAAAATTCTTAGATTCAAAAATTGAGAAAGCAAAGCTGCCTCCCTCATGTCTTAAAGAAATCGACAGAAAACCCTAGAAGTAAACCAAGATGGTTTAATTCTAATTCTAATTCTAATTCTAATTCTAATCCTAAACCCACGAAATTGGTTTATTTAAAATCCTAATTGTCTTTGGTTTAAATTAAATGAAAGCCCAATAACCAAAGCCCTTACAAAGTAATTAAATTAAACCAACAAGCTGGTTCTTCTTTGGTTTATGATGGGCCACGACTTGAACTTGATTTGGAGTGTCTCCTAATGAGCTTTAGATCCTCCACGTCCTGTTAGGCCAGCTAGAAAGCAAGTGGATCAAGATTCTGGCTGCAACTCTCTTTTTGGACCGAAAAAGCCTTATTTCGCCTAGATCCAAATATAGCCCAACCCAGAAACTTCCTGACATGTTTTCCTTGTTCTCCATACATATTTGGACGAGGTGAATGGTCTCCATAGCTCCTGTTAAGCTCAGTTGGTTGAATCCTCTTTGTTCAAGTCGTTTCAAGGCAGTACCAACAGTTCTTCTCTTCTCTCTATCCAGAACCTCATAGATCATGCCAATAAGAGTATGATACTGTCCATTAAACTGCACCATGATCAGTGGTATAGCTGACCCATACATGGGCTTCAATCCATTGATTCCAATCCTGATCAGGATCACACCATCCCCTCTTCCTTTAAAAGGATTTGTCCTCAAATCCAAGCTCTGTAGGATGATAGAACCTTGATAATTTAACTCCAAAGTTCCTGACCTGGCCATGAGATATATCATCACCTCTCTAGTCTCTCCAGGATGAAACACAAAGCTCTGCAGTCCTTCTTCATGTCTCAGCAACATCTTGGAACTTTCCTCACTGCATGTGGCTTCTAAGGCAGATGATTTATCCACTTTGTTGTGTTTGCAGTTGAATGCTTCTCTCCAGGATGATCCTACCCACATCCTTCTCATGAACATGAGACCATGTACTCTCAGTTTAACATCCTTCTGGTCAGGTGGTCGTGTGGTTTGGTCCCCATACTCATCCTCCAGTTCTGGCTTTTCTTTAACCACCACCTGTTCCTGTTTATCTCTTCTCAGCTTGTTCTGGTCAGTTATGAGCCTGATAAAGGACGTGTTACCTCCTGACTCTCCTTCATTCTCTCTGCAAATAGTTTTTATCATACCATTCTCTCTCCCTTTAAAAAGATTTGACCACAAATCTTGTTTTTCAAGAGTGAATGAACCTTGCAAATTGAGCTTGTATGCAGTTGCTTTCTGATCTAGAATTTGTTTATTTCTTCTAACCATACACAAGCTTCCTCCTGGTTCAAAAACAACTTGTTGCAGGCCCTTAACAACTCTCAGATGTTCCACTAAGCTGAGCTGAAGACATACCAAAGGTCTGATTAGTAACTCACAAGCTAAAGACTTAAAGTTATCACCTTGCTCAACAGTAGGAAGCACCAATTCAAGAGCTTTAGATGACCCTCCAGGAACTTTTTCTTCTTGTTTTATTTGATCAGGCACGTGGCCACACTCAGCTTCTGCAAATTCTGCCTCCTCCTCGAGTTTTAAACAAAGAGTTGTTGGTTCTGGTTCAGTTTTATGACTCTCCTCAATCTGTTTTATTGGAGAAGCTAATATAGAAGCTTGTAGCTTTTCCTCCTCTTGTTTCAATGATAGAACAGGAACCACAGATCTTCTCTCAGCCGGTTTTAATGGCAATTCAGACCAATAGGCAGGCTGATCTAAAGTAGTAAGCTTTGTTGCTGCTTCTGGTTTTAATTTTGGAAGTTTCCACTGCGAGACAAACCTCTTCTTCATCAAGGTCTTCATCTCCACCCATGAAATAATTTGTGGTTTTTTTTCAAATCTCCTAGCCTGAGAAACTCTCTGCCACCATGAGAATGCACTTCCACAGAGTCCATTGACTGCTAGACATACCTTTTTCTTTTCAGTGTAGTATTGGAGTCCAAAGAGAAACTCCATCTTCTTTTCCCAATCAAGGTATGCCTCTGTATCAATCTTTCCACAGAAGAATGGAATTGTAAGCTCTTGTTCATATCCAGACATAGAATACAGCTTGTTAACTGATAGATTTCGTGCTCCCGTGTTAAAACTTCAAACCCTAACCCTCAAGAGGTTCTGATACCACTTGGTGTAGCCTGGATAGGACTGTAACTCCCTGGATCTCTTGTAGGTGGGTAAATGCTTTGATAATCCTTGCAAACAGAGAATCAAAGACTCGATCTGTATCAAGGCGTGTGGGTAGATGATAGATGATGATGATGGACTTTGCTAAAGAGCTATGGATTGCTCAGAAGCTGTTTTGCTACTCAAAGACACAAGATCACCTTGTATTGTCTAAGATGAGATTCACAAAGAATTCCTTCCTTTAAGTGAGATCAATGTTCCTTAAGCTGAACAGAGAAAGCAAGAGATAAAGCAAGCAAAGCTGCTGGAAAATTCTTAGATTCAAAAATTGAGAAAGCAAAGCTGCCTCCCTCATGTCTTAAAGAAATCGACAGAAAACCCTAGAAGTAAACCAAGATGGTTTAATTCTAATTCTAATTCTAATTCTAATTCTAATCCTAAACCCACGAAATTGGTTTATTTAAAATCCTAATTGTCTTTGGTTTAAATTAAATGAAAGCCCAATAACCAAAGCCCTTACAAAGTAATTAAATTAAACCAACAAGCTGGTTCTTCTTTGGTTTATGATGGGCCACGACTTGAACTTGATTTGGAGTGTCTCCTAATGAGCTTTAGATCCTCCACGTCCTGTTAGGCCAGCTAGAAAGCAAGTGGATCAAGATTCTGGCTGCAACTCTCTTTTTGGACCGAAAAAGCCTTATTTCGCCTAGATCCAAATATAGCCCAACCCAGAAACTTCCTGACATGTTTTCCTTGTTCTCCATACATATTTGGACGAGGTGAATGGTCTCCATAGCTCCTGTTAAGCTCAGTTGGTTGAATCCTCTTTGTTCAAGTCGTTTCAAGGCAGTACCAACAGTTCTTCTCTTCTCTCTATCCAGAACCTCATAGATCATGCCAATAAGAGTATGATACTGTCCATTAAACTGCACCATGATCAGTGGTATAGCTGACCCATACATGGGCTTCAATCCATTGATTCCAATCCTGATCAGGATCACACCATCCCCTCTTCCTTTAAAAGGATTTGTCCTCAAATCCAAGCTCTGTAGGATGATAGAACCTTGATAATTTAACTCCAAAGTTCCTGACCTGGCCATGAGATATATCATCACCTCTCTAGTCTCTCCAGGATGAAACACAAAGCTCTGCAGTCCTTCTTCATGTCTCAGCAACATCTTGGAACTTTCCTCACTGCATGTGGCTTCTAAGGCAGATGATTTATCCACTTTGTTGTGTTTGCAGTTGAATGCTTCTCTCCAGGATGATCCTACCCACATCCTTCTCATGAACATGAGACCATGTACTCTCAGTTTAACATCCTTCTGGTCAGGTGGTCGTGTGGTTTGGTCCCCATACTCATCCTCCAGTTCTGGCTTTTCTTTAACCACCACCTGTTCCTGTTTATCTCTTCTCAGCTTGTTCTGGTCAGTTATGAGCCTGATAAAGGACGTGTTACCTCCTGACTCTCCTTCATTCTCTCTGCAAATAGTTTTTATCATACCATTCTCTCTCCCTTTAAAAAGATTTGACCACAAATCTTGTTTTTCAAGAGTGAATGAACCTTGCAAATTGAGCTTGTATGCAGTTGCTTTCTGATCTAGAATTTGTTTATTTCTTCTAACCATACACAAGCTTCCTCCTGGTTCAAAAACAACTTGTTGCAGGCCCTTAACAACTCTCAGATGTTCCACTAAGCTGAGCTGAAGACATACCAAAGGTCTGATTAGTAACTCACAAGCTAAAGACTTAAAGTTATCACCTTGCTCAACAGTAGGAAGCACCAATTCAAGAGCTTTAGATGACCCTCCAGGAACTTTTTCTTCTTGTTTTATTTGATCAGGCACGTGGCCACACTCAGCTTCTGCAAATTCTGCCTCCTCCTCGAGTTTTAAACAAAGAGTTGTTGGTTCTGGTTCAGTTTTATGACTCTCCTCAATCTGTTTTATTGGAGAAGCTAATATAGAAGCTTGTAGCTTTTCCTCCTCTTGTTTCAATGATAGAACAGGAACCACAGATCTTCTCTCAGCCGGTTTTAATGGCAATTCAGACCAATAGGCAGGCTGATCTAAAGTAGTAAGCTTTGTTGCTGCTTCTGGTTTTAATTTTGGAAGTTTCCACTGCGAGACAAACCTCTTCTTCATCAAGGTCTTCATCTCCACCCATGAAATAATTTGTGGTTTTTTTTCAAATCTCCTAGCCTGAGAAACTCTCTGCCACCATGAGAATGCACTTCCACAGAGTCCATTGACTGCTAGACATACCTTTTTCTTTTCAGTGTAGTATTGGAGTCCAAAGAGAAACTCCATCTTCTTTTCCCAATCAAGGTATGCCTCTGTATCAATCTTTCCACAGAAGAATGGAATTGTAAGCTCTTGTTCATATCCAGACATAGAATACAGCTTGTTAACTGATAGATTTCGTGCTCCCGTGTTAAAACTTCAAACCCTAACCCTCAAGAGGTTCTGATACCACTTGGTGTAGCCTGGATAGGACTGTAACTCCCTGGATCTCTTGTAGGTGGGTAAATGCTTTGATAATCCTTGCAAACAGAGAATCAAAGACTCGATCTGTATCAAGGCGTGTGGGTAGATGATAGATGATGATGATGGACTTTGCTAAAGAGCTATGGATTGCTCAGAAGCTGTTTTGCTACTCAAAGACACAAGATCACCTTGTATTGTCTAAGATGAGATTCACAAAGAATTCCTTCCTTTAAGTGAGATCAATGTTCCTTAAGCTGAACAGAGAAAGCAAGAGATAAAGCAAGCAAAGCTGCTGGAAAATTCTTAGATTCAAAAATTGAGAAAGCAAAGCTGCCTCCCTCATGTCTTAAAGAAATCGACAGAAAACCCTAGAAGTAAACCAAGATGGTTTAATTCTAATTCTAATTCTAATTCTAATCCTAAACCCACGAAATTGGTTTATTTAAAATCCTAATTGTCTTTGGTTTAAATTAAATGAAAGCCCAATAACCAAAGCCCTTACAAAGTAATTAAATTAAACCAACAAGCTGGTTCTTCTTTGGTTTATGATGGGCCACGACTTGAACTTGATTTGGAGTGTCTCCTAATGAGCTTTAGATCCTCCACGTCCTGTTAGGCCAGCTAGAAAGCAAGTGGATCAAGATTCTGGCTGCAACTCTCTTTTTGGACCGAAAAAGCCTTATTTCGCCTAGATCCAAATATAGCCCAACCCAGAAACTTCCTGACATGTTTTCCTTGTTCTCCATACATATTTGGACGAGGTGAATGGTCTCCATAGCTCCTGTTAAGCTCAGTTGGTTGAATCCTCTTTGTTCAAGTCGTTTCAAGGCAGTACCAACAGTTCTTCTCTTCTCTCTATCCAGAACCTCATAGATCATGCCAATAAGAGTATGATACTGTCCATTAAACTGCACCATGATCAGTGGTATAGCTGACCCATACATTGGCTTCAATCCATTGATTCCAATCCTGATCAGGATCACACCATACCCCTTTCTTATACTTAAATCTCTTAATCTTTCTAAATCTCTTGTTTCTGTCCAAGTTCATACTGTTCTTCATCAGACCTTTCTCTCTTCAGTTCAAGCTCTCATTTCGCCCTTAGTGGCTTCTTCTCACACACACAGCCTGAGCTCTGAAAACCTAACAGATGTCCTTGATTCATGTTGATTCCAAGCCCTTCTAGGATCAACCTCAAGGTTTCAGCTCTATAAGATGTAAGATCCTTCAAATCTTCTTGAATCTGCTCCTCATAATATCATTTTTCTTCAACAAACTTTACTTCTCTAGATACTAACACTCTCCTTGTGTTAGGATCATAGCACTTGTATCCTTTCTGACTTGATGAGTATCCAATGAACATTGCCTTTGAACTATTAGCTTCTAGCTTGTTTCTTATCTCTCCAGGCACCATCACAAAACACAAACATCCAAAGATCTTCATATGCTCGAGTGAAGGTTTGTACTGATTCAATACCTCAAATGGTGATTGTCCTTGAAGGATCAGAGTTGGTGTCCTGTTGATGAGATAACAAGCCGTAGCAACTGCATCACTCCAAAACTTCTAAGGCACATTGGATTGAAACATCATGGACCTGGCTACTTCCATCAAGTGCCTGTTCTTCCTTTCAGCCACACCATTCTGTTGTGGTGTATAGGGACAGCTTGTCTGATGAAGTATTCCATGTTGAGATAGATGTAGCTTGAATGCTTGTCCCGTGTACTCTCCTCCATTATCTGACCTAAAAATTTTTATCTTGGCATTGTAATGGTTAGTCACATAGGCTTGAAAATTTTTAAATGCATCAAGTACCCTATCTTTGGTTGGAATTAAAGTTAACCAGGTGTATTTGGATTTTTCATCAATGAAAGTTACATAGTACTTATGATTATCTCTGGAAAGGCAAGGTGCAGTCCAAACATCAGAATGAATAAGATCAAAACATTTTTCATAAACAGTAGTAGACTTGGTAAAGACAGTTCTACAATGCTTGCCCAAGATGCAAGCTTCACACTCATTATTCTCAAAGGAAACACCTGGCAACATCAGTTTTAAAGCCTTATTATGAGTGTTGAAGTGGCTTCACTGATCAGATGGAGCTTCAGAAGTGAGGGATTCAAGTGGCTAGTGAAGAGCAGCCACTCCTCACCATCTAAACAAGGGAGTACTTGTATCTATCAAGGAATATCTGGTGTGTCCAAACACTTCAACCTAACAAGAAGTTAGGTGAAAGGGGGAGAGACCAAGATCTGTCTGAAGAAGAGTACAAGAAGTGTTGATGATGAGCAAGAAGAGTGGGTTCTATCTTGCATCACATGAGGGCCATGATCCAGAGTCTTTGTGTCCCTTACATTGTTGGTAAGGCACAAAGACTCACTGGCCAATCCCTAGGCCTTGGAGACTTTACTCTTTTTCCCTCATCAAGGTTTTGTCCCAAAGGGTTTTCCTTGGTGAGGTTTTTAATGAGGAAGTTCTTCAAGGTTCCAAGCTTGACTTAGGATCAACTAAAGTCAAGCTTGAGGGGGAGTGTTAACTTGAAGAGAAGAAATGGAGAAACTAAAGGTGTTGAGTTGAGTTGGGGCTTGTGCAAAAGATAGGGCAAGGTGTCCAGAAGTGTCCTGATGGATGTGCAAAGTTAGGGCCAAGTCTAGGAGAGACTTAGAAGTGTATTTGGGAGCAAATGGGCGAGTGTTCAAAGATAGGGCGAGGCAGTACGGACGTGTACGGACAGTACGGATCCGTACGGACCAGGGCGACCCAGATTTGCATAACTCGGCCATTTGAGAAGTTTTAGAGTTGGTGCAAAAATAGGGTGAGGCTGACGTCCCGGGAAAGCTTGTGCAATGTCTGGGCAAGGTTTGGGAGTTATAAAAGTGGTCCTAGCCTTGTGGATAAGGTTCTGATCAGATGGCATCAAAGGAGAATCAAGAAGATGCCATTGCAGTGTGATTGGCTACTTTAGTCATGGGACAGGCTGGCCTTGGCTGTAAAGACAAGGAGAGCCACGACCATGAACCTAGACTGATCTGTGGACAGATTAGGAGGAGCCTAAGGAGAGCCAATCATCATCCAGCCTTCCCCATTTTGAATTAAACCAATCAGGCTTCACCTCCTCTTAACCAATCAGCAGCAACTACTCAGATTGCAACAAGACCAGCTCATCTACACCATCCATTCCTCTTAAGTTATTTACAGCCATTAGATATAGGTTTAAGATGTCTCAGATTGTAAAAGCCTATATAAAGAGATGTATGAGGCAATTTGTAACTCTTAAGAGAGTTAGGGGGATTTCCCCTTCTCCTTCATAATAGAAAAGTGTTCTTGGATCAGAATCCCTTAATCTCTCCCTTTCTTAGTCTCTAATCTCCTAATCTCTCAAAGTCTTTTGTTTCTGATCTGAGTAAACACTTAATCACTCATAAACACTGCCACTAATCTATCTCTCTCTAAATCACCTAAATCAAACTCTCTCTCTGCCCTATTGGGTTTCACACAAACACACAGCCTGAGATCTCTGAAAATCTCACATGGTATCAGAGCCAGGTTCATCTGATCTGGTTCTTAGGTTCCGCAAAAGCTCACAAGCTCCTCTCATGTCGTTTTGAAACCAAGACCAAGCTTAGATGATCCAGCCGGCTGTTCAACATCTCAAGTGGAAGATGGGTTCATCCCTGGTGTCCAGAAGCTGTATGTGGTCGTTTCTCACCCTCTCATGACGCCCATGAAGAAAGAAGGCTCTTGGAAACAAGGCAGGAAGTGGTCTGATCAACCAAGCTTCAAAGCTTTGTACAAGCTGTTTCTTATTCACTGTCCAAGAAGAAAGGTGATAGCTTTCATCTGGTACTGGTGTGGCGAGTGTAACATGAAGAAAGGTGGGGTCTTTGACATGGAGAGTTCAAGAGAAAGGTCCTTGGAAGAAGGAGAAGTTGGGGTCGACACCAACAGCTCACTGTCTTGCCATGTTCTATGGAGTTTCAAGGAACTAACACTAGTTCCTTGGCTGTAAGAAACCTCTTTCTCTTGTTTAAAGCTTGTGTATGTGAACTGAATGATGTATTAAACAGGTTGTGATGTTGTGATGTGAGTGAAAACCTGAGGATGTGTTTAAAGATTGCTAGATATGAAATGTTTAGAATCTGTCCCAGGATGCTTAAAAAGAGTTGGTTGGTGACTGAGAATTGTTGCTTGAATCTGGTTCATAATGAATGTCTGTTAGGGAGTTAGTAGTATTGTCTAAACCTGACTACTTTCATGAATTGAAACCGAGCTTAAAGTGGAGTGTAGAGTGTTGTTGCTGCCTTAGGTTGATGCACTTTGATTCAAGTCTAAGATGCAGTTAAGGCAGAAGTTAAAAATGCCTAAGTAGCTTGCATAAATCTGGAAAAGAAAGTGCTTGTGCTTAGAGAGTTTGCTTGCAAAGATTAGAACTTGAAAGTGTCTTGTATAATCTGTTGCAATGCTTGTGATATTGGTGATCAACCTTGATGATGTGTCAAGGATTGATACCAATACCTTTGATACCAATACCTTTGTTTCAGGTTCACAAGAAGTGTTCTTTGCTCACCATCCATCCAAGTAGAAGAGGAAGACTTTGCCCATTGTTGAAGCAATGGAGAGTGGCTTGTGTGTATGGCCGGCTGAGAAGCGCAGCTAGTGATAGTGATGCGCTCCTGGTTCATGGAGACACACAAGGAAAGGTCATCACCTAAGTCTTGAGGAGACCGGTGACCTGAAGGCATTGGAGCTGAAGGAAATGGGAGATCGGTTGACTTAAGCGCAGCTGTAGGAAGTGATGCGCTCCCGGTTTGGAGTCTCATTGAGGCTCACTTCAAGCTTGAACCTAGACTCAGTCAAGCTTGAGGTGGGGATTCAAGTGAGCTACCAGAAGATTCTCGAAGCTCAGTGACCTGTTTCCTCCTTACCATTGCAAGCTTCCGAAGAAGGAGCCAACCCGGGTTTAGGCAGTAGCGTGTCTACTCAAGAGATTGTTCAGAGCAGTCTTGGCTGTGTATGAAGAAGGTTACTCTATCAATGCGGCCTCTAGCGTGAGGTGATTGAAGAGGGAACTGAGGTATCTACCAGCAGTCCATAAAGGGTGGCAAGTTATGAAGAGAGGTTGCAATGGTTTGTTCAGTCCAGATCATGAAGCCTTCTTGCTGTCCAAGCTTGATCCTTGCAAGAGGTCTCAAGCTTGAGGGGGAGTGTTGAAGTGGCTTCACTGATCAGATGGAGTTTCAGAAGTGAGGGATTCAAGTGGCTAGTGAAGAGCAGCCACTCCTCACCATCTAAACAAGGGAGTACTTGTATCTATCAAGGAAGATCTGGTGTGTCCAAACACTTCAACCTAACAAGAAGTTAGGTGAAAGGGGGAGATGTTGGGATGAGTTGAGTATATGTGGAGCAAGTGAGGAGTTGAGACTAAGGAGATGAGTTGAATCTTGGGAAGGTTTGGGTAAGGTCCGTACTGTCCGTACATGACCGTACCATCCGTACACATGGAGATGAGTAAAACATTGACAAGAGTAAAGAAGTTACTTGGGGTAACTTATGGGAAGGGAAGGAACTTACCTGGATAGATCAGACCGTTGAGGGATAAGGAAGAGCGCGCCTTGACAGGCTGGAACAGCTGGAAAGGCAAGAGCATCTCGGTCCAAGATGCTAGATACTCCGCGCATGTGGAGAAGCTAATTGGCTAGTTCAAATGAGCTTATCCTTTCCACATTGACTTCACATGCTTTAGTCTTCTCTGGATTTCGAAAACCCTTGTATGCTCACACTATATATTGTAACTCATGCTCTTAATAAAAGATTAGACAGTTCTTGACACCAAAACACTCTCTTAGACTCAAAGGCTCTCAATCATGATCATACACTAAACTCTTAGCTAAACTCGTTCTAAATCACCTCTAGACTCTTTCTAATCTCTTTCTTTCCTTATATCAAACTCAGATTCTCTAAAACTTATATGGTATCAGAGCCAGGTTCATCATAATCTGGGTTTGAGTACTAGAACACTCAAGAACACACTAGCCACTTAGCTTTCATCCGGGTGATTCTGAAATGGAAAGCAACAAGGCAGTGGTTCCGGTTACTCTCAAGGGGGGTAACTACCTTTTGTGGTCTCGTTTGGTGAAGACAGCAGTGGGGAGTAAGGGTTTATGGGGACACATCACACAGAGTGAAGCCCCAAAGCTCATTACTTATGAAGGCGACAAGGAGATTGTCGAGTGCGATGAAGAGAAGTGGGAGCAAGATGATCAGCTGGTGATGTCTATACTCCAACGGTCTCTTGAAGTGTCTATCCTGGAGGCATACAGCTACTGTGAGACAGCAAAGGATCTTTGGGACACGCTAAAGAAGGTTTATGGTAACATCTCAAACTTGAGCCGTGTGTTTGAAGTGAAACGTGCTATCAACAGCTTGACACAGGAGGACATGGAGTTTACTAAGCACCTTGGGAGGTTCAGAGCCTTGTGGTCTGAACTGGAGATGCTGAGGCCAGGCACAACCAACCTAGATGAGCTGGCTGAGAGACGCGAGCAGGACAAGGTGTTTGGGTTGCTGCTCACGCTGAATCCAAGCTACAACAGTCTCATCAAACACATTCTGAGGTCCGGGAAGTTACCTGACCTTGAGGAAGTGTGTGCACAAGTTCAGAAGGAGGAAGGTTCTATCGGTCTCTTTGGAGGGAAAGGAGAGATCACACTTGCAAACCAAGCTGAGGTTCCGCAAGCAAACCGTGCGAGCTCTAACCAGTATGATGCAAAGAAGTTCATGGGAAATTGTGATCATTGCAAGAGACAAGGTCACAAGAAGAACCAGTGCTGGATCTTACATCCTCATCTGAAGCCGGCCAAGTTCTCAAGAGAGAAAGATGGGAGAGCCAATGTCTCGTATGCTGGAAGTGAGCCGGGAAGTTCAAGTGTGGCTGGAAGCTCAGGCCAAGCTGGAGAGGGCGGGACACGTGAGCCTGGAGATAGCAAGGCCCTGGTGACTTACACACCTCAGCCGAGCCTTCAGAACAACCGTGAGAACGAGTACCTAAGGAGATCAGACCTTGACTCCCTCATCAAAATGCTAAAGGAGAATGGTAACACACTTGGTACTCTTGGTTACTCCTTTGGTGCACTATATGAATCGTGTAGTATTGCTAGAGAACCTGATCATTCAAGCATTGTTTATAAACCTACTAGCATACTAGGACAGTCTCATATTGCACACAATCTGTTTAAACCATTGGTAGTTGATTCAGGAGCATCTCATCATATGATTAGTGATACTAGTTTGATTAGAGACATTGAACCTACAAATGGACATGTCATGATTGCAAATGGAGATAAAATCCCAATTAGAGGAATTGGCAAGCTAAAATTGTTTGATAAAGACTCTAAAGCATTTTATATGCCTGACTTCACATCAAATCTATTATCTGTAAAGAAGTGTACTACAGACCTTAATTGCAATGTTATATTCAGTCCTAATGAGGTGAAGTTTCAGGATATTGAGAGCAGCCAATTGATTGGAAAAGTGTTGAGATGAGGAGTTGAGATGAAGGCTTAGAGAGGCTTGGGTAATGAAAGGGATGAGGAGATGAAGTTCAGGGTGAAGTGTACGGAGTTACCATGTCCGTACCATTTGGAGTTACCACGGTAAATAAGAGATTGAACAACAAGAAGGAGGGAAAGGCCAAAGACACTTATGCAAAGGGAAGGTCACGGCCAAAGAAGGGAGATGACCGTTTATGGATAAGAGGAGGCGCGGCTTTACAGCTGGGACAGGCTGTAAAGGTGTTTGGCATCTGATCCAAGATGCTAAAGGGATCAAACGTGTGATGGCCCCTATTGGACGGATTCAAAACCGGCCAGCTCTTACCATTTGACTTCACATGCTTAAGCTACCTTAACCCATTTCGAAAACCCTATGTCCTCTAAGTATAAATATGTAATCTCCTCATTAATAAGAGATCAGACAGTTCTATCCAATTAATCACTCTAGTCTTTCATAATGATTCCTCACTAGTCATCTAATCACATAATCATCTCCTTATTCATCCTAAATCATTCTACTCTTTCACATACAAACTCAGATTATCTAAAACTCTTATGGTATCAGAGCCAGGTTACAAAGAATCTGAGTTCTTATTTTGATACACTGAAGAACAAAGGTGAAGCTTTGAAGCCATCCAAGGAAGATCAGAGCTCAAGGGTGTTCATTTGGTGTGTGCGCGAGTTCTAAACAAGTTAAGATCCATTCATACAAGAGTCATCCGTTCAAAGCTCCATCCCTCTCAAGTTTTTGAAGTTAAGCTGTGACAAGATGGAGAACATGAAGATGAAAGTGGCGATTACCTTCAAGGGAAGCAACTACTTGGTTTGGTCCCGGCTGGTGAAGACAACCATTGGGAGTAAGGGCTTGTGGAGTCATATCACAACCGGTGAAGCTCCAAAGCTCATTACTCAGGAAGAAGACCAAGAGGGGGTCTCAGTTGATGCTGTAGAGAAGTGGCAGCAGGAAGACATGGTGGTGATGTCTGTTCTTCATGGGTCGTTGGAGCCAGCGATATTGGAGGCATACAGCTACTGTGAGTCAGCCAAGGAGCTGTGGGACACCTTGAAGAAGGTGTATGGGAACATTTCGAACCTGAGCCGTGTCTTTGAGGTAAAGCAAGCCATCAACAATCTTGCACAAGAAGACATGGAGTTCACCAAGCATTTGGGAAGATTCAGGGCGTTGTGGTCAGAGCTAGAGATGTTGAGGCCGAGTACAACTGATCCAGATCAGTTGAATGAGAGGCGGGAGCAAGACAAAGTGTTCGGCTTGCTTCTCACACTAAACCCGGCCTACAACAGTCTCATCAAGCACATGTTGAGAGCTGATAAGCTACCTGATCTAGAGGACGTGTGTGCACAGATTCAGAAAGAACAAGGCTCCATTGGACTGTTTGGAGGCAAAGGAGAACTCACATTGGCAAATCATGCGTCCCAAGTGAATCAGACTGAAGCTCCTCAAGCTAACAAGGCAGTTCATGGCAAGTATGAAGACAAGAGGTTCAATCGGAATTGTGATCACTGCAAGAAGCATGGACACAAGAAGAGTCAATGCTGGATACTCCACCCTCACTTGAAGCCGGCGAAGTTCTTAAAGGAGAAGGAAGCAAGAGCACATATGACTGAGAGCTCTATGGGTGCTGGCTCCTCAAGCAGGACAAGTGAAGGAGAAGTGCGTGAGGTGGGTGATGGAAAGTCACTGGTGGCGTACACTGGAGGTTCAAGCAACAATGACTACATCCGGCGCTCAGACATGGACGCCTTCATCAAGATGCTCAAGGAAAACGGTAACAAAAGTAGTATCAACCTTGGTTATTCATTTGGTGCATCTATGATCAAGAGTGTGTCTGATTGTGTTGAGAATGAACCTAGACTTGATAGGACTGAAAGTACACTCAAGAGTATAGGAAATGGATATAAACCAGATAGTATCCTCTGTCAAGCTCATATTGCTAGAAACATGTCTAAAGCATTAATAGTTGATTCTGGTGCATCTCATCACATGATAAGTGACACTAGATTGATTAAGGACATTCAACCTGCAAATGGACATGTTATGATTGCTAATGGTGATAAGATTTCCATAAAAGGAATAGGAAAACTTAAGTTGTTTGAAAAAGAATCTAAAGCCTTCTATATGCCTGAGTTCACATCTAATCTATTGTCAGTTAAGAGATGCACTACTGACTTGCAATGTAATGTTATATTCAGTCCTAATGATGTGAAGTTTCAGGATATTGAGAGCAGCAAGATGATTGGGAAAGGAGTTACTAAAGGAGACCTTTATTTACTTGAAGATATTGCTTCTGATCCTAGTCATTGTTGTTCATTTACATTTGCTTCTGATTCTGTCACTAGTTTAAATAAGAATGCATTGTGGCATGCTAGACTAGGTCACCCTCATGCTAAACCTTTGAACTTAATGGTACCAGGTGTTATTTATGAGAATAAAGATTGTGAAGCATGTATCTTAGGCAAGCATTGTAAGAATGTGTTTCCAAAATCTTCAACGGTCTATGAAAATTGCTTTGATTTGATTCATTCTGATGTGTGGACTGCACCTTGTTTGTCAAGGGATAATTATAAATACTTTGTCACATTCATTGATGAAAAATCCAAATACACCTGGTTAACCTTAATTCAAACCAAAGATAGGGTACTTGATGCATTTAAAAACTTTCAAGCTTATGTGACTAACCATTATCATGCAAAGATTAAAATTTTTAGATCAGATAATGGAGGAGAGTATACAAGCTTGGCGTTCAAGCAGCACCTAGCTCAACATGGAGTACTTCATCAAACTAGCTGCCCATATACTCCTCAGCAAAATGGTGTGGCTGAGAGAAAGAACAGGCATCTAATGGAAGTGGCAAGGTCTCTCATGCTTCAAGCAAATGTTCCCAAGAAGTTTTGGAGTGATGCTGTCTCCACAGCATGTTATCTGATCAACAGGACTCCTACTAGAGTTTTGGATGATCATGCTCCATTTGAAGTATTGAACAAACACAAGCCGGTTCTAGATTACTTGAGAGTCTTTGGATGCTTGTGTTATGTGTTGATTCCAGGAGAGCTGCGCAACAAGCTTGAAGCGAGAAGCACCAAAGCCATGTTTATTGGATATTCAACCACTCAAAAGGGTTATAGATGTTATGATCCTGTCACAAGAAGAGTACTTACATCTAGAGATGTAAAGTTCATTGAATCCCGTGGGTATTATGATGAGAAGAATCAGGAAGACTTGAAGGATCTCACCTCAGATAAGGCTGGGGTGTTAAGGATTATCCTAGAGGGGCTAGGAATCAAGATGTCCCAGGATCAGAACTATGGTCAAAGAGAACAACATGGAGACTCTCACCATGATCGTGAGGGGGGAAATGAGCCTGAAGTTCAAGAAAGTGGCCAAGAAGGAGCCGGCTTGAATGAGGAAGGAATGGAGACAAGTTTAGGCCGAGATGGTGATGAAGCCGGCTTGAATCAGGAACAAATGGAGATGAGTTCAGGCTCTCACAATCAAGGTGAGCAGGAACAAAGAGAAGTAGAAGCATCAGTTGAGGATGTAGAAGAAGAACCAGACGTTCAAGAGCAAACAGTGAGAGTTCAACAACCAGAATTGAGGAGAAGCACAAGAGTGAGGAAGGATCCTTCCTCTTGGGTGAACACGAGAGTGTACTACAATGCCCAAGCAGTGGAGCATCCTTCTCAAGCTGTGTGCTCCTTTGCTCAATATCCTAAAGCACATTGCGCATTTATGGTAAATCTGGATGAGGGTTATGTCCCAAGAAGCTATGAAGAGGCAATACAAGACAAGGAGTGGAAGGAATCAGTTGGAGCTGAGGCAGGAGCCATGATCAAGAATGATACATGGTATGAGAGTGAGTTACCTAAAGGGAAGAAGGCTGTGACTAGTAGATGGATCTTCACAATCAAGTATAAGGCTGATGGTCAAGTTGAGAGGAAGAAGTCAAGACTGGTTGCAAGAGGCTTTACTCAAACGTATGGAGAAGATTACATTGAGACCTTTGCACCAGTGGCTAAGCTACACACAATCCGGATTGTATTAAGCTTGGCTGTGAATCTTGGATGGGGCTTATGGCAAATGGATGTGAAGAATGCATTTCTACAAGGAGAGCTTGAGGATGAAGTGTATATGCATCCACCTCCAGGCTTGGAACACTTAGTAAAGAAAGGGAATGTGTTGAGACTGAAGAAAGCTATCTATGGGCTGAAACAATCACCAAGAGCTTGGTATAACAAGCTGAGCACTACTCTTAATGGCCGAGGTTTCAAGAAGTCTGAACTAGATCACACTCTCTTCACACTCACAACTCCCTCAGGTATGATTACACTCCTTGTGTATGTTGATGACATCATTATCACAGGAAGTGATAAGGAAGGTATCATAGCAACCAAGGAGTTCCTTAAATCCATGTTTGAGATTAAAGACTTGGGAGAAATGAAATACTTTCTTGGAATTGAGATATGTAGATCCAAGGAAGGTTTATTCATGTCCCAAAGGAAGTATACACTTGATCTTTTGAAAGGTGCAGGTGCTTATGGAGGCAAGACAGCAAGGATGCCTATGGAGGATGGCTACAAAGTCCCACGAGAGGGGGAGATTGAAGATAGCAAACCTTATCAGGATCCTAAACTCTATAGAAAACTAGTTGGTAAATTGATTTACCTTACCATAACTAGACCTGACATTTGTTTTGCTGTGAATCAGGTGAGTCAACACATGCAAGTGCCTAAGGAGCATCATTGGCGTATGGTGGAGAGAATCTTGATGTATCTCAACGGCTCACCTGATCAAGGAGTATGGATGGGTTGCAATGGGAGCACTGAAGTGGTTGGATACTGTGATGCGGATTGGGCTGGTGATAGAGCAGACAGGAGATCAACCACAGGCTATTGCACATTCATTGGAGGCAACTTGGTTACGTGGAAGAGTAAGAAGCAGAAGGTGGTCTCTTGCTCAAGTGCAGAAGCTGAGTATAGAGCTATGCTGAAGCTTACCAACGAGCTGGTGTGGATCAAAGGCATCTTGAAGCATTTGGAGATTGATCAAGCCACGCCAATGACAATGCATTATGATAACCAAGCAGCTATTCACATTGCTTCCAACTCGGTGTTTCATGAGAGAACCAAGCACATTGAAGTTGATTGTCACAAGGTGAGGCAGATGATTGTCCTAGGAGTTATCTTGCCATGCTACACTAGGAGTGAAGATCAGTTGGCTGATGTGTTCACTAAGGCTGCAAGACAAAAGACAATGGAGTCCATTCATATCAGATTGGGACTCATTGATCTTGGGAAGAGAAGGAGCTGATCCCCTTGGCTGTGAGGTCTTTACTCTTTTTCCCTCATCAAGGTTTTATCCCAATGGGTTTTCCTTGGTGAGGTTTTTAATGAGGAAGATCTCATGGCTATCCAAGCTTAGGCTTTCGCAAAGCTAAGCTTGAGGGGGAGTGTTGAGATGAGGAGTTGAGATGAAGGCTTAGAGAGGCTTGGGTAATGAAAGGGATGAGGAGATGAAGTTCAGGGTGAAGTGTACGGAGTTACCATGTCCGTACCATTTGGAGTTACCACGGTTAATAAGAGATTGAACAACAAGAAGGAGGGAAAGGCCAAAGACACTTATGCAAAGGGAAGGTCACGGCCAAAGAAGGGAGATGACCGTTTATGGATAAGAGGAGGCGCGGCTTTACAGCTGGGACAGGCTGTAAAGGTGTTTGGCATCTGATCCAAGATGCTAAAGGGATCAAACGTGTGATGGCCCCTATTGGACGGATTCAAAACCGGCCAGCTCTTACCATTTGACTTCACATGCTTAAGCTACCTTAACCCATTTCGAAAACCCTATGTCCTCTAAGTATAAATATGTAATCTCCTCATTAATAAGAGATCAGACAGTTCTATCCAATTAATCACTCTAGTCTTTCATAATGATTCCTCACTAGTCATCTAATCACATAATCATCTCCTTATTCATCCTAAATCATTCTACTCTTTCACATACAAACTCAGATTATCTAAAACTCTTAAAAAGGAGTTACCAAGGGAGATTTATATTTACTTGAAGAACTAGCTCCTGTTTCTGATTACTTCTGCTCATTTACTTCTGCTTCTATGATGAATAAAAATGCATTGTGGCATGCTAGACTAGGTCATCCCCATGTTAGAGTTTTAAACTTAATGTTACCAGGTGTGGTATTTGAAAATAAGGATTGTGAAGCTTGCATTTTAGGCAAGCATTGTAAAACTGTGTTTCCCATTTCATCTACTGTTTATGACAAGTGCTTTGATCTAATTCACTCATATGTTTGGACTGCTCCTTGCTTGTCTAGGGATAGTTTTAAATACTTTGTCACATTCATAGATGAAAAATCGAAATACACCTGGATAACACTTATTCAAACCAAAGATAGGGTGCTTGAAGCTTTTAAAAATTTTCAAAACTATGTGACTAACCATTACAATGCCAAGATTAAAATTTTGAGATCAGATAATGGTGGGGAATACACTGGTCAAGCCTTCAAGCAACATCTAGCACAACATGGGATACTACACCAAACGAGTTGTCCTTATACTCCTCAGCAAAATGGAGTGGCTGAGAGAAAGAATAGGCATCT
Source organism: Brassica napus (assembly GCF_020379485.1). Taxonomy (NCBI): domain Eukaryota; kingdom Viridiplantae; phylum Streptophyta; class Magnoliopsida; order Brassicales; family Brassicaceae; genus Brassica; species Brassica napus. Next base: position 199,909 of record NW_026014917.1, read on the forward strand.
CATGGAGGTGGCAAGGTCAATGATGTTTCAAGCAAATGTCCCTAAGAGGTTTTGGAGTGATGCTGTGGCTACATCTTGTTATCTAATCAACCGGATCCCAACTAAGATTCTACATGATCAGTCCCCTTTTGAAGCCTTGAACAAGTACAAGCCATCATTGGAACATATGCGAATCTTTGGATGTCTATGCTTTGTCCTTAGGCCAAAAGAGTTGAGAAACAAGCTTGAAGCAACCAGCACAAGAGCTATGTTTGTTGGCTACTCTACTACTCAAAAGGGTTACAAGTGCTATGATCCTACTACTCGAAGAGTTCTAGTCTCTAGAGATGTAAAGTTCATTGAAGCTAAGGGGTTCTATGAGGAAAAGAATCAAGATGAGCTGCTAGAATTGACAAGAGAGTCAGATAGAGCGGCCAGCCTTAGAAGTATTCTAGAGGGGCTTGGGATACATACTACCCAGGATCCGAAGGAGAGACGCAGTACAACAACCACACAACCTACCGAGGCAACAAACTTAGATCATGGGGGGGAAAACACACCTGAACCAGCTGAAGTACATGTTGAAAGCCATGATCAAGAAGGCTCAGGTGATCATGATCAAAGTATGATGCAGGAAGATAGGGAGGTACCAAGCCAAGATCAAGAGGAGGAAACTAATGCAACTACAACTGAAACTACAACTGAACCTGAAACAGAGCCGGCGGTGCAGCCATTGAGAAGAAGCACCAGATTGAGAAAGGATAGTTCCAACTGGGTAAACACGAGAGTGTACTACAATGCCCAGGCTGTGGAACATCCTTCTCAAGCTGTGTGTTCCTTTGCTCATTATCCAGAAGAACATTGTGCCTTTATGGTAAGCTTAGATGAGAGCCATGTACCAAAGTCATATGAGGAAGCCATGAAGGACAAGGAGTGGAGGGAATCAGTGGGAGCTGAATCCAATGCAATGATCAAGAATGACACTTGGTATGAGAGTGAGTTACCTAAAGGAAAGAGAGCAGTGTCTAGTAGATGGATCTTCACAATCAAGTACCAAGCAAATGGACAGATTGATAGAAAGAAGACTCGCTTGGTTGCAAGAGGATTCACTCAAACATATGGAGAGGATTATATAGACACATTTGCGCCAATTGCTAAGCTACATACCATCAGGATTGTCCTATCACTTGCGGTGAATCTTGAGTGGGGCTTGTGGCAAATGGATGTAAAGAATGCATTCCTACAAGGAGAACTAGAAGATGAAGTGTATATGTTACCTCCTCCTGGTCTAGAGCACTTGGTGAAGAAAGGGAATGTTCTCAGACTAAAGAAAGCTATCTATGGTCTGAAACAATCACCAAGGGCATGGTACAACAAGTTGAGCACAACTCTGAATGGAAGAGGCTTTAGGAAGTCAGAGCTTGATCATACTCTCTTTACACTCAACACACCTGTTGAAATGAGTTGATCAATATGGGAGAAGATGGCTTAAGGAGTTGGGAATGAGATAGTGTGAAGGCAAAGAGAGGGAGAGCTTGGGAATGATCAGGCCGTACAAGGCCGTACCGGCCGTACCATCCGTACGGTCCGGATCAATCCAACACTCGACCAAGAAGAGGAGTTACCGCGTGAAAGGAGTAAACGGCCAAAAGGATTTACCTTAAGGGAGATGACCGTTTGGATGGATAGAGTGACTAAGCCTTATCCACACAGGCTGGAACAGGCTGTAAAGGCAAAAGGAACCTAGTCCAAGATGCCAAAAACGTGTGACAGCTTCCATTGGATCAAGTTTGAATTAAAGCAACCTTATCCTTGACCTCACATGCTTAGTCTCTCTAAAACCCTTGTATCTGATCCTATATATTGTAAACTCTGTCTTGATTAATAGACAACACGATTCCATGAGTCTCTCTCTCTAGTTCATCATGATAATCTCATACACTTTCTCTTAAACACTCTTAACTCTCTCTTAAACTTCTCAATACCTTTCCTATTCTCTAAAATCACATGGTATCAGAGCCAGGTTGGCTGTGGTATTGAGATTTCTTGTTCTTCAGCTTCAGATAAAAGTTATTTCTTGTGAGATTCTAAACAAAGTTCAAGCAAATCAAGATGGGAGGAAACAAGGTCATTACGGTTCCGATTTCACTCAAGGGTGGGGGAAACTACCTGTTGTGGTCTAGGCTTGTGAAGACAGCCATTGGGAGGCTAGGGTTATGGGATCACATCACAGATGGAGCTCCAGCACCTGTGGCCAGTGAGGAAGAAGGTGGAAGAGAGCTCGCGGTTGCTGATGGAAAGAAGTGGATTCAAGATGACTTGATGGTGCTATCTGTGCTGCAAGGATCACTTGAAGAACACCTCTTGGAAGCCTACAGCTACTGCGAGACTCCAAAACACCTGTGGGAGGTACTCCAAAAGACTTTTGGGAACATTACAAATCTGAGCCGTGTGTATGAGATCAAGAAAGCTATCAACACGCTGGTACAAGATGGAGAGGAGTTCACCAAGCATTTGGGCAAGTATAGATCGTTGTGGTCTGAGCTTGAATCGTTGAGGCCAAGCACTAATGATCAAGAGCTACTCACGGAGAGGAGGGAGCAGGATCAGGTGTTTGGATTGCTGTTGACGTTGGATCCTCCATTCAATGATGTGATCAAGCACATGTTGAGGATGCCAAATCTACCATCTATGGAGGAAGTGTGTGCGCAACTCCAAAAGGAGGAAGGGTCACTTGGACTCTTCGGAAGCAAGGGAGACTTAGCTCTAGCCAACAAGGCTGAGGAAGGAGCACAAGCTAACCGTGCAGCATACAAGACTGATGAGAGGAAGTATGGTGATGAGAGGAGGTTTGGAGGCAATTGTGATCACTGCAAGAGGTTGGGACACAAGAGGAGCCAGTGCTGGATCCTTCATCCCCATCTCAAACCGGCCAAGTTCAACAAAGACCGAGAAGCCAGAGCTAACCTGTCTACTGAAGCAAGTGAAGCCGGTCCATCAGGAGCAGGCTCAAGTGCACAAGTGGGTGAAAGCGCAGGAAAGGCAATGGCAACTCACTACACGGCCACAAAGAGTTTGGAGCATGAAGTGATTCGCAAATCTGACATTGATGCTCTCATCAAAGCTCTTAAGGAGTCTGGTACATTCGGAAATACTCTTGGTTACTCTTACACTGCTCATATGATGCCTAGGACTGAGAATAGGTTGATAGATATCATTGAGGAATTGAAACTGAGAAATGAATCACCTAGAACTCACCTAGCTAGGGGAATAAAACCATTGATTGTTGACTCTGGTGCATCTCATCACATGATTAGTGATGATAGCTTAATTAAAAACATAGAACCTGCTCATGGACATGTAATGATTGCAAATGGAGACAGAATTCCTATTAAAGGTGTAGGAGACTTAAAGCTATTTGATAAGAACTCTAAGGCATTTTACATGCCTGAATTCACTTCTAATCTCTTATCTGTTAAAAGATGTACCAATGATCTTCAATGCAATGTTATCTTTAGTCCTAACAATGTGACATTTCAGGATATTGAGAGCAATGAGTTGATTGGACAAGGAGTAACCAAGGGGGATCTTTATGTACTTGAGGATATTAACCCCATTTCTAGTTGTTTGCTGAGTTCTGTTTTAAGTAAAGGAGCATTATGGCACTCTAGGCTAGGACATCCACATGTTAGAGCCTTAAGCTTAATGTTACCAGGTGTCATGTTTAAAAATAATGATTGTGAGGCTTGTATCTTGGGAAAACATTGTAAGACTGTGTTTAAAAGATCTACTACTATCTATGATAAGTGTTTTGATCTTGTTCACTCTGATGTATGGACTGCTCCCTGCTTATCTAGAGATAATTACAAGTACTTTGTCACATTTATAGATGAAAAATCTAAATACACCTGGATAACACTCATTAGAACAAAGGATAGGGTTCTTGATGCATTTAAAAACTTCCAAGCTTATGTATCTAACCAGTATAAAGCCAAGATTAAGATTTTCAGGTCTGATAATGGTGGAGAATATACTGGTAATGCATTCAAGAGTCATCTAGCTCAACATGGGATCCTACATCAGACAAGTTGTCCATACACTCCTCAACAGAATGGTGTGGCTGAGAGAAAGAATAGACACCTGATGGAGGTGGCAAGGTCTATGATGTTTCACACAAGCGTGCCTAAAAGATTCTGGAGTGATGCTGTGATCTCGGCTTGTTATCTGATCAATAGGATACCAACCAAGATCTTGGAGGATCAGTCACCTTATGAAGTTCTAAACAGAAGCAAACCGGTGCTGGATCACTTGAGGGTCTTTGGATGCGTGTGCTTTGTACTTGTACCCGGGGAGCTAAGGAATAAGCTAGAAGCAAAGAGCACAAGAGCCATGTTTATTGGCTACTCAACATCACAAAAGGGATACAAATGCTATGATTCAGAAGCCAGGAGAGTTCTGGTGTCTAGAGATGTTAAGTTCTTGGAGGATAAGAGCTTTTATGGAGATAGAAAGTGGGAAGATCTTGAAGATTTGTCTCAACCATCTGATCGAGCTACAAGTCTCAGGCTGGTGCTGGAAGGACTTGGAATCAACATGTCCCAGGATCAGCAACCAACAAAGGCTAATGAAGCTGAAGAATCATCACACCATGATCATGAGGGGGGAAATGAGGCTGAGCCTGAAGATCATGAAGATCAAGACTCAGATGGTCATGATCAAGGTGTGATACAAAACGAGGAAGAACCCATTCAAGAAGTGGAACCAGATGAAGTAGAAGGAGAAGTGGTTCAGCCTACAGGGGTAGAGGTGGAACCAGTTCCATTAAGGAGAAGCACACGGTTGAAGAAGGATGCTTCCAACTGGGTAAACACGAGAGTGTACTACAATGCTCAAGCTGTGAAGCATCCCTCTCAAGCTGTGTGTTCCTTTGCCAGTTACCCAAAGGAACATTGCGCTTTCATTACAAGCTTAGATGAAAGTAGTGTACCAAGGTCATATGAAGAAGCAATGCTACATGAAGATTGGAAAGAATCAGTGGGTGATGAAGCTAATGCTATGATAAAGAATGACACTTGGTTTGAAAGTGAATTACCAAAGGGGAAGAAGGCAGTAACAAGCAAATGGATATTCACTATCAAGTATCTACCTGATGGAACTATTGAGAGAAAGAAGACTAGACTGGTGGCTAGAGGATACACTCAAACATATGGGGAAGACTACATTGATACCTTTGCTCCTGTTGCCAAGCTACATACTATAAGGATTGTATTGTCCCTTGCTGTGAATCTTGAGTGGGAGCTTTGGCAGATGGATGTAAAGAATGCCTTTCTTCAAGGAGAGCTAGAAGATGAAGTGTATATGCATCCCCCACCAGGTCTAGTGCATCTTGTGAAACCTGGAAATGTATTGAGACTCAAGAAGGCCATCTATGGATTAAAGCAATCTCCTAGAGCATGGTACAACAAATTGAGTACTACTTTAAACGGACGTGGGTTCAAGAAGTCTGAACTGGATCACACTCTCTTCACTCTCACTACACCCTCAGGTATCATTTGCCTACTTGTATATGTTGATGACATTATAATAACTGGTAGTGATAAGGCTGGTATAAAAGCCACAAAGGAGTTTTTGAAATCTGTGTTTGAAATCAAAGACTTAGGAGAAATGAAATACTTCCTTGGAATTGAGTTGTGTAGATCTAAGGAAGGATTATTCATTTCCCAAAGGAAGTATACACTTGATCTTTTGAAAGATGCAGGTATACAAGGAGATAAGACAGCAAAGATGCCTCTTGAAGATGGATACAAGATTCCACGTGAGGGGGAGGTTGAAGATAGCAAGGCCTTTCATGATCCAAAGCTATACAGGAAGCTGGTAGGGAAGCTCATCTATCTCACCATCACAAGACCAGACATATGCTTTGCTGTGAATCAAGTGAGCCAGCATATGCAAGTCCCAAAGGAACATCACTGGCGCATGGTGGAGAGACTCCTCTTGTATCTGAACGGGACATCAAGCCTTGGAGTATGGATGGGATGCAACAAGAGTACTGAAGTGGTGGGATATTGTGACGCTGATTGGGCAGGAGATAGAGCAGATAGAAGGTCCACAACCGGCTACTGCACATTCATTGGAGGGAACTTAGTAACTTGGAAGAGTAAGAAGCAGAAGGTGGTCTCATGCTCAAGTGCTGAAGCTGAATACCGAGCCATGCTAAAGCTGACTAATGAGCTTGTATGGATCAAAGGGATACTGAAGCACTTGGAAATTATTCAATCCACTCCAATGACCATGCATTGCGACAACCAGGCTGCTATACACATTGCAACTAACTCAGTCTTCCATGAGAGAACCAAGCATATTGAAGTTGATTGTCACAAGGTAAGGCAGATGATTGTCTTGGGAGTAATCTTGCCATGCTATACAAGGAGTGAGGATCAACTTGCGGATGTGTTCACGAAGGCTGCAAGACAGAAGACTATGGAGTCCATTCACATCAGATTGGGACTCATAGATCTTACACCAAGGAGCTGATCCCCTTAGCCATGAGTTCTTCACTCTTTTTCCCTCATCAAAGTTTTGTCCCAATGGGTTTTCTTTGGTGAGGTTTTTAATGAGGAAGATCTCATGGTTGTTCCAAGCTTAACTAAGATACTAAGTTAAGTTTGAGGGGGAGTGTTGAAATGAGTTGATCAATATGGGAGAAGATGGCTTAAGGAGTTGGGAATGAGATAGTGTGAAGGCAAAGAGAGGGAGAGCTTGGGAATGATCAGGCCGTACAAGGCCGTACCGGCCGTACCATCCGTACGGTCCGGATCAATCCAACACTCGACCAAGAAGAGGAGTTACCGCGTGAAAGGAGTAAACGGCCAAAGGGATTTACCTTAAGGGAGATGACCGTTTGGATGGATAGAGTGACTAAGCCTTATCCACACAGGCTGGAACAGGCTGTAAAGGCAAAAGGAACCTAGTCCAAGATGCCAAAAACGTGTGACAGCTTCCATTGGATCAAGTTTGAATTAAAGCAACCTTATCCTTGACCTCACATGCTTAGTCTCTCTAAAACCCTTGTATCTGATCCTATATATTGTAAACTCTGTCTTGATTAATAGACAACACGATTCCATGAGTCTCTCTCTCTAGTTCATCATGATAATCTCATACACTTTCTCTTAAACACTCTTAACTCTCTCTTAAACTTCTCAATACCTTTCCTATTCTCTAAAATCACAACACCTTCAGGTATTGTCGTTCTACTTGTATATGTAGATGACATCATTATAACAGGTAGTGATAAAGAAGAGATACAAGCCACTAAAGACTTTCTTAAATCTGTTTTTGAGATTAAAGACTTGGGAGAGATGAAATACTTCCTTGGGATTGAGATATGTAGATCCAAGGAAGGTTTGTTTCTATCCCAAAGAAAGTATACACTTGATCTGTTGAAAGATGCAGGTAAGCTTGATGGAAAGACGGCCAAGACTCCCTTGGAAGATGGATACAAGGTTCCACGTGAGGGGGAGATTGAAGACAGTCCACCATTCAAGGATGCAAAGCTTTATAGAAAGCTAGTGGGTAAGCTCATATACCTAACCATCACACGTCCTGATATTTGTTTTGCTGTGAATCAGGTGAGTCAGCATATGCAAATTCCAAAAGAACATCATTGGGGAATGGTGAACCGGCTCTTGATGTATCTTAATGGCTCAGCGGATCAAGGAGTGTGGATGGGGTGTAATGGGAGTACTGAAGTTGTAGGCTACTGTGATGCGGATTGGGCAGGAGATAGAGCAGATAGAAGGTCCACAACCGGCTACTGCACATTCATTGGAGGGAACTTAGTAACTTGGAAGAGTAAGAAGCAGAAGGTGGTCTCATGCTCAAGTGCTGAAGCTGAATACCGAGCCATGCTGAAGCTGACTAATGAGCTTGTATGGATCAAAGGGATACTGAAGCACTTGGAGATTATTCAATCCACTCCAATGACCATGCATTGCGACAACCAGGCTGCTATACACATTGCCACCAACTCAGTCTTCCATGAGAGAACCAAGCACATTGAAGTAGATTGTCACAAGGTGAGGCAAATGATTCTTCTTGGAGTCATCTTGCCATGTTACACGAGAAGTGAAGATCAGCTAGCAGATGTGTTCACAAAGGCAGCAAGGCAGAAGACAATTGAGTCCATTCATAGCCGGCTAGGACTCATTGATCTCACAAGAAGGAGCTAAGCCCTTAGCTATGAGGTCTTTACTCTTTTTCCCTTATCAAAGTTTTGTCCCAATGGGTTTTGTTTGGTAAGGTTTTTAATGAGGAAGATCTCATGGCTATCCAAGCTTAGACTTTCACAAAGCTAAGCTTGAGGGGGAGTGTTGAGATGAGTTGAGTATATGTGGAGCAAGTGAGGAGTTGAGACTAAGGAGATGAGTTGAATCTTGGGAAGGTTTGGGTAAGGTCCGTACTGTCCGTACATGACCGTACCATCCGTACACATGGAGATGAGTAAAACATTGACAAGAGTAAAGAAGTTACTTGGGGTAACTTATGGGAAGGGAAGGAACTTACCTGGATGGATCAGACCGTTGAGGGATAAGGAAGAGCGCGCCTTGACAGGCTGGAACAGCTGGAAAGGCAAGAGCATCTCGGTCCAAGATGCTAGATACTCCGCGCATGTGGAGAAGCTAATTGGCTAGTTCAAATGAGCTTATCCTTTCCACATTGACCTCACATGCTTTAGTCTTCTCTGGATTTCGAAAACCCTTGTATGCTCACACTATATATTGTAACTCATGCTCTTAATAAAAGATTAGACAGTTCTTGACACCAAAACACTCTCTTAGACTCAAAGGCTCTCAATCATGATCATACACTAAACTCTTAGCTAAACTCGTTCTAAATCACCTCTAGACTCTTTCTAATCTCTTTCTTTCCTTATATCAAACTCAGATTCTCTAAAACTTATAGGAGAGACCAAGATCTGTCTGAAGAAGAGTACAAGAAGTGTTGATGATGAGCAAGAAGAGTGGGTTCTATCTTGCATCACATGAGGGCCATGATCCAGAGTCTTTTGTTGAGATGAGTTGAGTATATGTGGAGCAAGTGAGGAGTTGAGACTAAGGAGATGAGTTGAATCTTGGGAAGGTTTGGGTAAGGTCCGTACTGTCCGTACATGACCGTACCATCCGTACACATGGAGATGAGTAAAACATTGACCAGAGTAAAGAAGTTACTTGGGGTAACTTATGGGAAGGGAAGGAACTTACCTGGATGGATCAGACCGTTGAGGGATAAGGAGGAGCGCGCCTTGACAGGCTGGAACAGCTGGAAAGGCAAGAGCATCTCGGTCCAAGATGCTAGATACTCCGCGCATGTGGAGAAGCTAATTGGCTAGTTCAAATGAGCTTATCCTTTCCACATTGACCTCACATGCTTCAGTCTTCTCTGGATTTCGAAAACCCTTGTATGCTCACACTATATATTGTAACTCATGCTCTTAATAAAAGATTAGACAGTTCTTGACACCAAAACACTCTCTTAGACTCAAAGGCTCTCAATCATGATCATACACTAAACTCTTAGCTAAACTCGTTCTAAATCACCTCTAGACTCTTTCTAATCTCTTTCTTTCCTTATATCAAACTCAGATTCTCTAAAACTTATATGGTATCAGAGCCAGGTTCATCATAATCTGGGTTTGAGTACTAGAACACTCAAGAACACACTAGCCACTTAGCTTTCATCCGGGTGATTCTGAAATGGAAAGCAACAAGGCAGTGGTTCCGGTTACTCTCAAGGGGGGTAACTACCTTTTGTGGTCTGGTTTGGTGAAGACAGCAGTGGGGAGTAAGGGTTTATGGGGACACATCACACAGAGTGAAGCCCCAAAGTGAGATTTTTAGTAATGTTTAGAGTAATCTGAGTGTTTAGGAAAGACTAGAATCGATTTAGAGAAGATTAGAGAATGAAATGAGATTATGAGTCTAATATGGAACCATTGATCTTAAAGACTAAGAGAAAGACTCAAAACTTGCTTGATTGTATTAATGAGAGTGTTTACAACTTTATAAGAGAAGAGACTAGGGTTTTCGTAGCTTAAGAGGATAAGGTAAGCATGTGGAGTCAATGGCCATTTCAAACTTGTCCAATGAGGTGAGCCGCGCGTGTGAGCCTTCATTAGCTGGCTCAACCTTTTGCTTTTCCGTGTCCAGCTGTGCCAGCCTGTCCAAGACTCTCCCTTATCCTTTCCAACGGTCTGATCCACTCACAAAGGCCAAGGTAACTTCTCCTCTTTACTTAAGTAACTTGGATAACTTATGGTGAGGTTTGGTTGAGCTTTGGTCGATCCTATCTTGTACGGCCTGTCCTGTCATGTACGGCCATGTACGGCCTTGTACGGACAGGCTGATCCCAAAGCTCCCAAACCTTCCTATCCTTCCTCTTCTTCATTCTACTCAACCCTCATCTCCATTCTTCACTTGACACTCTTCATCTCAACACTCCCCCTCAAGCTTAGCTTTGTGAAAGACTAAGCTTGGACAGCCATGAGATCTTCCTCATTAAAAACCTCACTAAGGAAAACCCATTGGGACAAAACCTTAATGAGGGAAAAAGAGTAAAGATCTCATGACTAAGGGGATCAGCTGCTTCTCTTCCCAAGATCAATGAGGCCCAATCTGATATGAATGGACTCCATTGTCTTTTGCCTTGCAGCCTTGGTGAATACATCAGCCAACTGATCTTCACTCCTAGTATAACATGGCAAGATGACTCCTAGGACAATCATCTGCCTCACCTTGTGGCAATCAACCTCAATGTGCTTTGTTCTCTCATGGAACACCGAGTTGGAGGCTATGTGAATGGCGGCCTGGTTGTCACAATGCATTGTCATTGGAGTGTCTTGTGCTATCTCCAAATGCTTCAAGATGCCCTTGATCCAAACTAGCTCGTTTGTAAGCTTCAGCATGGCTCTATATTCAGCTTCTGCACTAGAGCATGACACCACCTTCTGTTTCTTACTCTTCCAAGTCACCAAGTTGCCTCCAATGAATGTGCAATAGCCGGTTGTTGATCTTCTGTCAGCTCTATCACCTGCCCAATCAGCATCACAATAGCCCACCACTTCTGTGCTTCCATTGCACCCCATCCATACACCTTGATCCGGCGAGCCATTTAGATACATCAGCAGCCTCTCCACCATACGCCAATGATGTTCCTTGGGAAGCTGCATGTGTTGACTCACCTGATTCACAGCAAAGCATATATCAGGTCTTGTGATGGTTAGATAAATCAATTTGCCAACAAGTTTTCTATAGAGTTTAGGATCATGAAATGGCTTGCTGTCTTCAATCTCCCCCTCTCTTGGTACTTTGTAGCCATCTTCCATTGGCATCCTTGCTGTCTTGCCTCCATAAGCACCTGCACCTTTCAAAAGATCAAGTGTATACTTCCTTTGGGACATGAACAAACCTTCCTTGGATCTACAAATCTCAATTCCAAGAAAGTATTTCATTTCTCCCAAGTCTTTTATTTCAAACATAGACTTTAGAAACTCCTTGGTTGCTTTGATACCTTCCTTATCACTTCCTGTGATAATGATATCATCCACATACACAAGGAGAGCAACCATACCTGAGGGAGTAGTGAGGGTAAAGAGAGTATGGTCCAATTCAGACTTCTTAAAACCTCGGCTGTTTAGAGTTGTGCTCAACTTGTTGTACCATGCCCTTGGTGATTGCTTCAACCCATAGATAGCCTTCTTTAGCCTCAGTACATTCCCTCTCTTCACTAGATGTTCAAGACCTGGTGGAGGATACATGTAGACTTCATCCTCAAGTTCTCCTTGTAAGAATGCATTCTTCACATCCATTTGCCACAATCCCCATCCAAGGTTAACTGCCAAGCTTAGTACAATTCTAATGGTGTGTAACTTGGCTACTGGTGCAAATGTCTCAATGTAATCCTCTCCATATGTTTGAGTGAACCCTCTTGCTACTAATCTAGTCTTCTTCCTCTCAATCTGTCCATCAGCTTTGTATTTGATTGTGAAGATCCATTTACTAGATACTGCCTTCTTCCCTTTTGGTAGTTCACTTTCAAACCATGTATCATTCTTTATCATAGCTCCTGCCTCAGCTCCTACTGATTCCTTCCATTCCTTATCCTCCATTGCCTCTTCATAGCTTCTTGGAATGTGATTCTCATCTAAGTTTACCATGAATGCACCATGTGCTTCTGGATATTGAGAGAAAGAGCACACGGCCTGAGTAGGATGCTTCACAGCTTGAGCATTGTAGTACACTCTCGTGTTTACCCAACTGGAAGGATCCTTTCTCAGCCTTGTACTTCTTCTCAACACTGGCCCTTCTTGTGCCGGTAACTCCATGTCTTGTACACCTTCTTGTGTACTTTCTTCTCTTGGCTGACTTGCTTCAGCTCCTTCATCCCTTAGCTGACTTGCTTCAGCTCCTTCTTGTTGATCATTTGACTCCACAGCTTGATCATGAGAACCAGAACTCTCTTCATGACTTTGAGTTTGAGTTTCTGTTCCATTCCCCCCCTCATGTTCAAGGTTGGACGTCTGATGATTCGGTATTGGTGTAGTGCCTCTTACTTCTTGCTGTTCTTGATCCATATTGATTCCAAGTCCTTCTAGTATTATCCTCAAGGTTGCAGCTCTATCTGAAGTGAGATCTTTCAAATCTTCTTGAATCTGCTCCTCATAATATCCTTTTTCTTCCACAAACTTCACTTCTCTAGATACTAACACTCTCCTTGTGTTAGGATCATAGCACTTGTATCCTTTCTGACTTGATGAGTATCCAACAAACATTGCCTTGGAGCTCCTAGCTTCAAGCTTGTTTCTTAATTCTCCCGGTACCATCACAAAACACAAACACCCAAAGATCTTCATATGTTCCAAAGAGGGCTTGTATCGGTTCAATACCTCAAATGGTGATAACCCTTGCAGGATCAGAGTTGGTGTTCTGTTGATGAGATAACAAGCTGTAGTGACTGCATCACTCCAGAACTTCTTGGGTACATTGGTTTGAAACATCATGGACCTGGCCACTTCCATCAGATGCCTATTCTTTCTCTCAGCCACACCATTCTGTTGTGGAGTATAGGGACAACTTGTCTGATGTAGGATTCCATGCTGAGATAGGTGGAGCTTGAATGCTTGTCCCGTGTACTCTCCTCCATTATCTGACCTGAAAATCTTTATCTTGGCATTATAATGGTTAGTCACATATGATTGAAAGTTCTTAAATGCATCAAGTACCCTATCTTTGGTTGGAATTAAGGTTAACCAGGTGTATTTGGATTTTTCATCAATGAAGGTTACATAATACTTTTGATTGTCTCTAGATAAGCAAGGAGCAGTCCAAACATCAGAATGAATCAAATCAAAACACTTCTCATAAACCGTAGTAGATTTAGTAAAGACAGTCTTACAATGCTTGCCTAAAATACAAGCTTCACAATCATTATTCTCAAAGGAAACACCTGGCAACATCAGTTTTAAAGCCTTATTATGAGGGTGTCCTAATCTAGCATGCCACAATGCATTTTTACTTAAACTAGAACCGGAAACAGAAGTAAACGAGCAGCTATAACTAGAAACAGGAGCAAGATCTTCAAGTAAATACAATTCTCCTTTAGTCACTCCCTTTCCAATCATTTTGCTGCTTTTAATATCCTGAAACTTCACATCATTAGGACTGAATATGACATTACATTGCAAATCAGTAGCACATTTCTTAACAGATAACAAGTTTGAAGTAAATTCAGGCATATAAAAAGCTTTAGTTTCCTTATCAAACAGTTTAAGACTTCCTATTCCTCTAATAGGTATCTTATCTCCATTAGCTATCATCACATTTCCATTCATTGGTACAATGTTTTTAATCAAACTAGTGTCACTTATCATATGATGAGATGCACCAGAATCAACTACTAAAGGCTTAATGGCATGTGAACTAGCAATATGAGCAAGGATACTAGATGGTTTGAATGCATGATCATTCCTAGCAAGACTAGCCGTTCTAGATTGGTTGATTATCTCTATCACACTTTCATGCATCCTATCAATTCTAGTTGGATTCTCATCATTCCCTATAGCCCTAGCCCCAAAGGAATACCCAAAAATGTTACCATGCTCCTTGAAGAGCTTAATGAGAGCATCCAGGTCGGATTTCCTTAGATACTCTTGATCATAGTTCCCACGGTTGCTTGGGGCTCCAGTGTAGGCTACAAGAGACCTCCCATCACCTGCTTCACGCCCATCTATCTCCTTCCCTTTGCTAGTACCTGCTCCACTTGCGCTTGCTCCATCTGAGACATTAGCCCTTGCCTCTCTGTCCTTCATAAACTTTGCTGGCTTGAGATGGGGATGGAGTATCCAGCATTGGCTCTTCTTGTGGCCATGCTTCTTGCAGTGATCACAGTTCCCATTGAACCTCCTCTCATCATACTTCCCATGCGCAGCCTTGTGTGCCTGTGGAGCTTCCCCTCCCTCCTCTTGAGTTGCTTGATTCACGAGAGATAGCTCTCCTTTCTTTCCAAACAACCCAATAGAGCCTTGTTCCTTCTGAATCCTTGCGCACACTTCTTCAAGATCAGGTAGTGTGTCCTCTCTAAGCAAGTGTTGGATAAGACCATTGTAAGCCGGATTCATGGTGAGGAGTAGCCCAAAGACCTTATCTTGCTCTCTTCTTTTGTTGAGCTCATCTGCATCTGTAGTACTTGGCCTCAACATCTCCAGCTCGGACCAGAGTGTTCTGAACCTCCCTAGATGCTTGGTGAACTCCATATCCTCTTGTACCAAGTTGTTTATAGCCTGCTTCACTTCAAACACACGGCTTAGGTTTGATGTATTCCCATACACCTTCTTCAACGTATCCCACAGCTCTTTAGCTGATTCACAGTAGCTGTATGCATCTAGAATCGCCGGCTCAAGTGAAGCATGCAGCACTGACATCACCAACATGTCCTCCTGATGCCACTTCTCTTCCGCTTTGCTTGCGGCTTCTCCTTCAGTTTCTCCTTGGGTGATGAGCTTTGGAGCTTCTCCTGGCGTGATGTGCTTCCAAAGCCCTTTGCTTCCCACTGTGGTTCTCACCATCCGAGACCACACCAAGTAGTTGGTTCCCTTGAAGCAAACCGCTACCTTCATGTTCATGTTCATACCACTTTCCATGATGAACTATGACTTCTCTAGACTTCAAAAACTGGATCTTGGGTTAAGAGACTTGTAAGAACACTCACTGCCTCGGTCTTCAACCTCACAGCTTCAGCAACACACTAAGAACTAGTCTTTGAACTCGGACAATACCCGGAACTTCCCAAGAACACAAGAACACCAACCAAGCTCTTTAAAGCTTCAATCTTGAATCTCCAAAGAGCCTAACACGAACTCAGGTTTTCACTAACCTGGCTCTGATACCATGAGATTTTTAGTAATGTTTAGAGTAATCTGAGTGTTTAGGAAAGACTAGAATCGATTTAGAGAAGATTAGAGAATGAAATGAGATTATGAGTCTAATATGGAACCATTGATCTTAAAGACTAAGAGAAAGACTCAAAACTTGCTTGATTGTATTAATGAGAGTGTTTACAACTTTATAAGAGAAGAGACTAGGGTTTTCGTAGCTTAAGAGGATAAGGTAAGCATGTGGAGTCAATGGCCATTTCAAACTTGTCCAATGAGGTGAGCCGCGCGTGTGAGCCTTCATTAGCTGGCTCAACCTTTTGCTTTTCCGTGTCCAGCTGTGCCAGCCTGTCCAAGACTCTCCCTTATCCTTTCCAACGGTCTGATCCACTCACAAAGGCCAAGGTAACTTCTCCTCTTTACTTAAGTAACTTGGATAACTTATGGTGAGGTTTGGTTGAGCTTTGGTCGATCCTATCTTGTACGGCCTGTCCTGTCATGTACGGCCATGTACGGCCTTGTACGGACAGGCTGATCCCAAAGCTCCCAAACCTTCCTATCCTTCCTCTTCTTCATTCTACTCAACCCTCATCTCCATTCTTCACTTGACACTCTTCATCTCAACACAAAGCTCATTACTTATGAAGGCGACAAGGAGATTGTCGAGTGCGATGAAGAGAAGTGGGAGCAAGATGATCAGCTGGTGATGTCTATACTCCAACGGTCTCTTGAAGTGTCTATCCTGGAGGCATACAGCTACTGTGAGACAGCAAAGGATCTTTGGGACACGCTAAAGAAGGTTTATGGTAACATCTCAAACTTGAGCCGTGTGTTTGAAGTGAAACGTGCTATCAACAGCTTGACACAGGAGGACATGGAGTTTACTAAGCACCTTGGGAGGTTCAGAGCCTTGTGGTCTGAACTGGAGATGCTGAGGCCAGGCACAACCAACCTAGATGAGCTGGCTGAGAGACGCGAGCAGGACAAGGTGTTTGGGTTGCTGCTCACGCTGAATCCAAGCTACAACAGTCTCATCAAACACATTCTGAGGTCCGGGAAGTTACCTGACCTTGAGGAAGTGTGTGCACAAGTTCAGAAGGAGGAAGGTTCTATCGGTCTCTTTGGAGGGAAAGGAGAGATCACACTTGCAAACCAAGCTGAGGTTCCGCAAGCAAACCGTGCGAGCTCTAACCAGTATGATGCAAAGAAGTTCATGGGAAATTGTGATCATTGCAAGAGACAAGGTCACAAGAAGAACCAGTGCTGGATCTTACATCCTCATCTGAAGCCGGCCAAGTTCTCAAGAGAGAAAGATGGGAGAGCCAATGTCTCGTATGCTGGAAGTGAGCCGGGAAGTTCAAGTGTGGCTGGAAGCTCAGGCCAAGCTGGAGAGGGCGGGACACGTGAGCCTGGAGATAGCAAGGCCCTGGTGACTTACACACCTCAGCCGAGCCTTCAGAACAACCGTGAGAACGAGTACCTAAGGAGATCAGACCTTGACTCCCTCATCAAAATGCTAAAGGAGAATGGTAACACACTTGGTACTCTTGGTTACTCCTTTGGTGCACTATATGAATCGTGTAGTATTGCTAGAGAACCTGATCATTCAAGCATTGTTTATAAACCTACTAGCATACTAGGACAGTCTCATATTGCTCACAATCTGTTTAAACCATTGGTAGTTGATTCAGGAGCATCTCATCATATGATTAGTGATACTAGTTTGATTAGAGACATTGAACCTACAAATGGACATGTCATGATTGCAAATGGAGATAAAATCCCAATTAGAGGAATTGGCAAGCTAAAATTGTTTGATAAAGACTCTAAAGCATTTTATATGCCTGACTTCACATCAAATCTATTATCTGTAAAGAAGTGTACTACAGACCTTAATTGCAATGTTATATTCAGTCCTAATGAGGTGAAGTTTCAGGATATTGAGAGCAGCCAATTGATTGGAAAAGGAGTTACCAAGGGAGATTTATATTTACTTGAAGAACTAGCTCCTGTTTCTGATCACTTCTGCTCATTTACTTCTGCTTCTATGATGAATAAAAATGCATTGTGGCATGCTAGACTAGGTCATCCCCATGTTAGAGCTTTAAACTTAATGTTACCAGGTGTGGTATTTGAAAATAAGGATTGTGAAGCTTGCATTTTAGGCAAGCATTGTAAAACTGTGTTTCCCATTTCATCTACTGTTTATGACAAGTGCTTTGATCTAATTCACTCAGATGTTTGGACTGCTCCTTGCTTGTCTAGGGATAGTTTTAAATACTTTGTCACATTCATAGATGAAAAATCGAAATACACCTGGATAACACTTATTCAAACCAAAGATAGGGTGCTTGAAGCTTTTAAAAATTTTCAAAACTATGTGACTAACCATTACAATGCCAAGATTAAAATTTTGAGATCAGATAATGGTGGGGAATACACTGGTCAAGCCTTCAAGCAACATCTAGCACAACATGGGATACTACACCAAACGAGTTGTCCTTATACTCCTCAGCAAAATGGAGTGGCTGAGAGAAAGAATAGGCATCTCATGGAGGTGGCAAGGTCAATGATGTTTCAAGCAAATGTCCCTAAGAGGTTTTGGAGTGATGCTGTGGCTACATCTTGTTATCTAATCAACCGGATCCCAACTAAGATTCTACATGATCAGTCCCCTTTTGAAGCCTTGAACAAGTACAAGCCATCATTGGAACATATGCGAATCTTTGGATGTCTATGCTTTGTCCTTAGGCCAAAAGAGTTGAGAAACAAGCTTGAAGCAACCAGCACAAGAGCTATGTTTGTTGGCTACTCTACTACTCAAAAGGGTTACAAGTGCTATGATCCTACTACTCGAAGAGTTCTAGTCTCTAGAGATGTAAAGTTCATTGAAGCTAAGGGGTTCTATGAGGAAAAGAATCAAGATGAGCTGCTAGAATTGACAAGAGAGTCAGATAGAGCGGCCAGCCTTAGAAGTATTCTAGAGGGGCTTGGGATACATACTACCCAGGATCCGAAGGAGAGACGCAGTACAACAACCACACAACCTACCGAGGCAACAAACTTAGATCATGGGGGGGAAAACACACCTGAACCAGCTGAAGTACATGTTGAAAGCCATGATCAAGAAGGCTCAGGTGATCATGATCAAAGTATGATGCAGGAAGATAGGGAGGTACCAAGCCAAGATCAAGAGGAGGAAACTAATGCAACTACAACTGAAACTACAACTGAACCTGAAACAGAGCCGGCGGTGCAGCCATTGAGAAGAAGCACCAGATTGAGAAAGGATAGTTCCAACTGGGTAAACACGAGAGTGTACTACAATGCCCAGGCTGTGGAACATCCTTCTCAAGCTGTGTGTTCCTTTGCTCATTATCCAGAAGAACATTGTGCCTTTATGGTAAGCTTAGATGAGAGCCATGTACCAAAGTCATATGAGGAAGCCATGAAGGACAAGGAGTGGAGGGAATCAGTGGGAGCTGAATCCAATGCAATGATCAAGAATGACACTTGGTATGAGAGTGAGTTACCTAAAGGAAAGAGAGCAGTGTCTAGTAGATGGATCTTCACAATCAAGTACCAAGCAAATGGACAGATTGATAGAAAGAAGACTCGCTTGGTTGCAAGAGGATTCACTCAAACATATGGAGAGGATTATATAGACACATTTGCGCCAGTTGCTAAGCTACATACCATCAGGATTGTCCTATCACTTGCGGTGAATCTTGAGTGGGGCTTGTGGCAAATGGATGTAAAGAATGCATTCCTACAAGGAGAACTAGAAGATGAAGTGTATATGTTACCTCCTCCTGGTCTAGAGCACTTGGTGAAGAAAGGGAATGTTCTCAGACTAAAGAAAGCTATCTATGGTCTGAAACAATCACCAAGGGCATGGTACAACAAGTTGAGCACAACTCTGAATGGAAGAGGCTTTAGGAAGTCAGAGCTTGATCATACTCTCTTTACACTCAACACACCTTCAGGTATTGTCGTTCTACTTGTATATGTAGATGACATCATTATAACAGGTAGTGATAAAGAAGAGATACAAGCCACTAAAGACTTTCTTAAATCTGTTTTTGAGATTAAAGACTTGGGAGAGATGAAATACTTCCTTGGGATTGAGATATGTAGATCCAAGGAAGGTTTGTTTCTATCCCAAAGAAAGTATACACTTGATCTGTTGAAAGATGCAGGTAAGCTTGATGGAAAGACGGCCAAGACTCCCTTGGAAGATGGATACAAGGTTCCACGTGAGGGGGAGATTGAAGACAGTCCACCATTCAAGGATGCAAAGCTTTATAGAAAGCTAGTGGGTAAGCTCATATACCTAACCATCACACGTCCTGATATTTGTTTTGCTGTGAATCAGGTGAGTCAGCATATGCAAATTCCAAAAGAACATCATTGGGGAATGGTGAACCGGCTCTTGATGTATCTTAATGTTGAGATGAAGACCCAAGAGGCTGAGACAGTAACTTTAGAGTTTTACTGTGGTAACTTTCTTTTAACCACAGTAACTACTTGGGGAAGTTATCTGATGGGATGAGGAGGTAACTTAATGAGGAGAAGAGAGGAAATTCGACCTAAGGGGATAAGGAAGGATAAGGGAGCACTTTGACAGCCTGTATGATGCTGGAAAGGAGAGGATGCTTTTTACTAGTGCAAGCATGTGAGAAAGCACAGCCAAGTGATTCAAAAAGAGTTCCAGCCTGTCCATTTGACTCCACATGCTTATACATTTCGAAAACCCTTGTTGCTCTCTCTATTAATACTTGTAAACCTCATCAGTTATTAATTAATGGAGTTTTGAGTCTATCTCTCTCTAGAATCTCTCTATTCTCTCTAAACTTTACTCTAATCTTCTCTGATTATTATTAAACACACTCTAAAACACAAAAGTGTTTATGGTATCAGAGCCAGGTTGCTCAAAAGGGGATGAGTGTGTGATTTGTTTTTCGCAAATTTAGGTTCTTTCTTGGTGTTCTTGAGTGTTCTTGGTGTTCTTGAGTGTTCTTGGTGTTCTTGAGTGTTCTTGGTGATTCTGGGTTGTGTTCTTTTGTCACTAGTCTCGTCTGGATCATTCTGATGGAAACAAACAATCTAGACATGGAGAAGAAGCACAGATCTAGTACAATCATGGAGCTTGAAGAAGAGAGAGATGGCGATTGGTCAAGATGGGCAAAGAGAGCTTTGGAAAGCTGTGGGTTATGGTGTGGTCATGTAAAGGGGAAGCCTTTAGTGGAAATGGCTACTGAAGAAGGTCAGACAAGGAATCTGAAAGGTGAAGATGAAGCTGATCAAGAAACCACTTTGGAGAGTGGGATTGAAGAAGCTTATGTAGAAAGGTCCAAACTTGTGAAGGTCAGTGGAGACAAGAGAGTGATCCGCGGCTTGAGACAAGGAAAGGATGAGTTGTATCAGCTTGTGGGAAGGCTGAAAGAAGGATGGATGGAGCTGGATGTGCTGAGACCAAGCACATCTGATCCGAGAGTTATTAAAGAAAGGAGGAAACAAGATGTGTTCTTTAGCTTTCTTGTGAAGGAGATATGGTTTCTGGTTCTTCATGCGTGTGATGTGTGGGAAGAGGACAAGAGTTCAAACCAGTGGAAAGGTGGTACAAGCTGTAAGAAGGGAAGGCTGAGAAAGCTTTCTAGAGTGTGGCTTAAGATGGGAAAGGCGTGGAAGAAGGACAGGGAGTCTGGGTATCTAACTGATAGGATGAGCTTGAAGATGATCAAGGAGGTGGCTCAACAAGTGGTAAGAGGAGAGTGTTCTTACTCTGCCTATATGAGTAACTCAGTGGAGGACAGTATGGTTATGAAGGGGCAAGAGATCAAAGGAGCAGATGATCCTATCACAAAGGAAGAATGGGATGAGTTTGTCAAGTATGTGTATGCTTTGGCTACGACCCGGAGACAAGGTGCTCCTGCCTTAGCATCCATGTCCAAACCCATCATCATTGATTCTGGAGCAACACATCATATGATCAGTGATAAAAGTCTGATAAGTGGAGTCAAGGCTGCAACAGGGAGTGTTATGATAGCTAATGGTGCTAGGATCCCAATAGAAGGCGTGGGAAACCTCAAGCTGTTTGAGAAGAGCTCACCTGCGTTCTATTTGCCTCAGTTCACTTCAAATCTGATATCAGTGAAGAAGGCCACAGTTGATCTTGATTGTCAAGTAGTATTCAGGCCAAATGAAGTTGAGTTTCAAGATTTGAAGACTGGGAGAGTTATTGGTAGAGGAGACAGCAAGAATCAGTTATATCATCTCCAAACAGCTAAGACCTCTAACCCTATTGATTCTGTATGCTTGAGTAGTAATGCTGATAGGTGTGAGAGTACTACTTGGCATGCTAGATTAGGACATCCTCATGCTCGTGCAATTGAATTGATTATGCCTAATATGTCATTCAATCACTTGGAATGTGAAGCTTGCATCTTAGGGAAGCATTGTAGAACTGTTTTTCCTACATCAGAGACCATATATGCAAATTGCTTTGATCTTGTTCATTCTGATGTGTGGACAGCCCCTTGTATGTCTAGAGAAAACCAGAAGTACTTTGTGACATTCATAGATGAGAAGTCTAAGTATACATGGATCACATTGCTGCCATCTAAGGATAGAGTGTTTGAGGCTTTTGTCAACTTCCAAGCATATGTAACTAACCATTACAATGCTACTGTGAAGGTACTACGGTCTGATAATGGAGGAGAATACACCAGTCATGCCTTCAAGAGTCACTTGGCTAAACATGGGATAGTGCATCAAACCAGTTGTCCTTACACACCACAGCAGAATGGGGTAGCTGAGAGGAAGAATAGGCATCTGATGGAGGTGGCTAGATCCATGATGTATCATGCAAATGTTCCAAAGAGGTTTTGGGGTGATGCTGTTCAGACTGCATGCTATCTTATCAATCGGATTCCAACTAAGGTATTGAAGAATCTGTCTCCTTTTGAGGTGCTGAACAAGAGCAAGCCATACATAGATCATCTGCGTGTCTTTGGATGTCTATGTTATGTCTGGGTTCCAGGAGAACAGAGAAACAAGTTGGAGGCAAAGAGCACTAAAGCAATGCTCATTGGATACTCAGTAACTCAGAAGGGGTACAAGTGCTATGATCCAGCAACCAGGAGAGTGCTGGTGTCTAGAGATGTTAAGTTCATAGAGACAAAGGGGTATTATGAAGAAAAGAATTGGGAAGACTTGGAAGATCTGTCTCAAGAACCAAGAAACATGGCAGAGAATCTGAGGAACATCTTGGAAAGGCTTGGGGTAAACATGTCCCAAGATAAGGTTAGAGAAGTTGAAAGAACAACTCCCCTTGATCATGAGGGGGGAATGGAGTCTGAATCAAGAGTGCAAGAGCAGCACCAAGAGGATTCAGGTCATCATGATCAAGAGGTGACACAAGAAGTAGAGAATGTTCCTCAGGTCGGTGTGAATGAGCAGGGAGAGGTTCATGATCCAGAGGAGGTGAGTGAGACAGAAACAGAGGTTCAAGCAGAGGTTCAAGCTGAGGATCAGGTTCAGGTTTTGCGAAGGAGCACAAGGATAAAGAGGGATGCTTCCAACTGGGTAAACACGAGAGTGTACTACAATGCCCAGGCTGTGGAGCATCCTTCTCAAGCCGTATGTTCCTTTGCAGAATATCCAGAAGAGCACATGGTGTTTATGTGTAACTTGGATGAGAATGAGATACCAAGATCTTATGAAGAAGCTATGAAGCACAAGGTTTGGAGAGATTCAGTAGGAGATGAAAGGGATGCAATGATCAGGAATGATACTTGGTATGAGAGTGAGTTACCTAAAGGGAAGAAGGCAGTTTCAAGCAGATGGATCTTCACCATCAAGTATCTTGCAAATGGGGAGATAGATAGGCGCAAGACTAGGCTAGTTGCAAGAGGATTTACACAGACTTATGGGGAAGATTACATTGATACTTTTGCACCAGTGGCCAAGCTTCACACAATTCGAATTGTGTTATCCATTGCAACAAACTTGGAGTGGGATTTGTGGCAAATGGATGTGAAGAATGCTTTCTTGCAAGGTGAACTTGAAGATGAAGTATACATGCATCCACCTCCTGGTCTTGAGCATCTAGTAAAGCCAGGGAATGTTTTGAGATTGAAAAAAGCAATATATGGGTTGAAGCAGTCACCTAGAGCTTGGTACAGGAAGCTGAGTACAACACTCAATGGGAGAGGCTTTAGGAAGTCTGAACTAGATCACACTCTCTTCACCTTGACAGGACCTTCAGGGAGCATTGTGATTCTAGTATATGTGGATGATTTGATTATCACAGGAAGTGATAAGGCAGGGATTCAGGCCACTAAGGAGTTTCTCAAATCTGTGTTTGACATCAAGGATTTGGGAGAGATGAAGTATTTTCTGGGCATTGAGATATGCAGATCAAAGGAGGGTTTGTTTATGTCTCAAAGGAAGTATACTATGGATATGTTGAAGGAGACTGATGTGCTTGGAGGAAAGATAGCCAAGACACCTCTCGAGGAGGGATATAAGGTTCTGCGTGAGGGGGAGGTTGAAGAGAAGCAGCTGTTTGAGGATCCTAAGCTATACAGGAAGATGGTTGGCAAGCTGATCTACTTGACCATCACTAGGCCAGATATATGCTTTGCGGTGAATCAAGTGAGTCAACATATGCAGGCGCCAAAGGTCCATCATTGGAAGATGGTTGATAGGATACTGAGGTATTTGAGTGGCACGTCTGGTCAAGGAGTTTGGATGGGTTGTAATGGCAGTACAGAAGTGGTTGGATATTGTGATGCTGATTGGGCAGGAGATAGAGTGGACAGGAGATCAACTACTGGGTATTGTACATTCATTGGAGGGAACTTGGTCACTTGGAAGAGTAAGAAGCAGAAGGTTATCTCCTGTTCAAGTGCTGAAGCTGAGTATAGAGCCATGTTGAAGCTGACAAACGAGTTGGTGTGGATCAAGGGGATCTTGAAGCATTTGGAGATTGAGCAGAGTACTCCTATGACAATGCATTGTGACAATCAAGCAGCTATCCACATTGCTTCTAACTCAGTCTTTCATGAGAGGACGAAGCATATAGAAGTTGATTGCCACAAGGTGAGGCAGATGATTATACTTGGAGTGATATTGCCATGTTATACAAGAAGTGAAGATCAGCTTGCAGATGTGTTTACTAAAGCAGCGAGATTAAAGACAATGGAGTCCATACTATCAAGACTTGGACTCATTGATCTTACTCCTAGGAGCTGAGCCCCTCAACCATGGAGTCTCCACTCTTTTTCCCTCATCAAGGTTTTATCCCATTGGGTTTTCTTTGATGAGGTTTTTAATGAGGGAGGTCTTCATGGTTTCCAAGCTTGACTTGTTCTACATGGTCAAGCTTGAGGGGGAGTGTTGAGATGAAGACCCAAGAGGCTGAGACAGTAACTTTAGAGTTTTACTGTGGTAACTTTCTTTTAACCACAGTAACTACTTGGGGAAGTTATCTGATGGGATGAGGAGGTAACTTAATGAGGAGAAGAGAGGAAATTCGACCTAAGGGGATAAGGAAGGATAAGGGAGCACTTTGACAGCCTGTATGATGCTGGAAAGGAGAGGATGCTTTTTACTAGTGCAAGCATGTGAGAAAGCACAGCCAAGTGATTCAAAAGGAGTTCCAGCCTGTCCATTTGACTCCACATGCTTATACATTTCGAAAACCCTTGTTGCTCTCTCTATTAATACTTGTAAACCTCATCAGTTATTAATTAATGGAGTTTTGAGTCTATCTCTCTCTAGAATCTCTCTATTCTCTCTAAACTTTACTCTAATCTTCTCTGATTATTATTAAACACACTCTAAAACACAAAAGTGTTTACTTAATGGCTCAGCGGATCAAGGAGTGTGGATGGGGTGTAATGGGAGTACTGAAGTTGTAGGCTACTGTGATGCGGATTGGGCAGGAGATAGAGCAGATAGAAGGTCCACAACCGGCTACTGCACATTCATTGGAGGGAACTTAGTAACTTGGAAGAGTAAGAAGCAGAAGGTGGTCTCATGCTCAAGTGCTGAAGCTGAATACCGAGCCATGCTGAAGCTGACTAATGAGCTTGTATGGATCAAAGGGATACTGAAGCACTTGGAGATTATTCAATCCACTCCAATGACCATGCATTGCGACAACGAGGCTGCTATACACATTGCCACTAACTCAGTCTTCCATGAGAGAACCAAGCACATTGAAGTAGATTGTCACAAGGTGAGGCAAATGATTCTTCTTGGAGTCATCTTGCCATGTTACACGAGAAGTGAAGATCAGCTAGCAGATGTGTTCACAAAGGCAGCAAGGCAGAAGACAATTGAGTCCATTCATAGCCGGCTAGGACTCATTGATCTCACAAGAAGGAGCTAAGCCCTTAGCTATGAGGTCTTTACTCTTTTTCCCTTATCAAAGTTTTGTCCCAATGGGTTTTGTTTGGTAAGGTTTTTAATGAGGAAGATCTCATGGCTATCCAAGCTTAGACTTTCACAAAGCTAAGCTTGAGGGGGAGTGTTGAGATGAGTTGAGTATATGTGGAGCAAGTGAGGAGTTGAGACTAAGGAGATGAGTTGAATCTTGGGAAGGTTTGGGTAAGGTCCGTACTGTCCGTACATGACCGTACCATCCGTACACATGGAGATGAGTAAAACATTGACCAGAGTAAAGAAGTTACTTGGGGTAACTTATGGGAAGGGAAGGAACTTACCTGGATGGATCAGACCGTTGAGGGATAAGGAGGAGCGCGCCTTGACAGGCTGGAACAGCTGGAAAGGCAAGAGCATCTCGGTCCAAGATGCTAGATACTCCGCGCATGTGGAGAAGCTAATTGGCTAGTTCAAATGAGCTTATCCTTTCCACATTGACCTCACATGCTTCAGTCTTCTCTGGATTTCGAAAACCCTTGTATGCTCACACTATATATTGTAACTCATGCTCTTAATAAAAGATTAGACAGTTCTTGACACCAAAACACTCTCTTAGACTCAAAGGCTCTCAATCATGATCATACACTAAACTCTTAGCTAAACTCGTTCTAAATCACCTCTAGACTCTTTCTAATCTCTTTCTTTCCTTATATCAAACTCAGATTCTCTAAAACTTATATCTTTGTGTCCCTTACATTGTTGGTAAGGCACAAAGACTCACTGGCCAATCCCTAGGCCTTGGAGACTTTACTCTTTTTCCCTCATCAAGGTTTTGTCCCAAAGGGTTTTCCTTGGTGAGGTTTTTAATGAGGAAGTTCTTCAAGGTTCCAAGCTTGACTTAGGATCAACTAAAGTCAAGCTTGAGGGGGAGTGTTAACTTGAAGAGAAGAAATGGAGAAACTAAAGGTGTTGAGTTGAGTTGGGGCTTGTGCAAAAGATAGGGCAAGGTGTCCAGAAGTGTCCTGATGGATGTGCAAAGTTAGGGCCAAGTCTAGGAGAGACTTAGAAGTGTATTTGGGAGCAAATGGGCGAGTGTTCAAAGATAGGGCGAGGCAGTACGGACGTGTACGGACAGTACGGATCCGTACGGACCAGGGCGACCCAGATTTGCATAACTCGGCCATTTGAGAAGTTTTAGAGTTGGTGCAAAAATAGGGTGAGGCTGACGTCCCGGGAAAGCTTGTGCAATGTCTGGGCAAGGTTTGGGAGTTATAAAAGTGGTCCTAGCCTTGTGGATAAGGTTCTGATCAGATGGCATCAAAGGAGAATCAAGAAGATGCCATTGCAGTGTGATTGGCTACTTTAGTCATGGGACAGGCTGGCCTTGGCTGTAAAGACAAGGAGAGCCACGACCATGAACCTAGACTGATCTGTGGACAGATTAGGAGGAGCCTAAGGAGAGCCAATCATCATCCAGCCTTCCCCATTTTGAATTAAACCAATCAGGCTTCACCTCCTCTTAACCAATCAGCATCAACTACTCAGATTGCAACAAGACCAGCTCATCTACACCATCCATTCCTCTTAAGTTATTTACAGCCATTAGATATAGGTTTAAGATGTCTCAGATTGTAAAAGCCTATATAAAGAGATGTATGAGGCAATTTGTAACTCTTAAGAGAGTTAGGGGGATTTCCCCTTCTCCTTCATAATAGAAAAGTGTTCTTGGATCAGAATCCCTTAATCTCTCCCTTTCTTAGTCTCTAATCTCCTAATCTCTCAAAGTCTTTTGTTTCTGATCTGAGTAAACACTTAATCACTCATAAACACTGCCACTAATCTATCTCTCTCTAAATCACCTAAATCAAACTCTCTCTCTGCCCTATTGGGTTTCACACAAACACACAGCCTGAGATCTCTGAAAATCTCACAATGAGGGTGTCCTAATCTAGCATGCCACAATGCATTTTTACTTAAACTAGAACCAGAAACAGAAGTAAACGAGCAGCTATAACTAGAAACAGGAGCAAGATCTTTGAGTAAATACAATTCTCCTTTAGTCACTCCCTTTCCAATCATCTTGCTGCTTTTAATATCCTGAAACTTCACATCATTAGGACTGAATATGACATTGCATTGCAAGTCAGTAGCACATTTCTTAACAGATAACAAGTTTGAAGTAAATTCAGGCATATAAAAGGCTTTAGTCTCCTTACCAAACAGTTTAAGACTTCCTATTCCTCTAATAGTTATCTTATCTCCATTAGCTATCATCACATTACCATTCATTGGTACAATGTCTTTAATTAAACTAGTGTCACTTATCATATGATGAGATGCACCAGAATCAACTACTAAAGGCTTAATGGTATGTGAACTAGCAATATGAGCAAGGATACTAGACGGTTTGAATACATGATCATTCCTAGCAAAACTAGCCGTTCTAGATTGGTTTAATATCTCAATCACACTTTCATGCATCCTATCAGTTCTAGTTAGATTCTCATCATTCTCTATAGCCCTAGCACCAAAGGAATAAGCAAATGTGTTACCATGCTCTTTAAAGAGCTTGATGAGAGCATCCAGGTCGGATCTCCTTAGATACTCTTGATCATAGTTCCCACGGTTGCTTGGGGCTCCAGTGTAGGCTACAAGAGACTTCCCATCACCTCCTTCACGCCCATCTATCTCCTTTCCTTTGCTTGAACCAGCTCCACTCGTTCCATCTGATACATTAGCCCTTGCCTCACGGTCCTTCATGAACTTTGCCGGTTTGAGGTGTGGGTGAAGGATCCAGCATTGACTCTTCTTGTGGCCATGCTTCTTGCAGTGATCACAGTTCCCATTGAACCTCCTCTCCTCATACTTCCCATGCGCAGCAGCCTTATTTGCTTGTGTAGCTTCATTCCCTTCCTCTTGAGTCGCTTGGCTTGCAAGGGAAAGGTCTCCTTTCTTGGCAAACAACCCAATGGAGCCTTGCTCCTTCTGAATCCGCGCACACACATCCTCAAGATCAGGTAGAGTGTCTTCTCTAAGCAGGTGCTGGATGAGACCATTATACGCCGGGTTGAGGGTGAGAAGTAGGCCAAAGACCTTGTCTTGCTCTCTTCTCTTGTTGAGCTCATCTGCATCTGTAGTGCTTGGCCTTAACATCTCCATCTCGGACCATAGTGATCTGAATCTCCCAAGGTGTTTAGTGAACTCCATATCCTCTTGTACCAGGTTGTTAATCGCTTGCTTCACCTCAAACACCCTGCTCAAGTTTGATGTATTCCCATACACCTTCTTCAGTGTGTCCCACAGTTCCTTAGCAGACTCACAGTAGCTGTAAGCATCTAAGATTGCTGGCTCAAGGGATGCGTGAAGCACTGACATCACCAGCATGTCCTCTTGATACCACTTCTCAGCCGCGTTGCTTGCAGCCTCACCATCATCCTCTCCTTGAGTGATGAGTTTTGGAGCTTCTCCGGGGTTGATATGCTTCCACAACCCCTTGCTTCCCACCGTGGTTCTCACCATCCTTGACCATACCAAGTAGTTGTTTCCCTTGAAACACACGGCTACCTTCATGTTCATGTTCATCCCACTCTCCATGTTGAATGATGAACTCTCTAAGCTTCAGGAACTCTATCTTGAGTTGAATGACTTGTAGAAACCTTCACAGCCTCGATCATCAACCCACGTAGCTTCAGACAACACACCACAACTAGTCTTGAACTTGAAAAGTACCCAGAACCTCTCAAACACATAAGAACACACACGAGTTTCTTCAAAGCTTCAAACTTGTAACTTCAAAGAATCTCACACGACCTCAGGCTCTCACTAACCTGGCTCTGATACCATGATAGTTTTAGTGATGTTAAGAGTAATCTGAGTGTTTAGAGAAGATTAGAATGAGTTTAGAAAAGATTAAAGTCTGAAATAAGATTTGGAGTCTAGAGAGAGTTTTATAAAGACTAAGAGAGACTCATAACTTGCTTGATTGTATTAATGAGAGTGTTTACAACTTTATAAGAGAAGAGACTAGGGTTTTCGTAGCTAAGAGGATAAGGTAAGCATGTGGAGTCAATGGCCATTTCAAACTCGTCCAATGAGGTGAGCCGCGCATGTGAGCCTTCATTAGCTGGCTCATACCTTTTGCTTTTCCGTGTCCAGCTGTGCCAGCCTGTCCAAGACTCTCCCTTATCCTTTCCAACGGTCTGATCCACCCACAAAGGCCAAGGTAACTTCTCCTCTTTACTTAAGTAACTCGGATAACTTATGGTGAGGTTTGGTTGAGCTTTGGTCGATCCTATCTTGTACGGCCTGTCCTGTCATGTACGGCCATGTACGGCCTTGTACGGACAGGCTGATCCCAAAGCTCTCAAACCTTCCTATCCTTCCTCTTCTTCATTCTACTCAACCCTCATCTCCATTCTTCACTTGACACTCTTCATCTCAACATTCTGCACCTTCTCTTCTTCCGGAAGCCCTCACTCCTACTCCCGGTTAGCCTCCATGAGCTCTCACTCCTACTCATGGTTAGCTTCTGGAAGCTCTCACTCCTACTCCCAGTTGGCTTCCATGAGCTCTCACTCCTACTCATGGTTAGCCTCTCATCATCTCTCATTATCTCATACGCCCTTCTTATAAGCACACAGACCTCTTCCATTTCCGGAAGCTGTTCCCCTCTTAGAACCATCTCCACCAGCCACCCATATGATGACTCCATGCTCGCCAAGAGCTTCAAGACTGTCGCTTGCTCTTGTGTAGTATCCCCATCCACATGGGATCTCTGTGATTTTAGAGAATAGGAAAGGTATTGAGAAGTTTAAGAGAGAGTTAAGAGTGTTTAAGAGAAAGTGTATGAGATTATCATGATGAACTAGAGAGAGAGACTCATGGAATCGTGTTGTTTATTAATCAAGACAGAGTTTACAATATATAGGATCAGATACAAGGGTTTTAGAGAGACTAAGCATGTGAGGTCAAGGATAAGGTTGCTTTAATTCAAACTTGATCCAATGGAAGCTGTCACACGTTTTTGGCATCTTGGACTAGGTTCCTTTTGCCTTTACAGCCTGTTCCAGCCTGTGTGGATAAGGCTTAGTCACTCTATCCATCCAAACGGTCATCTCCCTTAAGGTAAATCCCTTTGGCCGTTTACTCCTTTCACGCGGTAACTCCTCTTCTTGGTCGAGTGTTGGATTGATCCGGACCGTACGGATGGTACGGCCGGTACGGCCTTGTACGGCCTGATCATTCCCAAGCTCTCCCTCTCTTTGCCTTCACACTATCTCATTCCCAACTCCTTAAGCCATCTTCTCCCATATTGATCAACTCATTTCAACACTCCCCCTCAAGCTTAACTTAGTATCTTAGTTAAGCTTGGAACAACCATGAGATCTTCCTCATTAAAAACCTCACCAAAGAAAACCCATTGGGACAAAACTTTGATGAGGGAAAAAGAGTGAAGAACTCATGGCTAAGGGGATCAGCTCCTTGGTGTAAGATCTATGAGTCCCAATCTGATGTGAATGGACTCCATAGTCTTCTGTCTTGCAGCCTTCGTGAACACATCCGCAAGTTGATCCTCACTCCTTGTATAGCATGGCAAGATTACTCCCAAGACAATCATCTGCCTTACCTTGTGACAATCAACTTCAATATGCTTGGTTCTCTCATGGAAGACTGAGTTGGTTGCAATGTGTATAGCAGCCTGGTTGTCGCAATGCATGGTCATTGGAGTGGATTGAATAATTTCCAAGTGCTTCAGTATCCCTTTGTGTGAGATTTAAGGATGTAAATGATTATCTGAGTTTAGAAAGGATTATAGAAGAGAATAAGAGATTAAGAGACAGATTAGAGACTAATGGAGAATCATAATGAAATGAGTATAGAGAGAGATTGTTTAGAACTGTCTAATCTTATTATGAGATGAGGTTACAATATTTATAGAAGAGGCATTAGGGTTACAAGTTAAGAGAAAGCAGCACTAGTCATAAGCATGTGAAGTCAAGACCAAGAGGAGCGTCCCTTTTGAATGAACGGATGGTAAGGCTCACACGCTTGGCCTTTACAGCCTGTCCACGGCCTGGATGGATAAGGCTCGTCCCACCCTTATCCTTAAACGGTCTGATCAGTCTTGAGACCTTCTATGTACTCTAGAGGCTTTACTCACCCATCTCCTTCTTCCTTCATGTTTCCTCAGATGTACGGCCAAGCCCCTGTCCGTACATAGGCCGTACTGTCCGTACTCTTTCCATTACTTGCTTAGCTCTTCCTCTCCTTCTCATAATGACTTCCTCATCTCAACACTCCCCCTCAAGCTTAGCTTTGTGAAAGCCTAAGCTTGGATGGCTATGAGATCTTCCTCATTAAAAACCTCACCAAGGAAAACCCATTGGGACAAAACCTTGATGAGGGAAAAAGAGTAAAGACCTCACAGCCAAGAGGATCAGCTCCTTCCCTTCCCAAGATCAATGAGGCCCAACCTGATATGAATGGACTCCATTGTCTTCTGTCTTGCAGCTTTGGTGAACACATCAGCCAACTGATCTTCACTCCTTGTGTAACATGGCAAGATGACTCCTAGAATGATCATTTGCCTCACCTTGTGGCAATCAACTTCAATGTGCTTGGTTCTCTCATGAAACACCGAGTTGGATGCAATGTGAATGGCTGCTTGGTTATCACAATGCATTGTCATTGGTGTGGCTTGATCAATCTCCAAATGCTTCAAGATGCCTTTGATCCACACCAACTCGTTGGTAAGCTTCAGCATAGCTCTATACTCAGCTTCTGCACTTGAGCAAGAGACCACCTTCTGCTTCTTACTCTTCCATGTCACCAAGTTGCCTCCAATGAATGTGCAATAGCCTGTGGTTGATCTCCTGTCTGCTCTATCACCAGCCCAATCTGCATCACAGTATCCAACCACTTCAGTGCTTCCATTGCAACCCATCCATACTCCTTGATCAGGTGAGCCGTTGAGATACATCAAGATCCTCTCCACCATGCGCCAATGATGCTCCTTAGGAACTTGCATGTGTTGACTCACCTGATTCACAGCAAAACAAATGTCAGGTCTAGTTATGGTAAGATAAATCAATTTGCCAACTAGTTTTCTATAGAGTTTAGGATCCTGATAAGGTTTGCTGTCTTCAATCTCCCCCTCTCGTGGGACTTTGTAGCCATCCTCCATAGGCATCCTTGCAGTCTTGCCTCCATAAGCACCTGCACCTTTCAAAAGATCAAGTGTATACTTCCTTTGGGACATGAATAAACCTTCCTTGGATCTACATATCTCAATTCCAAGAAAGTATTTCATTTCTCCCAAATCTTTAATCTCAAACATGGATTTAATGAACTCCTTGGTTGCTATGATACCTTCCTTATCACTTCCTGTGATAATGATATCATCAACATACACAAGAAGTGCAATCATACCTGAGGGAGTTGTGAGTGTGAAGAGAGTGTGGTCTAGTTCAGACTTCTTGAAGCCACGGCCATTCAGGGTAGTGCTCAGCTTGTTGTACCAAGCCCTTGGTGATTGCTTCAGCCCATAGATAGCTTTCTTCAATCTTAACACATTCCCTTTCTTCACTAAGTGTTCTAGGCCTGGAGGTGGATGCATATATACTTCATCCTCAAGTTCACCTTGTAAGAATGCATTCTTCACATCCATTTGCCATAACCCCCATCCAAGATTCACAGCCAAGCTTAATACAATCCTTATGGTATGTAGTTTAGCTACTGGTGCAAAGGTCTCTATGTAATCTTCTCCATAAGTTTGGGTGAAACCTCTTGCTACTAGCCTTGACTTCTTCCTCTCAACCTTTCCATCAGCCTTATACTTGATTGTGAATATCCATTTACTACTCACAGCCTTCTTCCCTTTTGGTAACTCACTCTCATACCATGTATCATTCTTGATCATGGCTCCTGCCTCAGCTCCAACTGATTCCTTCCATTCTTTATCCATGATTGCTTCTTCATAGCTTCTTGGAATATAGTTCTCATCCAAGTTAACCATGAACGCACAATGTTCTTCAGGGTATTGAGCAAAGGAACACACAACTCGAGAAGGATCCTCCACAGCTTGGGCATTGTAGTACACTCGCGTGTTTACCCAAGAGGAAGGATCCTTTCTAATCCTTGTGCTTCTCCTCAATACAGGTTGTTCTTGCACTTGAACCTGCTCATCTTGTATATGCGGTTCTTGTGCTTCACTGTGATGTTCTTCATCTCCTTGGTCTTGCTCACCTTGATGATGAGAACCTGAGTTGAACTCTTCTCCTTCTTCACTCAAGCCGACTCCTTCTTGGCCATTTTCTTGAGTTTCAGGTTCACTTCCCCCCTCATGATCAAGGTGAGGTGTTTGAGCAGCTCTTCTTGGTTCATTTGAGCTCTCTTCTGGTTGTCCACTTCTTGTGGACTGATCCTGATTCATCTTGATACCAAGACCTTCCAAAATCACTCTTAAGACTCCAGCCTTATCTGATGTAAGATCCCTCAAGTCTTCTTGATTCTTCTCTTCATAGTATCCTCTTTCTTCAATGAACTTCACATCTCTAGATACGAGTACCCTTCTAGCTTCTGGATCATAACACTTATATCCTTTTTGAGTTGTTGAGTAGCCAATGAACATTGCCTTTCTGCTTCTTGCTTCTAGCTTGTTCCTCAACTCTCCTGGTACCAACACATAACACAAGCATCCAAACACTCTCATATATGTCAAAGATGGCTTGCGCTGGTTCAGTACCTCAAACGGTGCTTGATCCTTCAATACCCTTGTAGGTATTCGGTTGATGAGATAGCAAGCAGTAGATACAGCATCACTCCAGAATCTTTTAGGTACATTAGCTTGGAACATTAATGACCGAGCCACCTCCATCAAGTGCCTGTTCTTCCTCTCAGCTACACCATTCTGTTGTGGTGTGTAGGGGCAGCTTGTTTGATGAAGTATTCCATGATGATCTAGATGGCTTTTGAACGCATAGCTTGTGTATTCTCCTCCATTATCTGATCTCAAAATTTTAATCTTAGCATGATAATGGTTAGTCACATAAGCTTGAAAGTTCTTGAATGCATCTATCACCCTATCTTTTGATGGAATTAGTGTTAACCAGGTGTATTTAGATTTTTCATCAATGAATGTGACAAAGTACTTATGATTATCTCTAGAGAAAATAGGTGCAGTCCACACATCAGTATGAATCAAATCAAAGCAATTTTCATAAGCAGTAGATGTTCTTGGAAATACATTCTTACAATGCTTGCCTAAAATGCAAGCTTCACACTTATCATTTTCAAAAACCACACCTGGTAACATCAAGTTTAAAGCCCTCTCATGGGGATGACCTAGTCTAGCATGCCACAATGCATTTTTATTCAAACTAGAAGCAGAAGTAAATGAGCAGTTATGATTGGAAACAGGATCAAGCTTCTCAAGCATATATAACTCTCCCTTTGTAACTCCTTTTCCAATCAGTTGGCTGCTTTCAATATCCTGAAACTTCACATCATTAGGACTGAATATAACATTGCAATTCAAATCAGTAGTGCATTTCTTAACTGAAAGTAGATTTGATGTGAATTCAGGAATGTAAAATGCTCTAGTAGTCTTATCAAATAGCTTTAAGTTTCCTATTCCCTTAATAGGTATCTTATCTCCATTTGCAATCATCACACATCCATTAGTAGGTTCTATGTCTTTAATCAGGTTGGTGTCACTAATCATATGATGAGATGCACCTGAATCTATAATCAATGGTTTGGATGCATTGCTAGCATGATGGCAGATACAATTTGATCTATATGCATTCATCCTAGCATTTCTATCAATGTACTGCTCAATTCCAGCCTTACTATCATTCCTAGCAATCTCAGCCTTACTGTGAGTCATTTCTATAGTCCTAGCAATCATAGAGGCACCAAATGAATACCCATGAATGTTACCATTATCCTTGAGCATTTTGATGAGTGCATCCATCTCGGACCTCCTGATGAAGTCTTGATCATTGCCTCGGGGGTTGATGGCTCCAGTATAAGTCACCAAAGCTTTTCCATTCCCTTCACGGTTGTCCACTTCAGTTCCTCGGTTGGATGGCCCTGCTCCACTTGATCCTTCAGTCATGTGAGCTCTTGCCTCTTTCTCCTTTATGAACTTAGCCGGCTTCAAGTGGGGATGGAGTATCCAGCACTGAATCTTCTTGTGCCCATACTTCTTGCAATGATCACAATTCCCATTGAACTTCTCATACTTGTTGTAGCCAGCTTTGTTGGCTTGAGGAGGTTCTTCACGGTCAGATTGCACAGCATTTGCAAGAGATAAGTCTCCCTTGCCTCCAAACAAGCCTATTGAGCCCTGCTCCCTTTGTATCTGAGCACACACCTCCTCAAGGTCAGGTAATTTCTCGGACCTTAGCATGTGCTGAATGAGACCATTGTAGCTTGCATTCAATGTGAGCAGCAACCCAAAGACCTTGTCCTGCTCACGCCTCTCATTTAGAAGCTCTGGATCAACTGTGCTTGGCCTCAACATCTCCAGCTCAGACCACAATGTCCTGAACCTCCCCAAATGCTTTGTAAACTCCATGTCATCTTGGGTTAACTCGTTGATTGCCTTCTTGACTTCAAACACTCGGTTCAGGTTAGAAACATTTCCATACACCTTCTTCAGAGTGTCCCACAGCTCCTTGGCTGTCTCACAGTAGCTATAAGCATCTAGGATAGCCGGTTCCAACGAGGCATGAAGAACTGACATCACCATCATGTCTTCTTGTTGCCACTTCTCCACAACACTCTCCTCGGAGCTCTCTGCGTCACCCTCTTGAGTAATCGCCCTTGGAGCTTCACCAGCTGTGATATGCTTCCACAAACCCTTGCTTCCCACAGCAGTCTTCACCATCCTAGACCAGACTAGGTAGTTGCTTCCTTTGAATGTCACCGCGACCTTCATCTTCAAAACACTTTCCATCTTGAACAGCTTGACGTCTACAGCTTGAACACCCTACTAGATCTTGTACTGAGAACCCACACTGCCCTCTAGAACAAAGATTTACCCTTGAGTCTTCAAATGAACCTCCCACGGATCACCAAGACACACGCAAAGTACCTTGAGCTTTTGAACTCTCAAGAAACTCTCAAACACACTCACTTGTTCTCTTAAAGTTTCAAACTTGAATCCTTTAAGAAAGTCTCTCACGAACTCAGATTTTAATCAACCTGGCTCTGATACCATGTGAGATTTAAGGATGTAAATGATTATCTGAGTTTAGAAAGGATTATAGAAGAGAATAAGAGATTAAGAGACAGATTAGAGACTAATGGAGAATCATAATGAAATGAGTATAGAGAGAGATTGTTTAGAACTGTCTAATCTTATTATGAGATGAGGTTACAATATTTATAGAAGAGGCATTAGGGTTACAAGTTAAGAGAAAGCAGCACTAGTCATAAGCATGTGAAGTCAAGACCAAGAGGAGCGTCCCTTTTGAATGAACGGATGGTAAGGCTCACACGCTTGGCCTTTACAGCCTGTCCACGGCCTGGATGGATAAGGCTCGTCCCACCCTTATCCTTAAACGGTCTGATCAGTCTTGAGACCTTCTATGTACTCTAGAGGCTTTACTCACCCATCTCCTTCTTCCTTCATGTTTCCTCAGATGTACGGCCAAGCCCCTGTCCGTACATAGGCCGTACTGTCCGTACTCTTTCCATTACTTGCTTAGCTCTTCCTCTCCTTCTCATAATGACTTCCTCATCTCAACACTTTGATCCATACAAGCTCATTAGTCAGCTTTAGCATGGCTCGGTATTCAGCTTCAGCACTTGAGCATGAGACCACCTTCTGCTTCTTACTCTTCCAAGTTACTAAGTTCCCTCCAATGAATGTGCAGTAGCCGGTTGTGGACCTTCTATCTGCTCTATCTCCTGCCCAATCAGCGTCACAATATCCCACCACTTCAGTACTCTTGTTGCATCCCATCCATACTCCAAGGCTTGATGTCCCGTTCAGATACAAGAGGAGTCTCTCCACCATGCGCCAGTGATGTTCCTTTGGGACTTGCATATGCTGGCTCACTTGATTCACAGCAAAGCATATGTCTGGTCTTGTGATGGTGAGATAGATGAGCTTCCCTACCAGCTTCCTGTATAGCTTTGGATCATGAAAGGCCTTGCTATCTTCAACCTCCCCCTCACGTGGAATCTTGTATCCATCTTCAAGAGGCATCTTTGCTGTCTTATCTCCTTGTATACCTGCATCTTTCAAAAGATCAAGTGTATACTTCCTTTGGGAAATGAATAATCCTTCCTTAGATCTACACAACTCAATTCCAAGGAAGTATTTCATTTCTCCTAAGTCTTTGATTTCAAACACAGATTTCAAAAACTCCTTTGTGGCTTTTATACCAGCCTTATCACTACCAGTTATTATAATGTCATCAACATATACAAGTAGGCAAATGATACCTGAGGGTGTAGTGAGAGTGAAGAGAGTGTGATCCAGTTCAGACTTCTTGAACCCACGTCCGTTTAAAGTAGTACTCAATTTGTTGTACCATGCTCTAGGAGATTGCTTTAATCCATAGATGGCCTTCTTGAGTCTCAATACATTTCCAGGTTTCACAAGATGCACTAGACCTGGTGGGGGATGCATATACACTTCATCTTCTAGCTCTCCTTGAAGAAAGGCATTCTTTACATCCATCTGCCAAAGCTCCCACTCAAGATTCACAGCAAGGGACAATACAATCCTTATAGTATGTAGCTTGGCAACAGGAGCAAAGGTATCAATGTAGTCTTCCCCATATGTTTGAGTGTATCTTCTAGCCACCAGTCTAGTCTTCTTTCTCTCAATAGTTCCATCAGGTAGATACTTGATAGTGAATATCCATTTGCTTGTTACTGCCTTCTTCCCCTTTGGTAATTCACTTTCAAACCAAGTGTCATTCTTTATCATAGCATTAGCTTCATCACCCACTGATTCTTTCCAATCTTCATGTAGCATTGCTTCTTCATATGACCTTGGTACACTACTTTCATCTAAGCTTGTAATGAAAGCGCAATGCTCCTTTGGGTAACTGGCAAAGGAACACACAGCTTGAGAGGGATGCTTCACAGCTTGAGCATTGTAGTACACTCTCGTGTTTACCCAGTTGGAAGCATCCTTCTTCAACCGTGTGCTTCTCCTTAATGGAACTGGTTCCACCTCTACCCCTGTAGGCTGAACCACTTCTCCTTCTACTTCATCTGGTTCCACTTCTTGAATGGGTTCTTCCTCGTTTTGTATCACACCTTGATCATGACCATCTGAGTCATGATCTTCATGATCTTCAGGCTCAGCCTCATTTCCCCCCTCATGATCATGGTGTGATGATTCTTCAGCTTCATTAGCCTTTGTTGGTTGCTGATCCTGGGACATGTTGATTCCAAGTCCTTCCAGCACCAGCCTGAGACTTGTAGCTCGATCAGATGGTTGAGACAAATCTTCAAGATCTTCCCACTTTCTATCTCCATAAAAGCTCTTATCCTCCAAGAACTTAACATCTCTAGACACCAGAACTCTCCTGGCTTCTGAATCATAGCATTTGTATCCCTTTTGTGATGTTGAGTAGCCAATAAACATGGCTCTTGTGCTCTTTGCACACGCATCCAAAGACCCTCAAGTGATCCAGCACCGGTTTGCTTCTGTTTAGAACTTCATAAGGTGACTGATCCTCCAAGATCTTGGTTGGTATCCTATTGATCAGATAACAAGCCGAGATCACAGCATCACTCCAGAATCTTTTAGGCACGCTTGTGTGAAACATCATAGACCTTGCCACCTCCATCAGGTGTCTATTCTTTCTCTCAGCCACACCATTCTGTTGAGGAGTGTATGGACAACTTGTCTGATGTAGGATCCCATGTTGAGCTAGATGACTCTTGAATGCATTACCAGTATATTCTCCACCATTATCAGACCTGAAAATCTTAATCTTGGCTTTATACTGGTTAGATACATAAGCTTGGAAGTTTTTAAATGCATCAAGAACCCTATCCTTTGTTCTAATGAGTGTTATCCAGGTGTATTTAGATTTTTCATCTATAAATGTGACAAAGTACTTGTAATTATCTCTAGATAAGCAGGGAGCAGTCCATACATCAGAGTGAACAAGATCAAAACACTTATCATAGATAGTAGTAGATCTTTTAAACACAGTCTTACAATGTTTTCCCAAGATACAAGCCTCACAATCATTATTTTTAAACATGACACCTGGTAACATTAAGCTTAAGGCTCTAACATGTGGATGTCCTAGCCTAGAGTGCCATAATGCTCCTTTACTTAAAACAGAACTCAGCAAACAACTAGAAATGGGGTTAATATCCTCAAGTACATAAAGATCCCCCTTGGTTACTCCTTGTCCAATCAACTCATTGCTCTCAATATCCTGAAATGTCACATTGTTAGGACTAAAGATAACATTGCATTGAAGATCATTGGTACATCTTTTAACAGATAAGAGATTAGAAGTGAATTCAGGCATGTAAAATGCCTTAGAGTTCTTATCAAATAGCTTTAAGTCTCCTACACCTTTAATAGGAATTCTGTCTCCATTTGCAATCATTACATGTCCATGAGCAGGTTCTATGTTTTTAATTAAGCTATCATCACTAATCATGTGATGAGATGCACCAGAGTCAACAATCAATGGTTTTATTCCCCTAGCTAGGTGAGTTCTAGGTGATTCATTTCTCAGTTTCAATTCCTCAATGATATCTATCAACCTATTCTCAGTCCTAGGCATCATATGAGCAGTGTAAGAGTAACCAAGAGTATTTCCGAATTTACCAGACTCCTTAAGAGCTTTGATGAGAGCATCAATGTCAGATTTGCGAATCACTTCATGCTCCAAACTCTTTGTGGCCGTGTAGTGAGTTGCCATTGCCTTTCCTGCGCTTTCACCCACTTGTGCACTTGAGCCTGCTCCTGATGGACCGGCTTCACTTGCTTCAGTAGACAGGTTAGCTCTGGCTTCTCGGTCTTTGTTGAACTTGGCCGGTTTGAGATGGGGATGAAGGATCCAGCACTGGCTCCTCTTGTGTCCCAACCTCTTGCAGTGATCACAATTGCCTCCAAACCTCCTCTCATCACCATACTTCCTCTCATCAGTCTTGTATGCTGCACGGTTAGCTTGTGCTCCTTCCTCAGCCTTGTTGGCTAGAGCTAAGTCTCCCTTGCTTCCGAAGAGTCCAAGTGACCCTTCCTCCTTTTGGAGTTGCGCACACAATTCCTCCATAGATGGTAGATTTGGCATCCTCAACATGTGCTTGATCACATCATTGAATGGAGGATCCAACGTCAACAGCAATCCAAACACCTGATCCTGCTCCCTCCTCTCCGTGAGTAGCTCTTGATCATTAGTGCTTGGCCTCAACGATTCAAGCTCAGACCACAACGATCTATACTTGCCCAAATGCTTGGTGAACTCCTCTCCATCTTGTACCAGCGTGTTGATAGCTTTCTTGATCTCATACACACGGCTCAGATTTGTAATGTTCCCAAAAGTCTTTTGGAGTACCTCCCACAGGTGTTTTGGAGTCTCGCAGTAGCTGTAGGCTTCCAAGAGGTGTTCTTCAAGTGATCCTTGCAGCACAGATAGCACCATCAAGTCATCTTGAATCCACTTCTTTCCATCAGCAACCGCGAGCTCTCTTCCACCTTCTTCCTCACTGGCCACAGGTGCTGGAGCTCCATCTGTGATGTGATCCCATAACCCTAGCCTCCCAATGGCTGTCTTCACAAGCCTAGACCACAACAGGTAGTTTCCCCCACCCTTGAGTGAAATCGGAACCGTAATGACCTTGTTTCCTCCCATCTTGATTTGCTTGAACTTTGTTTAGAATCTCACAAGAAATAACTTTTATCTGAAGCTGAAGAACAAGAAATCTCAATACCACAGCCAACCTGGCTCTGATACCATGTGATTTTAGAGAATAGGAAAGGTATTGAGAAGTTTAAGAGAGAGTTAAGAGTGTTTAAGAGAAAGTGTATGAGATTATCATGATGAACTAGAGAGAGAGACTCATGGAATCGTGTTGTTTATTAATCAAGACAGAGTTTACAATATATAGGATCAGATACAAGGGTTTTAGAGAGACTAAGCATGTGAGGTCAAGGATAAGGTTGCTTTAATTCAAACTTGATCCAATGGAAGCTGTCACACGTTTTTGGCATCTTGGACTAGGTTCCTTTTGCCTTTACAGCCTGTTCCAGCCTGTGTGGATAAGGCTTAGTCACTCTATCCATCCAAACGGTCATCTCCCTTAAGGTAAATCCCTTTGGCCGTTTACTCCTTTCACGCGGTAACTCCTCTTCTTGGTCGAGTGTTGGATTGATCCGGACCGTACGGATGGTACGGCCGGTACGGCCTTGTACGGCCTGATCATTCCCAAGCTCTCCCTCTCTTTGCCTTCACACTATCTCATTCCCAACTCCTTAAGCCATCTTCTCCCATATTGATCAACTCATTTCAACAATCTCAACCCTTGTAGTTCAACCCACAAATGTTATAGCTTCCTCACATGGTTATTAAACCCTTCTCTTCCTGGTTTAACTTCACTAATCACCTTCTTGACTTCATACACTCTCCTAAGACTGATCTTGTTCTCATAAACATCTTCAATCTTCTCAAGCAGTGTACTTTCTTCAAGACTAAAGCAATCTCCACTTGTTTCTCTTGCTGTCTGATCTTTCTCAGCAGCTTTACCCTTCAAAGACTCTTCCTTCTCATGGTTTCTCCAAACTCCACACCTTTTCAGAGTTGTTTTCATTTGTGAGAACCACCCCCACTCATTCCCTCTCTCTTTCTTCTCTTCACGCCTTGTTGTACCAGATTGAAGCAGCTCCATTTTCTTTAGCCTAGATCTTCCCTCAAATGCTTCTAATCTCTCACGCCAAGCTTAACCACAAGCTAGACACCTCTTCTGACCTTGTCAAACACCTAAAGGGACTCCCTTGAAGCTGACTCTCCAAAAGAAACACCAACAGACACAAACTTGACTTTTAAAGGATCTAGCTCTTGAAAAAAAAATCTCAAGAACTCTCAAGAACACTCAAGAACACTCAAGAACACTCAAGAACATTTGGAAAAACGAAATCACTCTCTCCTTTTAAAGGAACCTGGCTCTGATACCATATTAAATTTTGTGATTTAAAGAGTGATTAAGTTTAATCTGAGAATTAAAGAGATTGAAGATTAAGAACAAGAGAGAGAGAGACTCAAAACTCCATTAGATTGATTAATGAGAGAGTTTACAACATATATAGATAAGAGATACACAAAAACGTCCAGGTTCAGTCTAGCTAGGATAAGAAGCATGTGTAGTCAAAGATGCTTGATTTAAACTAGCCAATAAGGTTCCTCACATGCTTAGGTATCTTGCTTTAACTTTCCAGCTAGTGCCAGCCTGTCTAAAGCTCTCTAGC
This sequence comes from Brassica napus, assembly GCF_020379485.1. Classification (NCBI taxonomy): domain Eukaryota; kingdom Viridiplantae; phylum Streptophyta; class Magnoliopsida; order Brassicales; family Brassicaceae; genus Brassica; species Brassica napus. Next base: position 243,165 of record NW_026014917.1, read on the forward strand.
ATTGACCAGACCTTATCCAAACTCCTCCTTGCTTATCCAGACTCCTCCTGGCGTGTTTCACTCTCCAAATGGATGCAAGGTAACTTCCAAAGCCTTTTAACTTAGTTACCATCACTTCATCTCAACACTTTATTCTCTCATCTCAACACTTACATCGCGATTCATCCTGGTTTGATTAGAATGACAAGAAGTTGTCATATTTCTAAACATGAAAACTGGGATCACCTTATTTGAACGTGGGATAACTTCTTCATCCTAACTCCTATAAGATTTATTCAACTTCCTGGTGATTCTCCACTACTTTATGTATCCAAATGAAGGTTCTTACATCACGATTCATCCTGGTTTGATTAGAATGACGAAGAAGTTGTCATATTCCCAAACAGGGAAACTGGGATCACCTTATTTGAAAGTGGGATAACTTCTTCATCCTAACTCCTATGAGATTTATTCAACTTCCTGGTGATTCTCCACTACTCTATGTATCTAAATCAAGCTTTGTACATCGCGATTGATCCTGGTTTGATTAGAATGTCGAAGAAGTTGTCATATTCCCAAACAGGGAAACTGGGATCACCTTATTTGAAAGTTGGATAACTTCTTCATCCTAACTCCTATGAGATTTATTCAACTTCCTGGTGATTCTCCACTACTTTATGTATCCAAATGAAGGTTCTTACATCGCGATTCATCCTGGTTTGATTAGAATGACGAAGAAATTATCATATTCCCAAACAAGGAAACTGGGATCACCTTATTTGAAAGTGGGATAACTTCTTCATCCTAACTCCTATAAGATTTATTCAACTTCCCGGTGATTCTCCAATACTTTATGTATCTAAATCAAGTTTTGTACATCGCGATTCATCCTGGTTTGATTAGAATGACGAAGAAGTTGTCATATTCTCAAACAGGGAAACTGGGATCACCTTATTTGAAAGTAGGATAACTTCTTCATCCTAACTCCTATGAGATTTATTCAACTTCCTGGTGATTATCCACTACTTTATGTATCCAAATGAAGGTTCTTACATCGCGATTCATCCTGGTTTGATTAGAATGACGAAGAAGTTGCCATATTCCCAAACAAGGAAACTGGGATCACCTTAATTGAAAGTGGGATAACTTCTTCATCCTAACTCCTATGAGATTTATTCAACTTCCTTGTGATTCTCCACTACTTTATGTATCAAAATGAAGGTTCTTACATCGCGATTCATCCTGGTTTGATTAGAATGACGAATAAGTTGTAATATTCCCAAACAGGGAAACTGGGATCACCTTATTTGAAAGTGGGATAACTTCTTCATCCTAACTCCTATGAGATTTATTCAACTTCCTGGTGAATCTACACAACTTTATGTATCCATATGAAGGTTCTTACATCGCGATTCATCCTGGTTTGATTAGAATGACGAAGAAGTTGTCATATTCCCAAACAGGGAAACTGGGATCACCTTATTTGAAAGTGGGATAACTTCTTCATCCTAACTCCTATGAGATTTATTCAACTTCCTGGTGATTCTCCACTACTTTTTGTATCCAAATGAAGGTTCTTACATCGCGATTCATCCTGGTTTGATTAGAATGACGAAGAAATTGTCATATTCCCAAACAGGGAAAATGGGATCACCTTATTTGAAAGTGAGATAACTTCTTCATCCTAACTCCTATGAGATTTATTCAACTTCCTGGTGATTCTCCACTACTCTATGTATCTAAATCAAGCTTTGTACATCGCGATTCATCCTGGTTTGATTAGAATGTCGAAGAAATTGTCATATTCCCAAACATGGAAATGTTGAACTGAAGAGAAGATAGAGCTTGTACAATAATAGGGCAAGCTCTAGAAGCTGTCTAGAAGAGTTCAATCAAGCTTCAGAGGTGTTCTGAAGTAGTTATCTTGTGAAGTTAAGTCTAGGAAAGACTTAGACTGATCTTAAGAAGGCTTTGGAGGAGTTTGGGAGAAGATGGTCGAAGGTGCAAAGATAGGGCGTCGGTACGAACCAGTACGGACAGTACGGCCTTGTACGGCCATGGGTGAACCAAGAAGAGGAATGGATCGACTTAGGAAGAAGAATGGGTGATGTGCATACTTAGGGCGAGTGTACGGACCGGTCAGGCCGTACATCGACCGTACAACACCCGGGACTCGTCCATTCATCCGGTTCAGCCAAGTTTAAAGATGTGCAAGGATAGGGCGCGGCTTATCTGATCTTTTATGACCGTTGGAGACTTAAGGAGAGAAAGGGATATTCCTCATGAGCTGTGTGGTCCAAAGAGACAGGCTGGAAAGTAAAAATGGCTTTACCTTTACAGCCTTATTTCCACACTGTCTCATCTTGGCCATTGATTCAAAATGAGCCAATCTCTCCCCTCCATTCAAATCAGGCGTGCCTCCCTTGCCAGCTTGCACCAGAACATCCAAGACCAGCCTTCTCTCATCCTAGCCATTCATTCTATCTTTTAATTACAGCCTTAGGATATAGGTTTATGATCTGAGTCATGTAAAGGCATATATAAGCCATTTGTATGCATTTTGTAAACTCTAAGAGAGAGAGGGGGATTTCCCCTCCTCCTTCATAATCTTATGATACTTTGTCTCTCTAAACTCTCTAGTCTTTGATTCTGGTTACTTCAATCTCGTTCTCAATCTCTATTCTCTCAATCTCTCACTTAATCTCTCATACACACTCACCATTCTCTTATACTTCCATTAATCTCTTATTCTCTTTCATTGTTGAACAAGAATCAGTCCCAACCTGTTGAGGTTGATCCATCACGCCCACACACAGCATGTGCTCTGAAAAAATCACATGGTATCAGAGCCAGGTTCATCAAAACTTGGTTCCAGCTTCCGCTCAAGCACAAGCTCACTCCCATGCCATTTCAAGCCAAGAAGAAGCTTCATGGTCCAGCCGGCTGTTCAACCTCTTCAAGAAGAAGATGTGCTCATCCATGGTGTCCAGGAGCTGTCCTTGGTCGTTCTACACTCTCTCATGTCCGTCCTGAAGAAAGAAAGCCATTGGAAGCATGTCCAAGCCTTTCCTATTCTCTGTCCAAGGAGAACCTTTCAAGAAGAAAGCTTTCTACTGGTGACTTGTGGTGGCGACTCAAACATGGTGAAAGGAGGTGTCTTTGGCATGGTGGGTTCAAGGAGAAAGGCCAGGCAAAGAAGGAGAGGTTGGTTCTCAAACCAACAGCTCAGATCTGGCCATTTATGATTCATATTGCCTTGGAGGTTCAAGGAACAAGCACAGGTTCCTTGGTTGTAAGCTAAACCTCCTTCCCTTGTTTAAAGCTTGTGTCTTCATGTTATGGTTGTGTTGTGTGGTGTGGTTAAGTCCTGCGGATTCTGTTTTGCATCATCTTGTTGTGATTGCCATAACTAAAGTGTCATTAATGAGTGTAGCATATAGTAGAATGACTAAGCTACTTGCATAATGGTACTGAAGTTGTTTTGCTGTTGCATTGGTTAGTATGCAGTGAGTAGTATTTTAAATCCCAGGATCTCATGTCTTGTTCATTGCATTGTCTTGTGTAGTGCCATAGCTTGAATCATCATGAATGTGTTGTAGAAATGAGTAGAATGTCTCTGCTGCTTGCATCATGGTTGTAGAGCTGTTTTGCATACATAAGCATGTCTCATTGTCTCCTGGTTCAATCCGAGTGTGTACTGGTGCTGTTGCCTGTGTTTAATCCATCATTGACTGTCTTGCATCAATTAGAAGTTGTCTAAGTTGCTTGCCTCATTGGTTTTGATTTGAACTGTTGTGCATAGCTTTAAAGTGTTCTCGGATTGATCATGCATTCATATAGCTAATGCTTTACGATTGTGCATTCATGTATTGATGCATTTAAAACTGAGCCTAAATTGCAAATGTACTGATGCTAGCTTGCATTGCATTTAGAGAACTTAAAAAAAAATTATTATATGCTTGATTGTGCCTTGATTGTTTGGCTGTTTCAAGTTTTATTTATTGTTGTGGCATTGGTGATCAAACAGGATGGATGATCTTGGTTTGGTCCCAATGGGATGATCTGATCTTGCATTGAGTTGTGGTGATGTTAGGTACACAAAGAAGTGATACAGTGACAAGCCAAACCAAAGTGTGAAGACAAAAGGTCTAGTTCCATTGCAAATCATCACTGGATGTGTTAAATCCATAATCTACAGGAAGTGTAGTGTGATTGATTATGCAATGAGAGGATGCCATTGTATAATACCATAGGACATGTTCAGTCCACAGTCTACAGGAAGTGTAGCATGGGTTATTATACAATGAGAGCTTGTCTTGTGAGGACTCTCTATGGTGATTCAAACACCCTAGTTCCTGGTATAAGGAAGAGAGCAGCTCACAAGACCAAGGCCATCACAAAAGTCTATGAAGACCGGTGGTCCAAAGGCCATGAAATTGCTTACACCTTACACAAGCTTAGCTCCTCACCTATTCTCGGAGTTAAGCTTGAGGGGGAGTGTTAATGAGAAAGTTTCATGGTCCATTATCAAGTCTTTGCAAGGACTTCATCAAAGGATCATCAACCGGGTCTAGGCAGTGGCGTGTCTAGGCAAGAGACTGTTCAGAGCAGTCTTGGCTGAGTGAGGAAGAAGGCTCTCTCTCAATGCGGCTTCAATGTGAGGTGGTTGAGGAGAAGCTGATGAACCCACTCAGTCATCCAACAAGTTGGTGTTGCCATGAAGAGGTTGCAATGGCCAAGAGAGAAGGGCTGCAAGGACTACATTCAAGAGACATCAACCGGAGCTATTCTAGGCTGGGTGTGTATGAAGGCTAATATTCAAGCTGAAGGATCCATACAGTCTTCCAACAAGTTGATGTGTCCGTAGAGGTTGCAAGCCTATGCGTAGTGTGAGGGATTCAAGTGACAATCCAATCCAGCCACTCCTCACCAAAACAAAAAGGGAAGTGTCCCTTAAACTTAGTTCAATTCAATTCACTCATCATTTCATTGTTTAAGCTTGATATGATACTCAAAGTGTTTTGATTGAAATGTGATGCATTGATGTGATGCAATCTTGGTTTCTTGATAAGTACTGATGCACCTTTGGGATAATGTATCAGGTACCATTGCTTGAGCCTCACTAAAGATGTTCCTGGTCATTTCCTAGCTTCTCTAAGGTGGCTGTGAAGTCTGTTGAGAGGGGGAGATCCAAACCAGTTTTATGAAGAGGGCAAGCATATTTTGAAGTCTTGCTCAGCCTCACTGATGTTTAAAGATGATCCGGTCGCATCCTTGCCTTTCTAAGAAGGCTATGAAGCTTGTTGAGAGGGGGAGCCCCAAACCGGTTCCATGAAGAGGTGAAGCTGAGGTGTGAAGTGTGCGCAAAGCTGTGAAGTGTTGCTGCACCTATTAGGCCGTGATCCAGAGCTTCTTGTGTCCAACCACACTGGTTCTAAGGCACAAGAGCTCACTGGCCAATCCCTAGGCTTTGGAGAGCTCTACTCTTTTTCCCTTGCAAGGTTTTGTCCCAATGGGTTTTCCTTGTAAGGTTTTTAATGAGGGAGACTCTTCAGAGTTCCAAGCTTGGCTTAGGATCTCCTAAAGTCAAGCTTGAGGGGGAGTGTTGAACTGAAGAGAAGATAGAGCTTGTACAATAATAGGGCAAGCTCTAGAAGATGTCTAGAAGAGTTCAATCAAGCTTCAGAGGTGTTCTGAAGTAGTTATCTTGTGAAGTTAAGTCTAGGAAAGACTTAGACTGATCTTAAGAAGGCTTTGGAGGAGTTTGGGAGAAGATGGTCGAAGGTGCAAAGATAGGGCGTCGGTACGAACCAGTACGGACAGTACGGCCTTGTACGGCCATGGGCGAACCAAGAAGAGGAATGGATCGACTTAGGAAGAAGAATGGGTGATGTGCATACTTAGGGCGAGTGTACGGACCGGTCAGGCCGTACATCGACCGTACAACACCCGGGACTCGTCCATTCATCCGGTTCAGCCAAGTTTAAAGATGTGCAAGGATAGGGCGCGGCTTATCTGATCTTTTATGACCGTTGGAGACTTAAGGAGAGAAAGGGATATTCCTCATGAGCTGTGTGGTCCAAAGAGACAGGCTGGAAAGTAAAAATGGCTTTACCTTTACAGCCTTATTTCCACACTGTCTCATCTTGGCCATTGATTCAAAATGAGCCAATCTCTCCCCTCCATTCAAATCAGGAGTGCCTCCCTTGCCAGCTTGCACCAGAACATCCAAGACCAGCCTTCTCTCATCCTAGCCATTCATTCTATCTTTTAATTACAGCCTTAGGATATAGGTTTATGATCTGAGTCATGTAAAGGCATATATAAGCCATTTGTATGCATTTTGTAAACTCTAAGAGAGAGAGGGGGATTTCCCCTCCTCCTTCATAATCTTATGATACTTTGTCTCTCTAAACTCTCTAGTCTTTGATTCTGGTTACTTCAATCTCGTTCTCAATCTCTATTCTCTCAATCTCTCACTTAATATCTCATACACACTCACCATTCTCTTATACTTCCATTAATCTCTTATTCTCTTTCATTGTTGAACAAGAATCAGTCCCAACCTGTTGAGGTTGATCCATCACGCCCACACACAGCCTGTGCTCTGAAAAACTCACAGGAAACTGGGATCACCTTATTTGAAAGTGGGATAACTTCTTCATCCTAACTCCTATGAGATTTATTCAACTTCCTGGTGATTCTCCACTACTTTATGTATCCAAATGAAGGTTCTTACATCACGATTCATCCTGGTTTGATTAGAATGACGAAGAAGATGTCATATTCCTAAACAGGGAAACTGGGATCACCTTATTTGAAAGTGGGATAACTTCTTCATCCTAACTCCTATGAGATTTATTCAAATTCCTGGTGATTCTCCACTACTCTATGTATCTAAATCAAGCTTTGTACATCGCGATTCTTCCTGGTTTGATTAGAATGTCGAAGAAGTTGTCATATTCCCAAACAGGGAAACTGGGATCACCTTATTTGAAAGTTGGATAACTTCTTCATCCTAACTCCTATGAGATTTATTCAACTTCCTGGGGATTCTCCACTACTTTATGTATCCAAATGAAGGTTCTTACATCGCGATTCATCCTGGTTTGATTAGAATGACGAAGAAGTTGTCATATTCCCAAACAAGGAAACTGGGATCACCTTATTTGAAAGTGGGATAACTTCTTCATCCTAACTCCTATAAGATTTATTCAACTTCCTGGTGATTCTCCACTACTTTATGTATCCAAATCAAGCTTTGTACATCGTGATTCATCCTGGTTTGATTCGAATGACGAAGAAGTTGTCATATTCTCAAACAGGGAAACTGGGATCACCTTATTTGAATGTGGGATAACTTCTTCATCCTAACTCCTATGAGATTTATTCAACTTCCTGGTGATTCTCCACTACTTTATGTATCCAAATGAAGGTTCTTACATCGCGATTCATCCTGGTTTGATTAGAATGATGAAGAAGTTGTCATATTCCCAAACAGGGAAACTGGGATCACCTTATTTGAAAGTGGGATAACTTCTTCATCCTAACTCCTATGAGATTTATTCAACTTCCTGGTGATTCTCCACTACTTTTTGTATCCAAATGAAGGTTCTTACATCGCGATTCATCCTGGTTTGATTAGAATGACGAAGAAATTGTCATATTTCCAAACAGGGAAAATGGGATCACATTATTTGAAAGTGAGATAACTTCTTCATCCTAACTCCTATGAGATTTATTCAACTTCCTGGTGATTCTCCACTACTTTATGTATCTAAATCAAGCTTTGTGCATCGCGATTCATCCTGGTTTGATTAGAATGTCGAAGAAATTGTCATATTCCCAAACATGGAAACTGGGATCACCTTATTTGAAAGTGGGATAACTTCTTCATCCTAACTCCTATGAGATTTATTCAACTTCCTGGTGATTCTCCACTACTTTATGTATCCAAATGAAGGTTCTTACATCACGATTCATCCTGGTTTGATTAGAATGACGAAGAAGATGTCATATTCCCAAACAGGGAAACTGGGATCACCTTATTTGAAAGTGGGATAACTTCTTCATCCTAACTCCTATGAGATTTATTCAAATTCCTGGTGATTCTCCACTACTCTATGTATCTAAATCAAGCTTTGTACATCGCGATTCATCCTGGTTTGATTAGAATGTCGAAGAAGTTGTCAGATTCTCAAACAGGGAAACTGGGATCACCTTATTTGAAAGTAGGATAACTTCTTCATCCTAACTCCCATGAGATTTATTCAACTTCCTGGTGATTCTCCACTACTTTATGTATCCAAATGAAGGTTCTTACATCGCGATTCATCCTGGTTTGATTAGAATGACGAAGAAGTTGTCATATTCCCAAACAAGGAAACTGGGATCACCTTAATTGAAAGTGGGATAACTTCTTCATCCTAACTCCTATGAGATTTATTCAACTTCCTGGTGATTCTCCACTACTTTATGTATCCAAATGAAGGTTCTTACATCGTGATTCATCCTGGTTTGATTAGAATGACGAATAAGTTGTAATATTCCCAAACAGGGAAACTGGGATCACCTTATTTGAAAGTGTGATAACTTCTTCATCCTAACTCCTATGAGATTTATTCAACTTCCTGGTGAATCTACACAACTTTATGTATCCAAATGAAGGTTCTTACATCGCGATTCATCCTGGTTTGATTAGAATGACGAAGAAGTTGTCATATTCCCAAACAGGGAAACTGGGATCACCTTATTTGAAAGTGGGATAACTTCTTCATCCTAACTCCTATGAGATTTATTCAACTTCCTGGTGATTCTCCACTACTTTTTGTATCCAAATGAAGGTTCTTACATCGCGATTCATCCTGGTTTGATTAGAATGACGAAGAAATTGTCATATTCCCAAACAGGGAAAATGGGATCACCTTATTTGAAAGTGGGATAACTTCTTCATCCTAACTCCTATGAGATTTATTCAACTTCCTGGTGATTCTCCACTACTCTATGTATCTAAACAAGCTTTGTACATCGCGATTCATCCTGGTTTGATTAGAATGTCAAAGAAATTGTCATATTCCCAAACATGGAAACTGGGATCACCTTATTTGAAAGTGGGATAACTTCTTCATCCTAACTCCTATGAGATTTATTCAACTTCTTGGTGATTCTCCACTACTTTATGTATCCAAATGAAGGTTCTTACATCGCGATTCATTCTGGTTTGAATAGGATGACGAAGAAGTATTCATATTCCCAAACAGAGAAACTAGGATCACCTTATTTGAAAGTGGGATAACTTCTTCATCCTAACTCCTATGAGATTTATTCAAATTCCTGGTGATTCTCCACTACTCGATGTATCTAAATCAAGCTTTGTACATCGCGATTCATCCTGGTTTGATTAGAATGTCGAAGAAGTTGTCATATTCCCAAACAGGGAAACTGGGATCACCTTATTTGAAAGTTGGATAACTTCTTCATCCTAACTCCTATGAGATTTATTCAACTTCCTGGGGATTCTCTAAACACTTTTGTGTTTAGAGAATGATTCAAACAACCATAGATACTTAGATTCAAAGATTAAAGAGATTAAGAGATTTTAGTGAGAGAATCAAGAGAGAGAGACTCAAAACTCCATTAATTGATTTAATGTCTCAGATACAAGATATATATGAAGAGATAATAAGGCTAATACAAAAGGGATTTCGAAATCCATAAGCATGTGAGGTCAATGGACAGGCTGGAGCTCCTTTTGCTTCACATGCTTGGACAGGCTGTAAAAGTGCTTTACTTTTCCAGCTATGACCAGACCTTATCCAAACACCTCCTCCCTTATCCAGACTCATCTTGGGCGTGATCCCCTTTACCATAAGGGTCCAATGTAACTTCCCAAGCCTTTACCTTAGTTACCACAGTAAAACTAAAGTTACTGTGGTAAATTGCCAAAGTTACTCTCTGCCCCAATACTCTTCCTCTATCAATGTATCTTCTCTCCATCCTCTTATCTCAACACTCCCCCTCAAGCTTGACCATGTAGAACAAGTCAAGCTTGGAAACCATGAAGATCTCCCTCATTAAAAATCTCACCAAGGAAAACCCATTGGGATAAAACCTTGATGAGGGAAAAAGAGTGGAGACTCCATGGTTAAGGGGATCAGCTCCTGGGAGTAAGATCAATGAGCCCAAGCCTAGAAAGTATGGACTCCATTGTCTTTAATCTCGCTGCCTTAGTAAACACATCAGCCAGTTGATCCTCACTCCTTGTATAACATGGCAGAATCACTCCTAAGATAATCATCTGCCTCACCTTGTGACAATCCACTTCTATGTGCTTCGTTCTCTCATGAAAGACTGAGTTAGAAGCAATATGGATAGCTGCTTGATTGTCACAGTGCATTGTCATAGGAGTACTCTGCTCAATCTCCAGATGCTTCAAGATACCCTTGATCCACACCAACTCGTTTGTCAACTTCAACATAGCCCTATATTCAGCCTCAGCACTTGAACAAGAGATGACCTTCTGCTTCTTACTCTTCCAAGTAACCAGGTTCCCTCCAATGAATGTACAATAGCCAGTAGTTGATCTCCTGTCTGTTGAGATGAGAGAATAAAGTGTTGAGATGAAGTGATGAAGAGTTGATACATGGATAGAGGAAGAGAGTTGGAGCAGACAGTAACTTTGGAGATTTACCACAGTAACTTAATTGTTACTGTGGTAACTGAGTTAAAAGGCTTTGGAAGTTACCTTGCATCCATTTGGAGAGTGAAACACGCCAGGAGGAGTCTGGATAAGCAAGGAGGAGTTTGGATAAGGTCTGGTCAATGCTAGAGAGCTTTAGACAGGCTGGCACTAGCTGGAAAGTTAAAGCAAGATACCCAAGCATGTGAGGAACCTTATTGGCTAGTTTAAATCAAGCATCTTTGACTACACATGCTTCTTATCCTAGCTAGACTGAACCTGGACGTTTTTGTGTATCTCTTATCTATATATGTTGTAAACTCTCTCATTAATCAATCTAATGGAGTTTTGAGTCTCTCTCTCTCTCTTGTTCTTAATCTCCAATCTCTTTAATTCTCAGATTAAACTTAATCATTCTTTAAATCACAAAATCTAATATGGTATCAGAGCCAGGTTCCTCTAAAAGGAGAGAGTGATTTCGTTTTTCAAATGTTCTTGAGTGTTCTTGAGTGTTCTTTGTGATTTTAGAGATGAGAATAGGTATTGAGAGATTAGAAAGAGATTATGGTGAGATTAAGGGAAGATGGGATGATTTATGAAATGTAAAAGAGAAACATGATGAACTAGAGAGAGATTATCATCAAATCGTGTTAATCATTAATCAAGACAGAGTTTACAATATATAGGAAGAGACATAAGGGTTTTCAGAAAGCATAAGCATGTGAAGTCAAGGATAAGGTTTGCTTTAATTCAAACTGAGCCAATAGGAGAGGCCACACGCTTTTGGTATCTTTTACTAAGACTGCTTTTGCCAATACAGCCTGTCCCAGCCTGTCAAGATAAGACCCAGCTCCCTTAGCCATCCAAACGGTCATCTCTTCATGGTAAAATCCCCTTTGTGTTGAGATGAGGTAATAAAGAGTGACTATATTGATAGAGAATGAGGATTGAGACAGACAGTAACTTTGGAGTTACCACAGTAACTTTGGTTTTACTGTGGTAACTAAGTTAAAGCTTGGAAAGTTACTTTGGCTCACATTGGAGAGTAAGCCACGACCAAGGAGCTGTATGGATAAGGGAGGAGCAGTCTGGATAAGGTTTAGGGCTGGATAAGGCTGGAGACAGGCTGGAAAGTAGACAGCATCTAGTAAAAGATGCCAAAGGGATCAAGCATGTGAAGACTCCCATTGGCTGCTTTTGGATGGCTCTCTTTGACTACACATGCCCTGAACCTCTACCTTATCTGATTGATTTCGAAATTGTCTCTCTCATATAAGTATGTTGTAAACCTCATCTTTAATAATTAATGGAGTTTTGAGTCTCTCTCTCTCTAGAATCTCTCTATTCTCTCTAAATTCTACTCTAATCTTCTCTGATTATTATTAAACACACTCTAAAACACAAAAGTGTTTATGGTATCAGAGCCAGGTTGCTCAAAAGGGGGTGAGTGTGTGATTTCAATTTCGCAAATCTGAGTGTTCTTGAGTGTTCTTGAGTGTTCTTGGTGTTCTTGAGTTCTGATCTTTATTATCTGAGTGGTGTGAGATATTCTGATGGATTCAAACTATCTCAACATGGAAATGAAGCACAGATCTAGTACAACCATGGAGCTTGAAGAAGAGAGGGATGGCGATTGGTCAAGATGGGCAAAGAGAGCTTTGGAAAGCTGTGGGTTATGGTGTGGTCATGTAAAGGGGAAGCCTTTAGTGGAAATGGCTACTGAAGAAAGGTCCAAACTTGTGAAGGTCAGTGGAGACAAGAGAGTGATCCGTGGCTTGAGACAAGGAAAGGATGAGTTGTATCAGCTTGTGGGAAGGCTGAGAGAAGGATGGATGGAGCTGGATATGCTGAGACCAAGCACAGCTGATCCGAGAGTTATTAAAGAAAGGAGGAAACAAGATGTGTTCTTTAGCTTTCTTGTGAAGGAGATAGGGGTTGTTCTTACTCTTCAAGCGTGTGATTTGTGGGAAGAGAACAAGAGATCAAACCAGTGGAAAGGTGGTACAAGCTGTAAGAAGGGAAGGCTGAGAAAGCTTTCTAGAGTGTGGCTTAAGATGGGAAAGGCTTGGAAGAAGAACATGGAGTCTGGTTATCTAAGTGATAAGATGAGCTTGAAGATGATCAAGGAGGTGGCTCAACAAGTGGTAAGAGGAGAGTGTTCTTACTCTGCCTATATGAGTAACTCAGTGGAGGATAGTATGGTTATGAAGGAGCAGGAGATCAAAGGAGCAGATGACCCTATCACAAAGAAAGAATGGGATGAGTTTGTCAAGTATGTGTATGCTTTGGCTACGACCCGGAGACAAGGTGCTCCTGCCTTAGCATCCACATCCAAACCCATTATCATTGATTCTGGAGCAACACATCATATGATCAGTGATAGAAGTCTGATAAGTGAAGTCAAGGCTGCAACAGGGAGTGTCATGATAGCTAATGGTGCTAGGATCCCAATAGAAGGAGTGGGAAACCTCAAGCTGTTTGAGAAGAACTCACCTGCGTTCTATTTGCCTCAATTCACTTCAAATCTGATATCAGTGAAGAAGGCCACCGTTGATCTTGATTGTCAAGTAGTATTCAGGCCAAATGAGGTTGAGTTTCAAGACTTGAAGACTGGGAGAGTTATTGGTAGAGGGGACAGCAGGAATCAGTTATATCATCTCCAAACAGCTAAGAACTCTAATCCTATTGATTCTATATGCTTGAGTAGTACTGCTGATAGGTGTGACAGTATTACTTGGCATGCTAGATTAGGACATCCTCATGCTCGTGCAATTGAATTGATTAGACCTGATATGTCATTCAATCACTTGGAATGTGAAGCTTGCATCTTAGGGAAGCATTGTAGAACTGTTTTTCCCACATCAGAGACCATATATGCAAATTGCTTTGATCTTGTTCATTCAGATGTGTGGACAGCCCCTTGTATGTCTAGAGAAAACCAGAAGTACTTTGTGACATTCATAGATGAGAAGTCTAAGTATACATGGATCACATTGCTGCCATCTAAGGATAGAGTGTTTGAGGCTTTTGTCAACTTCCAAGCATATGTAACTAACCATTACAATGCTACTGTGAAGGTACTACGGTCTGATAATGGAGGAGAATACACCAGTCATGCCTTCAAGAGTCACTTGGCTAAACATGGGATAGTGCATCAAACCAGTTGTCCTTACACACCACAGCAGAATGGGGTAGCTGAGAGGAAGAATAGGCATCTGATGGAGGTGGCTAGATCCATGATGTATCATGCAAATGTTCCAAAGAGGTTTTGGGGTGATGCTGTTCAGACTGCATGCTATCTCATCAATCGGATTCCAACTAAGGTATTGAAGAACCTGTCTCCTTTTGAGGTGCTGAACAAGAGCAAGCCATACATAGATCATCTGCGTGTCTTTGGATGTCTATGTTATGTCTGGGTTCCAGGAGAACAGAGAAACAAGTTGGAGGCAAAGAGCACTAAAGCAATGCTCATTGGATACTCAGTAACTCAGAAGGGGTACAAGTGCTATGATCCAGCAACCAGGAGAGTGTTGGTGTCTAGAGATGTTAAGTTCATAGAGACCAAGGGGTATTATGAAGAAAAGAATTGGGAAGATTTGGAAGATCTGTCTCAAGAACCAAGAAACATGGCAGAGAATCTGAGGAACATATTGGAAAGGCTTGGGGTAAACATGTCCCAGGATAAGGTTAGAGAACCTGAAAGAACAACTCCCCTTGATCATGAGGGGGGTAATGAGTCTGAATCAGGAGTGCAAGAGCAGCACCAAGGGGATTCAGGTCATCATGATCAAGTGGTGACACAAGAAGTAGAGAATTTTCCTCAGGTCAGTGTGGATGAGCAAGGAGAGGTTCATGATCAAGAGGAGGTGAGTGAGACAGAAACAGAGGTTCAAGCAGAGGTTCAAGCTGAGGAACAGGTTCAACCATTAAGGAGGAGCACACGGATAAAGAGGGATGCTTCCAACTGGGTAAACACGAGAGTATACTACAATGCCCAGGCTGTGGAGCATCCTTCTCAAGCTGTGTGTTCCTTTGTGTTGAGATGAGGAGTTGAGATGAAGGCTTAGAGAGGCTTGGGTAATGAAAGGGATGAGGAGATGAAGTTCAGGGTGAAGTGTACGGAGTTACCATGTCCGTACCATTTGGAGTTACCACGGTAAATAAGAGATTGAACAACAAGAAGGAGGGAAAGGCCAAAGACACTTATGCAAAGGGAAGGTCACGGCCAAAGAAGGGAGATGACCGTTTATGGATAAGAGGAGGCACGGCTTTACAGCTGGGACAGGCTGTAAAGGTGTTTGGCATCTGATCCAAGATGCTAAAGGGATCAAACGTGTGATGGCCCCTATTGGACGGATTCAAAACCGGCCAGCTCTTACCATTTGACTTCACATGCTTAAGCTACCTTAACCCATTTCGAAAACCCTATGTCCTCTAAGTATAAATATGTAATCTCCTCATTAATAAGAGATCAGACAGTTCTATCCAATTAATCACTCTAGTCTTTCATAATGATTCCTCACTAGTCATCTAATCACATAATCATCTCCTTATTCATCCTAAATCATTCTACTCTTTCACATACAAACTCAGATTATCTAAAACTCTTATGGTATCAGAGCCAGGTTACAAAGAATCTGAGTTCTTATTTTGATACACTGAAGAACAAAGGTGAAGCTTTGAAGCCATCCAAGGAAGATCAGAGCTCAAGGGTGTTCATTTGGTGTGTGCGCGAGTTCTAAACAAGTTAAGATCCATTCATACAAGAGTCATCCGTTCAAAGCTCCATCCCTCTCAAGTTTTTGAAGTTAAGCTGTGACAAGATGGAGAACATGAAGATGAAAGTGGCGATTACCTTCAAGGGAAGCAACTACTTGGTTTGGTCCCGGCTGGTGAAGACAACCATTGGGAGTAAGGGCTTGTGGAGTCATATCACAACCGGTGAAGCTCCAAAGCTCATTACTCAGGAAGAAGACCAAGAGGGGGTCTCAGTTGATGCTGTAGAGAAGTGGCAGCAGGAAGACATGGTGGTGATGTCTGTTCTTCATGGGTCGTTGGAGCCAGCGATATTGGAGGCATACAGCTACTGTGAGTCAGCCAAGGAGCTGTGGGACACCTTGAAGAAGGTGTATGGGAACATTTCGAACCTGAGCCGTGTCTTTGAGGTAAAGCAAGCCATCAACAATCTTGCACAAGAAGACATGGAGTTCACCAAGCATTTGGGAAGATTCAGGGCGTTGTGGTCAGAGCTAGAGATGTTGAGGCCGAGGACAACTGATCCAGATCAGTTGAATGAGAGGCGGGAGCAAGACAAAGTGTTCGGCTTGCTTCTCACACTAAACCCGGCCTACAACAG
Organism: Brassica napus; assembly: GCF_020379485.1. Taxonomy (NCBI): domain Eukaryota; kingdom Viridiplantae; phylum Streptophyta; class Magnoliopsida; order Brassicales; family Brassicaceae; genus Brassica; species Brassica napus. The sequence goes on from NW_026014917.1 coordinate 259,178, forward strand.
TCTCATCAAGCACATGTTGAGAGCTGATAAGCTACCTGATCTAGAGGACGTGTGTGCACAGATTCAGAAAGAACAAGGCTCCATTGGACTGTTTGGAGGCAAAGGAGTATAAGATTAAGAGAATGAAATGATTTAGAGAAGATTAAGGAACAGAATGAGAGATTATGAAAAGATTAGACTAGAATCATGCTTAAGAGAGTATGAGCTTAGTGAGAGAAACTCAGAACTGTATGTCTATTATTAAATGACCAGAGTTACAATATATAGGATGAGATCATAAGGGTTTTCGAAATCATAGAGCTAAGCTAAGCATGTGAAGTCAACAAGGAGAGGATAAGCCTTATTTGGACCGGCCAATCAGCTTCCCCACATGCTTGGAGTATCTAGCATCTTGGACCAAGATGCTCTTGCCTTTCCAGCTGTGCCAGCCTGTCAAGCCGCGCCTCTTCTTATCCTCCAACGGTCTGATCCATCAGCCAAAGCCTCTTCTTTCCACATGAGTTACCCGGGTAACTCTTTGTGACCGTGGTCGAGGTTTCACTTGTCCTAACATGTACGGACGTACGGCCTTGTACGGCCTTGTACGGTCAGGCCAATGTGAACCTCTCCCATCACACCAATGCTTAACATACTCTCTTCAGTCTTAACCCCTTTGTGCTTCACACCTGTATACTCAACTCTTCAACACTCCCCCTCAAGCTTAGCTTTGTGAAGTCTAAGCTTGGACACTATGAGATCTTCCTCATTAAAAACCTCACCAAAGAAAACCCATTGGGACAAAACTTTGATGAGGGAAAAAGAGTAAAGACCTCATAGTAAGGGGCTCAGCTCCTAGATGAAAGATCAACGAGTCCCAACCTGATGTAGATGGACTCCATTGTCTTCATTCTTGCTGCTTTTGTGAACACATCAGCCAGTTGATCTTCACTCCGTGTGTAGCATGGCAGGATCACTCCCAAGACTATCATCTGCCTTACCTTGTGACAATCCACTTCAATGTGCTTGGTTCTCTCATGGAAGACTGAGTTGGAGGCAATGTGGATTGCAGCTTGGTTATCACAATGCATTGTCATTGGCGCCACTTGCTCAATCTCAATGTGCTTCAAGATCCCCTTGATCCATACCAACTCATTAGTGAGCTTCAGCATTGCTCTATATTCTGCCTCCGCACTAGAACAAGAGACCACCTTCTGCTTCTTGCTCTTCCAAGTCACAAGGTTCCCTCCAATGAAGGTGCAGTAGCCGGTTGTAGATCTTCTGTCTGCTCTATCTCCAGCCCTATGATTTTTAAAGAGATCTCTACTCTGGTAGTATATGTGTGTGTATAAGCTTCAATGAAGAATGATTAGAGCTTGTTCTAGGTGATATAGAGAGAGAGATTGGTGAGAGTGTTTATGAGTGTATGAGAGACTTAAGAACAAAGATTAAGAGACTTAAGAGACTAGAGAGACTGAGAGAATAAGAGACTAAAGATTAGTGTTTTAGATTAGAGAAGGAGAGGGGAAACCCCCTTACTCACTTAAAGATTACAAAATGATCATAAGAGGCTTATATATGCTCTTTACATTCCATAAACTTAAAACCTACATCTAATGGCTCATAAAAGACTAGAAGGATGGAGGGACGAGATGGAGAGTTGATCTGGTCATTATAGCCTCATCTGATTGGTTAAACTCTCTTTGGTGCCTGGTTGGTTAATTCAAATCTGGTCAAAGGGAAGGCTGGCTCCTTATTGGCTGGCTAAAGGCTCCCATGAACCTGCCCTTGTATCTGTTCAGATACAAGGTCACTATAGCTTCTTCTTTACAGCTCACACAGCTCATAGACAGCCTGTCTTGGCGCCAGCTTCTTCTTTTGTCTTCTTCTCTTAAGAGCCTCTTTTGTCTTCTTCTCTTAAGAGCTATCCTTTGCCCTATTTTTGCACCAACTCCAAATAGGCTCAGATGGTCGAGTCTTGAACTTCCGGATCGGTCAGGTCCGTACGTTCCGTACGGCCTCGCCCTAAGTTTGCACACTCGACCATTCTCCTCAACTATATGCTTCTAAGTCCCTCCTAGACTTGGCCCTATCTTTGTACCATCGGCCACCTTCTCCCAAACTCTTCCAACACCTTCTATCTTCTCTTCAGTTCAACACTCCCCCTCAAGCTTGACTTTAGGAGATCCTAAGCCAAGCTTGGAACTCTGAAGAGTCTCCCTCATTAAAAACCTTACAAGGAAAACCTATTGGGACAAAACCTTGCAAGGGAAAAAGAGTAGAGCTCTCCAAAGCCTAGGGATTGGCCAGTGAGCTCTTGTGCCTTAGAACCAATGTGGTTGGACACAAGAAGCTCTGGATCACGGCCTAACAGGTGCAGCAACTCTTCACAGCTTTGCGCACACTTCACACTTCAGCTTCACCTCTTCATGGAACCGGTTTGAAGTCTCCCCCTCTCAACTGACTTCTCAGCCATCTTAGAGAAGCTAGGACACGACCAGATCATCTTCAAAACACTAGTGAGGCTGATCAATACTTCACACTCGGCTTGCCCTCTTCATAGACTAGGTTTAGGGTCTCCCCCTCTCAACAGACTTCACAGCCCCTTTAGAGAAGCTAGGAGATTCCCCGGACCTGTTTAATGAGGCTACAAGCAATGGTACCTGATTCATTATCCCAAAGGTGCATCAGTACCTATTAAAAACAAGAAAATGAATATCCTGCATCACACTTGATGCACACAATCCCATAATTCAATCATGATCATCTTAAATATCTTTTCAAGCACAAGCAATGAATAAGATGAATGAAAAAGATTGAAGAAAGAGTTTAAAAAGTCTAAGGGAACTTCCCTTGTGTTTTTGTGAGTTTTCTAACTCGGCCAATGCACCATCTTCATGGCATCATCAACTTCTTGGAAGGGCAGAATGGATTCATCAGCTTCTCCTCAATCACCTCTCATTGAAGCCGCATTTATGGAGAGCTTTCTTCCTCACTTGCCAAGACTGCTCTGAACAGCCTCTTACCTAGACACGCCACTGACTTGGTCCGGTTGATGATCCTTTGTAGAAGCCTTTGCAAAGACTTGTTACTGACCATGGATCATATGCATTAAGACTCCCCCTCAAGCTTAGAACCGAGACTAGAAGGAGCTAAGCTTGTGATGATCCTATGCATCTCCATGGTCTAATAACTATCATCTTTCATGATAGCTTTCTTCTTGTGAGTTTACTCTCTTCCTTAACCAGGAACTAGGGTGTTTGAATCACCATAGAGAGTCTCACAAGTCACACCTCTCATTGCATAATGACCCATGCTACACTTCCTGTAGACTAAGGACTAGATATGTCCAATGGTATTATGCAATGGCCATCTCTCATTGCATACTCAATCACACTACACTTCCTGTAGGTTATGGACTAACATGTCCTTGTGATGATATGCAATGGCACAAGACCCTTGTCTTTACATTCTTGGTTGTTGGCGAGTTACATGTATCACATTTCCTTGTGTACCTAACACCACCACAACTCAATGCAAGATCAGATCATCCCATTGGGATCAAACCAAGATTATCCATCCTGTTTGTTGAGATGAGTTGAGACATATGAGATAAGAGGTAAAGACACAAAGGAGTTGAGGACATAAAGAGGGCAAAGGAGTTAAGAGAAGAAATGGGTTGATAGAGATGGTACGGACGGATAGGCCGTACCATTGGCCGTACAAAGGTAAAAGCGGCCAAGTAACTCTCCGGGTAACTTACATGGACTTACTTGAAGTTACACTTGACCAAGACCTTATCCGAACGTTGGAGAGGATAAGGGAGGCGCGGCTTGACAGCTAGGACAGGCTGGCAAGAGCTGGAAAGGAAGAGCATCTAGTCTTGGATCAAGAAGATGCTTCAAACGTGTGGAGACTATCATTGGCCGGTTCAAACTAAAGCACCAGCTCCTCTTTGACTCTACATGCTTGCTTATCCTTATGATTTCGAAAACCCTAATGTGTATGGACCTATATATATTGTGAGCTCATCATTAATAAGAATCAGACAGTTCTAAACAATTAATCTCTCTAGACTTTTCATAATGATTCTCCACTAGTCTCTTAATCTCTTAAGCTACACAAATCTCTTCCTTATTCTCATCTAAACTCAGATTATCTTTTACATTACTTAAAACTCTTATGGTATCAGAGCCAGGTTGATTTCAATCTGAGTTCTTGGTGTTTTTCTCTTGAAGATTCAAACTTAAAACTTTAAGAGATCAAGTGAGTGTGTTTGAAGTGTTCGTGGAAGAATCTACATCACGGGGGTTTCATCTACGTTAGGGAGTTCTTATCTGGATCTTTGGAGGTTCTTTGAAGGTGAAAGACAAGACACGAGGGGGTTGAAGCTGGTGGTGTGGTTCTAAGTCTCAAGATCAAGTCTTCTACAAGTTATTAAGGTGAAACTGTTGAAGATGGAAAGTGTGAGATTTAAGGATGTAAATGATTATCTGAGTTTAGAAAGGATTATAGAAGAGAATAAGAGATTAAGAGACAGATTAGAGACTAATGGAGAATCATAATGAAATGAGTATAGAGAGAGATTGTTTAGAACTGTCTGATCTTATTATGAGATGAGGTTACAATATTTATAGAAGAGGCATTAGGGTTACAAGTTAAGAGAAAGCAGCACTAGTCATAAGCATGTGAAGTCAAGACCAAGAGGAGCGTCCCTTTTGAATGAACGGATGGTAAGGCTCACACGCTTGGCCTTTACAGCCTGTCCACGGCCTGGATGGATAAGGCTCGTCCCACCCTTATCCTTAAACGGTCTGATCAGTCTTGAGACCTTCTATGTACTCTAGAGGCTTTACTCACCCATCTCCTTCTTCCTTCATGTTTCCTCAGATGTACGGCCAAGCCCCTGTCCGTACATAGGCCGTACTGTCCGTACTCTTTCCATTACTTGCTTAGCTCTTCCTCTCCTTCTCATAATGACTTCCTCATCTCAACACTCCCCCTCAAGCTTAGCTTTGTGAAAGCCTAAGCTTGGATGGCTATGAGATCTTCCTCATTAAAAACCTCACCAAGGAAAACCCATTGGGACAAAACCTTGATGAGGGAAAAAGAGTAAAGACCTCACAGCCAAGAGGATCAGCTCCTTCCCTTCCCAAGATCAATGAGGCCCAACCTGATATGAATGGACTCCATTGTCTTCTGTCTTGCAGCTTTGGTGAACACATCAGCCAACTGATCTTCACTCCTTGTGTAACATGGCAAGATGACTCCTAGAATGATCATTTGCCTCACCTTGTGGCAATCAACTTCAATGTGCTTGGTTCTCTCATGAAACACCGAGTTGGATGCAATGTGAATGGCTGCTTGGTTATCACAATGCATTGTCATTGGTGTGGCTTGATCAATCTCCAAATGCTTCAAGATGCCTTTGATCCACACCAACTCGTTGGTAAGCTTCAGCATAGCTCTATACTCAGCTTCTGCACTTGAGCAAGAGACCACCTTCTGCTTCTTACTCTTCCATGTCACCAAGTTGCCTCCAATGAATGTGCAATAGCCTGTGGTTGATCTCCTGTCTGCTCTATCACCAGCCCAATCTGCATCACAGTATCCAACCACTTCAGTGCTTCCATTGCAACCCATCCATACTCCTTGATCAGGTGAGCCGTTGAGATACATCAAGATCCTCTCCACCATGCGCCAATGATGCTCCTTAGGAACTTGCATGTGTTGACTCACCTGATTCACAGCAAAACAAATGTCAGGTCTAGTTATGGTAAGATAAATCAATTTGCCAACTAGTTTTCTATAGAGTTTAGGATCCTGATAAGGTTTGCTGTCTTCAATCTCCCCCTCTCGTGGGACTTTGTAGCCATCCTCCATAGGCATCCTTGCAGTCTTGCCTCCATAAGCACCTGCACCTTTCAAAAGATCAAGTGTATACTTCCTTTGGGACATGAATAAACCTTCCTTGGATCTACATATCTCAATTCCAAGAAAGTATTTCATTTCTCCCAAATCTTTAATCTCAAACATGGATTTAATGAACTCCTTGGTTGCTATGATACCTTCCTTATCACTTCCTGTGATAATGATATCATCAACATACACAAGAAGTGCAATCATACCTGAGGGAGTTGTGAGTGTGAAGAGAGTGTGGTCTAGTTCAGACTTCTTGAAGCCACGGCCATTCAGGGTAGTGCTCAGCTTGTTGTACCAAGCCCTTGGTGATTGCTTCAGCCCATAGATAGCTTTCTTCAATCTTAACACATTCCCTTTCTTCACTAAGTGTTCTAGGCCTGGAGGTGGATGCATATATACTTCATCCTCAAGTTCACCTTGTAAGAATGCATTCTTCACATCCATTTGCCATAACCCCCATCCAAGATTCACAGCCAAGCTTAATACAATCCTTATGGTATGTAGTTTAGCTACTGGTGCAAAGGTCTCTATGTAATCTTCTCCATAAGTTTGGGTGAAACCTCTTGCTACTAGCCTTGACTTCTTCCTCTCAACCTTTCCATCAGCCTTATACTTGATTGTGAATATCCATTTACTACTCACAGCCTTCTTCCCTTTTGGTAACTCACTCTCATACCATGTATCATTCTTGATCATGGCTCCTGCCTCAGCTCCAACTGATTCCTTCCATTCTTTATCCATGATTGCTTCTTCATAGCTTCTTGGAATATAGTTCTCATCCAAGTTAACCATGAACGCACAATGTTCTTCAGGGTATTGAGCAAAGGAACACACAACTCGAGAAGGATCCTCCACAGCTTGGGCATTGTAGTACACTCGCGTGTTTACCCAAGAGGAAGGTGTTGAACTGAAGAGAAGAATGGAGCTTGTGCATAAATAGGGCAAGCTTCAGGTGATCTCCGGAAGAGTTCTACAAAGCTTCAGGAGAGTCTTAAAGTATCTATCATGGGTGAAGTTAAGTTCAAGAAGGGCTTAGACTGATCTTAAGAAGACATGGAAGAAGTATGGAGGTGAATGGTTGAACGTGCAAAGTTAGGGCGAGGCCGGTACGGATGGCCGTACGGATGGTACGGCCCGTACGGACATGATCGACTCAAAACTTATGTACTCGGCCATTTGAAGCTATTTGAGGGCTGTGCAAATATAGGGCATTGGTGTACGGTTATGGCAAGTCCGTACAGCCAAGGAGAAGCTCTAATATGAATGTGCAAAGTCCGGGATGGTGAGAAGCATCAAATGGAACAAGAAGATGCTTTGGAGGCAAGAAGATTCAAATAAGAGTTGGCGCCAGTCTGTGGGTTATGGGATTGGTTGTAGTGGTCTAAGGACAGGCTGTAAAGAGCTGTAAAGGAAGAGCAAGGCTTGACCAAGTATCTGGCCAAAGAAGAGGGCAGATACATAAGGCTGTGTGGAGCATTTCTAGCCTTGCCTTCCCACATCCAATCAGGCGACAACAACAAGCTGCAAAGACCACAAGACTGAATCAAGATCGTCCAATTCAAATCAGAGCATCTCCACCCTTCATGTCTTATCTATTACTTTAGGGTTTCATGAGTTTGTAACCTGTTTCTATATAAAGACCCCATTAGGGCGAATTGTAAGCCTTAAGTGAGTAAGGGGGGAAACCCTTCTCCTTCATGTTCTATGAAAGTCTGTTCTTGATACTAAGTCTCTAATCTATTCTCTAAGTCTCTCAGTCTCTTTAATCTTGTTACCTAGTCTCTCTCATACTCTAAATCTCTCCCCATACTCCTAAGTCTCAAATCTGTTCACATAAACTCTCCTAAACACTTTCTCACACACACCTTGAGTTAATCCTATAAAAATCTCATGGTATCAGAGCCAGGTTCATCAGAACCTGGTATCTAACTTCCGCAAAGCTCAAGCCCACCTCCATGGTTGTTTGAAGCAAAGAAGAAGCTCTTTAGTCCAGCCAACGTTTGTTCATCTTCAGGAGGAAGATAAACACATCTGAGGTGCTTGAGAAGCTGTATGTGCTCTATCCTGACTTATCAAGCTCGACCTGAAGAAAGGAGACCCTGAAGAACAAAGCCTTGAAGCTGTTTGACAACACTCTTCAAGAGCTAGATCCTTGAGTCTTAGTGGTGGTTCAAGAAGAAAGGTGATAGCTTTCTACTTGGGACTGGTTTGGCGACTTGAAAGGGAGGAAATGAGGTGTCTCAGCCATGGTGGGGTCAAGAGGATGGTTCATGAAAGAAGAAGGGGTGTGATACGACACCAAGAGCTCAACATCTGGCCATGAACCATGGAGATTCAAGGAACTAGTAAAAGTTCCTTGGCTGTAAGCTGGATCTCTTTCCCTCTTTATTAAAAAGCTTGAGTATAGAAATGTTGAGGTGGTGTGGTGATTGATGTTCTGTGTATATCCCAGGATGCTTCAAAGGCTTGATTAGTGTTTTGAAGAATAAAGTGATTGCTCTAGTTCAGTCATGAGTTTGCTAAGATATTAAAACTTATTGTTTGAATCCTGTGCTCATGAACTGAAAATTGATTGAAGTAATGCTGAGAACTGTGTAGTCCTGGATATAATGATGCTTGTCAGGGAGTTAGTAGACGTCTAAACCTGATTGCTTTTCATGAAATGAATCCGCTGGCTGTCTGACATTGAAGCATTAGATTCATGTCTAAATGCTGAGTAAAGAAGCTCTTAAGAGTGCCTAAGTAACTTGTCTTGAATCTGTTAGGATCCTGCTTGTACTTAGAGAGTTAGCTTGCAAAGAATAGAACTTGAAGAATGCCTTGTGTCTATCTGTTGCATTGCTTGTGATAGTAGGAATCAAACTTGATAAGTTGTTAATCAAGATTTGACATCAGTACTATTGAAAATGGTTAAATGCTTAATGTCAGTTCTAAATAAACATGTCTTGTTAAAGATGATAGATTATATTATCTAATCATGCTTGCCTTCATGAGTTAGAAACTGAGTAAGATTAATGCATACTGCCTCTGTTTATTGTTGCATTTAGATTAAAGTCTAAGTTGCATATTAAGGAATGGTTAAAATTGCCTAAATACTTTGACTTGAATCTGATAAGGTCTTGCTTAGTATTTAGAGAATGGTTGCTTTCATAGATAAGAACTTGACATTGTCTTGATTCTATCTAATGCTATAAAGCTTGAGACATTGGTGATCAAACTTGATGAAGTCAAGGATTGATCCCAATGCAATTGTGTCTTATCTTTGCTAGAGTTTGAGTGATGTTTCAGGTTCACAAAAGGTGTTCCTAGTTCATCATCAAATCCAAGTTGAAAGAGAAAGAATGATGCCCATTGTGTGTACAATGGAGAGGTGTTACAAGAAGGGAGAAGCACAGATGGTTGTAAAACTCACTAGTGTTCTTCTTCTCAACATTGCAAGTACCAGAAGAAGAAGCCAACCGGGTCTAGGCAGTGGCGTGCCTATTCAAGAGGGTGCTCAAACTAAGACAGAGCACTCTTGGCTGTGTGAAGAAGAAGGCTACTCTATCAAGGCGGCTTCTATTGTGAGGTGATTGAAGAAGTAGCTGAAGCATCCACAAGCATTCCATCATGGTGGTGAATTCAGAAGGGTGATTGCAATAAGAGAAGAAGAAGAAGAAGTAAGGATTCAAGTGGTAACGTTGAGAACCACTCCTCATCATCTTAACCAAGGGAGTAAACCTAATCTCATCTACCTTAATATGTCTTGATAGGTTTATCTCCTGATTATACTATGTGCTTTCCCTAATTCCATTAAGAGTTTATAGCTTCTAGTAGAATGTCTAGGCTAATTGCACTGAAATTGTGTTGCTACAGCATTGTCTTATTGATAATAAGTAATGTCTAGAGTCCCAGAAACTCATGGTCTGTTTATTGCATTGTCTTGGGTGTGGTCTTAAACTTGAATCATCATGAATGTGTTGTAGAATTGAGTAGAATGTCTCTGCTACTTGCATCATGATTGATAAGTTATTTTGCATACATAAGCATATCTCATACTGTCTAAGTTCAATCCTAGTGTTATCTGATGCTACTGTCTATGTTTAATCCATCAATGAAAGTCTTGCATCAATTAGAAATTGTCTAAGTTGCTTGCATCATTGGTTCTGATTGAAACTGTTGTGCATAACTTTAATATTAATCATGGATTGAACCTGTTGCATTCATATAGCTGATGTTTTAAGATTGTGCATTCATGTAGTAATGCATTTAAAAATGAGCCTAAATTGCAAATGTACTGATGTAAGCTTGCATTGCATTTAGAGAACTTAATAATCATAATAACCTAGGATGTCATTGTAGTATCTAGAACTTGCATTGTCATTGTTAGAGATTGAAATCTACTTGTCTTGACTCTGTCCAGTTCTGAGTGTTGCTATGCCATAGTTAAATCCATCAGTGATGTCTTATAAGCATTTAGAAGTATGTCTAAGCTACTTGAATCATTGGCTGTGATAAAACTAGTGAGCATAAGCATAAGCTACTTGAATCATAGTCACGCTTATTGTCTTGATTGCATAAGTACCATCTAGTCTTGTGTTCATTTGAATTGAATCTGGTTCATTCATATGGTTAGTGTGTAATCTAATGCATTCATCTATTGTTGCATTTAAAAAAAAAATATAATAACTGAAACTAAATTGAATCTAAAGGGATCAGTGTATTGTTGAAAGCATACATTGTCTTTGCATTTTCTTGTCTTGATTGTCTAGCTTGTTTCAAGTATCATATATTATTGTGGCATTGGTGATCAAACAGGATGGATGATCTTGGTTTGATCCCAATGGAATGATCTGATCTTGCATTGAGTTGTGGTGGTGTTAGGTACACAAGGAAGGTGATACATGTAACTCGCCAACAACCAAGAATGTAAAGACAAAGGTCTTGTGCCATTGCATATCATCACTAGGACATGTTAGTCGATAAACTACAGGAAGTGTAGTGTGATAGAATATGCAATGAGAGATGGCCATTGCATAATACCATTGGACATATCTAGTCCTTAGTCTACAGGAAGTGTAGCATGGGTCATTATGCAATGAGAGGTGTGTCTTGTGAGACTCTCTATGGTGATTCAAACACCCTAGTTCCTGGTTAAGGAAGAGAGTAAACTCACAAGAAGAAAGCTATCATGAAAGATGATAGTTATTAGACCATGGAGATGCATAGGATCATCACAAGCTTAGCTCCTTATAGTCTCGGTTCTAAGCTTGAGGGGGAGTCTTAATGCATATGATCCATGGTCAGTAACAAGTCTTTGCAAAGGCTTCTACAAAGGATCATCAACCGGACCAAGTCAGTGGCGTGTCTAGGTAAAAGGCTGTTCAGAGCAGTCTTGGCGAGTGAGGAAGAAGGCTCTCCATCAATGCGGCTTCAATGAGAGGTGATAGAGGAGAAACTGATGAATCCATTCTGCCTTTCCAAGAAGTTGATGATGCCATGAAGATGGTGCATTGGCCGAGTTAGGAAACTCACAAAAACACAAGGGAAGTTCCCTTAGACTTTTAAACTCTTTCTTCAATCTTTTTCATTCATCTTATTCATTGCTTGTGCTTGAAAAGATACTTAAGATGCTCATGATTGAATTATGGGATTGTGTGCATCAAGTGTGATGCAGGATATTCATTGTCTTGTTTTTGATAGGTTCTGATGCACCTTTGGGATAATGTATCAGGTACCATTGCTTGAGCCTCACTAAAGGTGTTCCTGGTCATTTCCTAGCTTCTCTAAGGTGGCTGTGAAGTCTGTTGAGAAGGGGATATCCAAACCAGTTCTATAAAGAGGGCAAGCCGTGTGTGAAGTGTTGATCAGCCTCACTGGTGTTTTGAAGATGATCTGGTTGTGTCCTAGCTTCTCTAGGATGGCTGTGAAGTCAGTTGAGAGGGGGAGACTTCAAACCGGTTCCATGGAGAGGTGAAGCTGAAGTGTGAAGTGTGCGCAAAGCTGTGAAGAGTTGCTGCACCTAGTAGGCCGTGATCCAGAGCTTCTTGTGTCCAACCACACTGGTTCTAAGGCACAAGAGCTCACTGGCCAATCCCTAGGCTTTGGAGAGCTCTACTCTTTTTCCCTTGCAAGGTTTTGTCCCAATGGGTTTTCCTTGTAAGGTTTTTAATGAGGGAGACTCTTCAGAGTTCCAAGCTTGGCTTAGGATCTCCTAAAGTCAAGCTTGAGGGGGAGTGTTGAACTGAAGAGAAGAATGGAGCTTGTGCATAAATAGGGCAAGCTTCAGGTGATCTCCGGAAGAGTTCTACAAAGCTTCAGGAGAGTCTTGAAGTATCTATCATGGGTGAAGTTAAGTTCAAGAAGGGCTTAGACTGATCTTAAGAAGACATGGAAGAAGTATGGAGGTGAATGGTTGAACGTGCAAAGTTAGGGCGAGGCCGGTACGGATGGCCGTACGGATGGTACGGCCCGTACGGACATGATCGACTCAAAACTTATGTACTCGGCCATTTGAAGCTATTTGAGGGCTGTGCAAATATAGGGCATTGGTGTACGGTTATGGCAAGTCCGTACAGCCAAGGAGAAGCTCTAATATGAATGTGCAAAGTCCGGGATGGTGAGAAGCATCAAATGGAACAAGAAGATGCTTTGGAGGCAAGAAGATTCAAATAAGAGTTGGCGCCAGTCTGTGGGTTATGGGATTGGTTGTAGTGGTCTAAGGACAGGCTGTAAAGAGCTGTAAAGGAAGAGCAAGGCTTGACCAAGTATCTGGCCAAAGAAGAGGGCAGATACATAAGGCTGTGTGGAGCATTTCTAGCCTTGCCTTCCCACATCCAATCAGGCGACAACAACAAGCTGCAAAGACCACAAGACTGAATCAAGATCGTCCAATTCAAATCAGAGCATCTCCACCCTTCATGTCTTATCTATTACTTTAGGGTTTCATGAGTTTGTAACCTGTTTCTATATAAAGACCCCATTAGGGCGAATTGTAAGCCTTAAGTGAGTAAGGGGGGAAACCCTTCTCCTTCATGTTCTATGAAAGTCTGTTCTTGATACTAAGTCTCTAATCTATTCTCTAAGTCTCTCAGTCTCTTTAATCTTGTTACCTAGTCTCTCTCATACTCTAAATCTCTCCCCATACTCCTAAGTCTCAAATCTGTTCACATAAACTCTCCTAAACACTTTCTCACACACACCTTGAGTTAATCCTATAAAAATCTCAGAAGGATCCTTTCTAATCCTTGTGCTTCTCCTCAATACAGGTTGTTCTTGCACTTGAACCTGCTCATCTTGTATATGCGGTTCTTGTGCTTCACTGTGATGTTCTTCATCTCCTTGGTCTTGCTCACCTTGATGATGAGAACCTGAGTTGAACTCTTCTCCTTCTTCACTCAAGCCGACTCCTTCTTGGCCATTTTCTTGAGTTTCAGGTTCACTTCCCCCCTCATGATCAAGGTGAGGTGTTTGAGCAGCTCTTCTTGGTTCATTTGAGCTCTCTTCTGGTTGTCCACTTCTTGTGGACTGATCCTGATTCATCTTGATACCAAGACCTTCCAAAATCACTCTTAAGACTCCAGCCTTATCTGATGTAAGATCCCTCAAGTCTTCTTGATTCTTCTCTTCATAGTATCCTCTTTCTTCAATGAACTTCACATCTCTAGATACGAGTACCCTTCTAGCTTCTGGATCATAACACTTATATCCTTTTTGAGTTGTTGAGTAGCCAATGAACATTGCCTTTCTGCTTCTTGCTTCTAGCTTGTTCCTCAACTCTCCTGGTACCAACACATAACACAAGCATCCAAACACTCTCATATATGTCAAAGATGGCTTGCGCTGGTTCAGTACCTCAAACGGTGCTTGATCCTTCAATACCCTTGTAGGTATTCGGTTGATGAGATAGCAAGCAGTAGATACAGCATCACTCCAGAATCTTTTAGGTACATTAGCTTGGAACATTAATGACCGAGCCACCTCCATCAAGTGCCTGTTCTTCCTCTCAGCTACACCATTCTGTTGTGGTGTGTAGGGGCAGCTTGTTTGATGAAGTATTCCATGATGATCTAGATGGCTTTTGAACGCATAGCTTGTGTATTCTCCTCCATTATCTGATCTCAAAATTTTAATCTTAGCATGATAATGGTTAGTCACATAAGCTTGAAAGTTCTTGAATGCATCTATCACCCTATCTTTTGATGGAATTAGTGTTAACCAGGTGTATTTAGATTTTTCATCAATGAATGTGACAAAGTACTTATGATTATCTCTAGAGAAAATAGGTGCAGTCCACACATCAGTATGAATCAAATCAAAGCAATTTTCATAAGCAGTAGATGTTCTTGGAAATACATTCTTACAATGCTTGCCTAAAATGCAAGCTTCACACTTATCATTTTCAAAAACCACACCTGGTAACATCAAGTTTAAAGCCCTCTCATGGGGATGACCTAGTCTAGCATGCCACAATGCATTTTTATTCAAACTAGAAGCAGAAGTAAATGAGCAGTTATGATTGGAAACAGGATCAAGCTTCTCAAGCATATATAACTCTCCCTTTGTAACTCCTTTTCCAATCAGTTGGCTGCTTTCAATATCCTGAAACTTCACATCATTAGGACTGAATATAACATTGCAATTCAAATCAGTAGTGCATTTCTTAACTGAAAGTAGATTTGATGTGAATTCAGGAATGTAAAATGCTCTAGTAGTCTTATCAAATAGCTTTAAGTTTCCTATTCCCTTAATAGGTATCTTATCTCCATTTGCAATCATCACACATCCATTAGTAGGTTCTATGTCTTTAATCAGGTTGGTGTCACTAATCATATGATGAGATGCACCTGAATCTATAATCAATGGTTTGGATGCATTGCTAGCATGATGGCAGATACAATTTGATCTATATGCATTCATCCTAGCATTTCTATCAATGTACTGCTCAATTCCAGCCTTACTATCATTCCTAGCAATCTCAGCCTTACTGTGAGTCATTTCTATAGTCCTAGCAATCATAGAGGCACCAAATGAATACCCATGAATGTTACCATTATCCTTGAGCATTTTGATGAGTGCATCCATCTCGGACCTCCTGATGAAGTCTTGATCATTGCCTCGGGGGTTGATGGCTCCAGTATAAGTCACCAAAGCTTTTCCATTCCCTTCACGGTTGTCCACTTCAGTTCCTCGGTTGGATGGCCCTGCTCCACTTGATCCTTCAGTCATGTGAGCTCTTGCCTCTTTCTCCTTTATGAACTTAGCCGGCTTCAAGTGGGGATGGAGTATCCAGCACTGAATCTTCTTGTGCCCATACTTCTTGCAATGATCACAATTCCCATTGAACTTCTCATACTTGTTGTAGCCAGCTTTGTTGGCTTGAGGAGGTTCTTCACGGTCAGATTGCACAGCATTTGCAAGAGATAAGTCTCCCTTGCCTCCAAACAAGCCTATTGAGCCCTGCTCCCTTTGTATCTGAGCACACACCTCCTCAAGGTCAGGTAATTTCTCGGACCTTAGCATGTGCTGAATGAGACCGTTGTAGCTTGCATTCAATGTGAGCAGCAACCCAAAGACCTTGTCCTGCTCACGCCTCTCATTTAGAAGCTCTGGATCAACTGTGCTTGGCCTCAACATCTCCAGCTCAGACCACAATGTCCTGAACCTCCCCAAATGTTTTGTAAACTCCATGTCATCTTGGGTTAACTCGTTGATTGCCTTCTTGACTTCAAACACACGGTTCAGGTTAGAAACATTTCCATACACCTTCTTCAGAGTGTCCCACAGCTCCTTGGCTGTCTCACAGTAGCTATAAGCATCTAGGATAGCCGGTTCCAACGAGGCATGAAGAACTGACATCACTATCATGTCTTCTTGTTGCCACTTCTCCACAACACTCTCCTCGGAGCTCTCTGCGTCACCCTCTTGAGTAATCGCCCTTGGAGCTTCACCAGCTGTGATATGCTTCCACAAACCCTTGCTTCCCACAGCAGTCTTCACCATCCTAGACCAGACTAGGTAGTTGCTTCCTTTGAATGTCACCGCGACCTTCATCTTCAAAACACTTTCCATCTTGAACAGCTTGACGTCTACAGCTTGAACACCCTACTAGATCTTGTACTGAGAACCCACACTGCCCTCTAGAACAAAGATTTACCCTTGAGTCTTCAAATGAACCTCCCACGGATCACCAAGACACACGCAAAGTACCTTGAGCTTTTGAACTCTCAAGAAACTCTCAAACACACTCACTTGTTCTCTTAAAGTTTCAAACTTGAATCCTTTAAGAAAGTCTCTCACGAACTCAGATTTTAATCAACCTGGCTCTGATACCATGTGAGATTTAAGGATGTAAATGATTATCTGAGTTTAGAAAGGATTATAGAAGAGAATAAGAGATTAAGAGACAGATTAGAGACTAATGGAGAATCATAATGAAATGAGTATAGAGAGAGATTGTTTAGAACTGTCTGATCTTATTATGAGATGAGGTTACAATATTTATAGAAGAGGCATTAGGGTTACAAGTTAAGAGAAAGCAGCACTAGTCATAAGCATGTGAAGTCAAGACCAAGAGGAGCGTCCCTTTTGAATGAACGGATGGTAAGGCTCACACGCTTGGCCTTTACAGCCTGTCCACGGCCTGGATGGATAAGGCTCGTCCCACCCTTATCCTTAAACGGTCTGATCAGTCTTGAGACCTTCTATGTACTCTAGAGGCTTTACTCACCCATCTCCTTCTTCCTTCATGTTTCCTCAGATGTACGGCCAAGCCCCTGTCCGTACATAGGCCGTACTGTCCGTACTCTTTCCATTACTTGCTTAGCTCTTCCTCTCCTTCTCATAATGACTTCCTCATCTCAACAGAAAGCGGTACAAAGATGAAGGTTGCTGTGACCTTCAAGGGAAGTAACTACCTAGTATGGTCTAGGATGGTGAAGACTGCTGTGGGAAGCAAGGGTTTATGGAAGCATATCACGTCTGGTGAAGCTCCAAAGCTCATTACCCAAGGAGAGTGTCTCGGAAGCTGAAGCTGAGAAGTGGCAACAAGAGGACTTGATGGTGATGTCTGTTCTTCATGCCTCATTGGAGCCGTCCATTCTTGATGCTTACAGCTATTGTGAGACAGCCAAGGAGCTGTGGGAAACATTGAAGAAGGTGTATGGAAACACATCTAACCTTAGCCGGGTCTTTGAAGTGAAGAAGGCTCTAAATGGCTTAGCTCAAGAGGACATGGAGTTCACTAAGCATTTGGGAAGGTTCAGGACACTCTGGTCAGAGTTGGAGATGCTAAGGCCAAGCACAACTGATCCGGAGCTTCTAAATGAAAGGAGGGAGCAGGATAAGGTCTTTGGGTTGTTGCTTACATTGAATCCGAGCTACAATGGGCTGATCAAGCATGTGCTGAGGGCTGAGAAACTCCCTGATCTGGAGGATGCGTGTGCTCAGATACAAAAGGAGCAAGGCTCCATTGGCTTGTTTGGTGGCAAAGGAGACCTGTCTCTAGCAAATGCTGCGCAAACTGATCATGAAGAGACTCCACAAGCTAATAAGGCAGCACACAGCAAGTATGAGGATAGGAAGTTCAATGGCAACTGTGATCACTGCAAGAAGCATGGACACAAGAAGAGTCAGTTCTGGATACTTCATCCCCACCTAAAGCCGGCAAAGTTCATGAAGGAAAGGGAGGCAAGAGCCCACGCATCTGAGGGAACAAGTGGAGCTGGGTCATCTAACCGTGGAGCTGAAGGAGAAGGTCGTGAGGGTGATGGCAAGGCACTGGTGACATACTCAGGAGCTCCTAACAACCGTGGCAATGATCATGACTACATCAGGAGGTCCGAGATGGATGCTCTCATCAAAATGCTCAAGGAGAACGGTAACACTCATGGGTACTCCTTTGGTGCGTCTATGATAGCTACATCTGCCTTTGTTGATGACATTGCTAGGATTAATAGGATTAAGAGTAATGAGAACTTTAGAAATGAGTACACCTTTGCTAGAAATGCTAGGATGAATCATGAGTCCAATGCATTTAGATCACCTTTGAACCTGTGTAACAATGCTAGCAACATAACTAAACCATTAATTGTTGATTCTGGTGCATCTCATCACATGATTAGTGATACAAATCTTATTAAGGATATAGAACCAACTAATGGACATGTTATGATTGCAAATGGAGACAAGATACCTATTAGAGGAATAGGAAACTTGAAATTGTTTGATAAGAATACTAGAGCTTTCTATATGCCTGAATTTACATCTAACTTGCTATCTGTTAAGAAATGCACAACTGATTTGAATTGCAATGTTATATTCAGTCCTAATGATGTAAAGTTTCAGGATATTGAGAGCAGCCAATTGATTGGAAAAGGAATCACTAAAGGAGAATTATACTTGCTTGAAGAACTTGATCCTATTTCCAATCACAATTGTTCATTCACCTCTGCTTCTAGTTTAAATAAAAATGCTTTGTGGCATGCTAGATTAGGACACCCTCATGGAAGGGCTTTGAACTTGATGTTACCAGGTGTTTCATTTGAAAATAAGGATTGTGAAGCTTGCATTTTAGGCAAGCATTGTAAAATTGTGTTTCCAAACTCTACTAGTGTTTATGATAAGTGTTTTGACTTGATTCATTCTGATGTTTGGACTGCACCTTGCATATCTAGAGATAATCATAAATACTTTGTCACATTCATTGATGAAAAATCTAAATACACCTGGTTAACTTTAATTCCATCAAAAGATAGGGTGATAGATGCATTTAAGAACTTTCAAACTTATGTGACTAACCATTACAATGCCAAGATTAAAATTTTGAGATCAGATAATGGAGGAGAGTACACAAGCTATGCGTTCAAGAGTCATCTAAGTCACCATGGAATCTTGCATCAAACAAGCTGCCCTTACACACCTCAACAGAATGGTGTGGCTGAGAGGAAAAACAGGCACTTGATGGAGGTTGCTAGATCACTAATGTTCCAAGCAAATGTCCCAAAGAGATTTTGGAGTGATGCTGTGGCCACTGCTTGCTACTTGATCAATAGAATTCCTACAAAGGTCTTAAAGGATCAAGCACCATTTGAAGTTCTAAACAAGCACAAGCCATCAGTGGACTACTTGAGAGTTTTTGGATGCTTATGTTATGTGTTGGTACCAGGAGAATTGAGGAACAAGTTAGAAGCAAGAAGCACTAAGGCAATGTTCATTGGTTACTCAACAACACAAAAGGGATACAAGTGCTATGATCCAGATACTAGAAGAGTTCTGACCTCTAGAGATGTGAAGTTCATAGAAGCAAGAGGATACTATGAAGAAAAGAATCAAGAGGATCTAAAGGATTTGACATCAGATAAGGCCGGAGCTTTGAGAATGATCTTGGAAGGTCTAGGCATCAAGATGAACCAGGATCCGAATGTTGATGGTGGAAACCAACAAGCAAGCTCCGGAGCACCTGTTGGAGTTGATCAAACACCTCACCTTGATCATGAGGGGGGAAGTGAGCCTGAAACTCAAGAAAATGGCCAAGATGGAGCCGGCTTGGGTGAAGAAGGAGAAGAGAGTAACTCAGGCTCTCATAATCAAGGTGACCAAAGACAAGAAGATGTAGAAGCTCAGGTTGAAGTACAAGAGCCGAGTGTTCAAGATGAGCTGGTTCAAGATCAGCCAGTATTGAGAAGAAGCACAAGGCTGAGAAAGGATCCTTCTAACTGGGTAAACACGAGAGTGTACTACAATGCCCAGGCTGTGGAGCATCCTACTCAGGCCGTGTGTTCCTTTGCTCAATATCCTGAAGAGCATTGTGCTTTTATGGTGAACTTGGATAAGAATTATATTCCAAAGAGCTATGAAGAGGCAATGTTAGATAAGGAGTGGAAGGAATCAGTGAGAGCTGAGGCAGGAGCTATGGTAAAAAATGATACATGGTATGAGAGTGAACTACCTAAGGGAAAGAAGGCAGTATCAAGTAGATGGATCTTCACAATCAAGTACAAGGCTGATGGGCAAATTGAGAGGAAGAAGTCAAGACTGGTTGCAAGAGGCTTCACACAAACCTATGGAGAGGATTACATTGAGACATTTGCACCAGTAGCTAAGCTACATACAATCCGGATTGTACTAAGTTTAGCTGTGAACCTTGGATGGGGCTTATGGCAAATGGATGTGAAGAATGCTTTTCTACAAGGAGAGCTTGAGGATGAAGTCTATATGCATCCTCCACCAGGCCTTGAACACTTAGTAAAGAAGGGAAATGTGTTGAGATTGAAGAAAGCCATCTATGGATTGAAGCAATCACCAAGAGCTTGGTACAACAAGCTGAGTACTACCTTGAATGGCCGAGGCTTCAAGAAGTCTGAACTAGATCACACTCTCTTCACTCTTACCACTCCCTCAGGTATGATAGCCCTCCTTGTGTATGTTGATGATATCATTATCACAGGAAGTGATAAGGAAGGTATCATAGCAACCAAGGAGTTCCTTAAATCCATGTTTGAGATTAAAGACTTGGGAGAAATGAAATACTTTCTTGGAATTGAGATATGTAGATCCAAGGAAGGTTTATTCATGTCTCAAAGGAAGTATACACTTGATCTTTTGAAAGGTGCAGGTGCTTATGGAGGAAAGACAGCAAGGATGCCTATGGAGGATGGCTACAAAGTCCCACGAGAGGGGGAGATTGAAGACAGCAAACCTTATCAGGATCCTAAACTCTATAGAAAACTAGTTGGTAAATTGATTTACCTTACCATAACTAGACCTGACATTTGTTTTGCTGTGAATCAGGTGAGTCAACACATGCAAGTGCCTAAGGAGCATCACTGGCGTATGGTGGAGAGAATCTTGATGTATCTCAACGGCTCACCTGATCAAGGAGTATGGATGGGTTGCAATGGGAGCACTGAAGTGGTTGGATACTGTGATGCGGATTGGGCCGGTGATAGAGCAGACAGGAGATCAACCACAGGCTATTGCACATTCATTGGAGGCAACTTGGTCACGTGGAAGAGTAAGAAGCAAAAGGTGGTCTCTTGCTCAAGTGCAGAAGCTGAGTATAGAGCTATGCTGAAGCTTACCAACGAGCTGGTGTGGATCAAAGGCATCTTGAAGCATTTGGAGATTGATCAAGCCACACCAATGACAATGCAGTGTGATAACCAAGCAGCTATCCACATTGCCTCCAACTCCGTGTTCCACGAGAGAACCAAGCACATTGAAGTTGATTGTCACAAAGTGAGGCAGATGATTATCCTAGGAGTCATCCTGCCATGCTACACTAGGAGTGAAGATCAGTTGGCTGATGTGTTCACTAAGGCTGCGAGACACAAGACTATGGAGTCCATTCACATTAGATTGGGACTCATAGATCTTGGGAAGAGAAGGAGCTGATCCCCTAAGTCATGAGGTCTTTACTCTTTTTCCCTCATCAAAGTTTTGTCCCAATGGGTTTTCTTTGGTGAGGTTTTTAATGAGGAAGATCTCATGGCTAGCCAAGCTTAGACTTTCACAAAGCTAAGCTTGAGGGGGAGTGTTGAGATGAGTTGAGACATATGAGATAAGAGGTAAAGACACAAAGGAGTTGAGGACATAAAGAGGGCAAAGGAGTTAAGAGAAGAAATGGGTTGATAGAGATGGTACGGACGGATAGGCCGTACCATTGGCCGTACAAAGGTAAAAGCGGCCAAGTAACTCTCCGGGTAACTTACATGGACTTACTTGAAGTTACACTTGACCAAGACCTTATCCGAACGTTGGAGAGGATAAGGGAGGCGCGGCTTGACAGCTAGGACAGGCTGGCAAGAGCTGGAAAGGAAGAGCATCTAGTCTTGGATCAAGAAGATGCTTCAAACGTGTGGAGACTATCATTGGCCGGTTCAAACTAAAGCACCAGCTCCTCTTTGACTCTACATGCTTGCTTATCCTTATGATTTCGAAAACCCTAATGTGTATGGACCTATATATATTGTGAGCTCATCATTAATAAGAATCAGACAGTTCTAAACAATTAATCTCTCTAGACTTTTCATAATGATTCTCCATTAGTCTCTTAATCTCTTAAGCTACACAAATCTCTTCCTTATTCTCATCTAAACTCAGATTATCTTTTACATTACTTAAAACTCTTACTGTTTGATCACCAATGCCACAATAATATGATACTTGAAACAGGCTAGACAATCAATATAATCAAGTAAAGACAATCAATTCAGTTTTTTTTTTTTTTTAAATGCAGCAATAGATGAATGCATTAGGTTACATACTAACTATATGAATGAAATAGATTCAACCCAAATAAAACACAAGCCTAGATGATACTTATGCAATCAAGGCGACAAGAGTGACTCAATTCATGCTTATGCTCACTAGTTTTATCAAAGTCAATGATTCAAATAGCTTAGACATACTTCTAAATGCTTATAAGACATCACTGATGGATTTAACTATGGCATAGCAACAATCAGAACTGGACTGAGTCAAGACAAGCAGATTTCAATCTCTAACAATGACAATGCAAGTTCTATTTTTTTTTTTTTTAAGTTCTCTAAATGCAATGCAAGCTTACATCAGTACATTTGCAATTTAGGCTCATTTTTAAATGCAATAATACATGAATGCACAATCTTAAAAGCTTTAGCTATATGAATGCAACAGGTTCAATCCATGAGCCATATCAAGGTTATGCACAACAGTTTCAATCAAAAACAATGATGCAAGCAACTTAGACAATTTCTAATTGATGCAAGACTTTCATCAATGGATTAAACATAGGCACTAGTATCAGATAACAACAGGATTGAACTTAGACAGTATGAGACGTGCTTATGTATGCAAAATAGCTTATCAATCATGATGCAAGCAGCAGAGACATTCTACTCAATTCTACAACACATTCATGATGATTTCAAGCTATGGCAATACACAAGACAATGCAATGAACAGAACACGAGATTTTGGGACTCTAGACATTACTTAATATCAATAAAACAATGCAGCAACAAAACAATTTCAGTGGAATTAGCCTAGACATTCTACTAGAAGCTATGAACTCTTAATGGAATTAGGGAAAGCACATAGTATAATCAGGAGATAAACCTATCAATACATATTAAGATAGATGAGATTAGGTTTACTCCCTTGTTTAAGATGATGAGGACTGGTTCTCAAAGTTACCACCTGAATCCTCACTTCTTCTTCTTCTCTTATTGCAATCACCCTTCTGAATTCACCACCATGATGGAATGCTTGTGGATGCTTCAGCTACTACTTCTTCAATCACCTCACAATAGAAGCCGCCTTGATAGAGTAGCCTTCTTCTTCACAGAGCCAAGAGTGCTCTGTCTTAGTTTGAGCACCCTCTTGAATAGGCACGCCACTGCCTAGACCCGGTTGGCTTCTTCTTCAGTTACTTGCAATGGTAAGAGGAAGACCAGTGAGCTTCAAGTGAGTTTTACAACCATCTGCGCTTCACCCTTCTTGTGATAACTCTCCATTGCACACACAATGGGCACCATTCTTTCTCTTTCAACTCGGATTTGATGATGAACTAGGAACACCTTTTGTGAATCTGAAACATCATTCAAACTCTAGCAAAGATAAGACACAATTGCATTGGGATCAATCCTTGACTTCATCAAGTTTGATCACCAATGTCTCAAGCTTTATAGCATTAGATAGAATCAAGACAATGTCAAGTTATTATCTATGCAAGCAACCATTCTCTAAATACTAAGCAAGACCTTATCAGATTCAAGTCAAAGTATTTAGGCAATTTTAAACACTCCTTAATATGCAACTTAGACTTTAATCTAAATGCAACAATACAAGGCAGCAACAAGGCAGTATGCATTAATGTTAATCAGTTTCTAACTCATGAAAGCAAGTGTGATTAGATAATATAATCTATCATCTTAACAAGACAAGTTAATTTAGAACTGACATTAAGCATTTAACCATTTTCAATAGTATTGATGTCAAAACTTGATTAATAAATCATCAAGTTTGATTCCCAATATCACAAGCAATGCAACAGATAGACACAAGGCATTGTCAAGTTCTATTCTTTGCAAGCTAACTCTCTAAGTACATGCAAGATCCTACCAGATTCAAGACAAGTTACTTAGACACTTTTAAAGCTTCTTTACTCAGCACTTTAGACATGAATCTAATGCTTCAATGTAAGACAGCCACAAGACTATATGCAACAGCTTTAAATTCAGTTTCAATCCATGTATGCAAGCAGATTCAATTAATCACACTAAGCATTATAAGATTTATAGAAAGAGTTAGAGTGATTTAGAGAATAAGAGAATGAGATTGGATTATGGAAAGATTAGTGAAGAATCATGATGAACACTCAAGAACAAGAGAGAGAGAATGACTCAAACTGTGTTATCTTTTATTAATGACATGAGTTGATATATATACAAGGAGAGAGAGCTAGGGTTTGTGAGAATCAGATAGGCTTAAGCATGTGTAGTCAAGGGGAAGAGGAGCGCCCATTTCAAACTGTCCAATGGGAGGCTTTACACGCTTTTGGCATCAAGGCATCTTGGACAAGATCCTTTCCTCTTTACAGCTGTGCCAGCCTGTCTTGGACTTCCTTTTCTTCCTGTTCAACGGTCTGATCCATAGGTGCAAGCTCAGGTAACTTCTCTTTCACTTTCCTTTTACCCGGGTGATTATAAGTTACCTTTGGTCGAGTTAAGGTCGATCATGGTCCGTCCAGACTGTACGGCCTGTACGGCCATGTATGGTCTTGTACGGCCTGGTTGATCTTCACTCCCAAAACTCACCCAAGCTGAACCTTCTCTCATGTTCTCCAACTCCTCCTCTCTTCTCTTCTTATACTCAGCTCATTTCAACACTCCCCCTCAAGCTTGACTTTGATAATTGATCAAGCTTGGAAACCATGAGATCTTCCTCATTAAAAACCTCACCAAAGAAAACCCATTGGGACAAAACCTTGATGAGGGAAAAAGAGTAAAGACCCCATGGTTAAGGGGACTCAGCCACTTGTTGTGAGATCAATGAGCCCTAGCCTAATATGGATGGACTCCATGGTCTTTTGCCTTGCAGCTTTGGTGAAGACATCAGCTAACTGATCTTCACTTCTGGTATAGCATGGCAAGATCACTCCCAAGACTATCATCTGCCTCACCTTATGACAATCCACTTCAATGTGCTTGGTTCTTTCATGAAACACCGAGTTGGAGGCTATGTGAATGGCGGCTTGGTTATCACAATGCATAGTCATAGGTGTAGCTTGCTCAATTCCCAAATGCTTCAAGATCCCCTTGATCCATACCAATTCGTTGGTGAGCTTCAGCATTGCCCTATATTCAGCCTCAGCACTTGAGCAAGATACCACCTTCTGCTTCTTACTCTTCCATGTCACTAGATTTCCTCCAATGAAGGTGCAGTAGCCTGTTGTTGATCTCCTATCAGCTCGATCACCAGCCCAATCAGCATCACAGTATCCAACAACTTCAGTACTCTTGTTGCATCCTAACCAGACTCCTAGACCGGCTGACCCATTCAGATACATCAAGAGCCTCTCCACCATATGCCAATGGTGTTCCTTTGGTACTTGCATGTGTTGGCTTACCTGATTCACAGCAAAACAGATATCAGGACGTGTGATTGTTAAGTATATGAGCTTACCCACTAGCTTCCTATAAAGCTTAGGGTCATGGAACAGCTTGCTGTCCTCAAGCTCCCCCTCACGTGGAACTTTATACCCATCCTCCATGGGCATTTTGGCTATCTTCCCTCCTAACACACCTGCATCTTTCAAAAGATCAAGTGCATACTTTCTTTGAGACATGAATAGGCCTTCCTTGGATCTACATATCTCAATCCCAAGGAAGTATTTCATTTCTCCCAAGTCTTTGATTTCAAAAACAGATTTGAGAAACTCTTTTGTTTCTCTTATCCCAATCTTATCACTACCTGTTATGATGATATCATCAACATACACAAGTAGACAGATGATACCTGATGAAGTGGTAAGAGTGAAGAGGGTATGGTCCAACTCAGACTTCCTGAAGCCACGCCCATTCAGAGTGGTGCTGAGTTTGTTGTACCAGGCTCTAGGGGATTGTTTCAAACCATAGATAGCCTTCTTAAGTCTTAGAACATTCCCAGGCTTCACAAGACCTTCTAAGCCTGGTGGAGGGTACATATAGACTTCATCTTCTAACTCTCCTTGAAGGAATGCATTCTTCACATCCATCTGCCACAAATCCCACTCAAGATTCACAGCCAAGGACAATACTATCCTGATGGTGTGTAACTTAGCAACAGGAGCAAATGTATCTATGTAGTCCTCTCCATATGTTTGAGTGTATCCTCTAGCTACCAATCTTGTCTTCCTCCTATCAATCTGTCCATTTGGCAAGTACTTGATGGTGAATATCCATCTACTTGTAACAGCCCTCTTCCCTTTTGGAGTTCACTTTCAAACCAAGTGTCATTCTTAATCATTGCATTTGCTTCATCTCCAACCGACTCCTTCCATTCCTCATGCATCATAGCCTCTTCATATGATCTTGGCACAAAGCTCTCATCTAAGCTTGTCATGAAGGCGCAATGATCAGATGGGAAATGGGCAAAGGAACACACTGCTTGGGAGGGATGCTCCACAGCCTGGGCATTGTAGTACACTCTTGTGTTTACCCAGTTGGAAGCATCCTTCTTCAACCGTGTGCTTCTCCTTAGTGGTGCTTCAGCCAGGACATTATCCCTTGATGAGACTGAGACTGGTTCAGTTTCTTCTTGCTGTTCTTCTTGCTGTTTCACATTGTCTTCCTCTTCTTGTAAACTTTCTTCAGGTTCTGGTTCACCCATTGCCTCAACCCCTTCATCTTGCATCATCACACACTGATCAGGGTCTCTCAAGCCTTCTTCTGGATGGTTTGCTTCTTCAGTTTCATTCCCCCTCTCATGATTAGAGTGGGATGTTCCTTCAGCTTCAGGAGAACTAGATGTGTTCCGTCCTCCTTGATCCTGGGTTAGATTGATCCCAAGACCTTCCAATATGATCCTAAGGCTCGCAGCCTTATCAGAATCCCGAGATAGATCTTTCAATTCCTCCCAGCTCCGCTCTTCATAGTATCCTTTACTCTCCATGAACTTTACTTCTCTAGATACATGTACTCTTCTTGTCTTTGGATCAATGCACTTGTATCCCTTCTGAGATGATGAGTATCCAATGAACATAGTTCTTATACTCTTTGGCTCAAGCTTGTTTCTCATCTCTCCCGGTACCATCACATAGCTTACACAACCGAACACTCTCAAGTGGTTTAGGAATGGCTTGATCTTGTTAAGAACTTCAAATGGAGACTGATCTTGCAACACTCTGGTCGGTATCCTATTAATCAGATAGCACGCAGACATGACTGCATCACTCCAATACCTCTTAGGGACATTGCTTTGAAACATCATGGACCGAGCAACTTCCATAAGATGTCGGTTTTTCCTTTCTGCCACACCATTCTGCTGAGGAGTATAGGGACAGCTAGTTTGGTGAAGAATCCCATGCTGAGCTAAGTGTTGCTTGAATAATCTGCTTGTATACTCACCACCATTATCAGATCTGAAAATCTTAAGCTTGGCATTATATTGGTTAGTCACATAGCATTGAAAGTTCTTAAATGCTTCAAGCACACTATCTTTTGTTTTAATGAGTGTTATCCAGGTGTATTTAGATTTTTCATCAATGAATGTTACAAAGTACTTATAACTTTCTCTAGATAAACAAGGAGCAGTCCATACATCAGAATGCACAAGATCAAAACAGTTTTCATAAATAGTACTAGACTTTTGGAAAACAGTTCTACAATGTTTACCCAATATACATGCTTCACATTCATTATTTTTAAACATAACACCTGGTAACATTAAGTTCAAAGCTCTAACATGAGGATGGCCTAGTCTAGCATGCCACAATGCATTATTTTTTAAAGCAGAAACAGATTGAAACGAGTAACTAAGATTAGAAACAGGAGCAATGTCTTCAAGCATATAGAGATCTCCTTTGGTTACTCCTTTTCCAATCAACTTATGACTCTCAATATCCTGAAACTTCACATCATTAGGACTAAAGATAACATTGCAATGTAAATCAGTAGTGCATTTCTTGACAGATAATAGATTAGATGTAAATTCAGGCATATAGAAAGCTTTAGACTCCTTATCAAATAGTTTCAGGTTTCCTATTCCTTTTATTGCTATCCTATCACCATTTGCAATCATAACATGACCAGTAGTTGGTTCTATATCTTTTATAAGACTAGTGTCACTTATCATATGATGAGAGGCACCAGAATCCACAATTAAAGGTTTAATCATGTTTTGAACAGCAAATCCACTTGGTGATTCAATTCTAGCAATAGATGTTCTAGGGAGTTTCAGTTCAGTTTCTATGTTTTCAAGACTCCTAGGTATACTACACGCAGCATATGAGTATCCTAGAGTATGAGTAAGAGAACTACCATTGTCCTTGAGAGCCTTGATGAGGGCATCAATGTCAGAACGTCTGATCATCTCATGCTCCATACTGCTCTTCCCGGACGTGTGCTGAGATGCCATAGCTTTGACATCACTCTCCTCAGCTCTCACACCAGCACCATTGCTTCCCCTTGATGATCCGGCCTCACTTGATTCAGCTGAGAGATGAGCCCTTCCTTCTCGGTCCTTAACAAACTTGGATGGCTTGAGGTGGGGATGGAGGATCCAGCATTGACTCCTCTTGTGCCCTGGCTTCTTGCAGTGGTCACAGTTGCCACCAAACTTCCTCTCATCTCCTTTATAAGCCGCCTTGTTTGCTTGGACCGTCTCAACTTGATTTGCCGAGGTCATCTCCCCCTTTCCACCAAACAGGCCAAGAGAATCATCCTCCTTTTGTAGCTGTGCGCACACATCATCAAAGGACGGGAGCTTTGGGGACCTCAGCATATGCTTTATCACATCCTTGTAAACCGGATTCAGTGTCAATAACAAGCCAAACACTTGGTCTTGCTCACGCCTCTCCATAAGAGTAGCCTCATCATTGGTATTTGGCCTCAACATCTCTAGTTCAGACCACAAGGCCCTGAACTTTCCCAAGTGTTTAGTGAACTCCTCCTCTTCTTGCATCAGTGTGTTGATAGCTCTCTTTACTTCAAACACCCTGCTCAGATTGGAGATGTTGCCATACACTTTCTGAAGCGTCTCCCACAACGCCTTAGGGGTCTCGCAGTAGCTATATGCCTCCAAGATTGAAGCTTCAAGTGACCCTTGCAACACGGCCAACACCTTTAGGTCCTCTTGCGCCCACTTCTCTTGATCGGCTACAACTATCTCCGTGGATCCTCCATCTATAGCAACTGGTTTTGGGACTCCATCTGTGACGTGACCCCATAAACCCTTGCTCCCAATGACTGTCTTCACCAGCCTTGACCAAAGCAGGTAGTTTCCACCACCTTTTAATGTAACCGGAACCGTCAGCATCTTGTTTCCTTCCATCTTGTCTTGCATAACTCAGATCGTGATCTTGTACTGAACTGAAGCTGAAGATTTGCGGAATGAATACACCAGGCTATGAGCAACCTGGCTCTGATACCATATAAGATTTATAGAAAGAGTTAGAGTGATTTAGAGAATAAGAGAATGAGATTGGATTATGGAAAGATTAGTGAAGAATCATGATGAACACTCAAGAACAAGAGAGAGAGAATGACTCAAACTGTGTTATCTTTTATTAATGACATGAGTTGATATATATACAAGGAGAGAGAGCTAGGGTTTGTGAGAATCAGATAGGCTTAAGCATGTGTAGTCAAGGGGAAGAGGAGCGCCCATTTCAAACTGTCCAATGGGAGGCTTTACACGCTTTTGGCATCAAGGCATCTTGGACAAGATCCTTTCCTCTTTACAGCTGTGCCAGCCTGTCTTGGACTTCCTTTTCTTCCTGTTCAACGGTCTGATCCATAGGTGCAAGCTCAGGTAACTTCTCTTTCACTTTCCTTTTACCCGGGTGATTATAAGTTACCTTTGGTCGAGTTAAGGTCGATCATGGTCCGTCCAGACTGTACGGCCTGTACGGCCATGTATGGTCTTGTACGGCCTGGTTGATCTTCACTCCCAAAACTCACCCAAGCTGAACCTTCTCTCATGTTCTCCAACTCCTCCTCTCTTCTCTTCTTATACTCAGCTCATTTCAACAAGCATCACTATGAACTGGAGCTAAGCATATTAAGCACATTCAGTCACCAAACAAAGCTCTTAAAGTATCCTGGGACAGATTCTAAACATTTTAATTTATCAATCTTTAACAATCCTCAGGTTTTCAATCACACCACACATTATACCCAGTCAACAACACAAGCTTATTATCAAGAGGGTTTTAAACAATCGCTTACACAAGGAACCAGGTTGGTTCCTTAAACCTCCAAGGGGACTGGCCATGGCTTTTGTTGAATCTGAGAGTCTGGATTGTTGAGATGAGTTGAGACATATGAGATAAGAGGTAAAGACACAAAGGAGTTGAGGACATAAAGAGGGCAAAGGAGTTAAGAGAAGAAATGGGTTGATAGAGATGGTACGGACGGATAGGCCGTACCATTGGCCGTACAAAGGTAAAAGCGGCCAAGTAACTCTCCGGGTAACTTACATGGACTTACTTGAAGTTACACTTGACCAAGACCTTATCCGAACGTTGGAGAGGATAAGGGAGGCGCGGCTTGACAGCTAGGACAGGCTGGCAAGGGCTGGAAAGGAAGAGCATCTGGTCTTGGATAAGAAAGATGCTTCAAACGTGTGGAGACACCCATTGGCCGGTTCAAATTAAAGCTTAGGCTCCCCTTTGACTCTACATGCTTATGATTTCGAAAACCCTAAGTGTATGGACCTATATATATGTAATCTCATCCCTTAATAAAGATCAGACAGTTCTAAACAATTAATCTCTCTAGACTTTTCATAATGATTCTCCATTAGTCTCTTAATCTCTTAAGCTACACAAATCTCTTCCTTATTCTCATCTAAACTCAGATTATCTTTTACATTACTTAAAACTCTTATGGTATCAGAGCCAGGTTGATTTCAATCTGAGTTCTTGGTGTTTTTCTCTTGAAGATTCAAACTTAAAACTTTAAGAGATCAAGTGAGTGTGTTTGAAGTGTTCGTGGAAGAATCTACATCACGGGGGTTTCATCTACGTTAGGGAGATCTTATCTGGATCTTTGGAGGTTCTTTGAAGGTGAAAGACAAGACACGAGGGGGTTGAAGCTGGTGGTGTGGTTCTAAGTCTCAAGATCAAGTCTTCTACAAGTTATTAAGGTGAAACTGTTGAAGATGGAAAGCGGTACAAAGATGAAGGTTGCTGTGACTTTCAAGGGAAGTAACTACCTAGTATGGTCTAGGATGGTGAAGACTGCTGTGGGAAGCAAGGGTTTATGGAAGCATATCACGTCTGGTGAAGCTCCAAAGCTCATTACCCAAGGAGGAGACAAGGAGAGTGTCTCGGAAGCTGAAGCTGAGAAGTGGCAACAAGAGGACTTGATGGTGATGTCTGTTCTTCATGCCTCATTGGAGCCGTCCATTCTTGATGCTTACAGCTATTGTGAGACAGCCAAGGAGCTGTGGGAAACATTGAAGAAGGTGTATGGAAACACATCTAACCTTAGCCGGGTCTTTGAAGTGAAGAAGGCTCTAAATGGCTTAGCTCAAGAGGACATGGAGTTCACTAAGCATTTGGGAAGGTTCAGGACACTCTGGTCAGAGTTGGAGATGCTAAGGCCAAGCACAACTGATCCGGAGCTTCTAAATGAAAGGAGGGAGCAGGATAAGGTCTTTGGGTTGTTGCTTACATTGAATCCGAGCTACAATGGGCTGATCAAGCATGTGCTGAGGGCTGAGAAACTCCCTGATCTGGAGGATGCGTGTGCTCAGATACAAAAGGAGCAAGGCTCCATTGGCTTGTTTGGTGGCAAAGGAGACCTGTCTCTAGCAAATGCTGCGCAAACTGATCATGAAGAGACTCCACAAGCTAATAAGGCAGCACACAGCAAGTATGAGGATAGGAAGTTCAATGGCAACTGTGATCACTGCAAGAAGCATGGACACAAGAAGAGTCAGTGCTGGATACTTCATCCCCACCTAAAGCCGGCAAAGTTTATGAAGGAAAGGGAGGCAAGAGCCCACGCGTCTGAGGGAACAAGTGGAGCTGGGTCATCTAACCGTGGAGCTGAAGGAGAAGGTCGTGAGGGTGATGGCAAGGCACTGGTGACATACTCAGGAGCTCCTAACAACCGTGGCAATGATCATGACTACATAAGGAGGTCCGAGATGGATGCTCTCATCAAAATGCTCAAGGAGAACGGTAACACTCATGGGTACTCCTTTGGTGCGTCTATGATAGCTACATCTGCCTTTGTTGATGACATTGCTAGGATTAATAGGATTAAGAGTAATGAGAACTTTAGAAATGAGTACACCTTTGCTAGAAATGCTAGGATGAATCATGAGTCCAATGCATTTAGATCACCTTTGAACCTGTGTAACAATGCTAGCAACATAACTAAACCATTAATTGTTGATTCTGGTGCATCTCATCACATGATTAGTGATACAAATCTTATTAAGGATATAGAACCAACTAATGGACATGTTATGATTGCAAATGGAGACAAGATACCTATTAGAGGAATAGGAAACTTGAAATTGTTTGATAAGAATACTAGAGCTTTCTATATGCCTGAATTTACATCTAACTTGCTATCTGTTAAGAAATGCACAACTGATTTGAATTGCAATGTTATATTCAGTCCTAATGATGTAAAGTTTCAGGATATTGAGAGCAGCCAATTGATTGGAAAAGGAATCACTAAAGGAGAATTATACTTGCTTGAAGAACTTGATCCTATTTCCAATCACAATTGTTCATTCACCTCTGCTTCTAGTTTAAATAAAAATGCTTTGTGGCATGCTAGATTAGGACACCCTCATGGAAGGGCTTTGAACTTGATGTTACCAGGTGTTTCATTTGAAAATAAGGATTGTGAAGCTTGCATTTTAGGCAAGCATTGTAAAATTGTGTTTCCAAACTCTACTAGTGTTTATGATAAGTGTTTTGACTTGATTCATTCTGATGTTTGGACTGCACCTTGCATATCTAGAGATAATCATAAATACTTTGTCACATTCATTGATGAAAAATCTAAATACACCTGGTTAACTTTAATTCCATCAAAAGATAGGGTGATAGATGCATTTAAGAACTTTCAAACTTATGTGACTAACCATTACAATGCCAAGATTAAAATTTTGAGATCAGATAATGGAGGAGAGTACACAAGCTATGCGTTCAAGAGTCATCTAAGTCACCATGGAATCTTGCATCAAACAAGCTGCCCTTACACACCTCAACAGAATGGTGTGGCTGAGAGGAAAAACAGGCACTTGATGGAGGTTGCTAGATCACTAATGTTCCAAGCAAATGTCCCAAAGAGATTTTGGAGTGATGCTGTGGCCACTGCTTGCTACTTGATCAATAGAATTCCTACAAAGGTCTTAAAGGATCAAGCACCATTTGAAGTTCTAAACAAGCACAAGCCATCAGTGGACTACTTGAGAGTTTTTGGATGCTTATGTTATGTGTTGGTACCAGGAGAATTGAGGAACAAGTTAGAAGCAAGAAGCACTAAGGCAATGTTCATTGGTTACTCAACAACACAAAAGGGATACAAGTGCTATGATCCAGATACTAGAAGAGTTCTGACCTCTAGAGATGTGAAGTTCATAGAAGCAAGAGGATACTATGAAGAAAAGAATCAAGAGGATCTAAAGGATTTGACATCAGATAAGGCCGGAGCTTTGAGAATGATCTTGGAAGGTCTAGGCATCAAGATGAACCAGGATCCGAATGTTGATGGTGGAAACCAACAAGCAAGCTCCGGAGCACCTGTTGGAGTTGATCAAACACCTCACCTTGATCATGAGGGGGGAAGTGAGCCTGAAACTCAAGAAAATGGCCAAGATGGAGCCGGCTTGGGTGAAGAAGGAGAAGAGAGTAACTCAGGCTCTCATAATCAAGGTGACCAAAGACAAGAAGATGTAGAAGCTCAGGTTGAAGTACAAGAGCCGAGTGTTCAAGATGAGCTGGTTCAAGATCAGCCAGTATTGAGAAGAAGCACAAGGCTGAGAAAGGATCCTTCTAACTGGGTAAACACGAGAGTGTACTACAATGCCCAGGCTGTGGAGCATCCTACTCAGGCCGTGTGTTCCTTTGCTCAATATCCTGAAGAGCATTGTGCTTTTATGGTGAACTTGGATAAGAATTATATTCCAAAGAGCTATGAAGAGGCAATGTTAGATAAGGAGTGGAAGGAATCAGTGAGAGCTGAGGCAGGAGCTATGGTAAAAAATGATACATGGTATGAGAGTGAACTACCTAAGGGAAAGAAGGCAGTATCAAGTAGATGGATCTTCACAATCAAGTACAAGGCTGATGGGCAAATTGAGAGGAAGAAGTCAAGACTGGTTGCAAGAGGCTTCACACAAACCTATGGAGAAGACTACATTGAGACATTTGCACCAGTAGCTAAGCTACATACAATCCGGATTGTACTAAGTTTAGCTGTGAACCTTGGATGGGGCTTATGGCAAATGGATGTGAAGAATGCTTTTCTACAAGGAGAGCTTGAGGATGAAGTCTATATGCATCCTCCACCAGGCCTTGAACACTTAGTAAAGAAGGGAAATGTGTTGAGATTGAAGAAAGCCATCTATGGATTGAAGCAATCACCAAGAGCTTGGTACAACAAGCTGAGTACTACCTTGAATGGCCGAGGCTTCAAGAAGTCTGAACTAGATCACACTCTCTTCACTCTTACCACTCCCTCAGGTATGATAGCCCTCCTTGTGTATGTTGATGATATCATTATCACAGGAAGTGATAAGGAAGGTATCATAGCAACCAAGGAGTTCCTTAAATCCATGTTTGAGATTAAAGACTTGGGAGAAATGAAATACTTTCTTGGAATTGAGATATGTAGATCCAAGGAAGGTTTATTCATGTCTCAAAGGAAGTATACACTTGATCTTTTGAAAGGTGCAGGTGCTTATGGAGGCAAGACAGCAAGGATGCCTATGGAGGATGGCTACAAAGTCCCACGAGAGGGGGAGATTGAAGACAGCAAACCTTATCAGGATCCTAAACTCTATAGAAAACTAGTTGGTAAATTGATTTACCTTACCATAACTAGACCTGACATTTGTTTTGCTGTGAATCAGGTGAGTCAACACATGCAAGTGCCTAAGGAGCATCACTGGCGTATGGTGGAGAGAATCTTGATGTATCTCAACGGCTCACCTGATCAAGGAGTATGGATGGGTTGCAATGGGAGCACTGAAGTGGTTGGATACTGTGATGCGGATTGGGCCGGTGATAGAGCAGACAGGAGATCAACCACAGGCTATTGCACATTCATTGGAGGCAACTTGGTCACGTGGAAGAGTAAGAAGCAAAAGGTGGTCTCTTGCTCAAGTGCAGAAGCTGAGTATAGAGCTATGCTGAAGCTTACCAACGAGCTGGTGTGGATCAAAGGCATCTTGAAGCATTTGGAGATTGATCAAGCCACACCAATGACAATGCATTGTGATAACCAAGCAGCTATCCACATTGCCTCCAACTCCGTGTTCCACGAGAGAACCAAGCACATTGAAGTTGATTGTCACAAAGTGAGGCAGATGATTATCCTAGGAGTCATCCTGCCATGCTACACTAGGAGTGAAGATCAGTTGGCTGATGTGTTCACTAAGGCTGCGAGACACAAGACTATGGAGTCCATTCACATTAGATTGGGACTCATAGATCTTGGGAAGAGAAGGAGCTGATCCCCTAAGTCATGAGGTCTTTACTCTTTTTCCCTCATCAAAGTTTTGTCCCAATGGGTTTTCTTTGGTGAGGTTTTTAATGAGGAAGATCTCATGGCTAGCCAAGCTTAGACTTTCACAAAGCTAAGCTTGAGGGGGAGTGTTGAGATGAGTTGAGACATATGAGATAAGAGGTAAAGACACAAAGGAGTTGAGGACATAAAGAGGGCAAAGGAGTTAAGAGAAGAAATGGGTTGATAGAGATGGTACGGACGGATAGGCCGTACCATTGGCCGTACAAAGGTAAAAGCGGCCAAGTAACTCTCCGGGTAACTTACATGGACTTACTTGAAGTTACACTTGACCAAGACCTTATCCGAACGTTGGAGAGGATAAGGGAGGCGCGGCTTGACAGCTAGGACAGGCTGGCAAGGGCTGGAAAGGAAGAGCATCTGGTCTTGGATAAGAAAGATGCTTCAAACGTGTGGAGACACCCATTGGCCGGTTCAAATTAAAGCTTAGGCTCCCCTTTGACTCTACATGCTTATGATTTCGAAAACCCTAAGTGTATGGACCTATATATATGTAATCTCATCCCTTAATAAAGATCAGACAGTTCTAAACAATTAATCTCTCTAGACTTTTCATAATGATTCTCCATTAGTCTCTTAATCTCTTAAGCTACACAAATCTCTTCCTTATTCTCATCTAAACTCAGATTATCTTTTACATTACTTAAAACTCTTATGGATAGTCACCCACCTCCTACTCCTTCAGTTCATGGCCACCTTCTTGCTTCTCCAACTCAAAGACTCCTCCTTTCTTCAAGTCTTCTAGGCGCCATCATCTTGACAGCTTTCATGATGAACCGGGTGAAGAAAGCTCTTGGAGGAGGCGCCTTGGATGAGGTTCGTGAGTCCTCTCCATACACTTCTGCTTCCAATGAGTTTCTCCATCAGTATAGACAGGAGAAAGGATGAGAGACACGCCCTTCAGTCTTCTTCTCATGGAGGAACTGAACTCGGATGGGAATGTCTTCAAGGGTTGGATTTGAGCTGAGGGTAGAGCTTGTGTTGTGCGGAAGCTACAGCTCAGGTTCTGATGAACCTGGCTCTGATACCATATGATTTTTAAAGAGATCTCTACTCTGGTAGTATATGTGTGTGTATAAGCTTCAATGAAGAATGATTAGAGCTTGTTCTAGGTGATATAGAGAGAGAGATTGGTGAGAGTGTTTATGAGTGTATGAGAGACTTAAGAACAAAGATTAAGAGACTTAAGAGACTAGAGAGACTGAGAGAATAAGAGACTGAAGATTAGTGTTTTAGATTAGAGAAGGAGAGGGGAAACCCCCTTACTCACTTAAAGATTACAAAATGATCATAAGAGGCTTATATATGCTCTTTACATTCCATAAACTTAAAACCTTCATCTAATGGCTCATAAAAGACTAGAAGGATGGAGGGACGAGATGGAGAGTTGATCTGGTCATTATAGCCTCATCTGATTGGTTAAACTCTCTTTGGTGCCTGGTTGGTTAATTCAAATCTGGTCAAAGGGAAGGCTGGCTCCTTATTGGCTGGCTAAAGGCTCCCATGAACCTGCCCTTGTATCTGTTCAGATACAAGGTCACTATAGCTTCTTCTTTACAGCTCACACAGCTCATAGACAGCCTGTCTTGGCGCCAGCTTCTTCTTTTGTCTTCTTCTCTTAAGAGCCTCTTTTGTCTTCTTCTCTTAAGAGCTATCCTTTGCCCTATTTTTGCACCAACTCCAAATAGGCTCAGATGGTCGAGTCTTGAACTTCCGGATCGGTCAGGTCCGTACGTTCCGTACGGCCTCGCCCTAAGTTTGCACACTTGACCATTCTCCTCAACTATATGCTTCTAAGTCCCTCCTAGACTTGGCCCTATCTTTGTACCATCGGCCACCTTCTCCCAAACTCTTCCAACACCTTCTATCTTCTCTTCAGTTCAACAATCTGCATCACAGTAGCCAACCACTTCTGTACTCCCATTGCATCCCATCCAGACTCCTTGGCCTGGTGATCCGTTGAGGTAGCTTAGCACTCTATCTACCATTCTCCAATGATGATCCTTTGGAGCTTGCATGTGTTGACTCACCTGATTCACAGCAAAGCAGATATCAGGTCGTGTGATTGTTAGGTAGATTAGCTTACCCACTAGCTTCCTATAAAGCTTAGGATCATGGAACAGCTTGCTGTCTTCAAGCTCCCCCTCTCTTGGCACTTTGTACCCATCCTCCATTGGCATTTTTGCGGTTTGTCCTCCAAGTTTACCTGCATCTTTCAAAAGATCAAGTGTATATTTCCTTTGGGACATGAATAATCCTTCCTTGGATCTACAAATCTCAATCCCAAGAAAGTATTTCATCTCTCCAAGATCTTTAATCTCAAACACAGACTTGAGATAGTCTTTGGTTTCTTGTACTCCAACCTTATCACTACCAGTAATGATAATGTCGTCAACATAGACCAATAGACAGATGATACCTGAGGTTGTGTTTAGAGTAAATAAGGTATGGTCCAGTTCAGACTTCCTGAAGCCTTTTCCATTCAGTGTAGTACTCAGCTTGTGATACCAGGCTCTAGGTGATTGCTTCAATCCATAGATGCCTTCTTCAACCTTAGGACATTCCCTGGCTTCACAATACTCTCAAGACCCGGAGGAGGCTGCATATACACCTCATCTTCAAGTTCCCCTTGTAGAAATGCATTCTTCACATCCATTTGCCACAATCCCCATTCAAGATTAGTAGCAATTGATAAGATGATTCTGATGGTGTGAAGCTTAGCCACTGGAGCAAATGTGTCTATGTAGTCCTCTCCATATGTCTGTGTAAACCCTCTAGCCACAAGCCTGGTCTTCTTCCTATCAACCGTCCCATCTGGTCTATACTTGATTGTAAATATCCATTTACATGATACTGCCTTCTTCCCTTGAGGCAGCTCACTCTCATACCAGGTTCCATTCTTACTCATAGCATCAGCCTCATCCGCAACTGAGTCTCTCCACTCTTTATCTTCCATTGCCTCTTCATATGTCCTTGGTATGTAGCTTGTATCCAAACTTGTCATAAAAGCACAATGCTCGTTTGGGAACTCGGCAAATGAACAGACAGCTTGACTGGGATGTGCAACGGCTTGAGCATTGTAGTAAACTCTGGTATTGGCCCAGTTAGATGGATCCTTCCTTACTCTTGTACTTCTTCTTAATGGCACTGTCTCCATAAGTGGCTCACTGGCCACCTCAGGTTCTATAGCCGTTTCATTGATTACCTCTTCCCTTTCTTCAGGTTGTACCTCCATCTGATCTCTTCTTTCTTCAGTTGCATCTCCATTGTGCATCACTTGTTGATCAGGACTTGAGCTCCCTTCATTCTCATGAGCTGTATCAGACTTGTTTCCCCCTTCATGATCAGCATGGGATGTGTCTTCAGCTTCATTTTGAACTGGTGCTTCTCGCCCCTTTGGATCCTGGGTTGTATTGATCCCAAGACCATCCAAGATCATCCTAAGACTCGCAGCCTTATCAGATGGTTGAGCTAGATCTTTCAGATCTTCCCAGCTCCTTTCTTCATAGTAACCTTTAGTTTCTATGAACTTTACTTCCCTTGAAACTAGGAGCCTTCTTGTTTGCGGCTCAAAGCATTTGTATCCTCTTTGTGTTGTTGAGTACCCCACAAACATGGCTTTAATACTCTTAGGCTCCAACTTGTTCCTCATGTCTCCTGGAATCAGCACATAACATATGCTTCCGAACACTCTCAAATGGCTTAGGGATGGCTTGATCTTATTCAGAACTTCAAACGGTGATTGATCTTCCAAGACTCTTGTAGGAATTCGGTTGATCAAGTAGCAGGCTGAGATCACAGCATCACTCCAAAACCTTTTTGGGACATTGGTTTGAAACATCATTGATCTTGCAACCTCCATTAGATGTCTGTTCTTTCTCTCAGCCACACCATTTTGTTGTGGAGTGTAAGGACAGCTAGTTTGATGAAGGATTCCGTGTAAGGCTAGATGTTGCTTGAAGGCAATGCTTGTATATTCCCCACCATTATCTGATCTGAAAATCTTAAGCTTGGCATTATAATGGTTAGATACATAAGCTTGAAAGTTTTTAAATGCTTCAAGAACTCTATCCTTAGTTTTAATGAGAGTTATCCAGGTGTATTTGGATTTTTCATCAATGAATGTTACAAAGTACTTATAATTTTCCCTAGACAAGCAAGGAGCAGTCCAAACATCAGAATGCACAAGATCAAAACATTTCTCATATATAGTAGTTGAGTTTCTAAAGACTGCCTTACAATGTTTGCCCAAGATACATGCTTCACATTCATTATTTTTATACATGACACCTGGTAACATTAAGTTCAAAGCCCTATCATGTGGATGGCCTAATCTAGCATGCCATAATGCATCATTATTCAAACTAGAGACAGAACTAAAAGAGAAACTTGAATTGGAAATGGGAGCTATGTCTTCTAGCATATAAAGCTCTCCTTTGGTAACTCCCTTGCCAATCATCTTTCTTGTGTCAATATCCTGAAACTTCACATCATTAGGACTAAAGATAACATTGCAATGTAAATCAGTAGTACATCTTTTAACAGATAATAAATTTGATGTGAATTCAGGCATATAGAAAGCTCTAGACTCTTTATCAAACAGATTTAGATTTCCTATTCCTTTAATTGCAATTCTATCACCATTTGCAATCATCACATTTCCACAAGCAGGTTCTATATCCTTAATGAGACTAGTGTCACTAATCATGTGATGAGATGCACCTGAATCTACAATCAAAGGTTTTATCACATTTTTAGCAGCAAGTGTTATAGGTAAATCATTCAAGCTGTTTAGACATCTAGATGCATCGTTTATCTCATTGTTATGACTTAGATAACCATGAGTCCTATCTATGTAAGATGCAGCAAGAGAGTATCCTAGAGGAGTGTTCATACAGTTACCATTCTCCTTGAGAGCTTTGATAAGGGCATCAATGTCTGATCTCCTTATCATCTCACCATCAGTGCTCTTCCCCGGAGTGTGCTGAGTGGTTAAGGCCTTCCCTACACCTTCTTGCATTGCCTGTCCAGCTCCGGATGTTCCAGCTTCACTAGCTCCATCAGACAGATGCGCCCTTGCTTCTCTATCCCTCATGAACTTGGTAGGCTTGAGGTGGGGGTGTAGGATCCAGCACTGGCTCCTCTTATGGCCCTGCTTCTTGCAATGATCACACTTCCCTCCAAACTTTCCTTCCTCAGTCCTGTATGCCGCTTTGTTTGCTTGGACAGCATCAGCTTGATTCGCGAGTGTAAGCTCCCCCTTTCCTCCAAACAACCCAACTGATCCCTCCTCTCTTTGTATCTGAGCGCATACATCTTCAAGGGAAGGAAGCTTTGGTGATCTCAAAATGTGTTTGATGAGGTCATTAAAGACCGGATTCAAGGTGAGCAGCAAACCGAACACTTGATCCTGTTCTCTTCTCTCCATGAGAACATCTTGATCAGTGGTGTTAGGCCTCAGCATCTCTAGCTCAGACCATAAGGCTCTGAACTTTCCCAAGTGTTTAGTAAACTCCACCTCCTCTTGCACAAGAGTGTTGATTGATCTCTTCAACTCAAACACACGGCTCAGATTAGAGATGTTACCGTAGACCTTTTGGAGTGTATCCCACAGGTCCTTTGGCGTCTCACAGTAGCTGTAGGCTTCCAGGATTGAAGCTTCAAGTGACCCATGTAGTACCGTAAGCACCTTCAAGTCATCTTGATCCCACTTCTCTTGATCTACCACCATCAGCTCTTGACCGCCTTCTCCTTCTTTAGCAACTGGTCTCGGAGCTCCATCTGAGATATGGCTCCATAAACCCTTGCTCCCAACTGCCGCTTTCACCAAGCGAGACCACAACAGGTAGTTAGTACCACCCTTCAACGTAACAGCAACCGAGAGAGCCTTGCTCTTGCTTTCTTCCATTTCAAATGCTTAAGAACAACCGCAAATGGGATGAAGCTGAAGATTACTGAGATTAGAAACCAGGAAATGGGTAACCTGGCTCTGATACCATATAAGATTAAGAGAATGAAATGATTTAGAGAAGATTAAGGAACAGAATGAGAGATTATGAAAAGATTAGACTAGAATCATGCTTAAGAGAGTATGAGCTTAGTGAGAGAAACTCAGAACTGTATGTCTATTATTAAATGACCAGAGTTACAATATATAGGATGAGATCATAAGGGTTTTCGAAATCATAGAGCTAAGCTAAGCATGTGAAGTCAACAAGGAGAGGATAAGCCTTATTTGGACCGGCCAATCAGCTTCCCCACATGCTTGGAGTATCTAGCATCTTGGACCAAGATGCTCTTGCCTTTCCAGCTGTGCCAGCCTGTCAAGCCGCGCCTCTTCTTATCCTCCAACGGTCTGATCCATCAGCCAAAGCCTCTTCTTTCCACATGAGTTACCCGGGTAACTCTTTGTGACCGTGGTCGAGGTTTCACTTGTCCTAACATGTACGGACGTACGGCCTTGTACGGCCTTGTACGGCCTTGTACGGTCAGGCCAATGTGAACCTCTCCCATCACACCAATGCTTAACATACTCTCTTCAGTCTTAACCCCTTTGTGCTTCACACCTGTATACTCAACTCTTCAACAAGGAGAACTCACATTGGCAAATCATGCGTCCCAAGTGAATCAGACTGAAGCTCCTCAAGCTAACAAGGCAGTTCATGGCAAGTATGAAGACAAGAGGTTCAATGGGAATTGTGATCACTGCAAGAAGCATGGACACAAGAAGAGTCAATGCTGGATACTCCACCCTCACTTGAAGCCGGCGAAGTTCTTAAAGGAGAAGGAAGCAAGAGCACATATGACTGAGAGCTCTATGGGTGCTGGCTCCTCAAGCAGGACAAGTGAAGGAGAAGTGCGTGAGGTGGGTGATGGAAAGTCACTGGTGGCGTACACTGGAGGTTCAAGCAACAATGACTACATCCGGCGCTCAGACATGGACGCCTTCATCAAGATGCTCAAGGAAAACGGTAACAAAAGTAGTATCAACCTTGGTTATTCATTTGGTGCATCTATGATCAAGAGTGTGTCTGATTGTGTTGAGAATGAACCTAGACTTGATAGGACTGAAAGTACACTCAAGAGTATAGGAAATGGATATAAACCAGATAGTATCCTCTGTCAAGCTCATATTGCTAGAAACATGTCTAAAGCATTAATAGTTGATTCTGGTGCATCTCATCACATGATAAGTGACACTAGATTGATTAAGGACATTCAACCTGCAAATGGACATGTTATGATTGCTAATGGTGATAAGATTCCCATAAAAGGAATAGGAAAACTTAAGTTGTTTGAAAAAGAATCTAAAGCCTTCTATATGCCTGAGTTCACATCTAATCTATTGTCAGTTAAGAGATGTGTTGAGATGAGTTGAGTATATGTGGAGCAAGTGAGGAGTTGAGACTAAGGAGATGAGTTGAATCTTGGGAAGGTTTGGGTAAGGTCCGTACTGTCCGTACATGACCGTACCATCCGTACACATGGAGATGAGTAAAACATTGACCAGAGTAAAGAAGTTACTTGGGGTAACTTATGGGAAGGGAAGGAACTTACCTGGATGGATCAGACCGTTGAGGGATAAGGAAGAGCGCGCCTTGACAGGCTGGAACAGCTGGAAAGGCAAGAGCATCTCGGTCCAAGATGCTAGATACTCCGCGCATGTGGAGAAGCTAATTGGCTAGTTCAAATGAGCTTATCCTTTCCACATTGACCTCACATGCTTTAGTCTTCTCTGGATTTCGAAAACCCTTGTATGCTCACACTATATATTGTAACTCATGCTCTTAATAAAAGATTAGACAGTTCTTGACACCAAAACACTCTCTTAGACTCAAAGGCTCTCAATCATGATCATACACTAAACTCTTAGCTAAACTCGTTCTAAATCACCTCTAGACTCTTTCTAATCTCTTTCTTTCCTTATATCTAAGTTTGTTGCCTCGGTAGGTTGTGTGGTTGTTGTACTGCGTCTCTCCTTCGGATCCTGGGTAGTATGTATCCCAAGCCCCTCTAGAATACTTCTAAGGCTGGCCGCTCTATCTGACTCTCTTGTCAATTCTAGCAGCTCATCTTGATTCTTTTCCTCATAGAACCCCTTAGCTTCAATGAACTTTACATCTCTAGAGACTAGAACTCTTCGAGTAGTAGGATCATAGCACTTGTAACCCTTTTGAGTAGTAGAGTAGCCAACAAACATAGCTCTTGTGCTGGTTGCTTCAAGCTTGTTTCTCAACTCTTTTGGCCTAAGGACAAAGCATAGACATCCAAAGATTCGCATATGTTCCAATGATGGCTTGTACTTGTTCAAGGCTTCAAAAGGGGACTGATCATGTAGAATCTTAGTTGGGATCCGGTTGATTAGATAACAAGATGTAGCCACAGCATCACTCCAAAACCTCTTAGGGACATTTGCTTGAAACATCATTGACCTTGCCACCTCCATGAGATGCCTATTCTTTCTCTCAGCCACTCCATTTTGCTGAGGAGTATAAGGACAACTCGTTTGGTGTAGTATCCCATGTTGTGCTAGATGTTGCTTGAAGGCTTGACCAGTGTATTCCCCACCATTATCTGATCTCAAAATTTTAATCTTGGCATTGTAATGGTTAGTCACATAGTTTTGAAAATTTTTAAAAGCTTCAAGCACCCTATCTTTGGTTTGAATAAGTGTTATCCAGGTGTATTTCGATTTTTCATCTATGAATGTGACAAAGTATTTAAAACTATCCCTAGACAAGCAAGGAGCAGTCCAAACATCTGAGTGAATTAGATCAAAGCACTTGTCATAAACAGTAGATGAAATGGGAAACACAGTTTTACAATGCTTGCCTAAAATGCAAGCTTCACAATCCTTATTTTCAAATACCACACCTGGTAACATTAAGTTTAAAGCTCTAACATGGGGATGACCTAGTCTAGCATGCCACAATGCATTTTTATTTATCATAGAAGCAGAAGTAAATGAGCAGAAGTAATCAGAAAC
Organism: Brassica napus; assembly: GCF_020379485.1. Taxonomy (NCBI): domain Eukaryota; kingdom Viridiplantae; phylum Streptophyta; class Magnoliopsida; order Brassicales; family Brassicaceae; genus Brassica; species Brassica napus. The sequence goes on from NW_026014917.1 coordinate 303,995, forward strand.
AGGAGCTAGTTCTTCAAGTAAATATAAATCTCCCTTGGTAACTCCTTTTCCAATCAATTGGCTGCTCTCAATATCCTGAAACTTCACCTCATTAGGACTGAATATAACATTGCAATTAAGGTCTGTAGTACACTTCTTTACAGATAATAGATTTGATGTGAAGTCAGGCATATAAAATGCTTTAGAGTCTTTATTAAACAATTTTAGCTTGCCAATTCCTCTAATTGGGATTTTATCTCCATTTGCAATCATGACATGTCCATTTGTAGGTTCAATGTCTCTAATCAAACTAGTATCACTAATCATATGATGAGATGCTCCTGAATCAACTACCAATGGTTTAAACCGATTGTGTGCAATATGAGACTGTCCTAGTATGCTAGTAGGTTTATAAACAATGCTTGAATGATCAGGTTCTCTAGCAATACTACACGATTCATATAGTGCACCAAAGGAGTAACCAAGAGTACCAAGGGTGTTACCATTCTCCTTTAGCATTTTGATGAGGGAGTCAAGGTCTGATCTCCTTAGGTACTCGTTCTCACGGTTGTTCTGAAGGCTCGGCTGAGGTGTGTAAGTCACCAGGGCCTTGCTATCTCCAGGCTCACGTGTCCTGCCCTCTCCAGCTTGGCCTGAGCTTCCAGCCACACTTGAACTTCCCGGCTCACTTCCAGCATACGAGACATTGGCTCTCCCATCTTTCTCTCTTGAGAACTTGGCCGGCTTCAGATGAGGATGTAAGATCCAGCACTGGTTCTTCTTGTGACCTTGTCTCTTGCAATGATCACAATTTCCCATGAACTTCTTTGCATCATACTGGTTAGAGCTCGCACGGTTTGCTTGCGGAACCTCAGCTTGGTTTGCAAGTGTGATCTCTCCTTTCCCTCCAAAGAGACCGATAGAACCTTCCTCCTTCTGAACTTGTGCACACACTTCCTCAAGATCAGGTAACTTCCCGGACCTCAGAATGTGTTTGATGAGACTGTTGTAGCTTGGATTCAGTGTGAGCAGCAACCCAAACACCTTGTCCTGCTCGCGTCTCTCAGCCAGCTCATCTAGGTTGGTTGTGCCTGGCCTCAGCATCTCCAGTTCAGACCACAAGGCTCTGAACCTCCCAAGGTGCTTAGTAAACTCCATGTCCTCCTGTGTCAAGCTGTTGATAGCACGTTTCACTTCAAACACACGGCTCAAGTTTGAGATGTTACCATAAACCTTCTTCAGCGTGTCCCAAAGATCCTTTGCTGTCTCACAGTAGCTGTATGCCTCCAGGATAGACACTTCAAGAGACCGTTGGAGTATAGACATCACCAGCTGATCATCTTGCTCCCACTTCTCTTCATCACACTCGACAATCTCCTTGTCGCCTTCATAAGTAATGAGCTTTGGGGCTTCACTCTGTGTGATGTGTCCCCATAAACCCTTACTCCCCACTGCTGTCTTCACCAAACGAGACCACAAAAGGTAGTTACCCCCCTTGAGAGTAACCGGAACCACTGCCTTGTTGCTTTCCATTTCTGAATCACCCGGATGAAAGCTAAGTGGCTAGTGTGTTCTTGAGTGTTCTAGTACTCAAACCCAGATTATGATGAACCTGGCTCTGATACCATATAAGTTTTAGAGAATCTGAGTTTGATATAAGGAAAGAAAGAGATTAGAAAGAGTCTAGAGGTGATTTAGAACGAGTTTAGCTAAGAGTTTAGTGTATGATCATGATTGAGATGAGATTTTTAGTAATGTTTAGAGTAATCTGAGTGTTTAGGAAAGACTAGAATCGATTTAGAGAAGATTAGAGAATGAAATGAGATTATGAATCTAATATGGAACCATTGATCTTAAAGACTAAGAGAAAGACTCAAAACTTGCTTGATTGTATTAATGAGAGTGTTTACAACTTTATAAGAGAAGAGACTAGGGTTTTCGTAGCTTAAGAGGATAAGGTAAGCATGTGGAGTCAATGGCCATTTCAAACTTGTCCAATGAGGTGAGCCGCGCGTGTGAGCCTTCATTAGCTGGCTCAACCTTTTGCTTTTCCGTGTCCAGCTGTGCCAGCCTGTCCAAGACTCTCCCTTATCCTTTCCAACGGTCTGATCCACTCACAAAGGCCAAGGTAACTTCTCCTCTTTACTTAAGTAACTTGGATAACTTATGGTGAGGTTTGGTTGAGCTTTGGTCGATCCTATCTTGTACGGCCTGTCCTGTCATGTACGGCCATGTACGGCCTTGTACGGACAGGCTGATCCCAAAGCTCCCAAACCTTCCTATCCTTCCTCTTCTTCATTCTACTCAACCCTCATCTCCATTCTTCACTTGACACTCTTCATCTCAACACTCCCCCTCAAGCTTAGCTTTGTGAAAGACTAAGCTTGGACAGCCATGAGATCTTCCTCATTAAAAACCTCACTAAGGAAAACCCATTGGGACAAAACCTTAATGAGGGAAAAAGAGTAAAGATCTCATGACTAAGGGGATCAGCTGCTTCTCTTCCCAAGATCAATGAGGCCCAATCTGATATGAATGGACTCCATTGTCTTTTGCCTTGCAGCCTTGGTGAATACATCAGCCAACTGATCTTCACTCCTAGTATAACATGGCAAGATGACTCCTAGGACAATCATCTGCCTCACCTTGTGGCAATCAACCTCAATGTGCTTTGTTCTCTCATGGAACACCGAGTTGGAGGCTATGTGAATGGCGGCCTGGTTGTCACAATGCATTGTCATTGGAGTGTCTTGTGCTATCTCCAAATGCTTCAAGATGCCCTTGATCCAAACTAGCTCGTTTGTAAGCTTCAGCATGGCTCTATATTCAGCTTCTGCACTAGAGCATGACACCACCTTCTGTTTCTTACTCTTCCAAGTCACCAAGTTGCCTCCAATGAATGTGCAATAGCCGGTTGTTGATCTTCTGTCAGCTCTATCACCTGCCCAATCAGCATCACAATAGCCCACCACTTCTGTGCTTCCATTGCACCCCATCCATACACCTTGATCCGGCGAGCCATTTAGATACATCAGCAGCCTCTCCACCATACGCCAATGATGTTCCTTGGGAAGCTGCATGTGTTGACTCACCTGATTCACAGCAAAGCATATATCAGGTCTTGTGATGGTTAGATAAATCAATTTGCCAACAAGTTTTCTATAGAGTTTAGGATCATGAAATGGCTTGCTGTCTTCAATCTCCCCCTCTCTTGGTACTTTGTAGCCATCTTCCATTGGCATCCTTGCTGTCTTGCCTCCATAAGCACCTGCACCTTTCAAAAGATCAAGTGTATACTTCCTTTGGGACATGAACAAACCTTCCTTGGATCTACAAATCTCAATTCCAAGAAAGTATTTCATTTCTCCCAAGTCTTTTATTTCAAACATAGACTTTAGAAACTCCTTGGTTGCTTTGATACCTTCCTTATCACTTCCTGTGATAATGATATCATCCACATACACAAGGAGAGCAACCATACCTGAGGGAGTAGTGAGGGTAAAGAGAGTATGGTCCAATTCAGACTTCTTAAAACCTCGGCTGTTTAGAGTTGTGCTCAACTTGTTGTACCATGCCCTTGGTGATTGCTTCAACCCATAGATAGCCTTCTTTAGCCTCAGTACATTCCCTCTCTTCACTAGATGTTCAAGACCTGGTGGAGGATACATGTAGACTTCATCCTCAAGTTCTCCTTGTAAGAATGCATTCTTCACATCCATTTGCCACAATCCCCATCCAAGGTTAACTGCCAAGCTTAGTACAATTCTAATGGTGTGTAACTTGGCTACTGGTGCAAATGTCTCAATGTAATCCTCTCCATATGTTTGAGTGAACCCTCTTGCTACTAATCTAGTCTTCTTCCTCTCAATCTGTCCATCAGCTTTGTATTTGATTGTGAAGATCCATTTACTAGATACTGCCTTCTTCCCTTTTGGTAGTTCACTTTCAAACCATGTATCATTCTTTATCATAGCTCCTGCCTCAGCTCCTACTGATTCCTTCCATTCCTTATCCTCCATTGCCTCTTCATAGCTTCTTGGAATGTGATTCTCATCTAAGTTTACCATGAATGCACCATGTGCTTCTGGATATTGAGAGAAAGAGCACACGGCCTGAGTAGGATGCTTCACAGCTTGAGCATTGTAGTACACTCTCGTGTTTACCCAACTGGAAGGATCCTTTCTCAGCCTTGTACTTCTTCTCAACACTGGCCCTTCTTGTGCCGGTAACTCCATGTCTTGTACACCTTCTTGTGTACTTTCTTCTCTTGGCTGACTTGCTTCAGCTCCTTCATCCCTTAGCTGACTTGCTTCAGCTCCTTCTTGTTGATCATTTGACTCCACAGCTTGATCATGAGAACCAGAACTCTCTTCATGACTTTGAGTTTGAGTTTCTGTTCCATTCCCCCCCTCATGTTCAAGATTGGACGTCTGATGATTCGGTATTGGTGTAGTGCCTCTTACTTCTTGCTGTTCTTGATCCATATTGATTCCAAGTCCTTCTAGTATTATCCTCAAGGTTGCAGCTCTATCTGAAGTGAGATCTTTCAAATCTTCTTGAATCTGCTCCTCATAATATCCTTTTTCTTCCACAAACTTCACTTCTCTAGATACTAACACTCTCCTTGTGTTAGGATCATAGCACTTGTATCCTTTCTGACTTGATGAGTATCCAACAAACATTGCCTTGGAGCTCCTAGCTTCAAGCTTGTTTCTTAATTCTCCCGGTACCATCACAAAACACAAACACCCAAAGATCTTCATATGTTCCAAAGAGGGCTTGTATCGGTTCAATACCTCAAATGGTGATAACCCTTGCAGGATCAGAGTTGGTGTTCTGTTGATGAGATAACAAGCTGTAGTGACTGCATCACTCCAGAACTTCTTGGGTACATTGGTTTGAAACATCATGGACCTGGCCACTTCCATCAGATGCCTATTCTTTCTCTCAGCCACACCATTCTGTTGTGGAGTATAGGGACAACTTGTCTGATGTAGGATTCCATGCTGAGATAGGTGGAGCTTGAATGCTTGTCCCGTGTACTCTCCTCCATTATCTGACCTGAAAATCTTTATCTTGGCATTATAATGGTTAGTCACATATGATTGAAAGTTCTTAAATGCATCAAGTACCCTATCTTTGGTTGGAATTAAGGTTAACCAGGTGTATTTGGATTTTTCATCAATGAAGGTTACATAATACTTTTGATTGTCTCTAGATAAGCAAGGAGCAGTCCAAACATCAGAATGAATCAAATCAAAACACTTCTCATAAACCGTAGTAGATTTAGTAAAGACAGTCTTACAATGCTTGCCTAAAATACAAGCTTCACAATCATTATTCTCAAAGGAAACACCTGGCAACATCAGTTTTAAAGCCTTATTATGAGGGTGTCCTAATCTAGCATGCCACAATGCATTTTTACTTAAACTAGAACCGGAAACAGAAGTAAACGAGCAGCTATAACTAGAAACAGGAGCAAGATCTTCAAGTAAATACAATTCTCCTTTAGTCACTCCCTTTCCAATCATTTTGCTGCTTTTAATATCCTGAAACTTCACATCATTAGGACTGAATATGACATTACATTGCAAATCAGTAGCACATTTCTTAACAGATAACAAGTTTGAAGTAAATTCAGGCATATAAAAAGCTTTAGTTTCCTTATCAAACAGTTTAAGACTTCCTATTCCTCTAATAGGTATCTTATCTCCATTAGCTATCATCACATTTCCATTCATTGGTACAATGTTTTTAATCAAACTAGTGTCACTTATCATATGATGAGATGCACCAGAATCAACTACTAAAGGCTTAATGGCATGTGAACTAGCAATATGAGCAAGGATACTAGATGGTTTGAATGCATGATCATTCCTAGCAAGACTAGCCGTTCTAGATTGGTTGATTATCTCTATCACACTTTCATGCATCCTATCAATTCTAGTTGGATTCTCATCATTCCCTATAGCCCTAGCCCCAAAGGAATACCCAAAAATGTTACCATGCTCCTTGAAGAGCTTAATGAGAGCATCCAGGTCGGATTTCCTTAGATACTCTTGATCATAGTTCCCACGGTTGCTTGGGGCTCCAGTGTAGGCTACAAGAGACCTCCCATCACCTGCTTCACGCCCATCTATCTCCTTCCCTTTGCTAGTACCTGCTCCACTTGCGCTTGCTCCATCTGAGACATTAGCCCTTGCCTCTCTGTCCTTCATAAACTTTGCTGGCTTGAGATGGGGATGGAGTATCCAGCATTGGCTCTTCTTGTGGCCATGCTTCTTGCAGTGATCACAGTTCCCATTGAACCTCCTCTCATCATACTTCCCATGCGCAGCCTTGTGTGCTGTGGAGCTTCCCCTCCCTCCTCTTGAGTTGCTTGATTCACGAGAGATAGCTCTCCTTTCTTTCCAAACAACCCAATAGAGCCTTGTTCCTTCTGAATCCTTGCGCACACTTCTTCAAGATCAGGTAGTGTGTCCTCTCTAAGCAAGTGTTGGATAAGACCATTGTAAGCCGGATTCATGGTGAGGAGTAGCCCAAAGACCTTATCTTGCTCTCTTCTTTTGTTGAGCTCATCTGCATCTGTAGTACTTGGCCTCAACATCTCCAGCTCGGACCAGAGTGTTCTGAACCTCCCTAGATGCTTGGTGAACTCCATATCCTCTTGTACCAAGTTGTTTATAGCCTGCTTCACTTCAAACACACGGCTTAGGTTTGATGTATTCCCATACACCTTCTTCAACGTATCCCACAGCTCTTTAGCTGATTCACAGTAGCTGTATGCATCTAGAATCGCCGGCTCAAGTGAAGCATGCAGCACTGACATCACCAACATGTCCTCCTGATGCCACTTCTCTTCCGCTTTGCTTGCGGCTTCTCCTTCAGTTTCTCCTTGGGTGATGAGCTTTGGAGCTTCTCCTGGCGTGATGTGCTTCCAAAGCCCTTTGCTTCCCACTGTGGTTCTCACCATCCGAGACCACACCAAGTAGTTGGTTCCCTTGAAGCAAACCGCTACCTTCATGTTCATGTTCATACCACTTTCCATGATGAACTATGACTTCTCTAGACTTCACAAACTGGATCTTGGGTTAAGAGACTTGTAAGAACACTCACTGCCTCGGTCTTCAACCTCACAGCTTCAGCAACACACTAAGAACTAGTCTTTGAACTCGGACAATACCCGGAACTTCCCAAGAACACAAGAACACCAACCAAGCTCTTTAAAGCTTCAATCTTGAATCTCCAAAGAGCCTAACACGAACTCAGGTTTTCACTAACCTGGCTCTGATACCATGAGATTTTTAGTAATGTTTAGAGTAATCTGAGTGTTTAGGAAAGACTAGAATCGATTTAGAGAAGATTAGAGAATGAAATGAGATTATGAGTCTAATATGGAACCATTGATCTTAAAGACTAAGAGAAAGACTCAAAACTTGCTTGATTGTATTAATGAGAGTGTTTACAACTTTATAAGAGAAGAGACTAGGGTTTTCGTAGCTTAAGAGGATAAGGTAAGCATGTGGAGTCAATGGCCATTTCAAACTTGTCCAATGAGGTGAGCCGCGCGTGTGAGCCTTCATTAGCTGGCTCAACCTTTTGCTTTTCCGTGTCCAGCTGTGCCAGCCTGTCCAAGACTCTCCCTTATCCTTTCCAACGGTCTGATCCACTCACAAAGGCCAAGGTAACTTCTCCTCTTTACTTAAGTAACTTGGATAACTTATGGTGAGGTTTGGTTGAGCTTTGGTCGATCCTATCTTGTACGGCCTGTCCTGTCATGTACGGCCATGTACGGCCTTGTACGGACAGGCTGATCCCAAAGCTCCCAAACCTTCCTATCCTTCCTCTTCTTCATTCTACTCAACCCTCATCTCCATTCTTCACTTGACACTCTTCATCTCAACATGAGAGCCTTTGAGTCTAAGAGAGTGTTTTGGTGTCAAGAACTGTCTAATCTTTTATTAAGAGCATGAGTTACAATATATAGTGTGAGCATACAAGGGTTTTCGAAATCCAGAGAAGACTAAAGCATGTGAGGTCAATGTGGAAAGGATAAGCTCATTTGAACTAGCCAATTAGCTTCTCCACATGCGCGGAGTATCTAGCATCTTGGACCGAGATGCTCTTGCCTTTCCAGCTGTTCCAGCCTGTCAAGGCGCGCTCTTCCTTATCCCTCAACGGTCTGATCCATCCAGGTAAGTTCCTTCCCTTCCCATAAGTTACCCCAAGTAACTTCTTTACTCTGGTCAATGTTTTACTCATCTCCATGTGTACGGATGGTACGGTCATGTACGGACAGTACGGACCTTACCCAAACCTTCCCAAGATTCAACTCATCTCCTTAGTCTCAACTCCTCACTTGCTCCACATATACTCAACTCATCTCAACAATTATGATGAGAAGAATCAGGAAGACTTGAAGGATCTCACCTCAGATAAGGCTGGGGTGTTAAGGATTATCCTAGAGGGGCTAGGAATCAAGATGTCCCAGGATCAGAACTCTGGTCAAAGAGAACAACATGGAGACTCTCACCATGATCGTGAGGGGGGAAATGAGCCTGAAGTTCAAGAAAGTGGCCAAGAAGGAGCCGGCTTGAATGAGGAAGGAATGGAGACAAGTTTAGGCCGAGATGGTGATGAAGCCGGCTTGAATCAGGAACAAATGGAGATGAGTTCAGGCTCTCACAATCAAGGTGAGCAGGAACAAAGAGAAGTAGAAGCATCAGTTGAGGATGTAGAAGAAGAACCAGACGTTCAAGAGCAAACAGTGAGAGTTCAACAACCAGAATTGAGGAGAAGCACAAGAGTGAGGAAGGATCCTTCCTCTTGGGTGAACACGAGAGTGTACTACAATGCCCAAGCAGTGGAGCATCCTTCTCTAGCTGTGTGCTCCTTTGCTCAATATCCTAAAGCACATTGCGCATTTATGGTAAATCTGGATGAGGGTTATGTCCCAAGAAGCTATGAAGAGGCAATACAAGACAAGGAGTGGAAGGAATCAGTTGGAGCTGAGGCAGGAGCCATGATCAAGAATGATACATGGTATGAGAGTGAGTTACCTATAAGTTTTAGAGAATCTGAGTTTGATATAAGGAAAGAAAGAGATTAGAAAGAGTCTAGAGGTGATTTAGAACGAGTTTAGCTAAGAGTTTAGTGTATGATCATGATTGAGAGCCTTTGAGTCTAAGAGAGTGTTTTGGTGTCAAGAACTGTCTAATCTTTTATTAAGAGCATGAGTTACAATATATAGTGTGAGCATACAAGGGTTTTCGAAATCCAGAGAAGACTAAAGCATGTGAGGTCAATGTGGAAAGGATAAGCTCATTTGAACTAGCCAATTAGCTTCTCCACATGCGCGGAGTATCTAGCATCTTGGACCGAGATGCTCTTGCCTTTCCAGCTGTTCCAGCCTGTCAAGGCGCGCTCTTCCTTATCCCTCAACGGTCTGATCCATCCAGGTAAGTTCCTTCCCTTCCCATAAGTTACCCCAAGTAACTTCTTTACTCTGGTCAATGTTTTACTCATCTCCATGTGTACGGATGGTACGGTCATGTACGGACAGTACGGACCTTACCCAAACCTTCCCAAGATTCAACTCATCTCCTTTGTTGAGATGAGAGAGTAACTTTAGAGTTTTACTGTGGTAACTTTATTTTAACCACAGTAACTACTTGGGAAGTTACCTGAAGTGATGAGAAGGTAACTTGGTGAAGAGAGGAGTTGAAACTCGTCCAAGGAGGGTAAGGGATAAGGTTTCTCTTGGCTGGAAAGGATAAGCATCTTTACAGCAAGTGACAGCCTGTCCAAGCATGTGAAGCATCTCAGCCTAGTATTTCTATTGACTTCACATGCTTATAGGTCTAGATTGAATACACTGAACCTAGACATGATTGTAATCTCTTTATAGCTTGTAATCTCTCATCTGAATCAATTAATGGAGTTTTGAGTCTCTCTCTCTCTTGTTCTTAATCTCCAATCTCTTTAATTCTCAGATTAAACTTAATCACTCTTTAAATCACAAAATCTAATATGGTATCAGAGCCAGGTTGCTTTAAAAGGAGAGAGTGATTTCGTTTTTCCAAATGTTCTTGAGTGTTCTTGAGTGTTCTTGAGAGTTCTTGAGATTTTTTTCAAGAGCTAGATCCTTTAAAAGTCAAGTTTGTGTCTGTTGGTGTTTCTTTTGGAGAGTCAGCTTCAAGGGAGTCCCTTTAGGTGTTTGACAAGGTCAGAAGAGGTGTCTAGCTTGTGGTTAAGCTTGGCGTGAGAGATTAGAAGCATTTGAGGGAAGATCTAGGCTAAAGAAAATGGAGCTGCTTCAATCTGGTACAACAAGGCGTGAAGAGAAGAAAGAGAGAGGGAATGAGTGGGGGTGGTTCTCACAAATGAAAACAACTCTGAAAAGGTGTGGAGTTTGGAGAAACCATGAGAAGGAAGAGTCTTTGAAGGGTAAAGCTGCTGAGAAAGATCAGACAGCAAGAGAAACAAGTGGAGATTGCTTTAGTCTTGAAGAAAGTACACTGCTTGAGAAGATTGAAGATGTTTATGAGAACAAGATCAGTCTTAGGGGAGTGTATGAAGTCAAGAAGGTGATTAGTGAAGTTAAACCAGGAAGAGAAGGGTTTAATAACCATGTGAGGAAGCTACAACATTTGTGGGTTGAGCTACAAGGGTTGAGATCCCATGTGGATGGGGATACTACACAAGAGCAAGCGACAGTCTTGAAGCTCTTGGCGAGCATGGAGTCATCATATGGGTGGCTGGTGGAGATGGTTCTAAGAGGGGAACAGCTTCCGGAAATGGAAGAGGTCTGTGTGCTTATAAGAAGGGCGTATGAGATAATGAGAGATGATGAGAGGCTAACCATGAGTAGGAGTGAGAGCTCATGGAAGCCAACTGGGAGTAGGAGTGAGAGCTTCCAGAAGCTAACCATGAGTAGGAGTGAGAGCTCATGGAGGCTAACCGGGAGTAGGAGTGAGGGCTTCCGGAAGAAGAGAAGGTGCAGAATGCTATCCAAAGCTTCTATCAACATAGGAAAGGGTAGGAAGAGAGTTGTGGGAGAGTGTTCTTACTCAGCCTACATTGGGGAATCAGTAGAAGACAGTGGGGTGTTAAAAGAGCAGGAGAAAGGGAGTGGAGCTGATGATCGCATCACCAGGAAGGAATGGAGAGTGTTCATGGAGCAAGTACAAGCCTTAGCAGCAAGCAGGAAGCATGCTATACAATCCGGAGCTTCTAAACCCATTGTGATTGATTCTGGAGCAAGTCATCATATGATCAGTGATAGGAGGCTTATAAGTGAGATCAAGGCTGCAACAGGGAGTGTTATGATAGCTAATGGTGCCATGATCCCAATAGAAGGAGTGGGAAAGCTAAAACTGTTTGAAAAGGACACGGCTGCCTTCTACATGCCTCAGTTCACTTCAAATCTATTATCTGTGAAGAAAGCTACCATTGATCTTGATTGTCAAGTAGTATTCAGACCTGATGAAGTGGAGTTTCAAGATTTGAAAACTGGGAGAGTCATTGGCAGAGGAGACAGCAAGAATCAGCTATACCACCTCAACTTGGCTAAGACCTCTAATCCCTTTGATTCTATTTGCTTGAGTAGTACTGCTGAGAAGATTGATAGTATTACTTGGCATGCTAGATTAGGACATCCTCATGCTCGTGCCATTGAATTGATAATCCCTAATATGTCATTCAATCACTTGAATTGTGAAGCATGCATATTAGGAAAGCATTGTAGGACTGTTTTCCCAACATCTGAGACTACTTATGAGCATTGCTTTGATCTAGTTCACTCTGATGTGTGGACCGCTCCATGCATGTCTAGAGACAGCCATAAATACTTTGTGACATTCATTGATGAGAAGTCTAAGTATACATGGCTCACATTGCTTCCATCTAAAGATAGGGTGCTAGAAGCTTTTATGAACTTCCAAGCATATGTATCTAATCAATACAATGCCACTGTGAAGGTACTGAGATCAGACAACGGAGGTGAATACATCAGCAATGCCTTTAAGAGTCATCTAGCCAAGCATGGGATTGTGCATCAGACCAGTTGTCCCTACACACCACAGCAGAATGGTGTAGCTGAGAGGAAGAATAGGCACTTGATGGAGGTTGCTAGGTCGATGATGTTTCATACAAATGTCCCAAAACGTTTTTGGGGAGATGCTGTACAGACTGCTTGCTATCTCATCAACCGGGTCCCAACAAAGATACTGAAGAATCTGTCTCCATTTGAGGTGCTGAATAAGAGCAAGCCTTTTATTGATCACCTACGAGTATTTGGGTGTGTATGCTATGTCATGACTCCAGGAGAACAGAGAAACAAGCTGGAGGCAAAGAGTACTAAGGCTATGTTCATTGGATACTCTATCACTCAGAAGGGATACAAGTGCTATGATCCTGAAGCAAGGAGAGTGATGGTATCTAGAGAAGTGAAGTTTATTGAATCAAAAGGGTATTATGAAGAAAAGGAGTGGGAAAATCTGAAGGATTTGTCTCAAGCCCCATCTGATAGAGCAACAACACTGAGGGTGCTGTTGGAGAAGCTAGGGATAGGGTTATCCCAGGATCAGGAATCTGGAAGAAGAGAGTCTTCCAATCCGACTAGTGAAACTGAAAGAACAACTCCTCTTGATCATGAGAGGGGGAATGGAACTGAATCTCATGAGCAAGTGCAAAATCAAGAAGATTCAGGCCAGCATAATCAAGAGGTGACACAGGAAGTAGAGAGTGGTGCTCAGTCTAGTGGAGATGGGCAAAGAGAGTCTACTGGCTCAGATGAGAGTGGAGAGTGGGAAGGAGATCCTAATGGGTCAAATGAGAGTGGTGCTCAATCAAGTGAAGATGGGCAAGAGCCACAAGAAGAACAAGTTCAGGAGCTAAGGAGGAGCACAAGGGTGAAGAGAGATGCTTCCAACTGGGTAAACACGAGAGTGTACTACAATGCCCAGGCTGTGGAGCATCCTTCTCAAGCTATGTGTTCCTTTGCAGAGTTTCCGGACGAGCATACAGCCTTCACAGTAAGCTTGGATGAGAGCTATATTCCAAGGACATATGAAGAAGCTATGGCTTTAAAGGAGTGGAGAGATTCAGTTGCTGATGAGTCCGGAGCCATGATTAAGAATGAAACGTGGTATGAGAGTGAACTGCCTAAAGGGAAGAAGGCAGTGACTAGTAAATGGGTGTTCACAATCAAGTTTCATCCTGATGGGAGAATAGAGAGGCGCAAATCTAGGTTGGTGGCAAGAGGATTTACTCAGACATATGGTGAGGACTATGTTGAGACCTTTGCTCCTGTGGCTAAACTTCATACTATCAGGATTGTATTATCTTTAGCTGTGAATCTTGAGTGGGATTTGTGGCAAATGGATGTGAAGAATGCATTCCTTCAAGGAGAGTTGGAAGATGAAGTATACATGCATCCACCACCAGGTCTTGAACATCTAGTAAAGAATGGTAATGTGTTGAGGTTGAGGAAAGCTATCTATGGTCTCAAGCAGTCTCCAAGGGCGTGGTACAACAAGTTGAGTACTACACTGAATGGGAGAGGGTTCAGAAAGTCAGAATTGGATCACACTCTCTTTACCCTAACCACCTCATCTGGTATTGTGGTGTTGCTTGTGTATGTGGATGATATCATCATCACAGGCAGTGATAAGGAAGGCATCAAGGCTACAAAGGAGTATCTCAAGGCAAGCTTTGAGATTAAAGACTTGGGGGAAATGAAGTATTTTCTTGGGATTGAGATATGCAGATCAAAGGAAGGATTGTTTATGTCCCAAAGGAAGTATGTGATTGATCTCTTGAAGGGAGCAGATGCCTATGGAGGAAAGACAGCCAAGATGCCAATGGAGGATGGTTACAAGGTTCCACGTGAGGGGGAGATTGAGGATAGCAAGCCGTTCCATGATCCTAAGCTATATAGGAAGCTGGTGGGGAAGTTGATTTATCTTACCATTACTAGACCTGATGTGTGTTTTGCGGTGAATCAAGTCAGTCAACACATGCAAGTTCCTAAGGAGCACCATTGGCGGATGGTGGAAAGGATCTTGATGTATCTGAATGGAACTACTGGTCTTGGAGTATGGATGGGATGTAACAAGAGTACTGAGGTTGTAGGCTACTGTGATGCAGATTGGGCTGGAGACCGAGCAGACAGAAGATCAACCACAGGCTATTGTACATTCATTGGTGGTAACTTGGTCACTTGGAAGAGTAAGAAGCAGAAGGTAGTGTCTTGCTCCAGTGCTGAGGCCGAGTATAGAGCAATGCTGAAGCTTACAAATGAGCTAGTGTGGATAAAAGGGATTTTGAAGCATCTGGAGATTATTCAAGCAACGCCAATGACAATGCATTGTGATAATCAAGCAGCTATCCACATTGCATCTAATTCTGTGTTCCATGAGAGAACAAAGCACATTGAGGTTGATTGTCACAAGGTGAGGCAGATGATGATTCTTGGGGTGATTCTACCTTGTTATACTCGGAGTGAGGATCAGTTAGCAGATGTGTTCACAAAGGCAGCAAGGCAAAAGACAATGGAGTCCATACACATAAGGTTAGGACTCATTGATCTCTCGCCTAAGGACTAGTCTATACACTCTCCTGATCATGTGATCTCTACTCTTTCCTCATTAAGGTTTTGTCCCAATGGGTTTTCCTTAATGAGGTTTTAATGAGGGAGATCTCATGGTTCTTCCAAGCTTGACTTGTTCCACATGGTCAAGCTTGAGGGGGAGTGTTGAGATGAGAGAGTAACTTTAGAGTTTTACTGTGGTAACTTTATTTTAACCACAGTAACTACTTGGGAAGTTACCTGAAGTGATGAGAAGGTAACTTGGTGAAGAGAGGAGTTGAAACTCGTCCAAGGAGGGTAAGGGATAAGGTTTCTCTTGGCTGGAAAGGATAAGCATCTTTACAGCAAGTGACAGCCTGTCCAAGCATGTGAAGCATCTCAGCCTAGTATTTCTATTGACTTCACATGCTTATAGGTCTAGATTGAATACACTGAACCTAGACATGATTGTAATCTCTTTATAGCTTGTAATCTCTCATCTGAATCAATTAATGGAGTTTTGAGTCTCTCTCTCTCTTGTTCTTAATCTCCAATCTCTTTAATTCTCAGATTAAACTTAATCACTCTTTAAATCACAAAATCTAATATCCTTAGTCTCAACTCCTCACTTGCTCCACATATACTCAACTCATCTCAACACTCCCCCTCAAGCTTAGCTTTGTGAAAGTCTAAGCTTGGATAGCCATGAGATCTTCCTCATTAAAAACCTTACCAAACAAAACCCATTGGGACAAAACTTTGATAAGGGAAAAAGAGTAAAGACCTCATAGCTAAGGGGTTAGCTCCTTCTTGTGAGATCAATGAGTCCTAGCCGGCTATGAATGGACTCAATTGTCTTCTGCCTTGCTGCCTTTGTGAACACATCTGCTAGCTGATCTTCACTTCTTGTGTAACATGGCAAGATGACTCCAAGAAGAATCATTTGCCTCACCTTGTGACAATCTACTTCAATGTGCTTGGTTCTCTCATGGAAGACTGAGTTGGTGGCAATGTGTATAGCAGCCTGGTTGTCGCAATGCATGGTCATTGGAGTGGATTGAATAATCTCCAAGTGCTTCAGTATCCCTTTGATCCATACAAGCTCATTAGTCAGCTTCAGCATGGCTCGGTATTCAGCTTCAGCACTTGAGCATGAGACCACCTTCTGCTTCTTACTCTTCCAAGTTACTAAGTTCCCTCCAATGAATGTGCAGTAGCCGGTTGTGGACCTTCTATCTGCTCTATCTCCTGCCCAATCCGCATCACAGTAGCCTACAACTTCAGTACTCCCATTACACCCCATCCACACTCCTTGATCCGCTGAGCCATTAAGATACATCAAGAGCCGGTTCACCATTCCCCAATGATGTTCTTTTGGAATTTGCATATGCTGACTCACCTGATTCACAGCAAAACAAATATCAGGACGTGTGATGGTTAGGTATATGAGCTTACCCACTAGCTTTCTATAAAGCTTTGCATCCTTGAATGGTGGACTGTCTTCAATCTCCCCCTCACGTGGAACCTTGTATCCATCTTCCAAGGGAGTCTTGGCCGTCTTTCCATCAAGCTTACCTGCATCTTTCAACAGATCAAGTGTATACTTTCTTTGGGATAGAAACAAACCTTCCTTGGATCTACATATCTCAATCCCAAGGAAGTATTTCATCTCTCCCAAGTCTTTAATCTCAAAAACAGATTTAAGAAAGTCTTTAGTGGCTTGTATCTCTTCTTTATCACTACCTGTTATAATGATGTCATCTACATATACAAGTAGAACGACAATACCTGAAGGTGTGTTGAGTGTAAAGAGAGTATGATCAAGCTCTGACTTCCTAAAGCCTCTTCCATTCAGAGTTGTGCTCAACTTGTTGTACCATGCCCTTGGTGATTGTTTCAGACCATAGATAGCTTTCTTTAGTCTGAGAACATTCCCTTTCTTCACCAAGTGCTCTAGACCAGGAGGAGGTAACATATACACTTCATCTTCTAGTTCTCCTTGTAGGAATGCATTCTTTACATCCATTTGCCACAAGCCCCACTCAAGATTCACCGCAAGTGATAGGACAATCCTGATGGTATGTAGCTTAGCAACTGGCGCAAATGTGTCTATATAATCCTCTCCATATGTTTGAGTGAATCCTCTTGCAACCAAGCGAGTCTTCTTTCTATCAATCTGTCCATTTGCTTGGTACTTGATTGTGAAGATCCATCTACTAGACACTGCTCTCTTTCCTTTAGGTAACTCACTCTCATACCAAGTGTCATTCTTGATCATTGCATTGGATTCAGCTCCCACTGATTCCCTCCACTCCTTGTCCTTCATGGCTTCCTCATATGACTTTGGTACATGGCTCTCATCTAAGCTTACCATAAAGGCACAATGTTCTTCTGGATAATGAGCAAAGGAACACACAGCTTGAGAAGGATGTTCCACAGCCTGGGCATTGTAGTACACTCTCGTGTTTACCCAGTTGGAACTATCCTTTCTCAATCTGGTGCTTCTTCTCAATGGCTGCACCGCCGGCTCTGTTTCAGGTTCAGTTGTAGTTTCAGTTGTAGTTGCATTAGTTTCCTCCTCTTGATCTTGGCTTGGTACCTCCCTATCTTCCTGCATCATACTTTGATCATGATCACCTGAGCCTTCTTGATCATGGCTTTCAACATGTACTTCAGCTGGTTCAGGTGTGTTTTCCCCCCCATGATCTAAGTTTGATGCCTCGGTAGGTTGTGTGGTTGTTGTACTGCGTCTCTCCTTCGGATCCTGGGTAGTATGTATCCCAAGCCCCTCTAGAATACTTCTAAGGCTGGCCGCTCTATCTGACTCTCTTGTCAATTCTAGCAGCTCATCTTGATTCTTTTCCTCATAGAACCCCTTAGCTTCAATGAACTTTACATCTCTAGAGACTAGAACTCTTCGAGTAGTAGGATCATAGCACTTGTAACCCTTTTGAGTAGTAGAGTAGCCAACAAACATAGCTCTTGTGCTGGTTGCTTCAAGCTTGTTTCTCAACTCTTTTGGCCTAAGGACAAAGCATAGACATCCAAAGATTCGCATATGTTCCAATGATGGCTTGTACTTGTTCAAGGCTTCAAAAGGGGACTGATCATGTAGAATCTTAGTTGGGATCCGGTTGATTAGATAACAAGATGTAGCCACAGCATCACTCCAAAACCTCTTAGGGACATTTGCTTGAAACATCATTGACCTTGCCACCTCCATGAGATGCCTATTCTTTCTCTCAGCCACTCCATTTTGCTGAGGAGTATAAGGACAACTCGTTTGGTGTAGTATCCCATGTTGTGCTAGATGTTGCTTGAAGGCTTGACCAGTGTATTCCCCACCATTATCTGATCTCAAAATTTTAATCTTGGCATTGTAATGGTTAGTCACATAGTTTTGAAAATTTTTAAAGCTTCAAGCACCCTATCTTTGGTTTGAATAAGTGTTATCCAGGTGTATTTCGATTTTTCATCTATGAATGTGACAAAGTATTTAAAACTATCCCTAGACAAGCAAGGAGCAGTCCAAACATCTGAGTGAATTAGATCAAAGCACTTGTCATAAACAGTAGATGAAATGGGAAACACAGTTTTACAATGCTTGCCTAAAATGCAAGCTTCACAATCCTTATTTTCAAATACCACACCTGGTAACATTAAGTTTAAAGCTCTAACATGGGGATGACCTAGTCTAGCATGCCACAATGCATTTTTATTCATCATAGAAGCAGAAGTAAATGAGCAGAAGTAATCAGAAACAGGAGCTAGTTCTTCAAGTAAATATAAATCTCCCTTGGTAACTCCTTTTCCAATCAATTGGCTGCTCTCAATATCCTGAAACTTCACCTCATTAGGACTGAATATAACATTGCAATTAAGGTCTGTAGTACACTTCTTTACAGATAATAGATTTGATGTGAAGTCAGGCATATAAAATGCTTTAGAGTCTTTATCAAACAATTTTAGCTTGCCAATTCCTCTAATTGGGATTTTATCTCCATTTGCAATCATGACATGTCCATTTGTAGGTTCAATGTCTCTAATCAAACTAGTATCACTAATCATATGATGAGATGCTCCTGAATCAACTACCAATGGTTTAAACAGATTGTGTGCAATATGAGACTGTCCTAGTATGCTAGTAGGTTTATAAACAATGCTTGAATGATCAGGTTCTCTAGCAATACTACACGATTCATATAGTGCACCAAAGGAGTAACCAAGAGTACCAAGTGTGTTACCATTCTCCTTTAGCATTTTGATGAGGGAGTCAAGGTCTGATCTCCTTAGGTACTCGTTCTCACGGTTGTTCTGAAGGCTCGGCTGAGGTGTGTAAGTCACCAGGGCCTTGCTATCTCCAGGCTCACGTGTCCCGCCCTCTCCAGCTTGGCCTGAGCTTCCAGCCACACTTGAACTTCCCGGCTCACTTCCAGCATACGAGACATTGGCTCTCCCATCTTTCTCTCTTGAGAACTTGGCCGGCTTCAGATGAGGATGTAAGATCCAGCACTGGTTCTTCTTGTGACCTTGTCTCTTGCAATGATCACAATTTCCCATGAACTTCTTTGCATCATACTGGTTAGAGCTCGCACGGTTTGCTTGCGGAACCTCAGCTTGGTTTGCAAGTGTGATCTCTCCTTTCCCTCCAAAGAGACCGATAGAACCTTCCTCCTTCTGAACTTGTGCACACACTTCCTCAAGGTCAGGTAACTTCCCGGACCTCAGAATGTGTTTGATGAGACTGTTGTAGCTTGGATTCAGCGTGAGCAGCAACCCAAACACCTTGTCCTGCTCGCGTCTCTCAGCCAGCTCATCTAGGTTGGTTGTGCCTGGCCTCAGCATCTCCAGTTCAGACCACAAGGCTCTGAACCTCCCAAGGTGCTTAGTAAACTCCATGTCCTCCTGTGTCAAGCTGTTGATAGCACGTTTCAATTCAAACACACGGCTCAAGTTTGAGATGTTACCATAAACCTTCTTTAGCGTGTCCCAAAGATCCTTTGCTGTCTCACAGTAGCTGTATGCCTCCAGGATAGACACTTCAAGAGACCGTTGGAGTATAGACATCACCAGCTGATCATCTTGCTCCCACTTCTCTTCATCGCACTCGACAATCTCCTTGTCGCCTTCATAAGTAATGAGCTTTGGGGCTTCACTCTGTGTGATGTGTCCCCATAAACCCTTACTCCCCACTGCTGTCTTCACCAAACGAGACCACAAAAGGTAGTTACCCCCCTTGAGAGTAACCGGAACCACTGCCTTGTTGCTTTCCATTTCAGAATCACCCGGATGAAAGCTAAGTGGCTAGTGTGTTCTTGAGTGTTCTAGTACTCAAACCCAGATTATGATGAACCTGGCTCTGATACCATATAAGTTTTAGAGAATCTGAGTTTGATATAAGGAAAGAAAGAGATTAGAAAGAGTCTAGAGGTGATTTAGAACGAGTTTAGCTAAGAGTTTAGTGTATGATCATGATTGAGAGCCTTTGAGTCTAAGAGAGTGTTTTGGTGTCAAGAACTGTCTAATCTTTTATTAAGAGCATGAGTTACAATATATAGTGTGAGCATACAAGGGTTTTCGAAATCCAGAGAAGACTAAAGCATGTGAGGTCAATGTGGAAAGGATAAGCTCATTTGAACTAGCCAATTAGCTTCTCCACATGCGCGGAGTATCTAGCATCTTGGACCGAGATGCTCTTGCCTTTCCAGCTGTTCCAGCCTGTCAAGGCGCGCTCTTCCTTATCCCTCAACGGTCTGATCCATCCAGGTAAGTTCCTTCCCTTCCCATAAGTTACCCCAAGTAACTTCTTTACTCTGGTCAATGTTTTACTCATCTCCATGTGTACGGATGGTACGGTCATGTACGGACAGTACGGACCTTACCCAAACCTTCCCAAGATTCAACTCATCTCCTTAGTCTCAACTATAAGTTTTAGAGAATCTGAGTTTGATATAAGGAAAGAAAGAGATTAGAAAGAGTCTAGAGGTGATTTAGAACGAGTTTAGCTAAGAGTTTAGTGTATGATCATGATTGAGAGCCTTTGAGTCTAAGAGAGTGTTTTGGTGTCAAGAACTGTCTAATCTTTTATTAAGAGCATGAGTTACAATATATAGTGTGAGCATACAAGGGTTTTCGAAATCCAGAGAAGACTAAAGCATGTGAGGTCAATGTGGAAAGGATAAGCTCATTTGAACTAGCCAATTAGCTTCTCCACATGCGCGGAGTATCTAGCATCTTGGACCGAGATGCTCTTGCCTTTCCAGCTGTTCCAGCCTGTCAAGGCGCGCTCTTCCTTATCCCTCAACGGTCTGATCCATCCAGGTAAGTTCCTTCCCTTCCCATAAGTTACCCCAAGTAACTTCTTTACTCTGGTCAATGTTTTACTCATCTCCATGTGTACGGATGGTACGGTCATGTACGGACAGTACGGACCTTACCCAAACCTTCCCAAGATTCAACTCATCTCCTTAGTCTCAACTCCTCACTTGCTCCACATATACTCAACTCATCTCAACACTCCCCCTCAAGCTTAGCTTTGTGAAAGTCTAAGCTTGGATAGCCATGAGATCTTCCTCATTAAAAACCTTACCAAACAAAACCCATTGGGACAAAACTTTGATAAGGGAAAAAGAGTAAAGACCTCATAGCTAAGGGGTTAGCTCCTTCTTGTGAGATCAATGAGTCCTAGCCGGCTATGAATGGACTCAATTGTCTTCTGCCTTGCTGCCTTTGTGAACACATCTGCTAGCTGATCTTCACTTCTTGTGTAACATGGCAAGATGACTCCAAGAAGAATCATTTGCCTCACCTTGTGACAATCTACTTCAATGTGCTTGGTTCTCTCATGGAAGACTGAGTTGGTGGCAATGTGTATAGCAGCCTGGTTGTCGCAATGCATGGTCATTGGAGTGGATTGAATAATCTCCAAGTGCTTCAGTATCCCTTTGATCCATACAAGCTCATTAGTCAGCTTCAGCATGGCTCGGTATTCAGCTTCAGCACTTGAGCATGAGACCACCTTCTGCTTCTTACTCTTCCAAGTTACTAAGTTCCCTCCAATGAATGTGCAGTAGCCGGTTGTGGACCTTCTATCTGCTCTATCTCCTGCCCAATCCGCATCACAGTAGCCTACAACTTCAGTACTCCCATTACACCCCATCCACACTCCTTGATCCGCTGAGCCATTAAGATACATCAAGAGCCGGTTCACCATTCCCCAATGATGTTCTTTTGGAATTTGCATATGCTGACTCACCTGATTCACAGCAAAACAAATATCAGGACGTGTGATGGTTAGGTATATGAGCTTACCCACTAGCTTTCTATAAAGCTTTGCATCCTTGAATGGTGGACTGTCTTCAATCTCCCCCTCACGTGGAACCTTGTATCCA
Source organism: Brassica napus (assembly GCF_020379485.1). NCBI lineage: Eukaryota > Viridiplantae > Streptophyta > Magnoliopsida > Brassicales > Brassicaceae > Brassica > Brassica napus. The sequence goes on from NW_026014917.1 coordinate 325,934, forward strand.
TCTTCCAAGGGAGTCTTGGCCGTCTTTCCATCAAGCTTACCTGCATCTTTCAACAGATCAAGTGTATACTTTCTTTGGGATAGAAACAAACCTTCCTTGGATCTACATATCTCAATCCCAAGAAAGTATTTCATCTCTCCCAAGTCTTTAATCTCAAAAACAGATTTAAGAAAGTCTTTAGTGGCTTGTATCTCTTCTTTATCACTACCTGTTATAATGATGTCATCTACATATACAAGTAGAACGACAATACCTGAAGGTGTGTTGAGTGTAAAGAGAGTATGATCAAGCTCTGACTTCCTAAAGCCTCTTCCATTCAGAGTTGTGCTCAACTTGTTTGTTAACTTGAAGAAAGGAATGGAGGAGTTAAAGGTGTTGAGTTGAGATGGATCCTGTGCAAAGATAGGGCAAGAGATTCAGAGATTGCCTATCAAGAGTTATCAAGTGTCTTAAGATGTCCAGAAGTGTTCTTATGGATGTTCTAAGAAAGGGCAAAGTCTAGGAGAGACTTAGAAGAGTGTTGAGGAGCAAATGGGCGAGTGTGCAAAGATAGGGTGAGGCCGTACGGCCATGTACGGCCATGTACGGACCGGTACAACCCGAGAGATCACAACTCGCCCATTTGAGATGTTTTGAGATTGTGCAAAGTCCGGGACAAGATGGGCAAGCTTAGGGCGTGATCTGAACATGTCAAGGAGGCTTTGTGCAATCTTAGGGTGTTGGGAGAAGGCCTTGGTCGTTTGGAATCAAGAAGGCATCAAGAAGATGCTTTGTGGAGGCAAACAACCAATGGGAGCTTCCTTGTGTGTGATTGGCTAGTTCTGGTCTTGGACAGGCTGTCACTTGCTGTAAAGACAAGGGAGCCACGACCATGAACCTGGACAGATGAATGGGCAGATTAGGAGGAGCCTAAGGAGAGCCAATCACAAGCAAGGAGCCAGCTTGCCTTGGTTTGAATTAAAGTGAACAGCCAACCTTATCCTTCCAACACTTCAGATATTACAAGCAGACCATCTCATCTACACCATCCATTCTCTCAAGTTAATATTATCCATTAGATTTAGGTTTCAGATTGTGTAAACCTATTGAGCTTATAAATAAGCATGTAAATGGCGATTTGGAGCTCAAGGGAGTTTGGGGGATTTCCCCTCTCCACTTCATAATGAAATGTGTTCTTGAATCAGATTCCCTTTAATCTCTCCCTTTCTTATACTCTTAATCTCTCAAAGTCTCTTGTTTCTGATTTAAGTAAACACATAAACACTCTTATAAACTCTCTCTCTAAAATCACCTAAAACAAACTCTAATCTTCTCAGCTTGCTCCATTGGAGCTTATACACACACACACAACCTGAGATCTCTGAAAATCTCACATGGTATCAGAGCCAGGTTCATGTGAACTTGGTTCTCTCTTCCGCTGAAGCACCAAGCACTCCCCATGTCATTTGAAGCAGTGAAGAAGCTCCATGGTCTCATCCGGCTGTTCAACACCTCAAGTGGAAGGCGTGTTCATCCTGAAGTCCAGAAGCTGTCTGTTGCTGTTTCTCATCATCCCATGTCGCCCTTGAAGAAAGAAGATCCAAGGAAACAAAGGCAATGGAGCGGATTAGCTACCCTCTCTAACAAAGCCAGTTCCGGGTTCTTGCTATTCAAAGTCCAAGAAGAAGTTTCTCAAGAAGAAAGCTTGCTGCTTGTACTGGTGTGGCGTGTACAACATGGAGAAAGGTGGGAGCTTAGACATGGTGGTTCAAAAGGAAAGGTCCATGGAAGATGGAGGCGTTGGGGTGCATACTAACAACTCAGAATCTGTCCAATGGAATCAAGGATCTATACAAAGGTCCTTGGCTGTAAGAAAGTTCTTTCCTTTTGTATAAAGCTTGAGTGTATTGACAGGTTGTGTTGTGATTGAAAACTTGTGGATGTTTTAAGATTGCTAGATATGAAATGTTTAGAATCTGTCCCAAGATACTTGAGAGTTGTGTATGGTGATTGAGAGTGGTAAAGCTTGCCTCGGTTCTATAATGATTGTATAGGATACTAGATGTGTCTGATCCTGTTTGCTTTCATTGATTGAAACCGAGTAGTATAGTAAAGCTTAGAGTGTTGTTGCTGCCTTAGGTTGATGCACTTGGATTCAAGTCTAAGATGCAGTTAAGGCAGAAGTTAAAATTGCCTAAGTAACTTGTATTGAATCTGTTAAGGTCTTACATGTGCTTAGAGAGATTGCTTGCAAAGATTAGAACTTGAATGAGTCTTGTGTAATCTGTTGCAATGCTTGTGATATTGGTGATCAACCTTGATGGTGTGTCAAGGATTGATACCAATACCTTTGTGTCTTATCTTTGCTGGAGTTTGAGTGATGTTTCAGGTACATGAAGAGTGTTCTTTGTCCATCACTAATCCTAGTTGAAGAGGAAGACTGTGCCCATTGTTAAAGCAATGGAGAGTGGCTTGTGTGTATGGCCGGTTGAGATAGCGCAGCTTGTGATGGTGATGCGCTCCTGGTTCATGGAGACACACAAGTAAAGGCCATCACCAAAGTCTTGGGGAGACTGATGACCTGAAGGCATTGGAGCTGAAGGCAAAGGCAGATCGGTTGGCTTAAGCGCAGCTGTAGGCAGTGATGCGCTCCCGGTTTGAAGTCTCATTGAGGCTCACTTCAAGCTTGCACCTATACAAAGTCAAGCTTGAGGTGGGGATTCAAGTGAGCTACCAGAAGATCCTCAAAGCTCAATGTCCTGATTCCTCAAGGCCATTGCAAGCTGATCATGTGAAGATGCAGCCGAAGTAGAGGGAAGAAGAAAGCAACTCAATGAGCTTCTAATAAGAAGCACTTGGAGAGTAAGCTGAGGTATCTCCTCAGTGCAATGGTGGTTAAGTGGGGAAGTAAGCATCAAGTCTGAAGAAGATGGAGGTGTTCCCACAAGGTTGATCATGAAGCTTAGTATGCGCTCACCTTCAAGCTTGGACCTTCCCTATACTCGGTCTCAAGCTTGAGGGGGAGTGTTAGTGAGCTTGTGTGATGAAAGGAGAAGCTGTTAAGCTTAGCATGTGAGGACTCAAGTGGCGAAATGAAGAGACCACTCCTCACCATCTTAAACAAGGGAGTAAACCTGAACTTATCTCTTTAAATATATACATGATAGGTTTATCTCTTGAGGACTGATACACTTGTGGAATGTTGTATCAGGTACTTGGATACTCAATGAGCAGGAGCTAGGCGTGTCTTACCTGATGGAGATGGCAAGAAGCCACGAGAGAAGGGAAGACTCAAGCCGGTCCAAAGAAGAGTTCCAAGAAGTGTTAGTGGTGTGCAATGAAGTGATGATCAACATTGCATCACGAGAAGAGGCCATGATCCAGAGTCTTTGTGTCCCTTACATTGCTGGTAAGGCACAAAGACTCACTGGCCAATCCCTAGGCCTTGGAGGCTTTACTCTTTTTCCCTCATCAAGGTTTTGTCCCAAAGGGTTTTCCTTGGTGAGGTTTTTAATGAGGAAGTTCTTCAAGGTTCCAAGTTTGACTTAGGATCAGCTAAAGTCAAACTTGAGGGGGAGTGTTAACTTGAAGAAAGGAATGGAGGAGTTAAAGGTGTTGAGTTGAGATGGATCCTGTGCAAAGATAGGGCAAGAGATTCAGAGATTGCCTATCAAGAGTTATCAAGTGTCTTAAGATGTCCAGAAGTGTTCTTATGGATGTTCTAAGAAAGGGCAAAGTCTAGGAGAGACTTAGAAGAGTGTTGAGGAGCAAATGGGCGAGTGTGCAAAGATAGGGTGAGGCCGTACGGCCATGTACGGCCATGTACGGACCGGTACAACCCGAGAGATCACAACTCGCCCATTTGAGATGTTTTGAGATTGTACAAAGTCCGGGACAAGATGGGCAAGCTTAGGGCGTGATCTGAACATGTCAAGGAGGCTTTGTGCAATCTTAGGGTGTTGGGAGAAGGCCTTGGTCGTTTGGAATCAAGAAGGCATCAAGAAGATGCTTTGTGGAGGCAAACAACCAATGGGAGCTTCCTTGTGTGTGATTGGCTAGTTCTGGTCTTGGACAGGCTGTCACTTGCTGTAAAGACAAGGGAGCCACGACCATGAACCTGGACAGATGAATGGGCAGATTAGGAGGAGCCTAAGGAGAGCCAATCACAAGCAAGGAGCCAGCTTGCCTTGGTTTGAATTAAAGTGAACAGCCAACCTTATCCTTCCAACACTTCAGATATTACAAGCAGACCATCTCATCTACACCATCCATTCTCTCAAGTTAATATTATCCATTAGATTTAGGTTTCAGATTGTGTAAACCTATTGAGCTTATAAATAAGCATGTAAATGGCGATTTGGAGCTCAAGGGAGTTTGGGGGATTTCCCCTCTCCACTTCATAATGAAATGTGTTCTTGAATCAGATTCCCTTTAATCTCTCCCTTTCTTATACTCTTAATCTCTCAAAGTCTCTTGTTTCTGATTTAAGTAAACACATAAACACTCTTATAAACTCTCTCTCTAAAATCACCTAAAACAAACTCTAATCTTCTCAGCTTGCTCCATTGGAGCTTATACACACACACACAACCTGAGATCTCTGAAAATCTCACATTGTTGTACCATGCCCTTGGTGATTGTTTCAGACCATAGATAGCTTTCTTTAGTCTGAGAACATTCCCTTTCTTCACCAAGTGCTCTAGACCAGGAGGAGGTAACATATACACTTCATCTTCTAGTTCTCCTTGTAGGAATGCATTCTTTACATCCATTTGCCACAAGCCCCACTCAAGATTCACCGCAAGTGATAGGACAATCCTGATGGTATGTAGCTTAGCAACTGGCGCAAATGTGTCTATATAATCCTCTCCATATGTTTGAGTGAATCCTCTTGCAACCAAGCGAGTCTTCTTTCTATCAATCTGTCCATTTGCTTGGTACTTGATTGTGAAGATCCATCTACTAGACACTGCTCTCTTTCCTTTAGGTAACTCACTCTCATACCAAGTGTCATTCTTGATCATTGCATTGGATTCAGCTCCCACTGATTCCCTCCACTCCTTGTCCTTCATGGCTTCCTCATATGACTTTGGTACATGGCTCTCATCTAAGTTTACCATAAAGGCACAATGTTCTTCTGGATAATGAGCAAAGGAACACACAGCTTGAGAAGGATGTTCCACAGCCTGGGCATTGTAGTACACTCTCGTGTTTACCCAGTTGGAACTATCCTTTCTCAATCTGGTGCTTCTTCTCAATGGCTGCACCGCCGGCTCTGTTTCAGGTTCAGTTGTAGTTTCAGTTGTAGTTGCATTAGTTTCCTCCTCTTGATCTTGGCTTGGTACCTCCCTATCTTCCTGCATCATACTTTGATCATGATCACCTGAGCCTTCTTGATCATGGCTTTCAACATGTACTTCAGCTGGTTCAGGTGTGTTTTCCCCCCCATGATCTAAGTTTGTTGCCTCGGTAGGTTGTGTGGTTGTTGTACTGCGTCTCTCCTTCGGATCCTGGGTAGTATGTATCCCAAGCCCCTCTAGAATACTTCTAAGGCTGGCCGCTCTATCTGACTCTCTTGTCAATTCTAGCAGCTCATCTTGATTCTTTTCCTCATAGAACCCCTTAGCTTCAATGAACTTTACATCTCTAGAGACTAGAACTCTTCGAGTAGTAGGATCATAGCACTTGTAACCCTTTTGAGTAGTAGAGTAGCCAACAAACATAGCTCTTGTGCTGGTTGCTTCAAGCTTGTTTCTCAACTCTTTTGGCCTAAGGACAAAGCATAGACATCCAAAGATTCGCATATGTTCCAATGATGGCTTGTACTTGTTCAAGGCTTCAAAAGGGGACTGATCATGTAGAATCTTAGTTGGGATCCGGTTGATTAGATAACAAGATGTAGCCACAGCATCACTCCAAAACCTCTTAGGGACATTTGCTTGAAACATCATTGACCTTGCCACCTCCATGAGATGCCTATTCTTTCTCTCAGCCACTCCATTTTGCTGAGGAGTATAAGGACAACTCGTTTGGTGTAGTATCCCATGTTGTGCTAGATGTTGCTTGAAGGCTTGACCAGTGTATTCCCCACCATTATCTGATCTCAAAATTTTAATCTTGGCATTGTAATGGTTAGTCACATAGTTTTGAAAATTTTTAAAAGCTTCAAGCACCCTATCTTTGGTTTGAATAAGTGTTATCCAGGTGTATTTCGATTTTTCATCTATGAATGTGACAAAGTATTTAAAACTATCCCTAGACAAGCAAGGAGCAGTCCAAACATCTGAGTGAATTAGATCAAAGCACTTGTCATAAACAGTAGATGAAATGGGAAACACAGTTTTACAATGCTTGCCTAAAATGCAAGCTTCACAATCCTTATTTTCAAATACCACACCTGGTAACATTAAGTTTAAAGCTCTAACATGGGGATGACCTAGTCTAGCATGCCACAATGCATTTTTATTTATCATAGAAGCAGAAGTAAATGAGCAGAAGTAATCAGAAACAGGAGCTAGTTCTTCAAGTAAATATAAATCTCCCTTGGTAACTCCTTTTCCAATCAATTGGCTGCTCTCAATATCCTGAAACTTCACCTCATTAGGACTGAATATAACATTGCAATTAAGGTCTGTAGTACACTTCTTTACAGATAATAGATTTGATGTGAAGTCAGGCATATAAAATGCTTTAGAGTCTTTATTAAACAATTTTAGCTTGCCAATTCCTCTAATTGGGATTTTATCTCCATTTGCAATCATGACATGTCCATTTGTAGGTTCAATGTCTCTAATCAAACTAGTATCACTAATCATATGATGAGATGCTCCTGAATCAACTACCAATGGTTTAAACCGATTGTGTGCAATATGAGACTGTCCTAGTATGCTAGTAGGTTTATAAACAATGCTTGAATGATCAGGTTCTCTAGCAATACTACACGATTCATATAGTGCACCAAAGGAGTAACCAAGAGTACCAAGGGTGTTACCATTCTCCTTTAGCATTTTGATGAGGGAGTCAAGGTCTGATCTCCTTAGGTACTCGTTCTCACGGTTGTTCTGAAGGCTCGGCTGAGGTGTGTAAGTCACCAGGGCCTTGCTATCTCCAGGCTCACGTGTCCCGCCCTCTCCAGCTTGGCCTGAGCTTCCAGCCACACTTGAACTTCCCGGCTCACTTCCAGCATACGAGACATTGGCTCTCCCATCTTTCTCTCTTGAGAACTTGGCCGGCTTCAGATGAGGATGTAAGATCCAGCACTGGTTCTTCTTGTGACCTTGTCTCTTGCAATGATCACAATTTCCCATGAACTTCTTTGCATCATACTGGTTAGAGCTCGCACGGTTTGCTTGCGGAACCTCAGCTTGGTTTGCAAGTGTGATCTCTCCTTTCCCTCCAAAGAGACCGATAGAACCTTCCTCCTTCTGAACTTGTGCACACACTTCCTCAAGATCAGGTAACTTCCCGGACCTCAGAATGTGTTTGATGAGACTGTTGTAGCTTGGATTCAGTGTGAGCAGCAACCCAAACACCTTGTCCTGCTCGCGTCTCTCAGCCAGCTCATCTAGGTTGGTTGTGCCTGGCCTCAGCATCTCCAGTTCAGACCACAAGGCTCTGAACCTCCCAAGGTGCTTAGTAAACTCCATGTCCTCCTGTGTCAAGCTGTTGATAGCACGTTTCACTTCAAACACACGGCTCAAGTTTGAGATGTTACCATAAACCTTCTTCAGCGTGTCCCAAAGATCCTTTGCTGTCTCACAGTAGCTGTATGCCTCCAGGATAGACACTTCAAGAGACCGTTGGAGTATAGACATCACCAGCTGATCATCTTGCTCCCACTTCTCTTCATCACACTCGACAATCTCCTTGTCGCCTTCATAAGTAATGAGCTTTGGGGCTTCACTCTGTGTGATGTGTCCCCATAAACCCTTACTCCCCACTGCTGTCTTCACCAAACGAGACCACAAAAGGTAGTTACCCCCCTTGAGAGTAACCGGAACCACTGCCTTGTTGCTTTCCATTTCTGAATCACCCGGATGAAAGCTAAGTGGCTAGTGTGTTCTTGAGTGTTCTAGTACTCAAACCCAGATTATGATGAACCTGGCTCTGATACCATATAAGTTTTAGAGAATCTGAGTTTGATATAAGGAAAGAAAGAGATTAGAAAGAGTCTAGAGGTGATTTAGAACGAGTTTAGCTAAGAGTTTAGTGTATGATCATGATTGAGAGCCTTTGAGTCTAAGAGAGTGTTTTGGTGTCAAGAACTGTCTAATCTTTTATTAAGAGCATGAGTTACAATATATAGTGTGAGCATACAAGGGTTTTCGAAATCCAGAGAAGACTAAAGCATGTGAGGTCAATGTGGAAAGGATAAGCTCATTTGAACTAGCCAATTAGCTTCTCCACATGCGCGGAGTATCTAGCATCTTGGACCGAGATGCTCTTGCCTTTCCAGCTGTTCCAGCCTGTCAAGGCGCGCTCTTCCTTATCCCTCAACGGTCTGATCCATCCAGGTAAGTTCCTTCCCTTCCCATAAGTTACCCCAAGTAACTTCTTTACTCTGGTCAATGTTTTACTCATCTCCATGTGTACGGATGGTACGGTCATGTACGGACAGTACGGACCTTACCCAAACCTTCCCAAGATTCAACTCATCTCCTTAGTCTCAACTCCTCACTTGCTCCACATATACTCAACTCATCTCAACATCAACTCCTCACTTGCTCCACATATACTCAACTCATCTCAACATTACCTAAAGGGAAGAAGGCTGTGACTAGTAGATGGATCTTCACAATCAAGTATAAGGCTGATGGTCAAGTTGAGAGGAAGAAGTCAAGACTGGTTGCAAGAGGCTTTACTCAAACGTATGGAGAAGATTACATTGAGACCTTTGCACCAGTGGCTAAGCTACACACAATCCGGATTGTATTAAGCTTGGCTGTGAATCTTGGATGGGGCTTATGGCAAATGGATGTGAAGAATGCATTTCTACAAGGAGAGCTTGAGGATGAAGTGTATATGCATCCACCTCCAGGCTTGGAACACTTAGTAAAGAAAGGGAATGTGTTGAGACTGAAGAAAGCTATCTATGGGCTGAAACAATCACCAAGAGCTTGGTATAACAAGCTGAGCACTACTCTTAATGGCCGAGGTTTCAAGAAGTCTGAACTAGATCACACTCTCTTCACACTCACAACTCCCTCAGGTATGATTACACTCCTTGTGTATGTTGATGACATCATTATCACAGGAAGTGATAAGGAAGGTATCATAGCAACCAAGGAGTTCCTTAAATCCATGTTTGAGATTAAAGACTTGGGAGAAATGAAATACTTTCTTGGAATTGAGATATGTAGATCCAAGGAAGGTTTATTCATGTCCCAAAGGAAGTATACACTTGATCTTTTGAAAGGTGCAGGTGCTTATGGAGGCAAGACAGCAAGGATGCCTATGGAGGATGGCTACAAAGTCCCACGAGAGGGGGAGATTGAAGATAGCAAACCTTATCAGGATCCTAAACTCTATAGAAAACTTGTTGGTAAATTGATTTACCTTACCATAACTAGACCTGACATTTGTTTTGCTGTGAATCAGGTGAGTCAACACATGCAAGTGCCTAAGGAGCATCATTGGCGTATGGTGGAGAGAATCTTGATGTATCTCAACGGCTCACCTGATCAAGGAGTATGGATGGGTTGCAATGGGAGCACTGAAGTGGTTGGATACTGTGATGCGGATTGGGCTGGTGATAGAGCAGACAGGAGATCAACCACAGGCTATTGCACATTCATTGGAGGCAACTTGGTTACGTGGAAGAGTAAGAAGCAGAAGGTGGTCTCTTGCTCAAGTGCAGAAGCTGAGTATAGAGCTATGCTGAAGCTTACCAACGAGCTGGTGTGGATCAAAGGCATCTTGAAGCATTTGGAGATTGATCAAGCCACGCCAATGACAATGCATTGTGATAACCAAGCAGCTATTCACATTGCTTCCAACTCGGTGTTTCATGAGAGAACCAAGCACATTGAAGTTGATTGTCACAAGGTGAGGCAGATGATTGTCCTAGGAGTTATCTTGCCATGCTACACTAGGAGTGAAGATCAGTTGGCTGATGTGTTCACTAAGGCTGCAAGACAAAAGACAATGGAGTCCATTCATATCAGATTGGGACTCATTGATCTTGGGAAGAGAAGGAGCTGATCCCCTTGGCTGTGAGGTCTTTACTCTTTTTCCCTCATCAAGGTTTTATCCCAATGGGTTTTCCTTGGTGAGGTTTTTAATGAGGAAGATCTCATGGCTATCCAAGCTTAGGCTTTCACAAAGCTAAGCTTGAGGGGGAGTGTTGAGATGAGGAGTTGAGATGAAGGCTTAGAGAGGCTTGGGTAATGAAAGGGATGAGGAGATGAAGTTCAGGGTGAAGTGTACGGAGTTACCATGTCCGTACCATTTGGAGTTACCACGGTAAATAAGAGATTGAACAACAAGAAGGAGGGAAAGGCCAAAGACACTTATGCAAAGGGAAGGTCACGGCCAAAGAAGGGAGATGACCGTTTATGGATAAGAGGAGGCGCGGCTTTACAGCTGGGACAGGCTGTAAAGGTGTTTGGCATCTGATCCAAGATGCTAAAGGGATCAAACGTGTGATGGCCCCTATTGGACGGATTCAAAACCGGCCAGCTCTTACCATTTGACTTCACATGCTTAAGCTACCTTAACCCATTTCGAAAACCCTATGTCCTCTAAGTATAAATATGTAATCTCCTCATTAATAAGAGATCAGACAGTTCTATCCAATTAATCACTCTAGTCTTTCATAATGATTCCTCACTAGTCATCTAATCACATAATCATCTCCTTATTCATCCTAAATCATTCTACTCTTTCACATACAAACTCAGATTATCTAAAACTCTTACTTTGCAGAATATCCAGAAGAGCACATGGTGTTTATGTGTAACTTGGATGAGAATGAGATACCAAGATCTTATGAAGAAGCTATGAAGCACAAGGTTTGGAGAGATTCAGTAGGATATGAAAGGGATGCAATGATCAGGAATGACACTTGGTATGAGAGTGAGTTACCTAAAGGGAAGAAGGCAGTTTCAAGCAGATGGATCTTCACCATCAAGTATCTTGCAAATGGGGAGATAGATAGGCGCAAGACCAGGCTGGTTGCAAGAGGATTTACACAGACTTATGGGGAAGATTACATTGACACTTTTGCACCAGTGGCCAAGCTTCACACAATTCGAATTGTGTTATCCATTGCAACAAACTTGGAGTGGGATTTGTGGCAAATGGATGTTAAGAATGCGTTCTTGCAAGGTGAACTTGAAGATGAAGTATACATGCATCCACCTCCTGGTCTTGAGCATCTAGTAAAGCCAGGGAATGTTTTGAGATTGAAGAAAGCAATATATGGGTTGAAACAGTCACCTAGAGCTTGGTACAGGAAGCTGAGTACAACACTCAATGGGAGAGGCTTTAGGAAGTCTGAACTAGATCACACTCTCTTCACCTTGACAGGACCTTCAGGGAGCATTGTGATTCTAGTGTATGTGGATGATTTGATTATCACAGGAAGTGATAAGGCAGGGATTCAGGCTACTAAGGAGTTTCTCAAATCTGTGTTTGACATCAAGGATTTGGGAGAGATGAAGTATTTTCTGGGCATTGAGATATGCAGATCAAAGGAGGGTTTGTTTATGTCTCAAAGGAAGTATACTATGGATATGTTGAAAGAGACTAATGTGCTTGGAGGAAAGATAGCCAAGACACCTCTTGAGGAGGGATATAAGGTTCTGCGTGAGGGGGAGGTTGAAGAGAAGCAGCTGTTTGAGGACCCTAAGCTATACAGGAAGATGGTTGGCAAGCTGATCTACTTGACAATTACTAGGCCAGATATATGCTTTGCTGTGAATCAAGTGAGTCAACATATGCAGGCGCCAAAGGTCCATCATTGGAAGATGGTTGATAGGATACTAAGGTATCTGAGTGAGACGGTTGGACAAGGAGTTTGGATGGGCTGCAATGGCAGTACAGAAGTGGTTGGTTATTGTGATGCTGATTGGGCAGGAGATAGAGTGGACAGGAGATCAACTACTGGGTATTGTACCTTCATTGGAGGGAACTTGGTAACTTGGAAGAGTAAGAAGCAGAAGGTTATCTCCTGTTCAAGTGCTGAAGCTGAGTATAGAGCCATGTTGAAGCTGACAAACGAGTTGGTGTGGATCAAGGGGATCTTGAAGCATCTAGAGATTGAGCAGAGTACTCCTATGACTATGCATTGTGACAATCAAGCAGCTATCCACATTGCCTCTAACTCAGTGTTTCATGAGAGAACAAAGCACATAGAGGTGGATTGTCATAAGGTGAGGCAGATGATAATCTTAGGAGTGATTCTGCCATGTTATACAAGAAGTGAAGATCAGCTTGCAGATGTGTTTACTAAGGCAGCGAGATTGAAGACAATGGAGTCCATACTATCAAGGCTTGGACTCATTGATCTTACTCCCAGGAGCTGAGCCCCTTAACCATGGAGTCTCCACTCTTTTTCCCTCATCAAAGTTTTATCCCAATGGGTTTTCTTTGGTGAGGTTTTTAATGAGGGAGGTCTTCATGGTTTCCAAGCTTGACTTGTTCCACATGGTCAAGCTTGAGGGGGAGTGTTGAGATGAGGTAATAAAGAGTGACTATATTGATAGAGAATGAGGATTGAGACAGACAGTAACTTTGGAGTTACCACAGTAACTTTGGTTTTACTGTGGTAATGAGGAAGTTCTTCCTCATTTTCCTTGGTGAGGTTTTTAATGAGGAAGTTCTTCAAGGTTCCAAGCTTGACTTAGGATCAACTAAAGTCAAGCTTGAGGGGGAGTGTTAACTTGAAGAGAAGAAATGGAGAAACTAAAGGTGTTGAGTTGAGTTGGGGCTTGTGCAAAAGATAGGGCAAGGTGTCCAGAAGTGTCCTGATGGATGTGCAAAGTTAGGGCCAAGTCTAGGAGAGACTTAGAAGTGTATTTGGGAGCAAATGGGCGAGTGTTCAAAGATAGGGCGAGGCAGTACGGACGTGTACGGACAGTACGGATCCGTACGGACCAGGGCGACCCAGATTTGCATAACTCGGCCATTTGAGAAGTTTTAGAGTTGGTGCAAAAATAGGGTGAGGCTGACGTCCCGGGAAAGCTTGTGCAATGTCTGGGCAAGGTTTGGGAGTTATAAAAGTGGTCCTAGCCTTGTGGATAAGGTTCTGATCAGATGGCATCAAAGGAGAATCAAGAAGATGCTATTGCAGTGTGATTGGCTACTTTAGTCATGGGACAGGCTGGCCTTGGCTGTAAAGACAAGGAGAGCCACGACCATGAACCTAGACTGATCTGTGGACAGATTAGGAGGAGCCTAAGGAGAGCCAATCATCATCCAGCCTTCCCCATTTTGAATTAAACCAATCAGGCTTCACCTCCTCTTAACCAATCAGCATCAACTACTCAGATTGCAACAAGACCAGCTCATCTACAGCATCCATTCCTCTTAAGTTATTTACAGCCATTAGATATAGGTTTAAGATGTCTCAGATTGTAAAAGCCTATATAAAGAGATGTATGAGGCAATTTGTAACTCTTAAGAGAGTTAGGGGGATTTCCCCTTCTCCTTCATAATAGAAAAGTGTTCTTGGATCAGAATCCCTTAATCTCTCCCTTTCTTAGTCTCTAATCTCCTAATCTCTCAAAGTCTTTTGTTTCTGATCTGAGTAAACACTTAATCACTCATAAACACTTCCACTAATCTATCTCTCTCTAAATCACCTAAATCAAACTCTCTCTCTCTCTCTCTCTCTCTGCCCTATTGGGTTTCACACAAACACACAGCCTGAGTTCTCTGAAAATCTCACAGATCATGTATTCAAACCGTCTAGTATCCTTGCTCATATTGCTAGTTCACATACCATTAAGCCTTTAGTAGTTGATTCTGGTGCATCTCATCATATGATAAGTGACACTAGTTTAATTAAAGACATTGTACCAATGAATGGTAATGTGATGATAGCTAATGGAGATAAGATACCTATTAGAGGAATAGGAAGTCTTAAACTGTTTGGTAAGGAGACTAAAGCCTTTTATATGCCTGAATTTACTTCAAACTTGTTATCTGTTAAGAAATGTGCTACTGACTTGCAATGCAATGTCATATTCAGTCCTAATGATGTGAAGTTTCAGGATATTAAAAGCAGCAAGATGATTGGAAAGGGAGTGACTAAAGGAGAATTGTATTTACTCAAAGATCTTGCTCCTGTTTCTAGTTATAGCTGCTCGTTTACTTCTGTTTCTGGTTCTAGTTTAAGTAAAAATGCATTGTGGCATGCTAGATTAGGACACCCTCATAATAAGGCTTTAAAACTGATGTTGCCAGGTGTTTCCTTTGAGAATAATGAGTGTGAAGCTTGCATCTTGGGCAAGCATTGTAGAACTGTCTTTACCAAGTCTACTACTGTTTATGAAAAATGTTTTGATCTTATTCATTCTGATGTTTGGACTGCACCTTGCCTTTCTAGAGACAATCATAAGTACTATGTAACTTTCATTGATGAAAAATCCAAATACACCTGGTTAACTTTAATTCCAACCAAAGATAGGGTACTTGATGCATTTAAAAAATTTCAAGCCTATGTGACTAACCATTACAATGCCAAGATAAAAATTTTTAGGTCAGATAATGGAGGAGAGTACACGGGACAAGCATTCAAGCTACATCTATCTCAACATGGAATACTTCATCAGACAAGCTGTCCCTATACACCACAACAGAATGGTGTGGCTGAAAGGAAGAACAAGCACTTGATGGAAGTAGCCAGGTCCATGATGTTTCAATCCAATGTGCCTAAGAAGTTTTGGAGTGATGCAGTTGCTACGGCTTGTTATCTCATCAACAGGACACCAACTCTGATCCTTCAAGGACAATCACCATTTGAGGTATTGAATCAGTACAAACCTTCACTCGAGCATATGAAGATCTTTGGATGTTTGTGTTTTGTGATGGTGCCTGGAGAGATAAGAAACAAGCTAGAAGCTAATAGTTCAAAGGCAATGTTCATTGGATACTCATCAAGTCAGAAAGGATACAAGTGCTATGATCCTAACACAAGGAGAGTGTTAGTATCTAGAGAAGTAAAGTTTGTTGAAGAAAAAGGATATTATGAGGAGCAGATTCAAGAAGATTTGAAGGATCTTACATCTGATAGAGCTGAAACCTTGAGGTTGATCCTAGAAGGGCTTGGAATCAACATGAATCAAGGACATCAGGGGGGGAGAAGCACGACTCCAGCACCAGATCATCAGACTTCCAACCTTGAGCATGAAGGGGGGAATGAAACAAGAACTCCAAACCTTGAGCGTGAAGAAACAAGTAGAGAAGAGAGTTCTGGCTCTCATGATCAAGCTGTGGAATCAGATGATCAACAAGAAGAAGCTGAAGATAGTCAGCTAAGAGAAGAGGGAGCTGAAGCAAGTCAGCTAGGAGAAGAAAGATCTGAAACAAGTGTGTTGCCACAAGAAGAAGAACAAGAGATGGCACAAGAAGGGCCAATGTTGAGAAGAAGTACAAGGCTGAGAAAGGATCCTTCCAGTTGGGTAAACACAAGAGTGTACTACAATGCCCAAGCTGTGGAGCATCCTACTCAGGCCGTGTGTTCTTTCGCTCAATATCCAGAAGCACATTGCGCATTCATGGTAAACTTGGATGAGAATCACATTCCAAGAAGCTATGAAGAGGCAATGGAGGATAAGGAGTGGAAGGAATCAGTAGGAGCTGAGGCAGGAGCTATGATAAAGAATGATACATGGTATGAGAGTGAACTACCAAAAGGGAAGAAAGCTGTGTCCAGTAGATGGATCTTTACAATCAAGTACAAGGCTGATGGGTCGATTGAGAGGAAGAAGACTAGACTGGTAGCAAGAGGGTTTACTCAAACATATGGAGAGGATTACATTGAGACATTTGCACCAGTAGCCAAGCTACACACCATTAGGATTGTTTTAAGCTTGGCTGTGAACCTTGGATGGGGATTGTGGCAAATGGATGTAAAGAATGCATTTCTACAAGGAGAACTTGAGGATGAAGTCTATATGTATCCTCCACCAGGTCTGGAACATCTAGTGAAGAGAGGGAATGTACTGAGGCTAAAGAAAGCCATTTATGGGTTGAAGCAATCACCAAGAGCTTGGTATAACAAGTTGAGCACAACTCTGAATGGCCGAGGCTTCAAGAAGTCAGAATTGGATCACACTCTCTTTACACTCACAACACCCTCAGGTATGGTTGCTCTCCTTGTGTATGTGGATGATATCATTATCACAGGGAGTGATAAGGAAGGTATCAAAGCAACCAAGGAGTTTCTAAAGTCTATGTTTGAAATCAAAGACTTGGGAGAAATGAAATACTTTCTTGGAATTGAGATTTGTAGATCCAAGGAAGGTTTGTTCATGTCCCAAAGGAAATATACACTTGATCTTTTGAAAGGTGCAGGTGCTTATGGAGGCAAGACAGCAAGGATGCCAATGGAGGATGGCTACAAAGTACCAAGAGAGGGGGAGATTGAAGACAGCAAGCCATTTCATGATCCTAAACTCTATAGAAAACTTGTTGAAAATTGATTTATCTAACCATCACAAGACCTGATATATGCTTTGCTGTGAATCAGGTGAGTCAACACATGCAGCTTCCCAAGGAACATCATTGGCGTATGGTGGAGAGGCTGCTGATGTATCTAAATGGCTCGCCGGATCAAGGTGTATGGATGGGGTGCAATGGAAGCACAGAAGTGGTGGGCTATTGTGATGCTGATTGGGCAGGTGATAGAGCTGACAGAAGATCAACAACCGGCTATTGCACATTCATTGGAGGCAACTTGGTGACTTGGAAGAGTAAGAAACAGAAGGTGGTGTCATGCTCTAGTGCAGAAGCTGAATATAGAGCCATGCTGAAGCTTACGAACGAGCTAGTTTGGATCAAGGGCATCTTGAAGCATTTGGAGATAGCACAAGACACTCCAATGACAATGCATTGTGACAACCAGGCCGCCATTCATATAGCCTCCAACTCGGTGTTCCATGAGAGAACAAAGCACATTGAGGTTGATTGCCACAAGGTGAGGCAGATGATTGTCCTAGGAGTCATCTTGCCATGTTATACTAGGAGTGAAGATCAGTTGGCTGATGTATTCACCAAGGCTGCAAGGCAAAAGACAATGGAGTCCATTCATATCAGATTGGGCCTCATTGATCTTGGGAAGAGAAGCAGCTAATCCCCTTAGTCATGAGATCTTTACTCTTTTTCCCTCATTAAGGTTTTGTCCCAATGGGTTTTCCTTAGTGAGGTTTTTAATGAGGAAGATCTCATGGCTGTCCAAGCTTAGTCTTTCACAAAGCTAAGCTTGAGGGGGAGTGTTGAGATGAAGAGTGTCAAGTGAAGAATGGAGATGAGGGTTGAGTAGAATGGAGAAGAGGAAGGATAGGAAGGTTTGGGAGCTTTGGGATCAGCCTGTCCGTACAAGGCCGTACATGGCCGTACATGACAGGACAGGCCGTACAAGATAGGATCGACCAAAGCTCAACCAAACCTCACCATAAGTTATCCGAGTTACTTAAGTAAAGAGGAGAAGTTACCTTGGCCTTTGTGGATGGATCAGACCGTTGGAAAGGATAAGGGAGAGTCTTGGACAGGCTGGCACAGCTGGACACGGAAAAGCAAAAGGTATGAGCCAGCTAATGAAGGCTCACACGCGCGGCTCACCTCATTAGACGAGTTTGAAATGGCCATTGACTCCACATGCTTACCTTATCCTCTTAGCTACGAAAACCCTAGTCTCTTCTCTTATAAAGTTGTAAACACTCTCATTAATACAATCAAGCAAGTTATGAGTCTCTCTTAGTCTTTCTAAAACTCTCTCTAGACTCCAAATCTTATTTCAGACTTTAATCTTTTCTAAACTCATTCTAATCTTCTCTAAACACTCAGATTACTCTTAACATCACTAAAACTATCATGAATGTCACAAAGTACTTCTGGCTATCTCTAGACAAACAAGGAGCCGTCCACACATCTGAATGAACTAGATCAAAGCAATGCTCATAAGTAGTTTCTGAACATGGAAACACAGTCCTACAATGCTTTCCTAATATGCAAGCCTCATACTCTAAGTGATTAAATGACATATTAGGCATGATCAATTCAATTGCACGTAAACACTTTTGTGTTTTAAGAGTATGATTCAAATAATCAGAGATAATCAGATAAAAGTACCAAAGAGATTAAGAGATTTTAGAGAATAGAGAGAGAATAGAGAGAGAGAGGCTCAAAACTCCATTAATTGATTTAATGTATCAGATACAAGATATATATGAAGAGATAAGGCTGATTAAGTGAATTTCGAAATCCATAAGCATGTGTAGTCAATGGACAGGCTGGAACTCCTTTTGAAATGCTTGGCTGTGCTTTCTCACATGCTTGCACTAGTGTAAAAGCATCCTCTCCTTTCCAGCATCATACAGGCTGTCAAAGTGCTCCCTTATCCTTCCTTATCCTCCCTTATCCTCTTTGGTCGAGTTTCCTCTCTTCTCTTCACTAAGTTACCTTCTCATCCCATCAGATAACTTCCCCAAGTAGTTACTGTGGTTAAAATAAAGTTACCACAGTAAAACTCTAAAGTTACTGTCTCACCAACTTAACACTCCCCCTCAAGCTTGACCATATGGAACAAGTCAAGCTTGGATTGCCATGAGATCTTCCCTCATTAAAAACCTCATCAAAGAAAACCCAATGGGATAAAACTTTGATGAGGGAAAAAGAGTGGAGATCTCATGACGAGGGGATCAGCTCCTGGGAGTAAGATCAATGAGTCCAAGCCTGGATAGTATGGACTCCATTGTCTTTAATCTTGCTGCCTTAGTAAACACATCTGCAAGTTGATCTT
Organism: Brassica napus; assembly: GCF_020379485.1. NCBI lineage: Eukaryota > Viridiplantae > Streptophyta > Magnoliopsida > Brassicales > Brassicaceae > Brassica > Brassica napus. The sequence goes on from NW_026014917.1 coordinate 344,877, forward strand.
CACTTCTTGTATAACATGGCAGAATCACTCCTAAGATAATCATCTGCCTCACCTTGTGGCAATCAACTTCTATGTGCTTTGTCCTCTCATGAAAGACTGAGTTAGAAGCAATGTGGATAGCTGCTTGATTGTCACAATGCATTGTCATAGGAGTACTCTGCTCAATCTCCAAATGCTTCAAGATCCCCTTGATCCACACCAACTCGTTTGTCAGCTTCAACATGGCTCTATACACAGCTTCAGCACTTGAACAGGAGATAACCTTCTGCTTCTTACTCTTCCAAGTGACCAAGTTCCCTCCAATGAATGTACAATACCCAGTAGTTGATCTCCTGTCCACTCTATCTCCTGCCCAATCAGCATCACAATACCCAACCACTTCTGTACTGCCATTGCAACCCATCCAAACTCCTTGTCCATGCGAGCCACTCAAATACCTCAGTATCCTATCAACCATCTTCCAGTGATGTACCTTTGGCGCCTGCATATGTTGGCTCACTTGATTCACAGCAAAGCATATATCAGGTCTGGTGATAGTCAAGTAGATCAGCTTACCCACCATCCTTCTATACAGCTTAGCATCCTCAAACAACTGGTTCTCTTCAACCTCCCCCTCACGCAAGACCTTATACCCTTCCTCAAGAGGTGTCTTAGCTATCTTTCCTCCAAGCATATCAGTCTCCTTCAGCATATCCATAGTGTACTTCCTTTGAGACATAAACAAACCCTCCTTAGATCTGCATATCTCAATCCCCAAAAAATACTTCATCTCTCCCAAGTCTTTAATATCAAACACAGACTTGAGAAACTCTTTTGTGGCTTTAATCCCAGCCTTATCACTCCCTGTGATAATCAAATCATCCACATACACCAAAATTACTATGATCCCTGATGGTCCAACCAGTGTGAAGAGTGTATGATCTAGTTCAGACTTCCTGAACCCTCTCCCATTGAGAGTTGTACTAAGCTTTCTGTACCAAGCTCTAGGAGACTGCTTCAGCCCATATATAGCCTTCTTCAATCTCAAGACATTTCCTGGCTTCACTAGATGTTCAAGACCAGGAGGTGGAAGCATATATACCTCATCTTCTAGCTCACCTTGCAGGAAAGCATTCTTCACATCCATCTGCCACAAATCCCACTCCAAGTTTGTTGCAATAGACAACACAATCCGAACTGTATGTAGCTTAGCTACTGGTGCAAAGGTATCAATGTAATCCTCTCCATAGGTCTGTGTAAATCCTCTTGCAACCAATCTGGTCTTCTTCCTATCAATCTGTCCATTTGCTAGATACTTGATTGTGAAGATCCATCTACTAGATACAGCCCTCTTTCCCTTAGGCAGCTCACTCTCATACCATGTATCATTTTTGATCATAGCACCTGCTTCAGCTCCCACTGATTCTTTCCATTCCTTGTCTAGCATAGCTTCTTCATATGTCCTTGGTATATAGCTCTCATCCAGACTAATCATAAAGGCATGATGCTCCTCTGGAAACTCAGCAAAGGAACACACAGCTTGAGAGGGATGCTCCACAGCCTGGGCATTGTAGTACACTCTCGTGTTTACCCAGTTGGAAGGATCCCTCCTTATCCTTGTGCTCCTCCGCAAGGTCTCAACCTGTTCTTCAGCCTGAACATTCTCTTGTGCTTCCTCTCTTAAACCAGTAGGTTCTCCTTGCTCATCTCCACTAGACTGAGCAACATTCTCTACTTCCTGTGTCTCCTCCTGATCATGCTGACCTGAATCCTCTTGGTTATGCTCCTGCTCCCCTGATTCAGATCCATTCTCCCTCTCATGATCAAGAGGGGTTGTTCCTCCAGCTTCTCCAGCTTGATTAGAAGGGCATGTTCTTCCTGGTTCCTGATCTTGGGATAATCCTATCCCTAGCCTCTCCAACAACACTCTCAATGTTGTTGCCTTCTCTGATGGAGCTCGGGACAGATCCTCTAGGTCTTCCCATTTCTTCTCCTCATAATACCCTTTAGACTCAACAAACTTCACTTCTCTAGACACCATAACCCTCCTGGTTATTGGATCATAACATTTGTAGCCTTTCTGAGTGATTGAGTACCCAATGAACATAGCTTTAGTACTCTTTGCTTCTAGCTTGTTCCTTCTTTCTCCGGGAATCATCACATAACATAAGCATCCAAAAACTTTCATATGATCAATGTGTGGCTTGGTCTTGTTCAATACTTCAAAGGGAGACAGTTTCTTCAAGACACGGGTTGGCACTCTATTGATGAGATAGCAAGCGGTCTGAACAGCATCACTCCAAAACCTCTTAGGGACATTCATGTGGAACATTATTGATCTCGCAACCTCCATCAAATGTCTGTTCTTCCTCTCAGCCACCCCATTTTGTTGTGGTGTGTAAGGACAGCTAGTTTGTTGCACAATCCCATGCTTTGCAAGATGACTCTTGAAAGCATTGCTAGTGTATTCTCCTCCATTATCAGACCTCAGAATCTTCACAGTGGCATTGTACTGGTTGGTAACATATGCTTGGAAGTTCATGAAGGCTTCTAGGACTCTGTCTCTGGAGGGAATCATGGTGATCCATGTGTACTTTGACTTCTCATCAATGAATGTCACAAAGTACTTATGGCTGTCTCTAGACATACAGGGAGCTGTCCACACGTCTGAATGCACCAGATCAAAGCAATTCTCATATCTGGTTTCTGATGTTGTGAAGACAGTCCTACAGTGCTTTCCAAGTATACAAGCTTCACACTCCAAGTGATTGAACGCCATACTTGGTAGAATCAGTTCAATTGCCTTGGCATGAGGATGTCCCAGCCTTGCATGCCATGTGAGATTATCACACCTATCCGTTGTGCTGCTTAAACACACAGACCCCACAGGACTAGGCGCTTCAGTTGTTTGGAGATGATAGAGCTGATGCTTGCTGTCTCCTCTGCCAATAACCCTTCCAGTCTTCAAATCCTGGAACTCAACTTCATTTGGTCTGAAAACCACTTGACAATCCAGATCAACTGTAGCCTTCTTAACTGAGATTAGATTGGATGTAAACTGAGGTAGGTAGAAGGCAGTGGAGTTCTTCTCAAACAGCTTGAGGTTTCCCACTCCTTCTATTGGGATCCTGGTACCATTGGCTATCATGACACTCCCTGTTGCTGCTTTAACCTCACTGATTAGTCTCTTGTCACTGATCATGTGGTGTGTTGCTCCAGAGTCAATGATGATGGGTTTAGATGTGGATGCTTTGGCAGGAGCACCCAGACTCCGGGTCGTAGCCAAAGCATACACATGCTTAATCAACTCATCCCATTCTTTCTTTGTCACACACTCATCTGCCCTCTTGGTATCCATTCCTCTCATATCCGCACTGTCTCCTACTGTTTCTCCCATGTATGCTGAGTAGGAGCATTCTCCCATCACCATCAGTTGCTGAATCTCCTTGATCACTTTCAGTTCCACCTCAAGTTGTCTCCTCTTCATCCTAGTCTTTCTTCCTCGGATCCATATCTTGGACAACCTCCTCAGGCTTGCCCTCTTACACTTTGTACCATTCCTCCTCTTGATCCGCTTCTTGTTCTTCTCATGAACATCATACGCTGCTTGGATCAAGTCACACAACCCATCCACATCTGCTTGCTCTTCACCTTTGATCATTTGCATACTCAGCTGACCATAAGATGAGTTTAAGCTGACTAGAAGACTCAAGACTACATCTTGCTCCATCCTCTTCTGTATCATCTCCGGGTCTGATGCCTTTGTTCTCAAGACACTCAACTCCTTCCACAGGTATTTCAGCTTTCCCACAAGCTGATGAAGTTCTTCTTGTTGAACTGAAGAGAAGAATGGAGCTTGTGCATAAATAGGGCAAGCTTCAGGTGATCTCCGGAAGAGTTCTACAAAGCTTCAGGAGAGTCTTGAAGTATCTATCATGGGTGAAGTTAAGTTCAAGAAGGGCTTAGACTGATCTTAAGAAGACATGGAAGAAGTATGGAGGTGAATGGTTGAACGTGCAAAGTTAGGGCGAGGCCGGTACGGATGGTACGGCCCGTACGGACATGATCGACTCAAAACTTATGTACTCGGCCATTTGAAGCTATTTGAGGGCTGTGCAAATATAGGGCATTGGTGTACGGTTATGGCAAGTCCGTACAGCCAAGGAGAAGCTCTAATATGAATGTGCAAAGTCCGGGATGGTGAGAAGCATCAAATGGAACAAGAAGATGCTTTGGAGGCAAGAAGATTCAAATAAGAGTTGGCGCCAGTCTGTGGGTTATGGGATTGGTTGTAGTGGTCTAAGGACAGGCTGTAAAGAGCTGTAAAGGAAGAGCAAGGCTTGACCAAGTATCTGGCCAAAGAAGAGGGCAGATACATAAGGCTGTGTGGAGCATTTCTAGCCTTGCCTTCCCACATCCAATCAGGCGACAACAACAAGCTGCAAAGACCACAAGACTGAATCAAGATCGTCCAATTCAAATCAGAGCATCTCCACCCTTCATGTCTTATCTATTACTTTAGGGTTTCATGAGTTTGTAACCTGTTTCTATATAAAGACCCCATTAGGGCGAATTGTAAGCCTTAAGTGAGTAAGGGGGGAAACCCTTCTCCTTCATGTTCTATGAAAGTCTGTTCTTGATACTAAGTCTCTAATCTATTCTCTAAGTCTCTCAGTCTCTTTAATCTTGTTACCTAGTCTCTCTCATACTCTAAATCTCTCCCCATACTCCTAAGTCTCAAATCTGTTCACATAAACTCTCCTAAACACTTTCTCACACACACCTTGAGTTAATCCTATAAAAATCTCATGGTATCAGAGCCAGGTTCATCAGAACCTGGTATCTAACTTCCGCAAAGCTCAAGCCCACCTCCATGGTTGTTTGAAGCAAAGAAGAAGCTCTTTAGTCCAGCCAACGTTTGTTCATCTTCAGGAGGAAGATAAACACATCTGAGGTGCTTGAGAAGCTGTATGTGCTCTATCCTGACTTATCAAGCTCGACCTGAAGAAAGGAGACCCTGAAGAACAAAGCCTTGAAGCTGTTTGACAACACTCTTCAAGAGCTAGATCCTTGAGTCTTAGTGGTGGTTCAAGAAGAAAGGTGATAGCTTTCTACTTGGGACTGGTTTGGCGACTTGAAAGGGAGGAAATGAGGTGTCTCAGCCATGGTGGGGTCAAGAGGATGGTTCATGAAAGAAGAAGGGGTGTGATACGACACCAAGAGCTCAACATCTGGCCATGAACCATGGAGATTCAAGGAACTAGTAAAAGTTCCTTGGCTGTAAGCTGGATCTCTTTCCCTCTTTATTAAAAAGCTTGAGTATAGAAATGTTGAGGTGGTGTGGTGATTGATGTTCTGTGTATATCCCAGGATGCTTCAAAGGCTTGATTAGTGTTTTGAAGAATAAAGTGATTGCTCTAGTTCAGTCATGAGTTTGCTAAGATATTAAAACTTATTGTTTGAATCCTGTGCTCATGAACTGAAAATTGATTGAAGTAATGCTGAGAACTGTGTAGTCCTGGATATAATGATGCTTGTCAGGGAGTTAGTAGACGTCTAAACCTGATTGCTTTTCATGAAATGAATCCGCTGGCTGTCTGACATTGAAGCATTAGATTCATGTCTAAATGCTGAGTAAAGAAGCTCTTAAGAGTGCCTAAGTAACTTGTCTTGAATCTGTTAGGATCCTGCTTGTACTTAGAGAGTTAGCTTGCAAAGAATAGAACTTGAAGAATGCCTTGTGTCTATCTGTTGCATTGCTTGTGATAGTAGGAATCAAACTTGATAAGTTGTTAATCAAGATTTGACATCAGTACTATTGAAAATGGTTAAATGCTTAATGTCAGTTCTAAATAAACATGTCTTGTTAAAGATGATAGATTATATTATCTAATCATGCTTGCCTTCATGAGTTAGAAACTGAGTAAGATTAATGCATACTGCCTCTGTTTATTGTTGCATTTAGATTAAAGTCTAAGTTGCATATTAAGGAATGGTTAAAATTGCCTAAATACTTTGACTTGAATCTGATAAGGTCTTGCTTAGTATTTAGAGAATGGTTGCTTTCATAGATAAGAACTTGACATTGTCTTGATTCTATCTAATGCTATAAAGCTTGAGACATTGGTGATCAAACTTGATGAAGTCAAGGATTGATCCCAATGCAATTGTGTCTTATCTTTGCTAGAGTTTGAGTGATGTTTCAGGTTCACAAAAGGTGTTCCTAGTTCATCATCAAATCCAAGTTGAAAGAGAAAGAATGATGCCCATTGTGTGTACAATGGAGAGGTGTTACAAGAAGGGAGAAGCACAGATGGTTGTAAAACTCACTAGTGTTCTTCTTCTCAACATTGCAAGTACCAGAAGAAGAAGCCAACCGGGTCTAGGCAGTGGCGTGCCTATTCAAGAGGGTGCTCAAACTAAGACAGAGCACTCTTGGCTGTGTGAAGAAGAAGGCTACTCTATCAAGGCGGCTTCTATTGTGAGGTGATTGAAGAAGTAGCTGAAGCATCCACAAGCATTCCATCATGGTGGTGAATTCAGAAGGGTGATTGCAATAAGAGAAGAAGAAGAAGAAGTAAGGATTCAAGTGGTAACGTTGAGAACCACTCCTCATCATCTTAACCAAGGGAGTAAACCTAATCTCATCTACCTTAATATGTCTTGATAGGTTTATCTCCTGATTATACTATGTGCTTTCCCTAATTCCATTAAGAGTTTATAGCTTCTAGTAGAATGTCTAGGCTAATTGCACTGAAATTGTGTTGCTACAGCATTGTCTTATTGATAATAAGTAATGTCTAGAGTCCCAGAAACTCATGGTCTGTTTATTGCATTGTCTTGGGTGTGGTCTTAAACTTGAATCATCATGAATGTGTTGTAGAATTGAGTAGAATGTCTCTGCTACTTGCATCATGATTGATAAGTTATTTTGCATACATAAGCATATCTCATACTGTCTAAGTTCAATCCTAGTGTTATCTGATGCTACTGTCTATGTTTAATCCATCAATGAAAGTCTTGCATCAATTAGAAATTGTCTAAGTTGCTTGCATCATTGGTTCTGATTGAAACTGTTGTGCATAACTTTAATATTAATCATGGATTGAACCTGTTGCATTCATATAGCTGATGTTTTAAGATTGTGCATTCATGTAGTAATGCATTTAAAAATGAGCCTAAATTGCAAATGTACTGATGTAAGCTTGCATTGCATTTAGAGAACTTAATAATCATAATAACCTAGGATGTCATTGTAGTATCTAGAACTTGCATTGTCATTGTTAGAGATTGAAATCTACTTGTCTTGACTCTGTCCAGTTCTGAGTGTTGCTATGCCATAGTTAAATCCATCAGTGATGTCTTATAAGCATTTAGAAGTATGTCTAAGCTACTTGAATCATTGGCTGTGATAAAACTAGTGAGCATAAGCATAAGCTACTTGAATCATAGTCACGCTTATTGTCTTGATTGCATAAGTACCATCTAGTCTTGTGTTCATTTGAATTGAATCTGGTTCATTCATATGGTTAGTGTGTAATCTAATGCATTCATCTATTGTTGCATTTAAAAAAAAAATATAATAACTGAAACTAAATTGAATCTAAAGGGATCAGTGTATTGTTGAAAGCATACATTGTCTTTGCATTTTCTTGTCTTGATTGTCTAGCTTGTTTCAAGTATCATATATTATTGTGGCATTGGTGATCAAACAGGATGGATGATCTTGGTTTGATCCCAATGGAATGATCTGATCTTGCATTGAGTTGTGGTGGTGTTAGGTACACAAGGAAGGTGATACATGTAACTCGCCAACAACCAAGAATGTAAAGACAAAGGTCTTGTGCCATTGCATATCATCACTAGGACATGTTAGTCGATAAACTACAGGAAGTGTAGTGTGATAGAATATGCAATGAGAGATGGCCATTGCATAATACCATTGGACATATCTAGTCCTTAGTCTACAGGAAGTGTAGCATGGGTCATTATGCAATGAGAGGTGTGTCTTGTGAGACTCTCTATGGTGATTCAAACACCCTAGTTCCTGGTTAAGGAAGAGAGTAAACTCACAAGAAGAAAGCTATCATGAAAGATGATAGTTATTAGACCATGGAGATGCATAGGATCATCACAAGCTTAGCTCCTTATAGTCTCGGTTCTAAGCTTGAGGGGGAGTCTTAATGCATATGATCCATGGTCAGTAACAAGTCTTTGCAAAGGCTTCTACAAAGGATCATCAACCGGACCAAGTCAGTGGCGTGTCTAGGTAAAAGGCTGTTCAGAGCAGTCTTGGCGAGTGAGGAAGAAGGCTCTCCATCAATGCGGCTTCAATGAGAGGTGATAGAGGAGAAACTGATGAATCCATTCTGCCTTTCCAAGAAGTTGATGATGCCATGAAGATGGTGCATTGGCCGAGTTAGGAAACTCACAAAAACACAAGGGAAGTTCCCTTAGACTTTTAAACTCTTTCTTCAATCTTTTTCATTCATCTTATTCATTGCTTGTGCTTGAAAAGATACTTAAGATGCTCATGATTGAATTATGGGATTGTGTGCATCAAGTGTGATGCAGGATATTCATTGTCTTGTTTTTGATAGGTTCTGATGCACCTTTGGGATAATGTATCAGGTACCATTGCTTGAGCCTCACTAAAGGTGTTCCTGGTCATTTCCTAGCTTCTCTAAGGTGGCTGTGAAGTCTGTTGAGAAGGGGATATCCAAACCAGTTCTATAAAGAGGGCAAGCCGTGTGTGAAGTGTTGATCAGCCTCACTGGTGTTTTGAAGATGATCTGGTTGTGTCCTAGCTTCTCTAGGATGGCTGTGAAGTCAGTTGAGAGGGGGAGACTTCAAACCGGTTCCATGGAGAGGTGAAGCTGAAGTGTGAAGTGTGCGCAAAGCTGTGAAGAGTTGCTGCACCTAGTAGGCCGTGATCCAGAGCTTCTTGTGTCCAACCACACTGGTTCTAAGGCACAAGAGCTCACTGGCCAATCCCTAGGCTTTGGAGAGCTCTACTCTTTTTCCCTTGCAAGGTTTTGTCCCAATGGGTTTTCCTTGTAAGGTTTTTAATGAGGGAGACTCTTCAGAGTTCCAAGCTTGGCTTAGGATCTCCTAAAGTCAAGCTTGAGGGGGAGTGTTGAACTGAAGAGAAGAATGGAGCTTGTGCATAAATAGGGCAAGCTTCAGGTGATCTCCGGAAGAGTTCTACAAAGCTTCAGGAGAGTCTTGAAGTATCTATCATGGGTGAAGTTAAGTTCAAGAAGGGCTTAGACTGATCTTAAGAAGACATGGAAGAAGTATGGAGGTGAATGGTTGAACGTGCAAAGTTAGGGCGAGGCCGGTACGGATGGCCGTACGGATGGTACGGCCCGTACGGACATGATCGACTCAAAACTTATGTACTCGGCCATTTGAAGCTATTTGAGGGCTGTGCAAATATAGGGCATTGGTGTACGGTTATGGCAAGTCCGTACAGCCAAGGAGAAGCTCTAATATGAATGTGCAAAGTCCGGGATGGTGAGAAGCATCAAATGGAACAAGAAGATGCTTTGGAGGCAAGAAGATTCAAATAAGAGTTGGCGCCAGTCTGTGGGTTATGGGATTGGTTGTAGTGGTCTAAGGACAGGCTGTAAAGAGCTGTAAAGGAAGAGCAAGGCTTGACCAAGTATCTGGCCAAAGAAGAGGGCAGATACATAAGGCTGTGTGGAGCATTTCTAGCCTTGCCTTCCCACATCCAATCAGGCGACAACAACAAGCTGCAAAGACCACAAGACTGAATCAAGATCGTCCAATTCAAATCAGAGCATCTCCACCCTTCATGTCTTATCTATTACTTTAGGGTTTCATGAGTTTGTAACCTGTTTCTATATAAAGACCCCATTAGGGCGAATTGTAAGCCTTAAGTGAGTAAGGGGGGAAACCCTTCTCCTTCATGTTCTATGAAAGTCTGTTCTTGATACTAAGTCTCTAATCTATTCTCTAAGTCTCTCAGTCTCTTTAATCTTGTTACCTAGTCTCTCTCATACTCTAAATCTCTCCCCATACTCCTAAGTCTCAAATCTGTTCACATAAACTCTCCTAAACACTTTCTCACACACACCTTGAGTTAATCCTATAAAAATCTCACTTCTGCTCCTCTTTTAAGACTGCTGCGAGTTCCCTTGACCTCACAGACCTTCTTCAGTGCAGATCTACTCCCACAAACTGCTCCAATCTCACATCTTGTGTGGTTTCCTTGAACAGCTCTTTCTTCAGACCTCAGGCTCCACGCCTGACCTTCATTTGCAGTCATTTCTTGTAAAGGCTTCTCCTTTCCATGACTGCTCCATAACCCACAGCTTTCCAAAGCTCTTTTGGCCCACCTTGACCACTCGCCATGCCTCTCCTCTTCAGTCTTCATGGTTGTACTAGATCTGTGCTTCATTTCCATGTTGAGATCGTTTGAATCCATCAGAACATCTCACACCACTCAGATAATAAAGACCAGAACTCAAGAACACCAAGAACACTCAAGAACACTCAAGAACACTCAAGATTTTTATGAAAAAGAAATCACACTCTCCCCTTTTAAGCAACCTGGCTCTGATACCATAAACACTTTTGTGTTTTAAGAGTATGATTCAAATAATCAGAGATAATCAGATAAAAGTACCAAAGAGATTAAGAGATTTTAGAGAATAGAGAGAGAATAGAGAGAGAGGCTCAAAACTCCATTAATTGATTTAATGTATCAGATACAAGATATATATGAAGAGATAAGGCTGATTAAGTGAATTTCGAAATCCATAAGCATGTGTAGTCAATGGACAGGCTGGAACTCCTTTTGAAATGCTTGGCTGTGCTTTCTCACATGCTTGCACTAGTGTAAAAGCATCCTCTCCTTTCCAGCATCATACAGGCTGTCAAAGTGCTCCCTTATCCTTCCTTATCCTCCCTTATCCTCTTTGGTCGAGTTTCCTCTCTTCTCTTCACTAAGTTACCTTCTCATCCCATCAGATAACTTCCCCAAGTAGTTACTGTGGTTAAAATAAAGTTACCACAGTAAAACTCTAAAGTTACTGTCTCACCAACTTAACAGCACGAGCATGAGGATGTCCCAATCTAGCATGCCAAGTCATACTATCACACCTATCAACAGCACTACTTAAGCACACAGAATCAAGGAGTTTAGAATTCTTAGCCATTTGAAGATGGTATAGCTGATTCTTGCTGTCTCCTCTGCCAATAACTCTCCCAGTCTTCAAATCTTGAAACTCAACTTCATCAGGTCTGAATACTACTTGACAATCAAGATCAATGGTAGCTTTCTTCACAGATAATAGATTTGAAGTGAACTGAGGCATGTAGAAGGCAGCTGTGTCCTTCTCAAACAGTTTTAGCTTTCCCACTCCTTCTATTGGGATCATAGCACCATTAGCTATCATAACACTCCCTGTTGCAGCCTTGATCTCACTTATAAGCCTCCTATCACTGATCATATGATGGCTTGCTCCAGAATCAATCACAATGGGTTTAAAAGCTCCGGATTGTATAGCATGCTTCCTGCTTGCTGCTAAGGCTTGTACTTGTTCCATGAACACTCTCCATTCTTTCCTGGTGATGCGATCATCAGCTCCACTCCCTTTCTCCTGCTCTTTTAACACCCCACTGTCTTCTACTGATTCCCCCATGTAGGCTGAGTAAGAACACTCTCCCACAACTCTCTTCCTACCCTTTCCTATGTTGATAGAAGCTTTGGATAGCATTCTGCACCTCCTCTTCTTCCGGAAGCCCTCACTCCTACTCCCGTTTAGCCTCCATGAGCTCTCACTCCTACTCATGGTTAGCTTCTGGAAGCTCTCACTCCTACTCCCAGTTGGCTTCCATGAGCTCTCACTCCTACTCATGGTTAGCCTCTCATCATCTCTCATTATCTCATACTCCCTTCTTATAAGCACACAGATCTCTTCCATTTCCGGAAGCTGTTCCCCTCTTAGAACCATCTCCACCAGCCACCCATATGATGACTCCATGCTCGCCAAGAGCTTCAAGACTGTCGCTTGCTCTTGTGTAGTATCCCCATCCACATGGGATCTCAACCCTTGTAGTTCAACCCACAAATGTTGTAGCTTCCTCACATGATTATTGAACCCTTCTCTTCCTGGTTTAACTTCACTAATCACCTTCTTGACTTCATACACTCTCCTAAGACTGATCTTGTTCTCATAAACATCTTCAATCTTCTCAAGCAGTGTACTTTCTAAACACTTTTGTGTTTTAAGAGTATGATTCAAATAATCAGAGATAATCAGATAAAATTACCAAAGAGATTAAGAGATTTTAGAGAATAAAGAGAGAATAGAGAGAGAGAGGCTCAAAACTCCATTAATTGATTTAATGTATCAGATACAAGATATATATGAAGAGATAAGGCTGATTAAGTGAATTTCGAAATCCATAAGCATGTGGAGTCAATGGACAGGCTGGAACTCCTTTTGAAATGCTTGGCTGTGCTTTCTCACATGCTTGCACTAGTGTAAAAGCATCCTCTCCTTTCCAGCATCATACAGGCTGTCAAAGTGCTCCCTTATCCTTCCTTATCCTCCCTTATCCTCTTTGGTCGAGTTTCCTCTCTTCTCTTCACTAAGTTACCTTCTCATCCCATCAGATAACTTCCCCAAGTAGTTACTGTGGTTAAAATAAAGTTACCACAGTAAAACTCTAAAGTTACTGTCTCACCAACTTAACACTCCCCCTCAAGCTTGACCATATGGAACAAGTCAAGCTTGGATTGCCATGAGATCTTCCTGTTAACTTGAAGAAAGGAATGGAGGAGCTAGAGGTGTTGAGTTGAGATGGATCTTGTACAAAGATAGGGCAAGAGCTTTAGAGATTGCCTATCAAGAGTGATGAGGAGTCTAAAGGTGTCCAGAAGTGATCTGATGGATGTTCTAAGCAAGGTCAAAGTCTAGGAGAGATTTAGAAGAGTGTTGAGGAGCAAATGGGCGAGTGTGCAAAGATAGGGCGAGGCTGTATGGCCATGTACGGATCTGTACGGACCGGTACGACCCGAGAGATCACAACTCGCCCATTTGAGATGTTTTGAGATTGTGCAAAGTCCGGGACAAGATGTGCAAGCTTAGGGCGTGATCAGAACATGTCAAGGAGGCTTTGTGCAATCTTAGGGTGTTGGGAGAAGGCCCTGGTCGTTTGGAATCAAGAAGGCATCAAGAAGATGCTTTGTGGAGGCAAACAACCAATGGGAGCTTCCTTGTGTGTGATTGGCTAGTTCTGGTCTTGGACAGGCTGTCTCTTGCTGTAAAGAGAAGGGAGCCACGACCATGAACCTGGACAGATGCATGGGAAGATTAGGAGGAGCCTAAGGAGAGCCAATCACAAGCAAGGAGCCAGCTTGCCTTGGTTTGAATTAAAGTGAACAGCCAACCTTATCCTCACAACTCTTCAGATATTACAAGAAGACCATCTCATCTACACCATCCATTCTCTCAAGTTAATATTATCCATTAGATTTAGGTTTCAGATTGTGTAAACCTATGGAGCTTATAAATAAGCATGTAATGGCGTTTTGTAATCTCTTAAGAGAGTATGGGGGGTTTCCCCATCTCCTTCATAATTATAAAAGTGTGTTCTTGATCAGATTCCCTTAAACTACCCCTTTCTTAGTCTCTAATCTCTTAATCTCTCAAAGTCTCTTTGTTTCTGATTCAAGTTCATACTAGTTTCATCAGACCTCTTATTCAACTAGTTCAAGACCTTATCTTTACCTTTAATGGCTTTTCATACACATACACAGCCAGAGCTCTCAAATCTCACATGGTATCAGAGCCAGGTTCATCAGAACCTGAGCTGAGCTTCCGCAAATCCACAGCTCTTATCTCAGCTCAAACCAAACCCTTGAAGACATTACCAGCCGAGTTCAGCTCTTGAAGAAGAAGAGACTTGAAGCCATGGAGTGTTATCCTGTCCCTCAAGCCGTTGCTGTCTGTACCTGATGGAGAGAGTCTCATTGGAAGCAGAGGAGGATGGAGAGGCATCATGAACCTCAAGCCAAAGCTCCTTGTCCAAGAGCTTATCACATCCGGATACAAGAAAGATGAAGCTAAGATGAAGCCGGTTTGATGTATGAAGAAAGGAGGGGCCTTTTGGGTGTGAGAAACAGGAAGGAGGCCGTGGACTGAAGGAGAAGGAGGTGGGTGACGATCCAGACTCCTAAATCCAACCAAATCATGGCCAGATTGCCTTTGGAGGCTTAAGGAACCAACCTGGTTCCTTGTGTAAGCGATTCTTAAAACCTTCTTGATATTGAGCTTGTGTTGTGACTGTGCCTGGTTATTGTGATGTGTATTGATTGAAAAACCTGAGGATAATGTGTGATTGCTAAATAAAATTAGTTGAATCTGTCCCAGGATGCTTTAAAGGCTTGTTTAGTGTTTAAAGAGTAAAATGCTTGCTCCTGTTAAGTAATGAGTTTGCTAAATGAAATGGTATTGTTTGAAGCTCATGAACTGAAAACAGATTGAAAGTAATGCATTGTCTGATGATAAGTGATGATAGTAATGCTTAGCCTAAGTTATAAATGAAAGTGTGATGGATTGTATTGTTGCATTCATGAATTGAAACTGATTAAAGGTTAGTGCATACTGTCAAAAGGCTGTCTTACATTGAAGCATTAGATTCATGTCTAAATGCTGAGTAAAGAAGCTTTAAAAATTGCCTAAGTAGCTTGTATTGAATCTGTTATGATCTTACTTGTGCTTAGAGAGTTTGCTTGCAAAGATTAGAACTTGAAAATGTCTAGTTTAATCTGTTGCATTGCTTAAAGACATTGGTGTTCAAACTTGATGATGCATCAAGGGTTGACCCAATGCACTTGTGTCTTATCTTTGCTGGAGTTTGAGTGATGTTTCAGGTTCACAAGAGGTGTTCTTGGTTGTTCTTGGTTCACCATCCATCCGAGTTGAAAGAGGAAGACTTTGCCCATTGTGTGGAGCAATGGATAGTTGAGAAAGAAGTGGTGATGCGCCACTGGTGTGAAGTCTCACTGAAGCTCACTTGCAAACTTGGACCTATACTCAATCCAAGCTTGAGGAGGGGAGTTTAGTGAGCTTCCATGCGATCCAAGAAGTCCATTGCAAGCATCTGAAGAAGGAGCCATCCGGGCTTAGGCTGTGGCGAGTCTATTCAAGAGAGTACTCAAACTAAGACAGAGTACTCTTGGCTGTGAGAAGATGAAGGCTACTCTATCAAGGCGGCTTCAAGAGTGAGGTGATTGGAGAGATAGCTGAAGCTTCCACAAGCATTCCATCAAGATGGCAAGATCAGAGGAGAGGCTGCAATGGTGTGTGTGTGAGGATCATGAAGCAATCCATTCAAGCTTGTTCCTGTGAGAGTCTCAAGCTTGAGGGGGAGTGTTGAAGCTTACATGATCCAAGAGAGCTTGGTGGTTATTCCAGAAGAGGAAGCAACCTGTTGAGAAGTATGATGAAGGATGAAGAAGCAATGTCCAAGGCGGCTTCAAGTGTTGAGGTGATTGGAGAGTGGCTGAAGCATCCTCATGTAGCTCAAGCAACAAGGTGGTGACTCTATAAGAAGAAGAAGCAGCCAAGACTCAGTAAGAGAAGTTGTATCTCCAAGAAGAGGCTGATCTGGTGTGTCCGAGCACTTCAACCTAACAAGAGGTTAGGTGAAAGGGGGAGAGACCAAGATTAGGCAGTAAGGAGAGTACAAGGCGTGGGATGGTTGTAGAGGCCATGATCCAGAGTCTTTGTGTCCCTTACATTGCTGGTAAGGCACAAAGACTCACTGGCCAATCCCTAGGCCTTGGAGGCTTTACTCTTTTTCCCTCATCAAGGTTTTGTCCCAAAGGGTTTTCCTTGGTGAGGTTTTTAATGAGGAAGTTCTTCAAGGTTCCAAGCTTGACTTAGGATCAGCTAAAGTCAAGCTTGAGGGGGAGTGTTAACTTGAAGAAAGGAATGGAGGAGCTAGAGGTGTTGAGTTGAGATGGATCTTGTACAAAGATAGGGCAAGAGCTTTAGAGATTGCCTATCAAGAGTGATGAGGAGTCTAAAGGTGTCCAGAAGTGATCTGATGGATGTTCTAAGCAAGGTCAAAGTCTAGGAGAGATTTAGAAGAGTGTTGAGGAGCAAATGGGCGAGTGTGCAAAGATAGGGCGAGGCTGTATGGCCATGTACGGATCTGTACGGACCGGTACGACCCGAGAGATCACAACTCGCCCATTTGAGATGTTTTGAGATTGTGCAAAGTCCGGGACAAGATGTGCAAGCTTAGGGCGTGATCAGAACATGTCAAGGAGGCTTTGTGCAATCTTAGGGTGTTGGGAGAAGGCCCTGGTCGTTTGGAATCAAGAAGGCATCAAGAAGATGCTTTGTGGAGGCAAACAACCAATGGGAGCTTCCTTGTGTGTGATTGGCTAGTTCTGGTCTTGGACAGGCTGTCTCTTGCTGTAAAGAGAAGGGAGCCACGACCATGAACCTGGACAGATGCATGGGAAGATTAGGAGGAGCCTAAGGAGAGCCAATCACAAGCAAGGAGCCAGCTTGCCTTGGTTTGAATTAAAGTGAACAGCCAACCTTATCCTCACAACTCTTCAGATATTACAAGAAGACCATCTCATCTACACCATCCATTCTCTCAAGTTAATATTATCCATTAGATTTAGGTTTCAGATTGTGTAAACCTATGGAGCTTATAAATAAGCATGTAATGGCGTTTTGTAATCTCTTAAGAGAGTATGGGGGGTTTCCCCATCTCCTTCATAATTATAAAAGTGTGTTCTTGATCAGATTCCCTTAAACTACCCCTTTCTTAGTCTCTAATCTCTTAATCTCTCAAAGTCTCTTTGTTTCTGATTCAAGTTCATACTAGTTTCATCAGACCTCTTATTCAACTAGTTCAAGACCTTATCTTTACCTTTAATGGCTTTTCATACACATACACAGCCAGAGCTCTCAAATCTCACACTTCCCTCATTAAAAACCTCATCAAAGAAAACCCAATGGGATAAAACTTTGATGAGGGAAAAAGAGTGGAGATCTCATGACGAGGGGATCAGCTCCTGGGAGTAAGATCAATGAGTCCAAGCCTGGATAGTATGGACTCCATTGTCTTTAATCTTGCTGCCTTAGTAAACACATCTGCAAGTTGATCTTCACTTCTTGTATAACATGGCAGAATCACTCCTAAGATAATCATCTGCCTCACCTTGTGGCAATCAACTTCTATGTGCTTTGTCCTCTCATGAAAGACTGAGTTAGAAGCAATGTGGATAGCTGCTTGATTGTCACAATGCATTGTCATAGGAGTACTCTGCTCAATCTCCAAATGCTTCAAGATCCCCTTGATCCACACCAACTCGTTTGTCAGCTTCAACATGGCTCTATACTCAGCTTCAGCACTTGAACAGGAGATAACCTTCTGCTTCTTACTCTTCCAAGTGACCAAGTTCCCTCCAATGAATGTACAATACCCAGTAGTTGATCTCCTGTCCACTCTATCTCCTGCCCAATCAGCATCACAATACCCAACCACTTCTGTACTGCCATTGCAACCCATCCAAACTCCTTGTCCATGCGAGCCACTCAAATACCTCAGTATCCTATCAACCATCTTCCAGTGATGTACCTTTGGCGCCTGCATATGTTGGCTCACTTGATTCACAGCAAAGCATATATCAGGTCTGGTGATAGTTGTGAGATTTAAGGATGTAAATGATTATCTGAGTTTAGAAAGGATTATAGAAGAGAATAAGAGATTAAGAGACAGATTAGAGACTAATGGAGAATCATAATGAAATGAGTATAGAGAGAGATTGTTTAGAACTGTCTGATCTTATTATGAGATGAGGTTACAATATTTATAGAAGAGGCATTAGGGTTACAAGTTAAGAGAAAGCAGCACTAGTCATAAGCATGTGAAGTCAAGACCAAGAGGAGCGTCCCTTTTGAATGAACGGATGGTAAGGCTCACACGCTTGGCCTTTACAGCCTGTCCACGGCCTGGATGGATAAGGCTCGTCCCACCCTTATCCTTAAACGGTCTGATCAGTCTTGAGACCTTCTATGTACTCTAGAGGCTTTACTCACCCATCTCCTTCTTCCTTCATGTTTCCTCAGATGTACGGCCAAGCCCCTGTCCGTACATAGGCCGTACTGTCCGTACTCTTTCCATTACTTGCTTAGCTCTTCCTCTC
Organism: Brassica napus; assembly: GCF_020379485.1. Lineage (NCBI taxonomy): Eukaryota > Viridiplantae > Streptophyta > Magnoliopsida > Brassicales > Brassicaceae > Brassica > Brassica napus. Next base: position 363,064 of record NW_026014917.1, read on the forward strand.
CTTCTCATAATGACTTCCTCATCTCAACACTCCCCCTCAAGCTTAGCTTTGTGAAAGCCTAAGCTTGGATGGCTATGAGATCTTCCTCATTAAAAACCTCACCAAGGAAAACCCATTGGGACAAAACCTTGATGAGGGAAAAAGAGTAAAGACCTCACAGCCAAGAGGATCAGCTCCTTCCCTTCCCAAGATCAATGAGGCCCAACCTGATATGAATGGACTCCATTGTCTTCTGTCTTGCAGCTTTGGTGAACACATCAGCCAACTGATCTTCACTCCTTGTGTAACATGGCAAGATGACTCCTAGAATGATCATTTGCCTCACCTTGTGGCAATCAACTTCAATGTGCTTGGTTCTCTCATGAAACACCGAGTTGGATGCAATGTGAATGGCTGCTTGGTTATCACAATGCATTGTCATTGGTGTGGCTTGATCAATCTCCAAATGCTTCAAGATGCCTTTGATCCACACCAACTCGTTGGTAAGCTTCAGCATAGCTCTATACTCAGCTTCTGCACTTGAGCAAGAGACCACCTTCTGCTTCTTACTCTTCCATGTCACCAAGTTGCCTCCAATGAATGTGCAATAGCCTGTGGTTGATCTCCTGTCTGCTCTATCACCAGCCCAATCTGCATCACAGTATCCAACCACTTCAGTGCTTCCATTGCAACCCATCCATACTCCTTGATCAGGTGAGCCGTTGAGATACATCAAGATCCTCTCCACCATGCGCCAATGATGCTCCTTAGGAACTTGCATGTGTTGACTCACCTGATTCACAGCAAAACAAATGTCAGGTCTAGTTATGGTAAGATAAATCAATTTGCCAACTAGTTTTCTATAGAGTTTAGGATCCTGATAAGGTTTGCTGTCTTCAATCTCCCCCTCTCGTGGGACTTTGTAGCCATCCTCCATAGGCATCCTTGCAGTCTTGCCTCCATAAGCACCTGCACCTTTCAAAAGATCAAGTGTATACTTCCTTTGGGACATGAATAAACCTTCCTTGGATCTACATATCTCAATTCCAAGAAAGTATTTCATTTCTCCCAAATCTTTAATCTCAAACATGGATTTAATGAACTCCTTGGTTGCTATGATACCTTCCTTATCACTTCCTGTGATAATGATATCATCAACATACACAAGAAGTGCAATCATACCTGAGGGAGTTGTGAGTGTGAAGAGAGTGTGGTCTAGTTCAGACTTCTTGAAGCCACGGCCATTCAGGGTAGTGCTCAGCTTGTTGTACCAAGCCCTTGGTGATTGCTTCAGCCCATAGATAGCTTTCTTCAATCTTAACACATTCCCTTTCTTCACTAAGTGTTCTAGGCCTGGAGGTGGATGCATATATACTTCATCCTCAAGTTCACCTTGTAAGAATGCATTCTTCACATCCATTTGCCATAACCCCCATCCAAGATTCACAGCCAAGCTTAATACAATCCTTATGGTATGTAGTTTAGCTACTGGTGCAAAGGTCTCTATGTAATCTTCTCCATAAGTTTGGGTGAAACCTCTGTTGAGATGAAGAGTGTCAAGTGAAGAATGGAGATGAGGGTTGAGTAGAATGAAGAAGAGGAAGGATAGGAAGGTTTGGGAGCTTTGGGATCAGCCTGTCCGTACAAGGCCGTACATGGCCGTACATGACAGGACAGGCCGTACAAGATAGGATCGACCAAAGCTCAACCAAACCTCACCATAAGTTATCCAAGTTACTTAAGTAAAGAGGAGAAGTTACCTTGGCCTTTGTGAGTGGATCAGACCGTTGGAAAGGATAAGGGAGAGTCTTGGACAGGCTGGCACAGCTGGACACGGAAAAGCAAAAGGTTGAGCCAGCTAATGAAGGCTCACACGCGCGGCTCACCTCATTGGACAAGTTTGAAATGGCCATTGACTCCACATGCTTACCTTATCCTCTTAAGCTACGAAAACCCTAGTCTCTTCTCTTATAAAGTTGTAAACACTCTCATTAATACAATTAAGCAAGTTTTGAGTCTTTCTCTTAGTCTTTAAGATCAATGGTTCCATATTAGACTCATAATCTCATTTCATTCTCTAATCTTCTCTAAATCGATTCTAGTCTTTCCTAAACACTCAGATTACTCTAAACATTACTAAAAATCTCATGGTATCAGAGCCAGGTTAGTGAAAACCTGAGTTCGTGTTAGGCTCTTTGGAGATTCAAGATTGAAGCTTTAAAGAGCTTGGTTGGTGTTCTTGTGTTCTTGGGAAGTTCCGGGTATTGTCCGAGTTCAAAGACTAGTTCTTAGTGTGTTGCTGAAGCTGTGAGGTTGAAGACCGAGGCAGTGAGTGTTCTTACAAGTCTCTTAACCCAAGATCCAGTTTGTGAAGTCTAGAGAAGTCATAGTTCATCATGGAAAGTGGTATGAACATGAACATGAAGGTAGCGGTTTGCTTCAAGGGAACCAACTACTTGGTGTGGTCTCGGATGGTGAGAACCACAGTGGGAAGCAAAGGGCTTTGGAAGCACATCACGCCAGGAGAAGCTCCAAAGCTCATCACCCAAGGAGAAACTGAAGGAGAAGCCGCAAGCAAAGCGGAAGAGAAGTGGCATCAGGAGGACATGTTGGTGATGTCAGTGCTGCATGCTTCACTTGAGCCGGCGATTCTAGATGCATACAGCTACTGTGAATCAGCTAAAGAGCTGTGGGATACGTTGAAGAAGGTGTATGGGAATACATCAAACCTAAGCCGTGTGTTTGAAGTGAAGCAGGCTATAAACAACTTGGTACAAGAGGATATGGAGTTCACCAAGCATCTAGGGAGGTTCAGAACACTCTGGTCCGAGCTGGAGATGTTGAGGCCAAGTACTACAGATGCAGATGAGCTCAACAAAAGAAGAGAGCAAGATAAGGTCTTTGGGCTACTCCTCACCATGAATCCGGCTTACAATGGTCTTATCCAACACTTGCTTAGAGAGGACACACTACCTGATCTTGAAGAAGTGTGCGCAAGGATTCAGAAGGAACAAGGCTCTATTGGGTTGTTTGGAAAGAAAGGAGAGCTATCTCTCGTGAATCAAGCAACTCAAGAGGAGGGAGGGGAAGCTCCACAGGCACACAAGGCTGCGCATGGGAAGTATGATGAGAGGAGGTTCAATGGGAACTGTGATCACTGCAAGAAGCATGGCCACAAGAAGAGCCAATGCTGGATACTCCATCCCCATCTCAAGCCAGCAAAGTTTATGAAGGACAGAGAGGCAAGGGCTAATGTCTCAGATGGAGCAAGCGCAAGTGGAGCAGGTACTAGCAAAGGGAAGGAGATAGATGGGCGTGAAGCAGGTGATGGGAGGTCTCTTGTAGCCTACACTGGAGCCCCAAGCAACCGTGGGAACTATGATCAAGAGTATCTAAGGAAATCCGACCTGGATGCTCTCATTAAGCTCTTCAAGGAGCATGGTAACATTTTTGGGTATTCCTTTGGGGCTAGGGCTATAGGGAATGATGAGAATCCAACTAGAATTGATAGGATGCATGAAAGTGTGATAGAGATAATCAACCAATCTAGAACGGCTAGTCTTGCTAGGAATGATCATGCATTCAAACCATCTAGTATCCTTGCTCATATTGCTAGTTCACATGCCATTAAGCCTTTAGTAGTTGATTCTGGTGCATCTCATCATATGATAAGTGACACTAGTTTGATTAAAAACATTGTACCAATGAATGGAAATGTGATGATAGCTAATGGAGATAAGATACCTATTAGAGGAATAGGAAGTCTTAAACTGTTTGATAAGGAAACTAAAGCTTTTTATATGCCTGAATTTACTTCAAACTTGTTATCTGTTAAGAAATGTGCTACTGATTTGCAATGTAATGTCATATTCAGTCCTAATGATGTGAAGTTTCAGGATATTAAAAGCAGCAAAATGATTGGAAAGGGAGTGACTAAAGGAGAATTGTATTTACTTGAAGATCTTGCTCCTGTTTCTAGTTATAGCTGCTCGTTTACTTCTGTTTCCGGTTCTAGTTTAAGTAAAAATGCATTGTGGCATGCTAGATTAGGACACCCTCATAATAAGGCTTTAAAACTGATGTTGCCAGGTGTTTCCTTTGAGAATAATGATTGTGAAGCTTGTATTTTAGGCAAGCATTGTAAGACTGTCTTTACTAAATCTACTACGGTTTATGAGAAGTGTTTTGATTTGATTCATTCTGATGTTTGGACTGCTCCTTGCTTATCTAGAGACAATCAAAAGTATTATGTAACCTTCATTGATGAAAAATCCAAATACACCTGGTTAACCTTAATTCCAACCAAAGATAGGGTACTTGATGCATTTAAGAACTTTCAATCATATGTGACTAACCATTATAATGCCAAGATAAAGATTTTCAGGTCAGATAATGGAGGAGAGTACACGGGACAAGCATTCAAGCTCCACCTATCTCAGCATGGAATCCTACATCAGACAAGTTGTCCCTATACTCCACAACAGAATGGTGTGGCTGAGAGAAAGAATAGGCATCTGATGGAAGTGGCCAGGTCCATGATGTTTCAAACCAATGTACCCAAGAAGTTCTGGAGTGATGCAGTCACTACAGCTTGTTATCTCATCAACAGAACACCAACTCTGATCCTGCAAGGGTTATCACCATTTGAGGTATTGAACCGATACAAGCCCTCTTTGGAACATATGAAGATCTTTGGGTGTTTGTGTTTTGTGATGGTACCGGGAGAATTAAGAAACAAGCTTGAAGCTAGGAGCTCCAAGGCAATGTTTGTTGGATACTCATCAAGTCAGAAAGGATACAAGTGCTATGATCCTAACACAAGGAGAGTGTTAGTATCTAGAGAAGTGAAGTTTGTGGAAGAAAAAGGATATTATGAGGAGCAGATTCAAGAAGATTTGAAAGATCTCACTTCAGATAGAGCTGCAACCTTGAGGATAATACTAGAAGGACTTGGAATCAATATGGATCAAGAACAGCAAGAAGTAAGAGGCACTACACCAATACCGAATCATCAGACGTCCAACCTTGAACATGAGGGGGGGAATGGAACAGAAACTCAAACTCAAAGTCATGAAGAGAGTTCTGGTTCTCATGATCAAGCTGTGGAGTCAAATGATCAACAAGAAGGAGCTGAAGCAAGTCAGCTAAGGGATGAAGGAGCTGAAGCAAGTCAGCCAAGAGAAGAAAGTACACAAGAAGGTGTACAAGACATGGAGTTACCGGCACAAGAAGGGCCAGTGTTGAGAAGAAGTACAAGGCTGAGAAAGGATCCTTCCAGTTGGGTAAACACGAGAGTGTACTACAATGCTCAAGCTGTGAAGCATCCTACTCAGGCCGTGTGCTCTTTCTCTCAATATCCAGAAGCACATGGTGCATTCATGGTAAACTTAGATGAGAATCACATTCCAAGAAGCTATGAAGAGGCAATGGAGGATAAGGAATGGAAGGAATCAGTAGGAGCTGAGGCAGGAGCTATGATAAAGAATGATACATGGTTTGAAAGTGAACTACCAAAAGGGAAGAAGGCAGTATCTAGTAAATGGATCTTCACAATCAAATACAAAGCTGATGGACAGATTGAGAGGAAGAAGACTAGATTAGTAGCAAGAGGGTTCACTCAAACATATGGAGAGGATTACATTGAGACATTTGCACCAGTAGCCAAGTTACACACCATTAGAATTGTACTAAGCTTGGCAGTTAACCTTGGATGGGGATTGTGGCAAATGGATGTGAAGAATGCATTCTTACAAGGAGAACTTGAGGATGAAGTCTACATGTATCCTCCACCAGGTCTTGAACATCTAGTGAAGAGAGGGAATGTACTGAGGCTAAAGAAGGCTATCTATGGGTTGAAGCAATCACCAAGGGCATGGTACAACAAGTTGAGCACAACTCTAAACAGCCGAGGTTTTAAGAAGTCTGAATTGGACCATACTCTCTTTACCCTCACTACTCCCTCAGGTATGGTTGCTCTCCTTGTGTATGTGGATGATATCATTATCACAGGAAGTGATAAGGAAGGTATCAAAGCAACCAAGGAGTTTCTAAAGTCTATGTTTGAAATAAAAGACTTGGGAGAAATGAAATACTTTCTTGGAATTGAGATTTGTAGATCCAAGGAAGGTTTGTTCATGTCCCAAAGGAAGTATACACTTGATCTTTTGAAAGGTGCAGGTGCTTATGGAGGCAAGACAGCAAGGATGCCAATGGAAGATGGCTACAAAGTACCAAGAGAGGGGGAGATTGAAGACAGCAAGCCATTTCATGATCCTAAACTCTATAGAAAACTTGTTGGCAAATTGATTTATCTAACCATCACAAGACCTGATATATGCTTTGCTGTGAATCAGGTGAGTCAACACATGCAGCTTCCCAAGGAACATCATTGGCGTATGGTGGAGAGGCTGCTGATGTATCTAAATGGCTCGCCGGATCAAGGTGTATGGATGGGGTGCAATGGAAGCACAGAAGTGGTGGGCTATTGTGATGCTGATTGGGCAGGTGATAGAGCTGACAGAAGATCAACAACCGGCTATTGCACATTCATTGGAGGCAACTTGGTGACTTGGAAGAGTAAGAAACAGAAGGTGGTGTCATGCTCTAGTGCAGAAGCTGAATATAGAGCCATGCTGAAGCTTACAAACGAGCTAGTTTGGATCAAGGGCATCTTGAAGCATTTGGAGATAGCACAAGACACTCCAATGACAATGCATTGTGACAACCAGGCCGCCATTCACATAGCCTCCAACTCGGTGTTCCATGAGAGAACAAAGCACATTGAGGTTGATTGCCACAAGGTGAGGCAGATGATTGTCCTAGGAGTCATCTTGCCATGTTATACTAGGAGTGAAGATCAGTTGGCTGATGTATTCACCAAGGCTGCAAGGCAAAAGACAATGGAGTCCATTCATATCAGATTGGGCCTCATTGATCTTGGGAAGAGAAGCAGCTGATCCCCTTAGTCATGAGATCTTTACTCTTTTTCCCTCATTAAGGTTTTGTCCCAATGGGTTTTCCTTAGTGAGGTTTTTAATGAGGAAGATCTCATGGCTGTCCAAGCTTAGTCTTTCACAAAGCTAAGCTTGAGGGGGAGTGTTGAGATGAAGAGTGTCAAGTGAAGAATGGAGATGAGGGTTGAGTAGAATGAAGAAGAGGAAGGATAGGAAGGTTTGGGAGCTTTGGGATCAGCCTGTCCGTACAAGGCCGTACATGGCCGTACATGACAGGACAGGCCGTACAAGATAGGATCGACCAAAGCTCAACCAAACCTCACCATAAGTTATCCAAGTTACTTAAGTAAAGAGGAGAAGTTACCTTGGCCTTTGTGAGTGGATCAGACCGTTGGAAAGGATAAGGGAGAGTCTTGGACAGGCTGGCACAGCTGGACACGGAAAAGCAAAAGGTTGAGCCAGCTAATGAAGGCTCACACGCGCGGCTCACCTCATTGGACAAGTTTGAAATGGCCATTGACTCCACATGCTTACCTTATCCTCTTAAGCTACGAAAACCCTAGTCTCTTCTCTTATAAAGTTGTAAACACTCTCATTAATACAATTAAGCAAGTTTTGAGTCTTTCTCTTAGTCTTTAAGATCAATGGTTCCATATTAGACTCATAATCTCATTTCATTCTCTAATCTTCTCTAAATCGATTCTAGTCTTTCCTAAACACTCAGATTACTCTAAACATTACTAAAAATCTCAACCTCTTGCTACTAGCCTTGACTTCTTCCTCTCAACCTTTCCATCAGCCTTATACTTGATTGTGAATATCCATTTACTACTCACAGCCTTCTTCCCTTTTGGTAACTCACTCTCATACCATGTATCATTCTTGATCATGGCTCCTGCCTCAGCTCCAACTGATTCCTTCCATTCTTTATCCATGATTGCTTCTTCATAGCTTCTTGGAATATAGTTCTCATCCAAGTTAACCATGAACGCACAATGTTCTTCAGGGTATTGAGCAAAGGAACACACAACTCGAGAAGGATCCTCCACAGCTTGGGCATTGTAGTACACTCGCGTGTTTACCCAAGAGGAAGGATCCTTTCTAATCCTTGTGCTTCTCCTCAATACAGGTTGTTCTTGCACTTGAACCTGCTCATCTTGTATATGCGGTTCTTGTGCTTCACTGTGATGTTCTTCATCTCCTTGGTCTTGCTCACCTTGATGATGAGAACCTGAGTTGAACTCTTCTCCTTCTTCACTCAAGCCGACTCCTTCTTGGCCATTTTCTTGAGTTTCAGGTTCACTTCCCCCCTCATGATCAAGGTGAGGTGTTTGAGCAGCTCTTCTTGGTTCATTTGAGCTCTCTTCTGGTTGTCCACTTCTTGTGGACTGATCCTGATTCATCTTGATACCAAGACCTTCCAAAATCACTCTTAAGACTCCAGCCTTATCTGATGTAAGATCCCTCAAGTCTTCTTGATTCTTCTCTTCATAGTATCCTCTTTCTTCAATGAACTTCACATCTCTAGATACGAGTACCCTTCTAGCTTCTGGATCATAACACTTATATCCTTTTTGAGTTGTTGAGTAGCCAATGAACATTGCCTTTCTGCTTCTTGCTTCTAGCTTGTTCCTCAACTCTCCTGGTACCAACACATAACACAAGCATCCAAACACTCTCATATATGTCAAAGATGGCTTGCGCTGGTTCAGTACCTCAAACGGTGCTTGATCCTTCAATACCCTTGTAGGTATTCGGTTGATGAGATAGCAAGCAGTAGATACAGCATCACTCCAGAATCTTTTAGGTACATTAGCTTGGAACATTAATGACCGAGCCACCTCCATCAAGTGCCTGTTCTTCCTCTCAGCTACACCATTCTGTTGTGGTGTGTAGGGGCAGCTTGTTTGATGAAGTATTCCATGATGATCTAGATGGCTTTTGAACGCATAGCTTGTGTATTCTCCTCCATTATCTGATCTCAAAATTTTAATCTTAGCATGATAATGGTTAGTCACATAAGCTTGAAAGTTCTTGAATGCATCTATCACCCTATCTTTTGATGGAATTAGTGTTAACCAGGTGTATTTAGATTTTTCATCAATGAATGTGACAAAGTACTTATGATTATCTCTAGAGAAAATAGGTGCAGTCCACACATCAGTATGAATCAAATCAAAGCAATTTTCATAAGCAGTAGATGTTCTTGGAAATACATTCTTACAATGCTTGCCTAAAATGCAAGCTTCACACTTATCATTTTCAAAAACCACACCTGGTAACATCAAGTTTAAAGCCCTCTCATGGGGATGACCTAGTCTAGCATGCCACAATGCATTTTTATTCAAACTAGAAGCAGAAGTAAATGAGCAGTTATGATTGGAAACAGGATCAAGCTTCTCAAGCATATATAACTCTCCCTTTGTAACTCCTTTTCCAATCAGTTGGCTGCTTTCAATATCCTGAAACTTCACATCATTAGGACTGAATATAACATTGCAATTCAAATCAGTAGTGCATTTCTTAACTGAAAGTAGATTTGATGTGAATTCAGGAATGTAAAATGCTCTAGTAGTCTTATCAAATAGCTTTAAGTTTCCTATTCCCTTAATAGGTATCTTATCTCCATTTGCAATCATCACACATCCATTAGTAGGTTCTATGTCTTTAATCAGGTTGGTGTCACTAATCATATGATGAGATGCACCTGAATCTATAATCAATGGTTTGGATGCATTGCTAGCATGATGGCAGATACAATTTGATCTATATGCATTCATCCTAGCATTTCTATCAATGTACTGCTCAATTCCAGCCTTACTATCATTCCTAGCAATCTCAGCCTTACTGTGAGTCATTTCTATAGTCCTAGCAATCATAGAGGCACCAAATGAATACCCATGAATGTTACCATTATCCTTGAGCATTTTGATGAGTGCATCCATCTCGGACCTCCTGATGAAGTCTTGATCATTGCCTCGGGGGTTGATGGCTCCAGTATAAGTCACCAAAGCTTTTCCATTCCCTTCACGGTTGTCCACTTCAGTTCCTCGGTTGGATGGCCCTGCTCCACTTGATCCTTCAGTCATGTGAGCTCTTGCCTCTTTCTCCTTTATGAACTTAGCCGGCTTCAAGTGGGGATGGAGTATCCAGCACTGAATCTTCTTGTGCCCATACTTCTTGCAATGATCACAATTCCCATTGAACTTCTCATACTTGTTGTAGCCAGCTTTGTTAGCTTGAGGAGGTTCTTCACGGTCAGATTGCACAGCATTTGCAAGAGATAAGTCTCCCTTGCCTCCAAACAAGCCTATTGAGCCCTGCTCCCTTTGTATCTGAGCACACACCTCCTCAAGGTCAGGTAATTTCTCGGACCTTAGCATGTGCTGAATGAGACCATTGTAGCTTGCATTCAATGTGAGCAGCAACCCAAAGACCTTGTCCTGCTCACGCCTCTCATTTAGAAGCTCTGGATCAACTGTGCTTGGCCTCAACATCTCCAGCTCAGACCACAATGTCCTGAACCTCCCCAAATGTTTTGTAAACTCCATGTCATCTTGGGTTAACTCGTTGATTGCCTTCTTGACTTCAAACACTCGGTTCAGGTTAGAAACATTTCCATACACCTTCTTCAGAGTGTCCCACAGCTCCTTGGCTGTCTCACAGTAGCTATAAGCATCTAGGATAGCCGGTTCCAACGAGGCATGAAGAACTGACATCACCATCATGTCTTCTTGTTGCCACTTCTCCACAACACTCTCCTCGGAGCTCTCTGCGTCACCCTCTTGAGTAATCGCCCTTGGAGCTTCACCAGCTGTGATATGCTTCCACAAACCCTTGCTTCCCACAGCAGTCTTCACCATCCTAGACCAGACTAGGTAGTTGCTTCCTTTGAATGTCACCGCGACCTTCATCTTCAAAACACTTTCCATCTTGAACAGCTTGACGTCTACAGCTTGAACACCCTACTAGATCTTGTACTGAGAACCCACACTGCCCTCTAGAACAAAGATTTACCCTTGAGTCTTCAAATGAACCTCCCACGGATCACCAAGACACACGCAAAGTACCTTGAGCTTTTGAACTCTCAAGAAACTCTCAAACACACTCACTTGTTCTCTTAAAGTTTCAAACTTGAATCCTTTAAGAAAGTCTCTCACGAACTCAGATTTTAATCAACCTGGCTCTGATACCATGTGAGATTTAAGGATGTAAATGATTATCTGAGTTTAGAAAGGATTATAGAAGAGAATAAGAGATTAAGAGACAGATTAGAGACTAATGGAGAATCATAATGAAATGAGTATAGAGAGAGATTGTTTAGAACTGTCTGATCTTATTATGAGATGAGGTTACAATATTTATAGAAGAGGCATTAGGGTTACAAGTTAAGAGAAAGCAGCACTAGTCATAAGCATGTGAAGTCAAGACCAAGAGGAGCGTCCCTTTTGAATGAACGGATGGTAAGGCTCACACGCTTGGCCTTTACAGCCTGTCCACGGCCTGGATGGATAAGGCTCGTCCCACCCTTATCCTTAAACGGTCTGATCAGTCTTGAGACCTTCTATGTACTCTAGAGGCTTTACTCACCCATCTCCTTCTTCCTTCATGTTTCCTCAGATGTACGGCCAAGCCCCTGTCCGTACATAGGCCGTACTGTCCGTACTCTTTCCATTACTTGCTTAGCTCTTCCTCTCCTTCTCATAATGACTTCCTCATCTCAACACAAGTAGATCAGCTTACCCACCATCCTTCTATACAGCTTAGCATCCTCAAACAACTGGTTCTCTTCAACCTCCCCCTCACGCAAGACCTTATACCCTTCCTCAAGAGGTGTCTTAGCTATCTTTCCTCCAAGCATATCAGTCTCCTTCAGCATATCCATAGTGTACTTCCTTTGAGACATAAACAAACCCTCCTTAGATCTGCATATCTCAATCCCCAAAAAATACTTCATCTCTCCCAAGTCTTTAATATCAAACACAGACTTGAGAAACTCTTTTGTGGCTTTAATCCCAGCCTTATCACTCCCTGTGATAATCAAATCATCCACATACACCAAAATTACTATGATCCCTGATGGTCCAACCAGTGTGAAGAGTGTATGATCTAGTTCAGACTTCCTGAACCCTCTCCCATTGAGAGTTGTACTAAGCTTTCTGTACCAAGCTCTAGGAGACTGCTTCAGCCCATATATAGCCTTCTTCAATCTCAAGACATTTCCTGGCTTCACTATATAAGTTTTAGAGAATCTGAGTTTGATATAAGGAAAGAAAGAGATTAGAAAGAGTCTAGAGGTGATTTAGAACGAGTTTAGCTAAGAGTTTAGTGTATGATCATGATTGAGAGCCTTTGAGTCTAAGAGAGTGTTTTGGTGTCAAGAACTGTCTAATCTTTTATTAAGAGCATGAGTTACAATATATAGTGTGAGCATACAAGGGTTTTCGAAATCCAGAGAAGACTAAAGCATGTGAGGTCAATGTGGAAAGGATAAGCTCATTTGAACTAGCCAATTAGCTTCTCCACATGCGCGGAGTATCTAGCATCTTGGACCGAGATGCTCTTGCCTTTCCAGCTGTTCCAGCCTGTCAAGGCGCGCTCTTCCTTATCCCTCAACGGTCTGATCCATCCAGGTAAGTTCCTTCCCTTCCCATAAGTTACCCCAAGTAACTTCTTTACTCTTGTCAATGTTTTACTCATCTCCATGTGTACGGATGGTACGGTCATGTACGGACAGTACGGACCTTACCCAAACCTTCCCAAGATTCAACTCATCTCCTTAGTCTCAACTCCTCACTTGCTCCACATATACTCAACTCATCTCAACACTCCCCCTCAAGCTTAGCTTTGTGAAAGTCTAAGCTTGGATAGCCATGAGATCTTCCTCATTAAAAACCTTACCAAACAAAACCCATTGGGACAAAACTTTGATAAGGGAAAAAGAGTAAAGACCTCATAGCTAAGGGCTTAGCTCCTTCTTGTGAGATCAATGAGTCCTAGCCGGCTATGAATGGACTCAATTGTCTTCTGCCTTGCTGCCTTTGTGAACACATCTGCTAGCTGATCTTCACTTCTCGTGTAACATGGCAAGATGACTCCAAGAAGAATCATTTGCCTCACCTTGTGACAATCTACTTCAATGTGCTTGGTTCTCTCATGGAAGACTGAGTTGGTGGCAATGTGTATAGCAGCCTGGTTGTCGCAATGCATGGTCATTGGAGTGGATTGAATAATCTCCAAGTGCTTCAGTATCCCTTTGATCCATACAAGCTCATTAGTCAGCTTCAGCATGGCTCGGTATTCAGCTTCAGCACTTGAGCATGAGACCACCTTCTGCTTCTTACTCTTCCAAGTTACTAAGTTCCCTCCAATGAATGTGCAGTAGCCGGTTGTGGACCTTCTATCTGCTCTATCTCCTGCCCAATCCGCATCACAGTAGCCTACAACTTCAGTACTCCCATTACACCCCATCCACACTCCTTGATCCGCTGAGCCATTAAGATACATCAAGAGCCGGTTCACCATTCCCCAATGATGTTCTTTTGGAATTTGCATATGCTGACTCACCTGATTCACAGCAAAACAAATATCAGGACGTGTGATGGTTAGGTATATGAGCTTACCCACTAGCTTTCTATAAAGCTTTGCATCCTTGAATGGTGGACTGTCTTCAATCTCCCCCTCACGTGGAACCTTGTATCCATCTTCCAAGGGAGTCTTGGCCGTCTTTCCATCAAGCTTACCTGCATCTTTCAACAGATCAAGTGTATACTTTCTTTGGGATAGAAACAAACCTTCCTTGGATCTACATATCTCAATCCCAAGGAAGTATTTCATCTCTCCCAAGTCTTTAATCTCAAAAACAGATTTAAGAAAGTCTTTAGTGGCTTGTATCTCTTCTTTATCACTACCTGTTATAATGATGTCATCTACATATACAAGTAGAACGACAATACCTGAAGGTGTGTTGAGTGTAAAGAGAGTATGATCAAGCTCTGACTTCCTAAAGCCTCTTCCATTCAGAGTTGTGCTCAACTTGTTGTACCATGCCCTTGGTGATTGTTTCAGACCATAGATAGCTTTCTTTAGTCTGAGAACATTCCCTTTCTTCACCAAGTGCTCTAGACCAGGAGGAGGTAACATATACACTTCATCTTCTAGTTCTCCTTGTAGGAATGCATTCTTTACATCCATTTGCCACAAGCCCCACTCAAGATTCACCGCAAGTGATAGGACAATCCTGATGGTATGTAGCTTAGCAACTGGCGCAAATGTGTCTATATAATCCTCTCCATATGTTTGAGTGAATCCTCTTGCAACCAAGCGAGTCTTCTTTCTATCAATCTGTCCATTTGCTTGGTACTTGATTGTGAAGATCCATCTACTAGACACTGCTCTCTTTCCTTTAGGTAACTCACTCTCATACCAAGTGTCATTCTTGATCATTGCATTGGATTCAGCTCCCACTGATTCCCTCCACTCCTTGTCCTTCATGGCTTCCTCATATGACTTTGGTACATGGCTCTCATCTAAGCTTACCATAAAGGCACAATGTTCTTCTGGATAATGAGCAAAGGAACACACAGCTTGAGAAGGATGTTCCACAGCCTGGGCATTGTAGTACACTCTCGTGTTTACCCAGTTGGAACTATCCTTTCTCAATCTGGTGCTTCTTCTCAATGGCTGCACCGCCGGCTCTGTTTCAGGTTCAGTTGTAGTTTCAGTTGTAGTTGCATTAGTTTCCTCCTCTTGATCTTGGCTTGGTACCTCCCTATCTTCCTGCATCATACTTTGATCATGATCACCTGAGCCTTCTTGATCATGGCTTTCAACATGTACTTCAGCTGGTTCAGGTGTGTTTTCCCCCCCATGATCTAAGTTTGTTGCCTCGGTAGGTTGTGTGGTTGTTGTACTGCGTCTCTCCTTCGGATCCTGGGTAGTATGTATCCCAAGCCCCTCTAGAATACTTCTAAGGCTGGCCGCTCTATCTGACTCTCTTGTCAATTCTAGCAGCTCATCTTGATTCTTTTCCTCATAGAACCCCTTAGCTTCAATGAACTTTACATCTCTAGAGACTAGAACTCTTCGAGTAGTAGGATCATAGCACTTGTAACCCTTTTGAGTAGTAGAGTAGCCAACAAACATAGCTCTTGTGCTGGTTGCTTCAAGCTTGTTTCTCAACTCTTTTGGCCTAAGGACAAAGCATAGACATCCAAAGATTCGCATATGTTCCAATGATGGCTTGTACTTGTTCAAGGCTTCAAAAGGGGACTGATCATGTAGAATCTTAGTTGGGATCCGGTTGATTAGATAACAAGATGTAGCCACAGCATCACTCCAAAACCTCTTAGGGACATTTGCTTGAAACATCATTGACCTTGCCACCTCCATGAGATGCCTATTCTTTCTCTCAGCCACTCCATTTTGCTGAGGAGTATAAGGACAACTCGTTTGGTGTAGTATCCCATGTTGTGCTAGATGTTGCTTGAAGGCTTGACCAGTGTATTCCCCACCATTATCTGATCTCAAAATTTTAATCTTGGCATTGTAATGGTTAGTCACATAGTTTTGAAAATTTTTAAAAGCTTCAAGCACCCTATCTTTGGTTTGAATAAGTGTTATCCAGGTGTATTTCGATTTTTCATCTATGAATGTGACAAAGTATTTAAAACTATCCCTAGACAAGCAAGGAGCAGTCCAAACATCTGAGTGAATTAGATCAAAGCACTTGTCATAAACAGTAGATGAAATGGGAAACACAGTTTTACAATGCTTGCCTAAAATGCAAGCTTCACAATCCTTATTTTCAAATACCACACCTGGTAACATTAAGTTTAAAGCTCTAACATGGGGATGACCTAGTCTAGCATGCCACAATGCATTTTTATTCATCATAGAAGCAGAAGTAAATGAGCAGAAGTAATCAGAAACAGGAGCTAGTTCTTCAAGTAAATATAAATCTCCCTTGGTAACTCCTTTTCCAATCAATTGGCTGCTCTCAATATCCTGAAACTTCACCTCATTAGGACTGAATATAACATTGCAATTAAGGTCTGTAGTACACTTCTTTACAGATAATAGATTTGATGTGAAGTCAGGCATATAAAATGCTTTAGAGTCTTTATCAAACAATTTTAGCTTGCCAATTCCTCTAATTGGGATTTTATCTCCATTTGCAATCATGACATGTCCATTTGTAGGTTCAATGTCTCTAATCAAACTAGTATCACTAATCATATGATGAGATGCTCCTGAATCAACTACCAATGGTTTAAACAGATTGTGTGCAATATGAGACTGTCCTAGTATGCTAGTAGGTTTATAAACAATGCTTGAATGATCAGGTTCTCTAGCAATACTACACGATTCATATAGTGCACCAAAGGAGTAACCAAGAGTACCAAGTGTGTTACCATTCTCCTTTAGCATTTTGATGAGGGAGTCAAGGTCTGATCTCCTTAGGTACTCGTTCTCACGGTTGTTCTGAAGGCTCGGCTGAGGTGTGTAAGTCACCAGGGCCTTGCTATCTCCAGGCTCACGTGTCCCGCCCTCTCCAGCTTGGCCTGAGCTTCCAGCCACACTTGAACTTCCCGGCTCACTTCCAGCATACGAGACATTGGCTCTCCCATCTTTCTCTCTTGAGAACTTGGCCGGCTTCAGATGAGGATGTAAGATCCAGCACTGGTTCTTCTTGTGACCTTGTCTCTTGCAATGATCACAATTTCCCATGAACTTCTTTGCATCATACTGGTTAGAGCTCGCACGGTTTGCTTGCGGAACCTCAGCTTGGTTTGCAAGTGTGATCTCTCCTTTCCCTCCAAAGAGACCGATAGAACCTTCCTCCTTCTGAACTTGTGCACACACTTCCTCAAGGTCAGGTAACTTCCCGGACCTCAGAATGTGTTTGATGAGACTGTTGTAGCTTGGATTCAGCGTGAGCAGCAACCCAAACACCTTGTCCTGCTCGCGTCTCTCAGCCAGCTCATCTAGGTTGGTTGTGCCTGGCCTCAGCATCTCCAGTTCAGACCACAAGGCTCTGAACCTCCCAAGGTGCTTAGTAAACTCCATGTCCTCCTGTGTCAAGCTGTTGATAGCACGTTTCACTTCAAACACACGGCTCAAGTTTGAGATGTTACCATAAACCTTCTTTAGCGTGTCCCAAAGATCCTTTGCTGTCTCACAGTAGCTGTATGCCTCCAGGATAGACACTTCAAGAGACCGTTGGAGTATAGACATCACCAGCTGATCATCTTGCTCCCACTTCTCTTCATCGCACTCGACAATCTCCTTGTCGCCTTCATAAGTAATGAGCTTTGGGGCTTCACTCTGTGTGATGTGTCCCCATAAACCCTTACTCCCCACTGCTGTCTTCACCAAACGAGACCACAAAAGGTAGTTACCCCCCTTGAGAGTAACCGGAACCACTGCCTTGTTGCTTTCCATTTCAGAATCACCCGGATGAAAGCTAAGTGGCTAGTGTGTTCTTGAGTGTTCTAGTACTCAAACCCAGATTATGATGAACCTGGCTCTGATACCATATAAGTTTTAGAGAATCTGAGTTTGATATAAGGAAAGAAAGAGATTAGAAAGAGTCTAGAGGTGATTTAGAACGAGTTTAGCTAAGAGTTTAGTGTATGATCATGATTGAGAGCCTTTGAGTCTAAGAGAGTGTTTTGGTGTCAAGAACTGTCTAATCTTTTATTAAGAGCATGAGTTACAATATATAGTGTGAGCATACAAGGGTTTTCGAAATCCAGAGAAGACTAAAGCATGTGAGGTCAATGTGGAAAGGATAAGCTCATTTGAACTAGCCAATTAGCTTCTCCACATGCGCGGAGTATCTAGCATCTTGGACCGAGATGCTCTTGCCTTTCCAGCTGTTCCAGCCTGTCAAGGCGCGCTCTTCCTTATCCCTCAACGGTCTGATCCATCCAGGTAAGTTCCTTCCCTTCCCATAAGTTACCCCAAGTAACTTCTTTACTCTTGTCAATGTTTTACTCATCTCCATGTGTACGGATGGTACGGTCATGTACGGACAGTACGGACCTTACCCAAACCTTCCCAAGATTCAACTCATCTCCTTAGTCTCAACTCCTCACTTGCTCCACATATACTCAACTCATCTCAACACACTAGATGTTCAAGACCAGGAGGTGGAAGCATATATACCTCATCTTCTAGCTCACCTTGCAGGAAAGCATTCTTCACATCCATCTGCCACAAATCCCACTCCAAGTTTGTTGCAATAGACAACACAATCCGAACTGTATGTAGCTTAGCTACTGGTGCAAAGCTATCAATGTAATCCTCTCCATAGGTCTGTGTAAATCCTCTTGCAACCAATCTGGTCTTCTTCCTATCAATCTGTCCATTTGCTAGATACTTGATTGTGAAGATCCATCTACTAGATACAGCCCTCTTTCCCTTAGGCAGCTCACTCTCATACCATGTATCATTTTTGATCATAGCACCTGCTTCAGCTCCCACTGATTCTTTCCATTCCTTGTCTAGCATAGCTTCTTCATATGTCCTTGGTATATAGCTCTCATCCAGACTAATCATAAAGGCATGATGCTCCTCTGGAAACTCAGCAAAGGAACACACAGCTTGAGAGGGATGCTCCACAGCCTGGGCATTGTAGTACACTCTCGTGTTTACCCAGTTGGAAGGATCCCTCCTTATCCTTGTGCTCCTCCGCAAGGTCTCAACCTGTTCTTCAGCCTGAACATTCTCTTGTGCTTCCTCTCTTAAACCAGTAGGTTCTCCTTGCTCATCTCCACTAGACTGAGCAACATTCTCTACTTCCTGTGTCTCCTCCTGATCATGCTGACCTGAATCCTCTTGGTTATGCTCCTGCTCCCCTGATTCAGATCCATTCCCCCTCTCATGATCAAGAGGGGTTGTTCCTCCAGCTTCTCCAGCTTGATTAGAAGGGCATGTTCTTCCTGGTTCCTGATCTTGGGATAATCCTATCCCTAGCCTCTCCAACAACACTCTCAATGTTGTTGCCTTCTCTGATGGAGCTCGGGACAGATCCTCTAGGTCTTCCCATTTCTTCTCCTCATAATACCCTTTAGACTCAACAAACTTCACTTCTCTAGACACCATAACCCTCCTGGTTATTGGATCATAACATTTGTAGCCTTTCTGAGTGATTGAGTACCCAATGAACATAGCTTTAGTACTCTTTGCTTCTAGCTTGTTCCTTCTTTCTCCGGGAATCATCACATAACATAAGCATCCAAAAACTCTCAAATGATCAATGTGTGGCTTGGTCTTGTTCAATACTTCAAAGGGAGACAGTTTCTTCAAGACACGGGTTGGCACTCTATTGATGAGATAGCAAGCGGTCTGAACAGCATCACTCCAAAACCTCTTAGGGACATTCATGTGGAACATTATTGATCTCGCAACCTCCATCAAATGTCTGTTCTTCCTCTCAGCCACCCCATTTTGTTGTGGTGTGTAAGGACAGCTAGTTTGTTGCACAATCCCATGCTTTGCAAGATGACTCTTGAAAGCATTGCTAGTGTATTCTCCTCCATTATCAGACCTCAGAATCTTCACAGTGGCATTGTACTGGTTGGTAACATATGCTTGGAAGTTCATGAAGGCTTCTAGGACTCTGTCTTTGGAGGGAATCATGGTGATCCATGTGTACTTTGACTTCTCATCAATGAATGTCACAAAGTACTTATGGCTGTCTCTAGACATACAGGGAGCTGTCCACACGTCTGAATGCACCAGATCAAAGCAATTCTCATATCTGGTTTCTGATGTTGTGAAGACAGTCCTACAGTGCTTTCCAAGTATACAAGCTTCACACTCCAAGTGATTGAACGCCATACTTGGTAGAATCAGTTCAATTGCCTTGGCATGAGGATGTCCCAGCCTTGCATGCCATGTGAGATTATCACACCTATCCGTTGTGCTGCTTAAACACACAGACCCCACAGGACTAGGCGCTTCAGTTGTTTGGAGATGATAGAGCTGATGCTTGCTGTCTCCTCTGCCAATAACCCTTCCAGTCTTCAAATCCTGGAACTCAACTTCATTTGGTCTGAAAACCACTTGACAATCCAGATCAACTGTAGCCTTCTTAACTGAGATTAGATTGGATGTAAACTGAGGTAGGTAGAAGGCAGTGGAGTTCTTCTCAAACAGCTTGAGGTTTCCCACTCCTTCTATTGGGATCCTGGTACCATTGGCTATCATGACACTCCCTGTTGCTGCTTTAACCTCACTGATTAGTCTCTTGTCACTGATCATGTGGTGTGTTGCTCCAGAGTCAATGATGATGGGTTTAGATGTGGATGCTTTGGCAGGAGCACCCAGACTCCGGGTCGTAGCCAAAGCATACACATGCTTAATCAACTCATCCCATTCCTTCTTTGTCACACACTCATCTGCCCTCTTGGTATCCATTCCTCTCATATCCGCACTGTCTCCTACTGTTTCTCCCATGTATGCTGAGTAGGAGCATTCTCCCATCACCATCAGTTTCTGAATCTCCTTGATCACTTTCAGTTCCACCTCAAGTTGTCTCCTCTTCATCCTAGTCTTTCTTCCTCGGATCCATATCTTGGACAACCTCCTCAGGCTTGCCCTCTTACACTTTGTACCATTCCTCCTCTTGATCCGCTTCTTGTTCTTCTCATGAACATCATACGCTGCTTGGATCAAGTCACACAACCCATCCACATCTGCTTGCTCTTCACCTTTGATCATTTGCATACTCAGCTGACCATAAGATGAGTTTAAGCTGACTAGAAGACTCAAGACTACATCTTGCTCCATCCTCTTCTGTATCATCTCCGGGTCTGATGCCTTTGTTCTCAAGACACTCAACTCCTTCCACAGGTATTTCAGCTTTCCCACAAGCTGATGAAGTTCTTCTGCTCCTCTTTTAAGACTGCTGCGAGTTCCCTTGACCTCACAGACCTTCTTCAGTGCAGATCTACTCCCACAGACTGCTCCAATCTCACATCTTGTGTGGTTTCCTTGAACAGCTCTTTCTTCAGACCTCAGGCTCCACGCCTGACCTTCATTTGCAGTCATTTCTTGTAAAGGCTTCTCCTTTCCATGACTGCTCCATAACCCACAGCTTTCCAAAGCTCTTTTGGCCCACCTTGACCACTCGCCATGCCTCTCCTCTTCAGTCTTCATGGTTGTACTAGATCTGTGCTTCATTTCCATGTTGAGATCATTTGAATCCATCAGAATATCTCACACCACTCAGATAATAAAGACCAGAACTCAAGAACACCAAGAACACTCAAGAACACTCAAGAACACTCAAGATTTTTATGAAAAAGAAATCACACTCTCCCCTTTTAAGCAACCTGGCTCTGATACCATAAACACTTTTGTGTTTTAAGAGTATGATTCAAATAATCAGAGATAATCAGATAAAATTACCAAAGAGATTAAGAAATTTTAGAGAATAGAGAGAGAATAGAGAGAGAATAGAGAGAGAGAGAGGCTCAAAACTCCATTAATTGATTTAATGTATCAGATACAAGATATATATGAAGAGATAAGGCTGATTAAGTGAATTTCGAAATCCATAAGCATGTGGAGTCAATGGACAGGCTGGAACTGCTTTTGAAATGCTTGGCTGTGCTTTCTCACATGCTTGCACTAGTGTAAAAGCATCCTCTCCTTTCCAGCATCATACAGGCTGTCAAAGTGCTCCCTTATCCTTCCTTATCCTCCCTTATCCTCTTTGGTCGAGTTTCCTCTCTTCTCTTCACTAAGTTACCTTCTCATCCCATCAGATAACTTCCCCAAGTAGTTACTGTGGTTAAAATAAAGTTACCACAGTAAAACTCTAAAGTTACTGTCTCACCAACTTAACACTTTCTTCAAGACTAAAGCAATCTCCATTTGTTTCTCTTGCTGTCTGATCTTTCTCAGCAGCTTTACCCATCAAAGACTCTTTCTTCTCATGGTTTCTCCAAACTCCACACCTTTTCAGTGTTGTTTTCATCTGTGAGAACCACCCCCACTCATTCCCTGATTTAATGTCTCAGATACAAGATATATATGAAGAGATAAGGCTAATACAAAAGGGATTTCGAAATCCATAAGCATGTGAGGTCAATGGACAGGCTGGAGCTCCTTTTGCTTCACATGCTTGGACAGGCTGTAAAAGTGCTTTACTTTTCCAGCTATGACCAGACCTTATCCAAACACCTCCTCCCTTATCCAGACTCATCTTGGGCGTGATCCCCTTTACCATAAGGGTCCAATGTAACTTCCCAAGCCTTTACCTTAGTTACCACAGTAAAACTAAAGTTACTGTGGTAAATTCCCAAAGTTACTCTCTGCCCCAATACTCTTCCTCTATCAATGTATCTTCTTGAGATTTTTATAAGGATTCACTCAAGGTGTGTGTGAGAAAGTGTTTAGGAGAGTTTATGTGAACAGATTTGAGACTTAGGAGTATGGGGAGAGATTTAGAGTATGAAAGAGACTAGGTAACAAGATTAAAGAGACTGAGAGACTTAGAGAATAGATTAGAGACTTAGTATCAAGAACAGACTTTCATAGAACATGAAGGAGAAGGGTTTCCCCCCTTACTTAAACACTTTTGTGTTTTAAGAGTATGATTCAAACAATCAGAGATAATCAGATCAAGATATTAAAGAGATTAAGAGATTTTAAAGAATAGAGAGAGAGAGACTCAAAAACTCCATTAATTAATATCTGATGAGGTTTACAAGTATTAATAGAGAGAGCAACAAGGGTTTTCGAAATGTATAAGCATGTGGAGTCAATGGACAGGCTGGAACTCCTTTTGAATTACTTGGCTGTGCTTTCTCACATGCTTGCACTAGTAAAAAGCATCCTCTCCTTTCCAGCATCATACAGGCTGTCAAAGTAAGCCCTTATCCCTTCCTTATCCTCTTCCCACGTCCTTCTTAAGATAAGAGAGGATTAACATCAGTTAGACTCCAATTTAACCCATCCTGGTAACTTCTCTTCCTTTCACTTAGTTACCACAGTAACTTTAAAGTTACTGTGGTAAATCCCAAACTTACTGACCACCCCAATACTCTTCCTCTATCAATGTATCCACTCCTCATCACCTCATCTCAACACTCCCCCTCAAGCTTGACCATGTGGAACAAGTCAAGCTTGGAAACCATGAAGACCTCCCTCATTAAAAACCTCACCAAAGAAAACCCATTGGGATAAAACTTTGATGAGGGAAAAAGAGTGGAGACTCCATGGTTAAGGGGCTCAGCTCCTGGGAGTAAGATCAATGAGTCCAAGCCTGGATAGTATGGACTCCATTGTCTTCAATCTCGCTGCCTTGGTAAACACATCTGCAAGCTGATCTTCACTCCTTGTATAACATGGCATAATCACTCCTAAGATAATCATCTGCCTCACCTTATGACAATCCACCTCTATGTGCTTTGTTCTCTCATGAAACACTGAGTTGGAGGCAATGTGGATAGCTGCTTGATTATCACAATGCATAGTCATAGGAGTACTCTGCTCAATCTCTAGATGCTTCAAGATCCCCTTGATCCACACCAACTCGTTTGTCAGCTTCAACATGGCTCTATACTCAGCTTCAGCACTTGAACAAGAGATAACCTTTTGCTTCTTACTCTTCCAAGTAACCAAGTTCCCTCCAATGAATGTACAATATCCAGTAGTTGATCTCCTGTCCACTCTATCTCCTGCCCAATCAGCATCACAATACCCAACCACTTCCGTACTGCCATTGCAACCCATCCAAACTCCTTGACCAGGCGTGCCACTCAAATACCTCAGTATCCTATCAACCATCTTCCAATGATGTACCTTTGGCGCCTGCATATGCTGACTCACTTGGTTCACTGCAAAACATATATCTGGCCGTGTGATGGTCAAGTAGATCAACTTGCCAACCATCTTCCTGTATAGCTTAGGATCCTTAAATAACTGCTTCTCTTCAACCTCCCCCTCACGCAACACCTTATACCCCTCCTCAAGAGGTGTCTTTGCTACCTTTCCTCCAAGTACATCAGTCTCCTTTAGCATATCCATTGTATACTTCCTTTGAGACATAAACAAACCCTCCTTGGATCTGCATATCTCAATCCCCAAGAAATACTTCATCTCTCCCAAGTCTTTGATGTCAAACACAGACTTGAGGAACTCTTTAGTGGCTTTAATCCCAGCCTTATCACTCCCTGTGATAATCAAATCATCCACATATACCAGTATCACAATGATCCCTGATGGAGTAACCAAAGTGAAGAGTGTATGATCCAGTTCAGACTTCCTGAATCCTCTGCCATTCAGGGTTGTACTCAGCTTCCTGTACCAAGCTCTAGGAGACTGCTTCAGCCCATAGATTGCCTTCTTCAATCTCAAAACATTTCCTGGTTTTACTAGATGCTCAAGACCAGGAGGAGGAAGCATGTATACCTCATCTTCTAGCTCACCTTGTAAGAAAGCATTCTTCACATCCATCTGCCACAAATCCCACTCCAAGTTTGTTGCAATGGACAACACAATCCGAACTGTATGTAGCTTAGCTACTGGTGCAAAGGTATCAATGTAATCCTCTCCATAGGTCTGTGTAAACCCTCTTGCAACCAATCTGGTCTTCTTCCTATCAATCTGTCCATTTGCTAGATACTTGATTGTGAAGATCCATCTACTAGATACAGCCCTCTTTCCCTTAGGCAGCTCACTCTCATACCATGTATCATTTTTGATCATAGCACCTGCTTCAGCTCCCACTGATTCTTTCCATTCCTTGTCTAACATAGCTTCTTCATAAGTCCTTGGTACATAACTCTCATCCAGACTAATCATAAAGGCATGATGCTCCTCTGGAAACTCAGCAAAGGAACACACAGCTTGAGAAGGATGCTCCACAGCCTGGGCATTGTAGTACACTCTCGTGTTTACCCAGTTGGAAGCATCCCTCTTTATCCGTGTGCTCCTCCTCAATGGTTGAACCTGTTCCTCAGTATGAACCTCTGCGTGACCCTCTGGTTCTGTCTCACTCACCTCCTCTTGATCATGAACCTCTCCTTGCTCATCCACACTGACCTGAGGAAAATTCTCTACTTCTTGTGTCACCACTTGATCATGATGACCTGAATCCCCTTGGTGCTGCTCTTGCACTCCTGATTCAGACTCATTTCCCCCCTCATGATCAAGGAGAGTTGTTCTTTCAGGTTCTCTAACCTTATCATGGGACATGTTTACCCCAAGCCTTTCCAATATGTTCCTCAGATTCTCTGCCATGTTTCTTGGTTCTTGAGACAGATCTTCCAAGTCTTTCCAATTCTTTTCTTCATAATACCCCTTGGTCTCTATGAACTTAACATCTCTAGACACCAACACTCTCCTGGTTGCTGGATCATAGCACTTGTACCCTTTCTGAGTGATTGAGTACCCAATGAACATAGCTTTAGTACTCTTTGCTTCTAGCTTGTTCCTTCTTTCTCCGGGAATCATCACATAACATAAGCACCCAAAGACTCTCAAATGATCTATGTGTGGCTTGGCCTTGTTTAATACTTCAAAGGGAGACAGTTTCTTCAAGACACGTGTTGGCACTCTATTGATGAGATAGCAAGCAGTCTGAACAGCATCACTCCAAAACTTCTTAGGAACATTCATGTGGAACATTATTGATCTCGCAACCTCCATCAAATGTCTGTTCTTCCTCTCAGCCACCCCATTTTGTTGTGGTGTGTAAGGACAGCTAGTTTGTTGCACAATCCCATGCTTTGCAAGATGACTCTTGAAAGCATTGCTAGTGTATTCTCCTCCATTATCAGACCTCAGAATCTTCACAGTGGCATTGTACTGGTTAGTAACATATGCTTGGAAGTTCATGAAGGCTTCCAGGACTCTGTCTTTGGAGGGAATCATGGTGATCCATGTGTACTTGGACTTCTCATCAATGAAGGTCACAAAGTACTTATGGCTGTCTCTAGACATACAGGGAGCTGTCCACACGTCTGAATGCACCAGATCAAAGCAATTCTCATATCTGGTCTCTGATGTTGGGAAGACCGTCCTACAGTGCTTTCCAAGTATACAGGCTTCACACTCCAAGTGATTGAACGCCATACTTGGTAGAATCAGTTCAATTGCCTTGGCATGAGGATGTCCCAGCCTTGCATGCCATGTGAGATTATCACATCTATCCGTTGTGCTGCTTAAACACACAGACTCCACAAGACTAGGCGCCTCAGTTGTTTGGAGATGATAGAGCTGATGCTTGCTGTCTCCTCTGCCAATAACTCTTCCAGTCTTTAAATCCTGGAACTCAACTTCATTTGGTCTGAAAACCACTTGACAATCCAGATCAACTGTAGCCTTCTTAACTGAGATTAGATTGGATGTAAACTGAGGTAGGTAGAAGGCAGTGGAGTTCTTCTCAAACAGCTTGAGGTTTCCCACTCCTTCTATTGGGATCCTGGTACCATTGGCTATCATGACACTCCCTGTTGCTGCTTTAACCTCACTGATTAGTCTCTTGTCACTGATCATGTGGTGTGTTGCTCCAGAATCAATGATGATGGGTTTAGATGTGGATGCTTTGGCAGGAGCACCCAGACTCCGGGTCGTAGCCAAAGCATACACATGCTTAACCAACTCATCCCATTCCTTCTTTGTCACAAACTCATCTGCCCTCTTGGTATCCATTCCTCTCATGTCCGCACTGTCTCCTACTGTCTCTCCCATGTAAGCTGAGTATGAACACTCTCCTATAACCATCTGCTGAAGTACATCCTTGATTCTCTTCAAGATTACACTCATCCTGTCACTTAAGTGCTCAGACTCGCTATCCTTTCTCCATGCTCTTCTCTTCATTAACCACTCCTTAGAAAGTTTTCTCAACCTTCCCCTCTTACAGCTTGTACCTCCCTTCCATCTTTCTGGCTTCCTGTTTATTCCCCACACATCATATGTATATTTAACAAGCTCACATACCTCTTCCATAAGGAAGCTGAAGATCACATCTTGCTTCCTCCTTTCTTGACAACATCTCGGATTTGATGTGTGTGTCTTCACCACATCTAGCTCTGACCATACTTCTCTCAGCCTTCCCACAAGCTGATAACACTCATCCTTTCCTTGTCTCAAGCCGCGGATCACCCCTCTGTCCTCAATGACTCTCACAAGCTTGGACTTGCCTAAAGTTGCTTCAATCTCACTCCTTGTAGTGTTTCCTTGAACAACTTCATTTCCCAGCTTCAGACCTCTTGTCTGACCTTCTTCAGTAGCCATTTCCATGAAAGGTTTCCCCTTTCCATGACTACTCCATAACCCACAGCTTTCCAAAGCTCTCTTTGCCCATCTTGACCAATCGCCATCTCTCTTTTCTTCAAGCTCCATGGTTGTACTAGATCTGTGCTTCATTTCCATGTTGAGATAGTTTGAATCCATCAGAATATCTCACACCACTCAGATAATAAAGACCAGAACTCAAGAACACCAAGAACACTCAAGAACACTCAAGAACACTCAGATTTTTATGAAAAACGAAATCACACTCTCCCCTGTTTGAACAACCTGGCTCTGATACCATAAACACTTTTGTGTTTTAAGAGTATGATTCAAACAATCAGAGATAATCAGATCAAGATATTAAAGAGATTAAGAGATTTTAAAGAATAGAGAGAGAGAGACTCAAAAACTCCATTAATTAATATCTGATGAGGTTTACAAGTATTAATAGAGAGAGCAACAAGGGTTTTCGAAATGTATAAGCATGTGGAGTCAATGGACAAGCTGGAACTCCTTTTGAATTACTTGGCTGTGCTTTCTCACATGCTTGCACTAGTAAAAAGCATCCTCTCCTTTCCAGCATCATACAGGCTGTCAAAGTAAGCCCTTATCCCTTCCTTATCCTCTTCCCACGTCCTTCTTAAGATAAGAGAGGATTAACATCAGTTAGACTCCAATTTAACCCATCCTGGTAACTTCTCTTCCTTTCACTTAGTTACCACAGTAACTTTAAAGTTACTGTGGTAAATCCCAAACTTACTGACCACCCCAATACTCTTCCTCTATCAATGTATCCACTCCTCATCACCTCATCTCAACATTACTCACTTAAAGATTACAAAATGATCATTAGAGGCTTATATATGCCTTTACACAACTCAGATCACAAACCTAGATCCTAAGGCTGTAAATAAAAGATAGATTGAATGGCTAGGATGAGAGAAGAGTGGTCTTTGAGGTTCTGGTGATAGCTGGCGACTTTTGACTGAATGGAGAGCTCAGATTGCTTCATTTGAATGAAGGGAAGAGATTGGTCTTGCTGTAAAGGTAAAGCACCTTTACCTTTCCAGCTTGCACATACAGCTCACTCTTATCCCTTTGGTATATTCTCCTTGCCTCTCACACTCCAACGGTCACTATAGGAAACTTAACCCGCGCCCACACATTGCACAACTCTGAACAAGGCTGATCCGGGTGATGGCCAAACCGGATTGGATGTACGGTCGCTGTACGGCCTTGAGGTCCGTACACTCGCCCTATATCTGCACCTTCATCCAAACATCTTCTATGGTTGACCCATACACCTTCTTGGATCGCCCTAGGCCGTACCATGGCCGTACTGGCCCTATCTTTGCACCACACTTCCATCTTCTCTCTAACTCCTCCAAAGCCTTCACATGATCAGTCTAAGTCTTTCCTTGACTTAACTTCACAAGATAACTACTTCAGAACACCTCTGAAGCTTGATTGAACTCTTCTTGACATCTTCTAGAGCTTGCCCTATTATTGTACAAGCTCTATCTTCTCTTCAGTTCAACACTCCCCCTCAAGCTTGACTTTAGGAGATCCTAAGCCAAGCTTGGAACTCTGAAGAGTCTCCCTCATTAAAAACCTTACAAGGAAAACCCATTGGGACAAAACCTTGCAAGGGAAAAAGAGTAGAGCTCTCCAAAGCCTAGGGATTGGCCAGTGAGCTCTTGTGCCTTAGAACCAATGTGGTTGGACACAAGAAGCTCTGGATCACGGCCTAACAGGTGCAGCAACTCTTCACAGCTTTGCGCACACTTCAAACTTCACACTTCAGCTTCACCTCTTCATGGAACCGGTTTGAAGTCTCCCCCTCTCAACTGACTTCTCAGCCATCTTAGAGAAGCTAGGACACGACCAGATCATCTTCAAAACACTAGTGAGGCTGATCAATACTTCACACCCGGCTTGCCCTCTTCATAGACTAGGTTTAGGGTCTCCCCCTCTCAACAGACTTCACAGCCCCTTTAGAGAAGCTAGGAGATTCCCCGGAATTGTTTAATGAGGCTACAAGCAATGGTACCTGATACATTATCCCAAAGGTGCATCAGTACCTATCAAAAACAAGAAAATGAATATCCTGCATCACACTTGATGCACACAATCCCATAATTCAATCATGATCATCTTAAGTATCTTTTCAAGCACAAACAAGAAATGAATAAGATGAATGAAAAAGATTGAAGAAAGAGTTTAAAAAGTCTAAGGGAACTTCCCTTGTGTTTTTGTGAGTTTCCTAACTCGGCCAATGCACCATCTTCATGGCATCATCAACTTCTTGGAAAGGCAGAATGGATTCATCAGCTTCTCCTCAATCACCTCTCATTGAAGCCGCATTGATGGAGAGCCTTCTTCCTCACTCGCCAAGACTGCTCTGAACAGCCTCTTACCTAGACACGCCACTGACTTGGTCCGGTTGATGATCCTTTGTAGAAGCCTTTGCAAAGACTTGTTACTGACCATGGATCATATGCATTAAGACTCCCCCTCAAGCTTAGAACCGAGACTATAAGGAGCTAAGCTTGTGATGATCCTATGCATCTCCATGGTCTAATAACTATCATCTTTCATGATAGCTTTCTTCTTGTGAGTTTACTCTCTTCCTTAACCAGGAACTAGGGTGTTTGAATCACCATAGAGAGTCTCACAAGACACACCTCTCATTGCATAATGACCCATGCTACACTTCCTGTAGACTAAGGACTAGATATGTCCAATGGTATTATGCAATGGCCATCTCTCATTGCATACTCAATCACACTACACTTCCTGTAGATTATGGACTAACATGTCCTAGTGATGATATGCAATGGCGCAAGACCCTTGTCTTTACATTCTTGGTTGTTGGCGAGTTACATGTATCACTTCCCTTGTGTACCTAACACCACCACAACTCAATGCAAGATCAGATCATCCCATTGGGATCAAACCAAGATCATCCATCCTGTTTGATCACCAATGCCACAATAATATATGATACTTGAAACAAGCTAGACAATCAAGACAAGAATATGCAAAGACAATGTATGCTTTCAACAATACACTGATCCCTTTAGGTTCAATTCAGTTTTTTTTTTTTAAATGCAACAATAGATGAATGCATTAGATTACACACTAACCATATGAATGAACCAGATTCAATCCAAATGAACACAAGACTAGATGATACTTATGCAATCAAGGCAATAAGTGTGACTCAATTCATGCTTATGCTCACTAGTTTTATCACAGCCAATGATTCAAGTAGCTTAGACATACTTCTAAATGCTTATAAGACATCACTGATGGATTTAACTATGGCATAGCAACACTCAGAACTGGACTGAGTCAAGACAAGTAGATTTCAATCTCTAACAATGACAATGCAAGTTCTAGACACTACATTGACATCCTAGGTTATTATGATTATTAAGTTCTCTAAATGCAATGCAAGCTTACATCAGTACATTTGAAATTTAGGCTCATTTTTAAATGCATTACTACATGAATGCACAATCTTAAATCATTAGCTATATGAATGCAACAGGTTCAATCCATGATTAATATTAAAGCTATGCACAACAGTTTCAATCAGAACCAATGATGCAAGCAACTTAGACAATTTCTAATTGATGCAAGACTTTCATTGATGGATTAAACATAGGCAATAGCATCAGATAACACTAGGATTGAACTTAGACAGTATGAGATATGCTTATGTATGCAAAATAACTTATCAATCATGATGCAAGTAGCAGAGACATTCTACTCAATTCTACAACACATTCATGATGATTCAAGTTTATGACCACACCCAAGACAATGCAATAAACAGACCGTGAGATTCTGGGACTCTAGACATTACTTACTATCAATAAGACAATGCAGCAGCAAAACAATTTCAGTGCAATTAGCCTAGACATTCTACTAGAAGCTATAAACTCTTAATGGAATTAGGGAAAGCACATAGTATAATCAGGAGATAAACCTATCAAGACATATTAAGATAGATGAGATTAGGTTTACTCCCTTGGTTAAGATGATAAGGAGTGGTTCTCAAAGTTACCACTTGAATCCTTACTTCTTCTTCTTCTCTTATTGCAATCACCCTTCTGAATTCACCACCATGATGGAATGCTTGTGGATGCTTCAGCTACTTCTTCAATCACCTCACAATAGAAGCCGCCTTGATAGAGTAGCCTTCTTCTTCACACAGCCAAGAGTGCTCTGTCTTAGTTTGAGCACCCTCTTGAATAGGCACGCCACTGCCTAGACCCGGTTGGCTTCTTCTTCTGGTACTTGCAATGTTAAGAAGAAGAACACCAGTGAGTTTTACAACCATCTGTGCTTCTCCCTTCTTGTAACACCTCTCCATTGTACACACACAATGGGCATCATTCTTTCTCTTTCAACTCGGATTTGATGATGAACTAGGAACACCTTTTGTGAACCTGAAACATCACTCAAACTCTAGCAAAGATAAGACACAATTGCATTGGGATCAATCCTTGACTTCATCAAGTTTGATCACCAATGTCTCAAGCTTTATAGCATTAGATAGAATCAAGACAATGTCAAGTTCTTATCTATGCAAGCAACCATTCTCTAAATACTAAGCAAGACCTTATCAGATTCAAGTCAAAGTATTTAGGCACTTTTAAACACTCCTTAAAATGCAACTTAGACTTTAATCTAAATGCAACAATACAAGGCAGTATGCATTAATCTTAATCAGTTTCTAACTCATAACAGCAAGCATGATAATATAATCTATCATCTTAACAAGACAATTTTAATTTAGAACTGACATTAAGCATTTAACCATTTTCAATCTTATTGATGTCAAACCTTGATTAATAACTTATCAAGTTTGATTCCTACTATCACAAGCAATGCAACAGATAGACACAAGGCATTATCAAGTTCTATTCTTTGCAAGCTAACTCTCTAAGTACAAGCAGGATCCTAACAGATTCAAGACAAGTTACTTAGGCACTCTTAAGAGCTTCTTTACTCAGCACTTAGACATGAATCTAATGCTTCAATGTCAGACAGCCAGCGGATTCATTTCATGAAAAACAATCAGGTTTAGACGTCTACTAACTTCCTGACAAGCATCATTATATCCGGGACTACACAGTTCTCAGCATTACTTCAATCAATTTCAGTTCATGAGCACAGGATTCAAACAATAAGTTTTAATATCATAGCAAACTCATGACTGAACTAGAGCAATCAATTTATTCTTCAAAACACTAAACAAGCCTTTAAAGCATCCTGGGATATACACAGCATATCAATCACCACACCACCTCAACATTTCTATACTCAAGCTTTTTAATAAAGAGGGAAAGAGATCCAGCTTACAGCCAAGGAACTTTTACTAGTTCCTTGAATCTCCATGGTTCATGGCCAGATGTTGAGCTCTTGGTGTCGTATAACACCCCTTCTTCTTTCATGAACCATCCTCTTGAACCCACCATGGCTGAGACACCTCCTTTCCTCCCTGTCAAGTCGCCAAAACCAGTCCCAAGTAGAAAGCTGTCACCTTTCTTCTTGAACCACCACTAAGACTCAAGGATCTAGCTCTTGAAGAGTGTTGTCAAACCACTTCAAGGCTTTGTTCTTCAGGGTCTCCTTTCTTCAGGTCGAGCTTGATAGGTCAGGATAGAGCACATACAGCTTCTCAAGCACCTCGGATGTGTTTATCTTCCTCCTGAAGATGAACAAACGTTGGCTGGACCAAAGAGCTTCTTCTTTGCTTCAAACAGCCATGGAAGTGGGCTTGAGCTTTGCGGAAGTTAGATACCAGGTTCTGATGAACCTGGCTCTGATACCATGAGATTTTTATAAGGATTCACTCAAGGTGTGTGTGAGAAAGTGTTTAGGAGAGTTTATGTGAACAGATTTGAGACTTAGGAGTATGGGGAGAGATTTAGAGTATGAAAGAGACTAGGTAACAAGATTAAAGAGACTGAGAGACTTAGAGAATAGATTAGAGACTTAGTATCAAGAACAGACTTTCATAGAACATGAAGGAAAAGGGTTTCCCCCCTTACTCACTTAAAGATTACAAAATGATCATTAGAGGCTTATATATGCCTTTACACAACTCAGATCACAAACCTAGATCCTAAGGCTGTAATTAAAAGATAGATTGAATGGCTAGGATGAGAGAAGAGTGGTCTTTGAGGTTCTGGTGATAGCTGGCGACTTTTGACTGAATGGAGAGCTCAGATTGCTTCATTTGAATGAAGGGAAGAGATTGGTCTTGCTGTAAAGGTAAAGCACCTTTACCTTTCCAGCTTGCACATACAGCTCACTCTTATCCCTTTGGTATATTCTCCTTGCCTCTCACACTCCAACGGTCACTATAGGAAACTTAACCCGCGCCCACACATTGCACAACTCTGAACAAGGCTGATCCGGGTGATGGCCAAACCGGATTGGATGTACGGTCGCTGTACGGCCTTGAGGTCCTTACACTCGCCCTATATCTGCACCTTCATCCAAACATCTTCTATGGTTGACCCATACACCTTCTTGGATCGCCCTAGGCCGTACCATGGCCGTACTGGCCCTATCTTTGCACCACACTTCCATCTTCTCTCTAACTCCTCCAAAGCCTTCACATGATCAGTCTAAGTCTTTCCTTGACTTAACTTCACAAGATAACTACTTCAGAACACCTCTGAAGCTTGATTGAACTCTTCTTGACATCTTCTAGAGCTTGCCCTATTATTGTACAAGCTCTATCTTCTCTTCAGTTCAACACTTCTCTCCATCCTCTTATCTCAACACTAACATCACGATTCATTCTGGTTTGAATAGGATGACGAAGAAGTATTCATATTCCCAAACAGGGAAACTGGGATCACCTTATTTGAAAGTGGGATAACTTTTTCATCCTAACTCCTATGAGATTTATTCAAATTCCGGGTGATTCTCCACTACTTCATGTATCCAAATCAAATTTTGTACATCCCGATTCATCCTGGTTTGATTAGAATGACGAAGAAATTGTCATATTCCCAAACAGGGAAACTGGGATCACCTTATTTGAAAGTGGGATAACTTCTTCATCCTAACTCCTATGAGATTTATTCAACTTCCTGGTGATTCTCCACTACTTTATGTATCCAAATCAAGATTTGTACATCGCGATTCATCCTGGTTTGATTAGAATGTCGAAGAAGTTGTCATATTCCCAAACAGGGAAACTAGGATCACCTTATTTGAAAGTGGGATAACTTCTTCATCCTAACTCCTATGAGATTTATTCAACTTCCTAGTGATTCTCCACTACTTTATGTATCCAAATGAAGGTTCTTACATCTCGATTCATCCTGGTTTGATTAGAATGACGAAGAAGTTGTAATATTCCCAAACAGGGAAACTGGGATCACCTTATTTGAAAGTGGGATAACTTCTTCATCCTAACTCCTATGAGATTTATTCAACTTCCTGGTGATTCTACACAACTTTATGTATCCAAATGAATGTTCTTACATCGCGATTCATCCTGGTTTGATTAGAATGACGAAGAAGTTGTCATATTCCCAAACAGGGAAACTGGGATCACCTTATTTGAAAGTGGGATAACTTCTTCATCCTAACTCCTATGAGATTTATTCAACTTCCTGGTGATTCTCCACTACTTTTTGTATCCAAATGAAGGTTCTTACATCGCGATTCATCCTGGTTTGATTAGAATGACGAAGAAGTTGTCATATTCCCAAACAGAGAAAATGGGATCACCTTATTTGAAAGTGGGATAACTTCTTCATCCTAACTCCTATGAGATTTATTCAACTTCCTGGTGATTCTCCACTACTCTATGTATCTAAATCAAGCTTTGTACATCGCGATTCATCCTGGTTTGATTAGAATGTCGAAGAAACTGTCATATTCCCAAACATGGAAACTGGGATCACCTTATTTGAAAGTGGGATAACTTCTTCATCCTAACTCCTATGAGATTTATTCAACTTCCTGGTGATTCTCCACTA
The DNA here is from genome assembly GCF_020379485.1 of Brassica napus. Classification (NCBI taxonomy): domain Eukaryota; kingdom Viridiplantae; phylum Streptophyta; class Magnoliopsida; order Brassicales; family Brassicaceae; genus Brassica; species Brassica napus. The sequence goes on from NW_026014917.1 coordinate 398,267, forward strand.
CTTTATGTATCCAAATGAAGGTTCTTACATCGCGATTCATTCTGGTTTGAATAGGATGACGAAGAAGTTGTCATATTCCCAAACAGGGAAACTGGGATCACCTTATTTGAAAGTGGGATAACTTCTTCATCCTAACTCCTATGAGATTTATTCAAATTCCTGGTGATTCTCCACTACTCTTTGTATCTAAATCAAGCTTTGTACATCGCGATTCATCCTGGTTTGATTAGAATGTCGAAGAAGTTGTCATATTCCCAAACAGGGAAACTGGGATCACCTTATTTGAAAGTGGGATAACTTCTTCATCCTAACTCCTATGAGATTTATTCAACTTCCTGGTGATTCTCCACTACTTTATGTATCCAAATGAAGGTTCTTACATCGCGATTCATCCTGGTTTGATTAGAATGACAAGAAGTTGTCATATTCCCAAACAGGAAAACTGGGATCACCTTATTTGAAAGTGGGATAACTTCTTCATCCTAACTCCTATGAGATTTATTCAACTTCCTGGTGATTCTCCACTACTTTATGTATCCAAATGAAGGTTCTTACATCGCGATTCATCCTGGTTTGATTAGAATGACGAAGAAGTTGTCATATTCCCAAACAGGGAAACTGGGATCACCTTATTTGAAAGTGGGATAACTTCTTCATCCTAACTCCTATGAGATTTATTCAACTTCCTGGTGATTCTCCACTACTTTATGTATCCAAATGAAGGTTCTTACATCACGATTCATCCTGGTTTGATTAGAATGACGAAGAAGTTGTCATATTCCCAAACAGGGAAACTGGGATCACCTTATTTGAAAGTGGGATAACTTCTTCATCCTAACTCCTATGAGATTTATTCAACTTCCTGGTGATTCTCCACTACTCTATGTATCTAAATCAAGCTTTGTACATCGCGATTCATCCTGGTTTGATTAGAATGACGAAGAAGTTGTCATATTCCCAAACAGGGAAACTGGGATCACCTTATTTGAAAGTGGGATAACTTCTTCATCCTAACTCCTATGAGATTTATTCAACTTCCTGGTGATTCTCCACTACTTTATGTATCCAAATGAAGGTTCTTACATCGCGATTCATCCTGGTTTGATTAGAATGACGAAGAAGTTGTCATATTCCCAAACAAGGAAACTGGGATCACCTTATTTGAAAGTGGGATAACTTCTTCATCCTAACTCCTATGAGATTTATTCAACTTCCTGGTGATTCTCCACTACTTTATGTATCTAAATCAAGCTTTGTACATCGCGATTCATCCTGGTTTGATTAGAATGACGAAGAAGTTGTCATATTCCCAAACAGGGAAACTGGGATCACCTTATTTGAAAGTGGGATAACTTCTTCATCCTAACTCCTATGAGATTTATTCAACTTCCTGGTGATTCTCCACTACTTTATGTATCCAAATGAAGGTTCTTACATCGCGATTCATCCTGGTTTGATTAGAATGACGAAGAAGTTGTCATATTCCCAAACAGGAAACTGGGATCACCTTATTTGAAAGTGGGATAACTTCTTCATCCTAACTCCTATGAGATTTATTCAACTTCCTGGTGATTCTCCACTACTTTATGTATCCAAATGAAGGTTCTTACATCGCGATTCATCCTGGTTTGATTAGAATGACGAAGAAGTTGTCATATTCCCAAACAGGGAAACTGGGATCACCTTATTTGAAAGTGGGATAACTTCTTCATCCTAACTCCTATGAGATTTATTCAACTTCCTGGTGATTCTCCACTACTTTATGTATCCAAATGAAGGTTCTTACATCGCGATTCATCCTGGTTTGATTAGAATGACGAAGAAGTTGTCATATTCCCAAACAGGGAAACTGGGATCACCTTATTTGAAAGTGGGATAACTTCTTCATCCTAACTCCTATGAGATTTATTCAACTTCCTGGTGATTCTCCACTACTTTATGTATCCAAATCAAGCTTTGTACATCGCGATTCATCCTGGTTTGATTAGAATGACGAAGAAGTTGTCATATTCCCAAACATGGAAACTGGGATCACCTTATTTGAAAGTGGGATAACTTCTTCATCCTAACTCCTATGAGATTTATTCAACTTCCTGGTGATTCTCCACTACTCTATGTATCCAAATCAAGCTTTGTACATCGCGATTCATCCTGGTTTGATTAGAATGACGAAGAAGTTGTCATATTCCCAAACAGGGAAACTGGGATCACCTTATTTGAAAGTGGGATAACTTCTTCATCCTAACTCCTATGAGATTTATTCAACTTCCTGGTGATTCTCCACTACTTTATGTATCCAAATCAAGCTTTGTACATCGCGATTCATCCTGGTTTGATTAGAATGTCGAAGAAGTTGTCATATTCCCAAACAGGGAAACTGGGATCACCTTATTTGAAAGTGGGATAACTTCTTCATCCTAACTCCTATGAGATTTATTCAACTTCCTGGTGATTCTCCACTACTTTATGTATCCAAATGAAGGTTCTTACATCGCGATTCATTCTGGTTTGAATAGGATGACGAAGAAGTATTCATATTCCCAAACAGGGAAACTGGGATCACCTTATTTGAAAGTGGGATAACTTCTTCATCCTAACTCCTATGAGATTTATTCAAATTCCTGGTGATTCTCCACTACTTTATGTATCCAAATCAAGCTTTGTACATCGCGATTCATCCTGGTTTGATTAGAATGACGAAGAAGTTGTCATATTCCCAAACAGGGAAACTGGGATCACCTTATTTGAAAGTGGGATAACTTCTTCATCCTAACTCCTATGAGATTTATTCAACTTCCTGGTGATTCTCCACTACTTTATGTATCCAAATGAAGGTTCTTACATCGCGATTCATCCTGGTTTGATTAGAATGACAAGAAGTTGTCATATTCCCAAACAGGAAACTGGGATCACCTTATTTGAAAGTGGGATAACTTCTTCATCCTAACTCCTATGAGATTTATTCAACTTCCTGGTGATTCTCCACTACTTTATGTATCCAAATGAAGGTTCTTACATCACGATTCATCCTGGTTTGATTAGAATGACGAAGAAGTTGTCATATTCCCAAACAGGGAAACTGGGATCACCTTATTTGAAAGTGGGATAACTTCTTCATCCTAACTCCTATGAGATTTATTCAACTTCCTGGTGATTCTCCACTACTTTATGTATCCAAATGAAGGTTCTTACATCGCGATTCATCCTGGTTTGATTAGAATGACGAAGAAGTTGTCATATTCCCAAACAGGGAAACTGGGATCACCTTATTTGAAAGTGGGATAACTTCTTCATCCTAACTCCTATGAGATTTATTCAACTTCCTGGTGATTCTCCACTACTTATGTATCCAAATCAAGCTTTGTACATCGCGATTCATCCTGGTTTGATTAGAATGACGAAGAAGTTGTCATATTCCCAAACAGGGAAACTGGGATCACCTTATTTGAAAGTGGGATAACTTCTTCATCCTAACTCCTATGAGATTTATTCAACTTCCTGGTGATTCTCCACTACTTTATGTATCCAAATGAAGGTTCTTACATCGCGATTCATCCTGGTTTGATTAGAATGACGAAGAAGTTGTCATATTCCCAAACAAGGAAACTGGGATCACCTTATTTGAAAGTGGGATAACTTCTTCATCCTAACTCCTATGAGATTTATTCAACTTCCTGGTGATTCTCCACTACTCTATGTATCCAAATCAAGCTTTGTACATCGCGATTCATCCTGGTTTGATTAGAATGACGAAGAAGTTGTCATATTCCCAAACAGGGAAACTGGGATCACCTTATTTGAAAGTGGGATAACTTCTTCATCCTAACTCCTATGAGATTTATTCAACTTCCTGGTGATTCTCCACTACTTTATGTATCCAAATGAAGGTTCTTACATCGCGATTCATCCTGGTTTGATTAGAATGACGAAGAAGTTGTCATATTCCCAAACAAGGAAACTGGGATCACCTTATTTGAAAGTGGGATAACTTCTTCATCCTAACTCCTATGAGATTTATTCAACTTCCTGGTGATTCTCCACTACTTTATGTATCCAAATGAAGGTTCTTACATCGCGATTCATCCTGGTTTGATTAGAATGACGAAGAAGTTGTCATATTCCCAAACAGGGAAACTGGGATCACCTTATTTGAAAGTGGGATAACTTCTTCATCCTAACTCCTATGAGATTTATTCAACTTCCTGGTGATTCTCCAATACTTTTGTATCCAAATGAAGGTTCTTACATCGCGATTCATCCTGGTTTGATTAGAATGACGAAGAAGTTGTCATATTCCCAAACAGGGAAACTGGGATCACCTTATTTGAAAGTGGGATAACTTCTTCATCCTAACTCCTATGAGATTTATTCAACTTCCTGGTGATTCTCCACTACTCTATGTATCTAAATCAAGCTTTGTACATCGCGATTCATCCTGGTTTGATTAGAATGTCGAAGAAGTTGTCATATTCCCAAACATGGAAACTGGGATCACCTTATTTGAAAGTGGGATAACTTCTTCATCCTAACTCCTATGAGATTTATTCAACTTCCTGGTGATTCTCCACTACTCTATGTATCTAATTCAAGCTTTGTACATCGCGATTCATCCTGGTTTGATTAGAATGTCGAAGAAGTTGTCATATTCCCAAACAGGGAAACTGGGATCACCTTATTTGAAAGTGGGATAACTTCTTCATCCTAACTCTTATGAGATTTATTCAACTTCCTGGTGATTCTACACTACTTTATATATCCAAATGACGGTTCTTACATCGCGATTCATCCTGGTTTGATTAGAATGACGAATAAGTTGTAATATTCTCAAACAAGGAAACTGGGATCACCTTATTTGAAAGTGGGATAACTTCTTCATCCTAACTCCTATGAGATTTATTCAACTTCCTGGTGAATCTACACAACTTTATGTATCCAAATGAAGGTTCTTATATCACGATCCATCCTGGTTTGATTAGAATGACGAAGAAGTTGTCATATTCCCAAACTGGGAAACTGGGATCACCTTATTTGAAAGTGGGATAACTTCTTCATCCTAACTCCTATGAGATTTATTCAACTTCGTGGTGATTCTACACTACTTTATGTATCCAAATGAAGGTTCTTACATAGCGATTCATCCTGGTTTGATTAGAATTACGAAGAAGTTTTCATATTCCCAAACAAGGAAACTGGGATCACTTTATTTGAAAGTGGGATAACTTCTTCATCCTAACTCCTATGAGATTTATTCAACTTCGTGGTGATTCTACACTACTTTATGTATCCAAATGAAGGTTTTAACATCACGATTCATTCTGGTTTGAATAGGATGACGAAGAAGTATTCATATTCCCAAACAGGGAAACTGGGATCACCTTATTTGAAAGTGGGATAACTTTTTCATCCTAACTCCTATGAGATTTATTCAAATTCCGGGTGATTCTCCACTACTTTATGTATCCAAATCAAATTTTGTACATCCCGATTCATCCTGGTTTGATTAGAATGACGAATAAATTGTCATATTCCCAAACAGGGAAACTGGGATCACCTTATTTGAAAGTGGGATAACTTCTTCATCCTAACTCCTATGATATTTATTCAACTTCCTGGTGATTCTCCACTACTTTATGTATCCAAATCAAGCTTTGTACATCGCGATTCATCCTGGTTTGATTAGAATGTCGAAGAAGTTGTCATATTCCCAAACAGGGAAACTGGGATCACCGTATTTGAAAGTGGGATAACTTCTTCATCCTAACTCCTATGAGATTTATTCAACTTCCTAGTGATTCTCCACTACTTTATGGATCCAAATGAAGGTTCTTACATCTCGATTCATCCTGGTTTGATTAGAATGACGAATAAGTTGTAATATTCCCAAACAGGGAAACTGAGATCACCTTATTTGAAAGTGGGATAACTTCTTCATCCTAACTCCTATGAGATTTATTGGTGTGACCCTGATCAGCTCCGTACTAAAGAACATGAAGTCAAGGAGAGAAGGAGCTAGGAAATGGATCTTGACACGACCTGATGAGCTTTATGGAAAGCTAAAAGGCTTGATCCATGAGGTACTGGACCGAGAAAAGGCTATGGGCCTTGATGTGGCCTTTATAAAGCATGGACTGACTTTAAACAATCATGGACGACCTGTGACAACCCTGATTGACAAGGAAATGGATAGGATGAAGCTGGTTAGACAGGAAATGGAATGGGAGATTCAGTCTGATCGAGAAATGGACTGGTCAAACCGACATATGCGAGAATTGAGTTGGAAATGGAAGATTGAGAACCAGAGCAGGAACTGGAACATGATGAGGACCTTTATCATCCAAATGAGCATAAGGAGCAGCTTGGTCGGACCTGGAACAAGATGGATCGAGCCCAAGAAAGAGTTGTTCGAAAAAGGCCTTTATCGGCTCAAAAAGTGGAAGGACAAGCCAGCTTGGTTTATGATTGGCCCAATATGATTATGCACGACCATTATGGTCTATTTTAAGTGTATTTGGTTTTATTATTTATGTAAACTCATTAGGAAGAGGTTTTGGGCTTTATAAACCCATTAGGAGTCGGTTTGGTGTTTTAAATCAATTAGCAATAGGATTTGGTTTTGGTTTTCCTAAACCACATTGGTTTAGGCTTAGGGTTTTATGTTTTATGCTTTTAAACAGCAGCACCACGTCCATGTAACTTTGAATCATTCTTTTTATGAATAAACTTCTTTTTGGTGCAAACCAGTCTTGAGACGACACTGTCTCCTTTGTTCACAAGTGGTGAACGTTTATATCACACTAAGGGAGAGTTAATCTTCTGTGATCCATCCTAGACATCAAGCAGGACGCCCCTGTGTCTCAGGAGTAGCATAAACAACCTCTGAGCAATCCATAGCTCGAAGGTGAAGTCCATCCGCCATCCAAGAAACCTACAATCTCTTGATCCTTTCACCCACGCCCCTTCAAGTGATTCAGGGATTAGACAGCCTATCCAGGGCCGCACCAAGTGGTATCAGAGCCTCTTGAGGGTTAGGGTTTGAAGTTTTAACAAGGGAGCACGAAATTTATCAGTTAACAAGCTGTATTCTATGTCTGGATATGAACAAGAGCTTACAATTCCATTCTTCTATGGAAAGATTGATACAGAGGCATACCTTGATTGGGAAAAGAAGATGGAGTTTCTCTTTGGACTCCAATACTACACTGAAAAGAAAAAGGTATGTCTAGCAGTCAATGGATTATGTGGAAGTGCATTCTCATGGTGGCAGAGAGTTTCTCAGACTAGGAGATTTGACAAAAAACCACAAATTATTTCATGGGTGGAGATGAAGACCTTGATGAAGAAGAGGTTTGTCTCGCAGTGGAAACTTCCAAAACTAAAACCAGAAGCAGCAACGAAGCTTACTACTTTAGATCAGCCTGCCTATTGGTCTGAATTGACATTAAAATCGACTGAGAGAAGATTTGTGGTTCCTGTTCTATCATTGAAACAAGAGGAGAAAAAGCTGCAAGCTTCTATATTAGCTTCTCCAATAAAACAGATTGAGGAGAGTCATAAAACTGAACTAGAACCAACAACTCTTGGTTTAAAACTTGAGGAGGAGGCAGAAGTTGCAGAAGCTGAGTGTGGCCACGTGCCTGATCAAATAAAACAAGAAGAAAAAGTTCCTGGAGGGTCATCTAAAGCTCTTGAATTGGTGCTTCCTACTGTTGAGCAAGGTGATAACTTTAAGTCTTTAGCTTGTGAGTTACTAATCAGACCTTTGGTATGTCTTCAGCTCAGCTTAGTGGAACATCTGAGAGTTGTTAAGGGCCTGCAGCAAGTTGTTTTTGAACCAGGAGGAAGCTTCAGTGTTAGTATAAGAAGTAACAACAATCTGATGCAGAAAACAGTTACATACAAGCTTGATCTGCAAGGTTTCTTCACTCCTGAAAAACAAGATTTGAGGTCAAATCTTTTTGAAGGGAAAGAGGATGATGTGATCTTGAGTATCTGCAGTAAAAATAGAGGAGAAATAAGAGGTAACACGCCCTTGATTAGTCCCATAACTAATCAGAACCAGCTGAGATCAACAAAACAGAAACTTGCTGTGGTTAAAAAGATGCCAAAGCTTGAGAATGAATATGGGGATCATTACACACGACCACCAGACCCTATGCAGCATGAGAACCAAGTTATAATGTGCATTGGGCAAGGTGTATTGACAGAAATCATAGATATTCTCCTAGGCAGCCACAAGGAGCTAGTTCGGCCACCAGATCAATCAGCAAGGTTTCTGCTTGTTTTTAGAGATCTAATGCTCTCATTCTATCCGGGAGAGCATAGAACACATGCTGAGACAGCCATGGTTGAGGCGTGCTTATGGAGTAAATGGAGAAAATCTTTTGCAGCAGCAGCTGGTTATGAGTTAAATGGAAAGGAAAGTTTTGTTTGCTACATACTAAGGCACGTGAAGGGCTTAGAGATGATTGAGCAAGGTTCCAAGAGCTCTCTGAAGCGTGGAAAAGGATTGCAGTCCTGGGTATTTGATCCAGGAGATGATCATGTTTCTATCATCTTACAAGTCTCGGATTTGAGGACAAATCCTTTTGAAGGGAGAGAGGATGGTGTGACCCTGATCAGCTCCGTACTAAAGAACATGAAGTCAAGGAGAGAAGGAGCTAGGAAATGGATCTTGACACGACCTGATGAGCTTTATGGAAAGCTAAAAGGCTTGATCCATGAGGTACTGGACCGAGAAAAGGCTATGGGCCTTGATGTGGCCTTTATAAAGCATGGACTGACTTTAAACAATCATGGACGACCTGTGACAACCCTGATTGACAAGGAAATGGATAGGATGAAGCTGGTTAGACAGGAAATGGAATGGGAGATTCAGTCTGATCGAGAAATGGACTGGTCAAACCGACATATGCGAGAATTGAGTTGGAAATGGAAGATTGAGAACCAGAGCAGGAACTGGAACATGATGAGGACCTTTATCATCCAAATGAGCATAAGGAGCAGCTTGGTCGGACCTGGAACAAGATGGATCGAGCCCAAGAAAGAGTTGTTCGAAAAAGGCCTTTATCGGCTCAAAAAGTGGAAGGACAAGCCAGCTTGGTTTATGATTGGCCCAATATGATTATGCACGACCATTATGGTCTATTTTAAGTGTATTTGGTTTTATTATTTATGTAAACTCATTAGGAAGAGGTTTTGGGCTTTATAAACCCATTAGGAGTCGGTTTGGTGTTTTAAATCAATTAGCAATAGGATTTGGTTTTGGTTTTCCTAAACCACATTGGTTTAGGCTTAGGGTTTTATGTTTTATGCTTTTAAACAGCAGCACCACGTCCATGTAACTTTGAATCATTCTTTTTATGAATAAACTTCTTTTTGGTGCAAACCAGTCTTGAGACGACACTGTCTCCTTTGTTCACAAGTGGTGAACGTTTATATCACACTAAGGGAGAGTTAATCTTCTGTGATCCATCCTAGACATCAAGCAGGACGCCCCTGTGTCTCAGGAGTAGCATAAACAACCTCTGAGCAATCCATAGCTCGAAGGTGAAGTCCATCCGCCATCCAAGAAACCTACAATCTCTTGATCCTTTCACCCACGCCCCTTCAAGTGATTCAGGGATTAGACAGCCTATCCAGGGCCGCACCATCTTGTTCCAGGTCCGACCAAGCTGCTCCTTATGCTCATTTGGATGATAAAGGTCCTCATCATGTTCCAGTTCCTGCTCTGGTTCTCAATCTTCCATTTCCAACTCAATTCTCGCATATGTCGGTTTGACCAGTCCATTTCTCGATCAGACTGAATCTCCCATTCCATTTCCTGTCTAACCAGCTTCATCCTATCCATTTCCTTGTCAATCAGGGTTGTCACAGGTCGTCCATGATTGTTTAAAGTCAGTCCATGCTTTATAAAGGCCACATCAAGGCCCATAGCCTTTTCTCGGTCCAGTACCTCATGGATCAAGCCTTTTAGCTTTCCATAAAGCTCATCAGGTCGTGTCAAGATCCATTTCCTAGCTCCTTCTCTCCTTGACTTCATGTTCTTTAGTACGGAGCTGATCAGGGTCACACCATCCTCTCTCCCTTCAAAAGGATTTGTCCTCAAATCCGAGACTTGTAAGATGATAGAAACATGATCATCTCCTGGATCAAATACCCAGGACTGCAATCCTTTTCCACGCTTCAGAGAGCTCTTGGAACCTTGCTCAATCATCTCTAAGCCCTTCACGTGCCTTAGTATGTAGCAAACAAAACTTTCCTTTCCATTTAACTCATAACAAGCTGCTGCTGCAAAAGATTTTCTCCATTTACTCCATAAGCACGCCTCAACCATGGCTGTCTCAGCATGTGTTCTATGCTCTCCCGGATAGAATGAGAGCATTAGATCTCTAAAAACAAGCAGAAACCTTGCTGATTGATCTGGTGGCCGAACTAGCTCCTTGTGGCTGCCTAGGAGAATATCTATGATTTCTGTCAATACACCTTGCCCAATGCACATTATAACTTGGTTCTCATGCTGCATAGGGTCTGGTGGTCGTGTGTAATGATCCCCATATTCATTCTCAAGCTTTGGCATCTTTTTAACCACAGCAAGTTTCTGTTTTGTTGATCTCAGCTGGTTCTGATTAGTTATGGGACTAATCAAGGGCGTGTTACCTCTTATTTCTCCTCTATTTTTACTGCAGATACTCAAGATCACATCATTTATTCAACTTCCTGGTGAATCTGCACAACTTTATGTATCCAAATGAATGTTCTTACATCGCGATTCATCCTGGTTTGATTAGAATGACGAAGAAGTTGTCATATTCCCAAACAGGGAAACTGGGATCACCTTATTTGAAAGTGGGAAAACTTCTTCATCCTAACTCCTATGAGATTTATTCAACTTCCTGGTGATTCTCCACTACTTTATGTATCCAAATGAAGGTTCTTACATCACGATTCATCCTGGTTTGATTAGAATGACGAAGAAGTTGTCATATTCCCAAACAGGGAAACTGGGATCACCTTATTTGAAAGTGGGATAACTTCTTCATCCTAACTCCTATGAGATTTATTCAACTTCCTGGTGATTCTCCACTACTCTATGTATCTAAATCAAGCTTTGTACATCACGATTCATCCTGGTTTGATTAGAATGTCGAAGAAGTTGTCATATTCCCAAACAGGGAAACTGGGATCACCTTATTTGAAAGTTGGATAACTTCTTCATCCTAACTCCTATGAGATTTATTCAACTTCCTGGTGATTCTCCACTACTTTATGTATCCAAATGAAGGTTCTTACATCGCGATTCATCCTGGTTTGATTAGAATGACGAAGAAGTTGTCATATTCCCAAACAAGGAAACTGGGATCACCTTATTTGAAAGTGGGATAACTTCTTCATCCTAACTCCTATAAGATTTATTCAACTTCCTGGTGATTCTCCACTACTTTATGTATCCAAATGAAGGTTCTTACATTGCGATTCATCCTGGTTTGATTAGAATGACGAAGAAGTTGTCATATTCCCAAACAGGGAAACTGGGATCACCTTATTTGAAAGTGGGATAACTTCTTCATCCTAACTCCTATGAGATTTATTCAACTTCCTGGGGATTCTCCACTACTTTATGTATCCAAATGAAGGTTCTTACATCGCGATTCATCCTTGTTTGATTAGAATGACGAAGAAGTTGTCATATTCCCAAACAAGGAAACTGGGATCACCTTATTTGAAAGTGGGATAACTTCTTCATCCTAACTCCTATGAGATTTATTCAACTTCCTGGTGATTCTCCACAACTCTATGTATCTAAAACAAGCTTTGTACATCGCGATTCATCCTGGTTTGATTAGAATGTCGAAGAAGTTGTCATATTCCCAAACAGGGAAACTGGGATCACCTTATTTGATAGTTGGATAACTTCTTCATCCTAACTCCTATGAGATTTATTCAACTTCCTGGTGATTCTCCACTACTTTATGTATCCAAATGAAGGTTCTTACATCGCGATTCATCCTGGTTTGATTAGAATGACGAAGAAGTTGTCATATTCCCAAACAAGGAAACTGGGATCACCTTATTTGAAAGTGGGATAACTTCTTCATCCTAACTCCTATAAGATTTATTCAACTTCCTGGTGATTCTCCACTACTTTATGTATCCAAATGAAGGTTCTTACATCGCGATTCATCCTGGTTTTATTAGAATGTCGAAGAAGTTGTCATATTCCCAAACAGGGAAACTGGGATCACCTTATTTGAAAGTGGGATAACTTCTTCATCCTAACTCTTATGAGATTTATTCAACTTCCTGGTGATTCTACACTACTTTATATATCCAAATGACGGTTCTTACATCGCGATTCATCCTGGTTTGATTAGAATGACGAATAAGTTGTAATATTCCCAAACAAGGAAACTGGGATCACCTTATTTGAAAGTGGGATACTTCTTCATCCTAACGCCTATGAGATTTATTCAACTTTCTGGTGATTCTACACAACTTTATGTATCCAAATGAAGGTTCTTATATCAAAAGATCCATCCTGGTTTGATTAGAATGACGAAGAAGTTGTCATATTCCCAAACAAGGAAACTGGGATCACCTTATTTGAAAGTGGGATAACTTCTTCATCCTAACTCCTATAAGATTTATTCAACTTCCTGGTGATTCTCCACTACTTTATGTATCCAAATGAAGGTTCTTACATCGCGATTCATCCTGGTTTGATTAGAATGTCGAAGAAGTTGTCATATTCCCAAACAGGGAAACTGGGATCACCTTATTTGAAAGTGGGATAACTACTTCATCCTAACTCTTATGAGATTTATTCAACTTCCTGGTGATTCTACACTACTTTATATATCCAAATGACGGTTCTTACATCGCGATTCATCCTGGTTTGATTAGAATGACGAATAAGTTGTAATATTCCCAAACAAGGAAACTGGGATCACCTTATTTGAAAGTGGGATAACTTCTTCATCCTAACTCCTATGAGATTTATTCAACTTCCTGGTGAATCTACACAACTTTATGTATCCAAATGAAGGTTCTTATATCAAGATCCATCCTGGTTTGATTAGAATGACGAAGAAGTTGTCATATTCCCAAACTGGGAAACTGGGATCACCTTATTTGAAAGTGGGATAACTTCTTCATCCTAACTCCTATAAGATTTATTCAACTTCCTGGTGATTCTCCACTACTTTATGTATCCAAATGAAGGTTCTTACATCGCGATTCATCCTGGTTTTATTAGAATGTCGAAGAAGTTGTCATATTCCCAAACAGGGAAACTGGGATCACCTTATTTGAAAGTGGGATAACTACTTCATCCTAACTCTTATGAGATTTATTCAACTTCCTGGTGATTCTACACTACTTTATATATCCAAATGACGGTTCTTACATCGCGATTCATCCTGGTTTGATTAGAATGACGAATAAGTTGTAATATTCCCAAACAAGGAAACTGGGATCACCTTATTTGAAAGTGGGATACTTCTTCATCCTAACGCCTATGAGATTTATTCAACTTTCTGGTGATTCTACACAACTTTATGTATCCAAATGAAGGTTCTTATATCAAAAGATCCATCCTGGTTTGATTAGAATGACGAAGAAGTTGTCATATTCCCAAACAAGGAAACTGGGATCACCTTATTTGAAAGTGGGATAACTTCTTCATCCTAACTCCTATAAGATTTATTCAACTTCCTGGTGATTCTCCACTACTTTATGTATCCAAATGAAGGTTCTTACATCGCGATTCATCCTGGTTTGATTAGAATGTCGAAGAAGTTGTCATATTCCCAAACAGGGAAACTGGGATCACCTTATTTGAAAGTGGGATAACTACTTCATCCTAACTCTTATGAGATTTATTCAACTTCCTGGTGATTCTACACTACTTTATATATCCAAATGACGGTTCTTACATCGCGATTCATCCTGGTTTGATTAGAATGACGAATAAGTTGTAATATTCCCAAACAAGGAAACTGGGATCACCTTATTTGAAAGTGGGATAACTTCTTCATCCTAACTCCTATGAGATTTATTCAACTTCCTGGTGAATCTACACAACTTTATGTATCCAAATGAAGGTTCTTATATCAAGATCCATCCTGGTTTGATTAGAATGACGAAGAAGTTGTCATATTCCCAAACTGGGAAACTGGGATCACCTTATTTGAAAGTGGGATAACTTCTTCATCCTAACTCCTATGAGATTTATTCAACTTCCTGGTGATTCTCCACTACTTTATGTATCCAAATGAAGGTTCTTACATCGCGATTCATCCTGGTTTGATTAGAATGACGAAGAAGTTGTCATATTCCCAAACAAGGAAACTGGGATCACCTTATTTGAAAGTGGGATAACTTCTTCATCCTAACTCCTATGAGATTTATTCAACTTCCTGGTGATTCTCCACTACTCTATGTATCTAAATCAAGCTTTGTACATCACGATTCATCCTGGTTTGATTAGAATGACGAAGAAGTTGTCATATTCCCAAACAGGGAAACTGGGATCACCTTATTTGAAAGTGGGATAACTTCTTCATCCTAACTCCTATGAGATTTATTCAACTTCCTGGTGATTCTCCACTACTCTATGTATCTAAATCAAGCTTTGTACATCACGATTCATCCTGGTTTGATTAGAATGTCGAAGAAGTTGTCATATTCCCAAACAGGGAAACTGGGATCACCTTATTTGTAAACACTTTTGTGTTTTAGAGAATGATTCAAACAACCAGAGATACTTAGATTCAAAGATTAAAGAGATTAAGAGATTTTAGTGAGAGAATCAAGAGAGAGAGACTCAAAACTCCATTAGATTAATTATGAGAGAGTTTACATCAGATATATACAAAAGGAAGAAGGATTTTCGAAATCAACCTAAGGGGATAAGATAAGCATGTGTAGTCAAAGGCCAGGCTGTAAATCCCATGGCTGAGATTGCTCACATGCTTCTAATAGTGCTAAAGCACTCTTCTCCTTTCCAGCCAGTGACAGCCTGTCCAAGTCTCCTCTCTTATCCCTTCCCATACTCAGATCAAGTGTAGACAACCTAAGGTAACTCCTCCTTGCCATCCGAGTTACCCTGGTTACTATGGTAACTTCTTTAGTTACCACAGTAACAATAAAGTTACTGTGGTAACTCTCCAAAGTTACTGTCTGCTCCAAATCTCTTCCTCTCTCAATATATCACATCTCTATTCTCTCATCTCAACACTCCCCCTCAAGCTTGACCATGTGGAACAAGTCAAACTTGGAAACCATGAAGACCTCCCTCATTAAAAACCTCACCAAAGAAAACCCATTGGGATAAAACTTTGATGAGGGAAAAAGAGTGGAGACTCCATGGTTAAGGGGCTCAGCTCCTGGGAGTAAGATCAATGAGTCCAAGCCTTGATAGTATGGACTCCATTGTCTTCAATCTCGCTGCCTTGGTAAACACATCTGCAAGCTGATCTTCACTTCTTGTATAACATGGCAGAATCACTCCTAAGATTATCATCTGCCTCACCTTATGACAATCCACCTCTATGTGCTTTGTTCTCTCATGAAACACTGAGTTAGAGGCAATGTGGATAGCTGCTTGATTGTCACAATGCATAGTCATAGGAGTACTCTGCTCAATCTCTAGATGCTTCAAGATCCCCTTGATCCACACCAACTCGTTTGTCAGCTTCAACATGGCTCTATACTCAGCTTCAGCACTTGAACAGGAGATAACCTTCTGCTTCTTACTCTTCCAAGTTACCAAGTTCCCTCCAATGAATGTACAATACCCAGTAGTTGATCTCCTGTCCACTCTATCTCCTGCCCAATCAGCATCACAATAACCAACCACTTCTGTACTGCCATTGCAGCCCATCCAAACTCCTTGTCCAGCCGTCCCACTTAAATACCTCAGTATCCTATCAACCATCTTCCAATGATGGACCTTTGGCGCCTGCATATGTTGACTCACTTGATTCACAGCGAAGCATATATCTGGCCTAGTAATTGTCAAGTAGATCAGCTTGCCAACCATCTTCCTGTATAGCTTAGGATCCTCAAACAGCTGCTTCTCTTCAACCTCCCCCTCACGCAGAACCTTATATCCCTCCTCGAGGGGTGTCTTAGCTATCTTTCCTCCAAGCACATCAGTCTCCTTCAACATATCCATAGTATACTTCCTTTGAGACATAAACAAACCCTCCTTTGATCTGCATATCTCAATGCCCAGAAAATACTTCATCTCTCCCAAATCCTTGATGTCAAACACAGATTTGAGAAACTCCTTAGTAGCTTGAATCCCTGCCTTATCACTCCCTGTGATAATCAAATCATCCACATACACTAGAATCACAATGATCCCTGAAGGTCCTGTCAAGGTGAAGAGAGTGTGATCTAATTCAGACTTCCTAAAGCCTCTCCCATTGAGTGTTGTACTCAGCTTCCTGTACCAAGCTCTAGGTGATTGTTTCAGCCCATATATTGCCTTCTTCAATCTCAAAACATTCCCTGGCTTTACTAGATGCTCAAGACCAGGAGGAGGAAGCATGTATACCTCATCTTCTAGCTCACCTTGTAAGAAAGCATTCTTCACATCCATCTGCCACAAATCCCACTCCAAGTTTGTTGCAATGGACAACACAATCCGAACTGTATGTAGCTTAGCTACTGGTGCAAAGGTATCAATGTAATCCTCTCCATAGGTCTGTGTAAATCCTCTTGCAACCAATCTGGTCTTCTTCCTATCAATCTGTCCATTTGCTAGATACTTGATTGTGAAGATCCATCTACTAGATACAGCCCTCTTTCCCTTAGGCAGCTCACTCTCATACCATGTATCATTTTTGATCATAGCACCTGCTTCAGCTCCCACTGATTCTTTCCATTCCTTGTCTAACATAGCTTCTTCATAAGTCCTTGGTACATAACTCTCATCCAGACTAATCATAAAGGCATAATGCTCCTCTGGAAACTCAGCAAAGGAACACACGGCTTGAGAAGGATGCTCCACAGCCTGGGCATTGTAGTACACTCTCGTGTTTACCCAGTTGGAAGGATCCCTCTTTATCCTTGTGCTCCTCCTCAAAGCTTGAACCTGATCTTCAGTTTGCACACTAGCCGGCTCCACTTGCTCTTCTTCTGAACTGGCCGGTCTGACTTGTTCTTCTACACTAGACTGAACCTCATCCACTTCTCCACTAGACTGAACCTCATTGTTCTCAACTTCTTGTGATGTATCTTGATCATGAAGACCTGAATCCTCTTGGTTTTGCTCTTGCTCACCAGATTCAGTTCCATTCCCCCTCTCATGATCAAGAGGAGTTGTTCTTCCAGCTCCACCACTCTGATTGGAAGACTCTCTCCTTCCGGTTTCCTGATCCTGGGATAATCCTATCCCAAGCTTCTCTAACAACACTCTCAGTATTGTTGCCTTATCAGATGGAGCTTGAGACAAATCCTTCAGATTTTCCCACTCCTTTTCTTCATAATAACCTTTTGTTTCAACAAACTTCACTTCTCTAGATACCATCACTCTCCTTGCTTCAGGATCATAGCACTTGTACCCCTTCTGAGTGATAGAGTAACCAATGAACATAGCCTTAGTACTCTTTGCCTCCAGCTTGTTTCTCTGCTCTCCTGGAACCATGACATAGCACACACACCCAAAGACACGTAGATGATCAATGACAGGTTTGCTCTTGTTCAACACCTCAAATGGAGACAGATTCTTCAATATCTTGGTTGGAACCCGGTTGATGAGATAGCAAGCAGTCTGCACAGCATCACTCCAAAAACGTTTTGGGACATTTGCATGAAACATCATCGATCTAGCAACCTCCATCAAGTGCCTGTTCTTCCTCTCAGCTACACCATTCTGCTGTGGTGTATAAGGGCAGCTAGTCTGATGCACAATCCCATGCTTGGCTAGATGATTCTTGAAGGCATTGCTGATGTATTCACCTCCATTATCTGATCTCAGTACCTTCACAGTAGCATTGTATTGATTAGATACATATGCTTGGAAGTTCATAAATGCTTCTAGCACCCTATCTTTAGATGGAAGCAATGTAAGCCAAGTATACTTAGACTTCTCATCAATGAATGTCACAAAGTACTTCTGGCTATCTCTAGACAAACAAGGAGCCGTCCACACATCTGAATGAACTAGATCAAAGCAATGCTCATAAGTAGTTTCTGAAGTTGGAAACACAGTCCTACAATGCTTTCCTAATATGCAAGCCTCACACTCTAAGTGATTAAATGACATATTAGGCATGATCAATTCAATTGCACGAGCATGAGGATGTCCCAATCTAGCATGCCAAGTCATACTATCACACCTATCAACAGCACTACTTAAGCACACAGAATCAAGGAGTTTAGAATTCTTAGCCATTTGAAGATGGTATAGCTGATTCTTGCTGTCTCCTCTGCCAATAACTCTCCCAGTCTTCAAATCTTGAAACTCAACTTCATCAGGTCTGAATACTACTTGACAATCAAGATCAATGGTAGCTTTCTTCACAGATAACAGATTTGAAGTGAACCGGGGCATGTAGAAGGCAGTTGTGTCCTTCTCAAACAGCTTGAGCTTTCCCACTCCTTCTATTGGGATCATAGCACCATTAGCTATCATAACACTCCCTGTTGCAGCCTTGATCTCACTTATAAGCTTCCTATCACTGATCATATGATGGCTTGCTCCAGAATCAATCACAATGGGTTTAAGAGCTCCGGATTGTACCTCATGTTTCTTGCTTGCTGCTAAAGCTTGTACACGTTCCATGAACACCCTCCATTCCTTCCTGGTGATAGGATCATCAGCTCTACCTTCTTCCTCCTGCTCTCTTAGTCCCATTGTCTCATTTAGAGAACCACTTATGAGGGCTGAGTAAGAACACTCTCCCACAACTCTCTTCCTACCCTTTCCTATGTTGATATAAGCTTTGGATAGCATTCTGCACCTCCTCCTCTTCCGGAAGCCCTCACTCCTACTCCCGGTTAGCCTCCATGAGCCCTCACTCCTACTCATGGTTAGCTTCTGGAAGCTCTCACTCCTACTCCCAGTTGGCTTCCATGAGCTCTCACTCCTACTCATGGTTAGCCTCTCATCATCTCTTATTATCTCATACGCCCTTCTTATAAGCACACAGATCTCTTCCATTTCCGGAAGCTGTTCCCCTCTTAGAACCATCTCCACCAGCCACCCATATGATGACTCCATGCTCGCCAAGAGCTTCAAGACCATCTCTTGCTCTGGTGTAGCATCCCCATCCACATGGGATCTCAACCCTTGTAGTTCAACCCACAAGTGTTGTAGCTTCCTCACATGGTTATTGAACTCTTCTCTTCCTTGTTTAACTCCACTGATCACCTTCTTGACTTCATACACTCTCCTAAGATTGATCTTGTTCTCATAAACATCTTCAATCTTCTCAAGCAGTGTACTTTCTTCAAGACTAAAGCAATCTCCACTTGTTTCTCTTGCTGTCTGATCTTTCTCAGCAGCTTTACCCTTCAAAGACTCTTCCTTCTCATGGTTTCTCCAAACTCCACACCTTTTCAGAGTTGTTTTCATCTGTGAGAACCACCCCCACTCAT
This sequence comes from Brassica napus, assembly GCF_020379485.1. Classification (NCBI taxonomy): domain Eukaryota; kingdom Viridiplantae; phylum Streptophyta; class Magnoliopsida; order Brassicales; family Brassicaceae; genus Brassica; species Brassica napus. The sequence goes on from NW_026014917.1 coordinate 417,872, forward strand.
TCCCTCTCTCTGTCTTCTCTTCACGCCTTGTTGTACCAGATTGAAGCAGCTCCATTTTCTTTAGCCTAAAGCAACAACCTTTAGCCTAGATCTTCCCCCAAATGCTTCTAATCTCACACGCCAAGCTTACCAACCAGCTAGACCCCTCTTCTGACCTTGTCACACGCCTAAAGGGACTCCCTTGAAGCTGACTCTCCAAAAGAAACACCAACAGACACAAACTTGAATTTTAAAGGATCTAGCTCTAGAAAACTCTCAAGACCTCTCAAGAACACTCAAGAAAAACGAAATCACTCTCTCCTTTTCATGGAACCTGGCTCTGATACCATAAACACTTTTGTGTTTTAGAGAATGATTCAAACAACCAGAGATACTTAGATTCAAAGATTAAAGAGATTAAGAGATTTTAGTGAGAGAATCAAGAGAGAGAGACTCAAAACTCCATTAGATTAATTATGAGAGAGTTTACATCAGATATATACAAAAGGAAGAAGGATTTTCGAAATCAACCTAAGGGGATAAGATAAGCATGTGTAGTCAAAGGCCAGGCTGTAAATCCCATGGCTGAGATTGCTCACATGCTTCTAATAGTGCTAAAGCACTCTTCTCCTTTCCAGCCAGTGACAGCCTGTCCAAGTCTCCTCTCTTATCCCTTCCCATACTCAGATCAAGTGTAGACAACCTAAGGTAACTCCTCCTTGCCATCCGAGTTACCCTGGTTACTATGGTAACTTCTTTAGTTACCACAGTAACAATAAAGTTACTGTGGTAACTCTCCAAAGTTACTGTCTGCTCCAAATCTCTTCCTCTCTCAATATATCACATCTCTATTCTCTCATCTCAACAATTTGAAAGTTGGATAACTTCTTCATCCTAACTCCTATGAGATTTATTCAACTTCCTGGTGATTCTCCACTACTTTATGTATCCAAATGAAGGTTCTTACATCGCGATTCATCCTGGTTTGATTAGAATGACGAAGAAGTTGTCATATTCCCAAACAAGGAAACTGGGATCACCTTATTTGAAAGTGGGATAACTTCTTCATCCTAACTCCTATGAGATTTATTCAACTTCCTGGTGATTCTACACTACTTTATATATCCAAATGAAGGTTCTTACATCGCGATTCATCCTGGTTTGATTAGAATGACGAAGAAATTGTCATATTCCCAAACAGGGAAACTGGGATCACCTTATTTGAAAGTGGGATAACTTCTTCATCCTAACTCCTATGAGATTTATTCAACTTCCTGGTGATTCTCCACTACTTTATGTATCCAAATCAAGCTTTGTACATCGCGATTCATCCTGGTTTGATTAGAATGACGAAGAAGTTGTCATATTCCCAAACAGGAAAACTGGGATCACCTTATTTGAAAGTGGGATAACTTCTTCATCCTAACTCCTATGAGATTTATTCAACTTCCTGGTGATTCTCCACTACTTTATGTATCCAAATGAAGGTTCTTACATCGCGATTCATCCTGGTTTGATTAGAATGACGAAGAAGTTGTCATATTCCCAAACAGGGAAACTGGGATCACCTTATTTGAAAGTGGGATAACTTCTTCATCCTAACTCCTATGAGATTTATTCAACTTCCTGGTGATTCTCCACTACTTTATGTATCCAAATGAAGTTCTTACATCGCGATTCATCCTGGTTTGATTAGAATGACGAAGAAGTTGTCATATTCCCAAACAGGGAAACTGGGATCACCTTATTTGAAAGTGGGATAACTTCTTCATCCTAACTCCTATGAGATTTATTCAACTTCCTGGTGATTCTCCACTACTTTTTGTATCCAAATGAAGGTTCTTACATCGCGATTCATCCTGGTTTGATTAGAATGACGAAGAAGTTGTCATATTCCCAAACAGGGAAACTGGGATCACCTTATTTGAAAGTGGGATAACTTCTTCATCCTAACTCCTATGAGATTTATTCAACTTCCTGGTGATTCTCCACTACTCTATGTATCCAAATCAAGCTTTGTACATCGCGATTCATCCTGGTTTGATTAGAATGTCGAAGAAGTTGTCATATTCCCAAACATGGAAACTGGGATCACCTTATTTGAAAGTGGGATAACTTCTTCATCCTAACTCCTATGAGATTTATTCAACTTCCTGGTGATTCTCCACTACTTTATGTATCCAAATGAAGGTTCTTACATCGCGATTCATTCTGGTTTGATTAGGATGACGAAGAAGTTTCATATTCCCAAACAGGGAAACTGGGATCACCTTATTTGAAAGTGGGATAACTTCTTCATCCTAACTCCTATGAGATTTATTCAAATTCCTGGTGATTCTCCACTACTCTTTGTATCCAAATCAAGCTTTGTACATCGCGATTCATCCTGGTTTGATTAGAATGTCGAAGAAGTTGTCATATTCCCAAACAGGGAAACTGGGATCACCTTATTTGAAAGTGGGATAACTTCTTCATCCTAACTCCTATGAGATTTATTCAACTTCCTGGTGATTCTCCACTACTTTATGTATCCAAATGAAGGTTCTTACATCGCGATTCATCCTGGTTTGATTAGAATGACAAGAAGTTGTCATATTCCCAAACAGGAAAACTGGGATCACCTTATTTGAAAGTGGGATAACTTCTTCATCCTAACTCCTATGAGATTTATTCAACTTCCTGGTGATTCTCCACTACTTTATGTATCCAAATAAAGGTTCTTACATCGCGATTCATCCTGGTTTGATTAGAATGACGAAGAAGTTGTCATATTCCCAAACAGGGAAACTGGGATCACCTTATTTGAAAGTGGGATAACTTCTTCATCCTAACTCCTATGAGATTTATTCAACTTCCTGGTGATTCTCCACTACTTTATGTATCCAAATGAAGGTTCTTACATCGCGATTCATCCTGGTTTGATTAGAATGACGAAGAAGTTGTCATATTCCCAAACAAGGAAACTGGGATCACCTTATTTGAAAGTGGGATAACTTCTTCATCCTAACTCCTATGAGATTTATTCAACTTCCTGGTGATTCTCCACTACTTTATGTATCCAAATGAAGGTTCTTACATCGCGATTCATCCTGGTTTGATTAGAATGACGAAGAAGTTGTCATATTCCCAAACAGGGAAACTGGGATCACCTTATTTGAAAGTGGGATAACTTCTTCATCCTAACTCCTATGAGATTTATTCAACTTCCTGGTGATTCTCCACTACTTTATGTATCCAAATGAAGGTTCTTACATCGCGATTCATTCTGGTTTGATTAGAATGACGAAGAAGTTTCATATTCCCAAACAGGGAAACTGGGATCACCTTATTTGAAAGTGGGATAACTTCTTCATCCTAACTCCTATGAGATTTATTCAACTTCCTGGTGATTCTCCACTACTCTTTGTATCCAAATCAAGCTTTGTACATCGCGATTCATCCTGGTTTGATTAGAATGACGAAGAAGTTGTCATATTCCCAAACAGGGAAACTGGGATCACCTTATTTGAAAGTGGGATAACTTCTTCATCCTAACTCCTATGAGATTTATTCAACTTCCTGGTGATTCTCCACTACTTTATGTATCCAAATGAAGGTTCTTACATCGCGATTCATCCTGGTTTGATTAGAATGACGAAAGTTGTCATATTCCCAAACAGGAAAACTGGGATCACCTTATTTGAAAGTGGGATAACTTCTTCATCCTAACTCCTATGAGATTTATTCAACTTCCTGGTGATTCTCCACTACTTTATGTATCCAAATGAAGGTTCTTACATCGCGATTCATCCTGGTTTGATTAGAATGACGAAGAAGTTGTCATATTCCCAAACAGGGAAACTGGGATCACCTTATTTGAAAGTGGGATAACTTCTTCATCCTAACTCCTATGAGATTTATTCAACTTCCTGGTGATTCTCCACTACTTTATGTATCCAAATCAAGCTTTGTACATCGCGATTCATCCTGGTTTGATTAGAATGACGAAGAAGTTGTCATATTCCCAAACAGGGAAACTGGGATCACCTTATTTGAAAGTGGGATAACTTCTTCATCCTAACTCCTATGAGATTTATTCAACTTCCTGGTGATTCTCCACTACTTTATGTATCCAAATGAAGGTTCTTACATCGCGATTCATCCTGGTTTGATTAGAATGACGAAGAAGTTGTCATATTCCCAAACAGGGAAACTGGGATCACCTTATTTGAAAGTGGGATAACTTCTTCATCCTAACTCCTATGAGATTTATTCAACTTCCTGGTGATTCTCCACTACTTTATGTATCCAAATCAAGCTTTGTACATCGCGATTCATCCTGGTTTGATTAGAATGACGAAGAAGTTGTCATATTCCCAAACAGGGAAACTGGGATCACCTTATTTGAAAGTGGGATAACTTCTTCATCCTAACTCCTATGAGATTTATTCAACTTCCTGGTGATTCTCCACTACTTAATGTATCCAAATGAAGGTTCTTACATCGCGATTCATCCTGGTTTGATTAGAATGACGAAGAAGTTGTCATATTCCCAAACAAGGAAACTGGGATCACCTTATTTGAAAGTGGGATAACTTCTTCATCCTAACTCCTATGAGATTTATTCAACTTCCTGGTGATTCTCCACTACTTTATGTATCCAAATGAAGGTTCTTACATCGCGATTCATCCTGGTTTGATTAGAATGACGAAGAAGTTGTCATATTCCCAAACAGGGAAACTGGGATCACCTTATTTGAAAGTGGGATAACTTCTTCATCCTAACTCCTATGAGATTTATTCAACTTCCTGGTGATTCTCCACTACTTTATGTATCCAAATGAAGGTTCTTACATCGCGATTCATCCTGGTTTGATTAGAATGACGAAGAAGTTGTCATATTCCCAAACAAGGAAACTGGGATCACCTTATTTGAAAGTGGGATAACTTCTTCATCCTAACTCCTATGAGATTTATTCAACTTCCTGGTGATTCTCCACTACTTTATGTATCCAAATGAAGGTTCTAACATCGCGATTCATTCTGGTTTGATTAGGATGACGAAGAAGTTTCATATTCCCAAACAGGGAAACTGGGATCACCTTATTTGAAAGTGGGATAACTTCTTCATCCTAACTCCTATGAGATTTATTCAACTTCCTGGTGATTCTACACTACTTTATGTATCCAAATGAAGGTTTTTACATCACGATTCATCCTGGTTTGATTAGAATGACGAAGAAGTTGTCATATTCCCAAACAGGGAAACTGGGATCACCTTATTTGAAAGTGGGATAACTTCTTCATCCTAACTCCTATGAGATTTATTCAACTTCCTGGTGATTCTCCACTACTTTATGTATCCAAATGAAGGTTCTTACATCGCGATTCATCCTGGTTTGATTAGAATGACGAAGAAGTTGTCATATTCCCAAACAAGGAAACTGGGATCACCTTATTTGAAAGTGGGATAACTTCTTCATCCTAACTCCTATGAGATTTATTCAACTTCCTGGTGATTCTCCACTACTTTATGTATCCAAATGAAGGTTCTTACATCGCGATTCATCCTGGTTTGATTAGAATGACGAAGAAGTTGTCATATTCCCAAACAGGGAAACTGGGATCACCTTATTTGAAAGTGGGATAACTTCTTCATCCTAACTCCTATGAGATTTATTCAACTTCCTGGTGATTCTCAACTACTTTTTGTATCCAAATCAAGGTTCTTACATCGCGATTCATCCTGGTTTGATTAGAATGACGAAGAAGTTGTCATATTCCCAAACAGAGAAAATGGGATCACCTTATTTGAAAGTGGGATAACTTCTTCATCCTAACTCCTATGAGATTTATTCAACTTCCTGGTGATTCTCCACTACTCTATGTATCTAAATCAAGCTTTGTACATCGCGATTCATCCTGGTTTGATTAGAATGTCGAAGAAGTTGTCATATTCCCAAACAGGGAAACTGGGATCACCTTATTTGAAAGTGGGATAACTTCTTCATCCTAACTCCTATGAGATTTATTCAACTTCCTGGTGATTCTCCACTACTTTATGTATCCAAATGAAGGTTCTTACATCGCGATTCATCCTGGTTTGAATAGGATGACGAAGAAGTATTCATATTCCCAAACAGGGAAACTGGGATCACCTTATTTGAAAGTGGGATAACTTCTTCATCCTAACTCCTATGAGATTTATTCAATTCCTGGTGATTCTCCACTACTCTTTGTATCTAAATCAAGCTTTGTACATCGCGATTCATCCTGGTTTGATTAGAATGTCGAAGAAGTTGTCATATTCCCAAACAGGGAAACTGGGATCACCTTATTTGAAAGTGGGATAACTTCTTCATCCTAACTCCTATGAGATTTATTCAACTTTCTGGTGATTCTCCACTACTTTATGTATCCAAATGAAGGTTTTTACATCGCGATTCATCCTGGTTTGATTAGAATGACAAGAAGTTGTCATATTCCCAAACAGGAAAACTGGGATCACCTTATTTGAAAGTGGGATAACTTCTTCATCCTAACTCCTATGAGATTTATTCAACTTCCTGGTGATTCTCCACTACTTTATGTATCCAAATGAAGGTTCTTACATCACGATTCATCCTGGTTTGATTAGAATGACGAAGAAGTTGTCATATTCCCAAACAGGGAAACTGGGATCACCTTATTTGAAAGTGGGATAACTTCTTCATCCTAACTCCTATGAGATTTATTCAACTTCCTGGTGATTCTCCACTACTTTATGTATCTAAATCAAGCTTTGTACATCGCGATTCATCCTGGTTTGATTAGAATGTCGAAGAAGTTGTCATATTCCCAAACAGGGAAACTGGGATCACCTTATTTGAAAGTGGGATAACTTCTTCATCCTAACTCCTATGAGATTTATTCAACTTCCTGGTGATTCTCCACTACTTTATGTATCCAAATGAAGGTTCTTACATCGCGATTCATCCTGGTTTGATTAGAATGACGAAGAAGTTGTCATATTCCCAAACAAGGAAACTGGGATCACCTTATTTGAAAGTGGGATAACTTCTTCATCCTAACTCCTATGAGATTTATTCAACTTCCTGGTGATTCTCCACTACTTTATTTATCCAAATCAAGCTTTGTACATCGCGATTCATCCTGGTTTGATTAGAATGACGAAGAAGTTGTCATATTCCAAACAGGGAAACTGGGATCACCTTATTTGAAAGTGGGATAACTTCTTCATCCTAACTCCTATGAGATTTATTCAACTTCCTGGTGATTCTCCACTACTTTATGTATCCAAATGAAGGTTCTTACATCGCGATTCATCCTGGTTTGATTAGAATGACGAAGAAGTTGTCATATTCCCAAACAAGGAAACTGGGATCACCTTATTGAAAGTGGGATAACTTCTTCATCCTAACTCCTATGAGATTTATTCAACTTCCTGGTGATTCTCTACTACTTTATGTATCCAAATGAAAGTTCTTACATCGTGATTCATCCTGGTTTGATTAGAATGACGAATAAGTTGTAATATTCCCAAACAGGGAAACTGGGATCACCTTATTTGAAAGTGGGATAACTTCTTCATCCTAACTCCTATGAGATTTATTCAACTTCCTGGTGAATCTACACAACTTTATGTATCCAAATGAAGGTTCTTACATCGCGATTCATCCTGGTTTGATTAGAATGACGAAGAAGTTGTCATATTCCCAAACAGGGAAACTGGGATCACCTTATTTGAAAGTGGGATAACTTCTTCATCCTAACTCCTATGAGATTTATTCAACTTCCTGGTGATTCTCCACTACTTTTTGTATCCAAATGAAGGTTCTTACATCGCGATTCATTCTGGTTTGATTAGGATGACGAAGAAGTATTCATATTCCCAAACAGAGAAACTAGGATCACCTTATTTGAAAGTGGGATAACTTCTTCATCCTAACTCCTATGAGATTTATTCAACTTCCTGGTGATTCTCAACTACTTTTTGTATCCAAATGAAGGTTCTTACATCGCGATTCATCCTGGTTTGATTAGAATGACGAAGAAATTGTCGTATTCCCAAACAGGGAAAATGGAATCACCTTATTTGAAAGTGGGATAACTTCTTCATCCTAACTCCTATGAGATTTATTCAACTTCCTGGTGATTCTCTGTTGAGATGAAGAGTGTCAAGTGAAGAATGGAGATGAGGGTTGAGTAGAATGAAGAAGAGGAAGGATAGGAAGGTTTGGGAGCTTTGGGATCAGCCTGTCCGTACAAGGCCGTACATGGCCGTACATGACAGGACAGGCCGTACAAGATAGGATCGACCAAAGCTCAACCAAACCTCACCATAAGTTATCCGAGTTACTTAAGTAAAGAGGAGAAGTTACCTTGGCCTTTGTGGGTGGATCAGACCGTTGGAAAGGATAAGGGAGAGTCTTGGACAGGCTGGCACAGCTGGACACGAAAAAGCAAAAGGTATGAGCCAGCTAATGAAGGCTCACACGCGCGGCTCACCTCATTGGACGAGTTTGAAATGGCCATTGACTCCACATGCTTACCTTATCCTCTTAGCCACGAAAACCCTAGTCTCTTCTCTTATAAAGTTGTAAACACTCTCATTAATATAATCAAGCAAGTTATGAGTCTCTCTTAGTCTTTCTAAAACTCTCTCTAGACTCCAAATCTTATTTCAGACTTTAATCTTTTCTAAACTCATTCTAATCTTCTCTAAACACTCAGATTACTCTTAACATCACTAAAACTATCATGGTATTGTTGAAGAGTTGAGTATACAGGTGTGAAGCACAAAGGGGTTAAGACTGAAGAGAGTATGTTAAGCATTGGTGTGATGGGAGAGGTTCACATTGGCCTGACCGTACAAGGCCGTACAAGGCCGTACGTCCGTACACGTTAGGACGAGTGAAACCTCGACCACGGTCACAAAGAGTTACCCGGGTAACTCATGTGGAAAGAAGAGGCTTTGGCTGATGGATCAGACCGTTGGAGGATAAGAAGAGGCGCGGCTTGACAGGCTGGCACAGCTGGAAAGGCAAGAGCATCTTGTTCCAAGATGCTAGATACTCCAAGCATGTGGGGAAGCTGATTGGCCGGTCCAAAGAAGGCTTATCCTCTCCTTGTTGACTTCACATGCTTAGCTTAGCCCTTTGATTTCGAAAACCCTTATGATCTCATCCTATATATTGTAACTCTGGTCATTTAATAATAAATATACAGTTCTGAGTTTCTCTCACTAAGCTCATACTCTCTTAAGTGTTGAACTGAATGTTGAACTGAAGAGAAGATGGAGCTTGTACAATGATAGGGCAAGCTCTAGAATGTTAACTTGAAGAATAGAAATGGAGTGAAAGGAAAAGTATGGAGTAGTTTGGTTCTAGTGCAAAGAGAGGGCAAGTCTTACAGAGATTGCCTGTCAAGCTTCAGGAGGGTCTTAAGAAGTCAAGAAGTGATCTTATGGCTGTGCAAGATTGGGTTTAAGTCCAGGAGGGACTTAGACACCATTTGGAGAATATTTGGTTGAGACAGTAACTCCAAAGTTACCACAGTAACTTTGGAGAGTTACCACAGTAAGAGAACACAAAACTCTTAAGAGAAAATGACAAAACTCTTAAGAGAAGAAGACAAAACTCTTAAGAGAAGAAGACAAAGGAGAGGCTGGCGAGTGACAGGCTGGAAAGGAGAGTCCCTTGCTGTAAAGTAAAAGCAAAAGGAGACCATGTATCTAGCAAAAGAAGTGGTCAGATTCATGGGAGCCTTTAGCTAGCCAATAAGGAGCCAGCCTTCCCTTGACCAGATTCAAATGGACCAATTATCCATTAGGAAGAGCCAGCCACGACCAAGACCATCTTTCCATCTCATCCATCCATTTAAATTCAAGTTATAACAGCCCTTAGATTTAGGTTTATGATTGCAAGTTGTAAAGAGCATATATAAGCTCATAAGTGATGTTTTGTAACTCTTAAGTGAGTAAGGGGGTTTCCCTTCTCCTTCTCTAATCTGAAACACTTTCTCTTAGTCTCTCTAGTCTCTCATCCTGAATCTCTATACACGTTCTTAGTCTGGTCACTAATCTCTTAAACACTTAGACACACAAACACTCTTTAAACTTCCTTTCTCTCAAATCGCTTCCAAGCTCTCTCTCTCTTTACCCATTTGGGTTTCATACACACATACAACCTGAGTACTCTTAAATCTCATATGGTATCAGAGCCAGGTTCATTAGAACTTGGTTCCAGCTTCCGCTAAGCTCAAAGCTCACTCCCATGCCATTTCCAAACCAAGAAGAAGCTTCATGTTCATTTGGCTGTTCAACCTCTTCAAGAAGAAGGTGTGCTCATCAATGGCGTCCAGAAGCTGTTCTTGGTCGTTCTCTACTCTCTCATGGTCGTCCTGAAGAAAGAAGGCCATTGGAAGCATGTCCAAGCCATTCCCATTCACTGTCCAAGAAGAAAGGTGAAAGCTTTCAACTTGTACCTGGTATGGCGACTCAAAAAATGAAGAGAGGAGGTGTCTTAGGCATGGTGGGTTCAAGAGAAAGGTCCATGAAAGAAGGAGATGTAGGAGTTGACACCAACAGCTCGGATCTTCCCATGTACTAAGGAGTTTCAAGGAACTAACACTAGTTCCTTGGCTGTAAGGAAATCTCTTTCTCTTGTATAAAGCTTGAGTGTATGAACAGGTTGTGATGTTGTGATGTGATTGAAAACTTGTGGATGTTTAAAGATTGCTAGTTATGAAATGTTTAGAATCTGTCCCAAGATACTTGAGAGTTGTGAATGGTGATTGAGAGTTGTAAAGCTTGCCTCGGTTCTACAATGATTGTATAGGATACTAGATGTGTCTGATCCTGGTTACTTTCATTGATTGAAACCGAGTAGTATAATAAAGCTTAGAGTGTTGTTGCTGCCTTAGGTTGATGCACTTGGATTCAAGTCTAAGATGTAGTTAAGGCAGAAGTTAAAATTGCCTAAGTAACTTGTATTGAATCTGTTTAGATCTTGCATATACTTAGAGAAATTGCTTGCAAAGATTAGAACTTGACTATGTCTTGTGTAATCTGTTGCAATGCTTGTGATATTGGTGATCAACCTTGATGATATTTCAAGGATTGATTCCAATACCTTTGTGTCTTATCTTTGCTGGAGTTTGAGTGGTGTTTCAGGTTCACAAGAAGTGTTCTTTGCTCACCATCCATCCAAGTAGAAGAGGAAGACTTTGCCATTGTTAAAGCAATGGAGAAACACTTGTGTGTATGGCCGGTTAAGATAGCGCAGCTAGTCATAGTGATGTGCTCCTGGTTCATGGAGACACACAAGTAAAGGTCATCACCTAAGTCTTGGGGAGACTGATGATCTGAAGGCATTGGAGCTGAAGGCAATGGCAGATCGGTTGGGTTAAGCGCAGCTGTAGGTAGTGATGCGCTCCCGGTTTGAAGTCTCATTGAGGCTCACTTCAAGCTTGCACCTACACTAAGTCAAGTTTGAGGTGAGGATTCAAGTGAGCTACCAGAAGATCCTCTAAGCTCAATGACCTGGTTCCTCAAGGCCATTGCAAGCTGATCATGTGTAGATGCAGCCGAAGTAGAGGGAAGAAGAAAGCGACTCAATGAGCTTCTAATAAGAAGTACTTGGAGAGTAAACTGAGGTATCTCCTCAGTGCAATGGTGGTTAAGTGGGGAAGTAAGCATCAAGTCTGAAGAAGATGGAGGTGTTCCCACAAGGTTGTTAGTGAGCTTGTGTGATGAAAGGAGAAGCTGTTAAGCTTAGCAAGTGAGGACTCAAGTGGCGAAATGAAGAGACCACTCCTCACCATCTTAAACAAGGGAGTAAACCTAGTCTCATCTATTTTTATATGTCTTGATAGGTCTATCTCTTGATTATACTCTGTGTTTTCCCTAATTCACATTAAGAGTTTATAACTTCTAGTAGAATGTCTAGGCTAATTGTTTTGAAAATATTTTGCTGCTGCATTGTCTTATTGATATTAAGTAATAATGTCTAGAGTCCCAAAATCTCATGTTCTGTTCATTGCATTGTCTTGTGTATTGCCATAGCTTGAAATCATCATGAATGTGTTGTAGAATTGAGTAGAATGTCTCTGCTGCTTGCATCATGATTGATAAGCTATTTTGCATACATAAGCACGTCTCATACTGTCTAAGTTCAATCCTGTTGTTATCTGATACTAGTGCCTATGTTTAATCCATTGATGAAAGTCTTGCATCAATTAGAAATTGTCTAAGTTGCTTGCATCATTGGTTTTGATTGAAACTGTTGTGCATAGTCTTGATATGGCTCATGGATTGAACCTGTTGCATTCATATAGCTAAAGCTTTTAAGATTGTGCATTCATGTATTATTGCATTTAGAAATGAGCCTAAACTGCAAATGTACTGATGTAAGCTTGCATTGCATTTAGAGAACTTAAAAATAGAACTTGCATTGTCATTGTTAGAGATTGAAATCTGCTTGTTTTGACTCAGTCCAGTTCTGATTGTTGCTATGCCATAGTTAAATCAATCAGTGATGTCTTATAAGCATTTAGAAGTATGTCTAAGCTATTTGAATCATTGACTTTGATAAAACTAGTGAGCATAAGCATGAATTGAGTCACTCTTGTCGCCTTGATTGCATAAGTATCATCTAGGCTTGTGTTTCATTTGGGTTGAATCTATTTCATTCATATAGTTAGTATGTAACCTAATGCATTCATCTATTGTTGCATTTAAAAAAAAAACTGAATTGATTGTCTTTGCTTGATTGTCTTGATTGTCTAGCTTGTTTCAAGTATCATATTATTGTGGCATTGGTGATCAAACAGGATGGATAATCTTGGTTTGATCCCAATGGGATGATCTGATCTTGCATTGAGTTGTGGTGGTGTTAGGTACACAAGGAAATGTGATACATGTAACTCGCCAACAACCAAGAATGTAAAGACAAGGGTCTTGTGCCATTGCATATCATCACGAGGACATGTTAGTCCATAACCTACAGGAAGTGTAGTGTGATTGAGTATGCAATGAGAGATGGCCATTGCATAATACCATTGGACATATCTAGTCCTTAGTCTACAGGAAGTGTAGCATGGGTCATTATGCAATGAGAGGTGTGACATGTGAGACTCTCTATGGGGATTCAAACACCCTAGTTCCTGGTTAAGGAAGAGAGTAAACTCACAAGAAGAAAGCTATCATGAAAGATGATAGTTATTAGACCATGGAGACGCATAGAATCATCACAAGCTTAGCTCCTTCTAGTCTTGGTTCTAAGCTTGAGGGGGAGTCTTAATGCATATGATCCATGGTCAGTAACAAGTCTTTTGCAAAAGCTTCTACAAGGATCATCAACCGGGCCAAGTCAGTGGCGTGTCTAGGCAAGAGGCTGTTCAGAGCAGCCTTGGCAAGTGAGGAAGAAGGCTCTCCATCAATGCGGCTTCAATGAGAGGTGATTGAGGAGAAGCTGATCAATCCATTCTGCCTTTCCAAGAAGTTGATGATGACATGAAGATGGTGCATTGAGAGAGTTAGGAAACTCACAAAAACACAAGGGAAGTTCCCTTAGACTTTTAAAACTCTTTTCAATCCTTTTCATTCATCTTATTCATTGCTTGTACTTGAAAAGATACTTAAGATGATTATGATTGAATTGTGAGATTGTGTGCATCAAGTGTGATGCAGTATATTCATTTTCTTGGTTTTGATAGGTACTGATGCACCTTTGGGATAATGTATCAGGTACCATTGCTTGAGCCTCACTAAAGATGTTCCTGGTCAGTTCATAGCTTCTCTAAGGTGGCTGAGAAGTCTGTTGAGAAGGGGAGACCCAAACCAGTTCAATGAAGAGGGCAAGCCGTGTGTGAAGTGTTGATCAGCCTTACTGGTGTTTTGAAGATGATCTGGTCGTGTCCTAGCTTCTCTAAAATGGCTGTGAAGTCAGTTGAGAGGGGGAGACTTCAAACCGGTTCCATGAAGAGGTGAAGCTGAAGTGTGAAGTGTGCGCGAAGCTGTGTTGAGTTGCTGCACCTATTAGGCCGTGATCCAGAGCTGCTGGTGTCCAACCACACTGGTTCTAAGGCACAAGAGCTCACTGGCCAATCCCTAGGCCCTTAAGAGCTCTACTCTTTTTCCCTTGCAAAGTTTTGTCCCACAGGGTTTTCTTTGCAAGGTTTTTAATGAGGGAGACTCTTCAGGGTTCCAAGCTTGGCTCAGGATCTCCTAGAGTCAAGCTTGAGGGGGAGTGTTGAACTGAATGTTGAACTGAAGAGAAGATGGAGCTTGTACAATGATAGGGCAAGCTCTAGAATGTTAACTTGAAGAATAGAAATGGAGTGAAAGGAAAAGTATGGAGTAGTTTGGTTCTAGTGCAAAGAGAGGGCAAGTCTTACAGAGATTGCCTGTCAAGCTTCAGGAGGGTCTTAAGAAGTCAAGAAGTGATCTTATGGCTGTGCAAGATTGGGTTTAAGTCCAGGAGGGACTTAGACACCATTTGGAGAATATTTGGTTGAGACAGTAACTCCAAAGTTACCACAGTAACTTTGCAGAGTTACCACAGTAAGAGAACACAAAACTCTTAAGAGAAAATGACAAAACTCTTAAGAGAAGAAGACAAAACTCTTAAGAGAAGAAGACAAAGGAGAGGCTGGCGAGTGACAGGCTGGAAAGGAGAGTCCCTTGCTGTAAAGTAAAAGCAAAAGGAGACCATGTATCTAGCAAAAGAAGTGGTCAGATTCATGGGAGCCTTTAGCTAGCCAATAAGGAGCCAGCCTTCCCTTGACCAGATTCAAATGGACCAATTATCCATTAGGAAGAGCCAGCCACGACCAAGACCATCTTTCCATCTCATCCATCCATTTAAATTCAAGTTATAACAGCCCTTAGATTTAGGTTTATGATTGCAAGTTGTAAAGAGCATATATAAGCTCATAAGTGATGTTTTGTAACTCTTAAGTGAGTAAGGGGGTTTCCCTTCTCCTTCTCTAATCTGAAACACTTTCTCTTAGTCTCTCTAGTCTCTCATCCTGAATCTCTATACACGTTCTTAGTCTGGTCACTAATCTCTTAAACACTTAGACACACAAACACTCATTAAACTTCCTTTCTCTCAAATCGCTTCCAAGCTCTCTCTCTCTTTACCCATTTGGGTTTCATACACACATACAACCTGAGTACTCTTAAATCTCATATTAAGCATGATTCTAGTCTAATCTTTTCATAATCTCTCATTCTGTTCCTTAATCTTCACTAGATCATTTCATTCTCTTAATCTTATATGGTATCAGAGCCAGGTTCCCCATTTCCTGGTTTCTAATCTCAGTAATCTTCAGCTTCATCCCATTTGCGGTTGTTTTTAAGCATTTGAAATGGAAGAAAGCAAGAGCAAGGCTCTCTCGGTTGCTGTTACGTTGAAGGGTGGTACTAACTACCTGTTGTGGTCTCGCTTGGTGAAAGCGGCAGTTGGGAGCAAGGGTTTATGGAGCCATATCTCAGATGGAGCTCCGAGACCAGTTGCTAAAGAAGGAGAAGGTGGTCAAGAGCTGATGGTGGTAGATCAAGAGAAGTGGGATCAAGATGACTTGAAGGTGCTTACGGTACTACATGGGTCACTTGAAGCTTCAATCCTGGAAGCCTACAGCTACTGTGAGACGCCAAAGGACCTGTGGGATACACTCCAAAAGGTCTACGGTAACATCTCTAATCTGAGCCGTGTGTTTGAGTTGAAGAGATCAATCAACACTCTTGTGCAAGAGGAGGTGGAGTTTACTAAACACTTGGGAAAGTTCAGAGCCTTATGGTCTGAGCTAGAGATGCTGAGGCCTAACACCACTGATCAAGATGTTCTCATGGAGAGAAGAGAACAAGATCAAGTGTTCGGTTTGCTGCTCACCTTGAATCCGGTCTTTAATGATCTCATCAAACACATTTTGAGATCACCAAAGCTTCCTTCCCTTTGTTAAGATGGAGATCAGGAAGTAAATGTTGAGAAGAGGTGATAATAACTTTGGGGATTTACCACAGTAACTTTAGTTTTACTGTGGTAACTAAGTTAAAGGCTTGGGAAGTTACCTTGGATCCTTTTGGTAAAGAGAATCACGCCCAAGAGGAGTCTGGATAAGGGAGGAGGTGTTTGGATAAGGTCTGGTCATAGCTGGAAAGGTAAAGCACCTTTACAGCCTGTCCAAGCATGTGAAGCCTCTCAGCCAAGTATTTCAAACCAGAATGGCTAGCTAGCTTTGACTACACATGCTTTGAGTCTCATTTCGAAATCCCCTTTGTATTAGTCTTATCTCTTCATATATAACTTGTATCTGAGACATTAAATCAATTAATGGAGTTTTGAGTATTCTCTCTATTCTCTCTCTACTTATTCTCTTAATCTCTTTAATCTTACACAAAACAATCTGATTGTTCTTAAACACACTCTAATACACAAAAGTGTATATGGTATCAGAGCCAGGTTACTAAAAGGGCGGAAGTGTGTTATTCATGTTCTTAAAGATCTGGTTTTGTGTTCTTGAGCTGTTCTTGATGTTCTTGAGTGTTCTTGGTGGTTTTGAGCTCTGTTCTTCATTTGCTGGGTTTTATTGAGGATATCTGATGGAGTCAAACGTGAGCAGAGAGATGAAGACAAGATCAAGTTATCAAGTGAAGAAAGGGAGAGAAAACGAGTGGATCTGGTCAGGTTGGGTAGAGACAGCTTTGGAAAGCTGTGGGATTTGGAGTAATCATGTAAAGGAAGAGCCTTTAAAGGTGAGAGCTGCTGAGAAAGATCAGACAGCAAGTTTGAAGGAGATTCAAGTAAAGGTAGAACCTTTAAAGGAGGTAGCTGCTGAAGAAGGTCAGACAGCAAGGTTGGAGGTTCATGAAGCCATGGGCGTGATCTATAGTCTAAGACAAGGGAAGGACGAGTTGTATCAGCTTGTGGGGAGGCTGAGAGAAGTAGAATCAGAGTTGGGTATGGTGAAAACTCATACAGGAAGGAGGAAGCAAGATGTGATCTTTGGCTTTCTTATGGGAGAGATATGTGAGCTGGTTGAACACATTTGTGATGTGTGGGAGATAAACAAGAAGCCAGATAGATGGAAGAGAGGTACAAGCTGCAAGAAGGGAAAGTTGAGAAAACTTTCTAAGATGTGGGTCATGATGAGCAGATTATGGAGGAAGGATATGCAAGTAGGAGAATGTTTCTACTCAGCTTACATTGGAGAATCTGTAGAGAGCAGCGGGGTTATGAGGAAGCTAGAGACCAAAGGAGCGGATGAGCCTGTCACAAAGGAGGAATGGGATGAGTTTGTCAAGTATGTGTATGCTTTGGCTACGACCCGGAGACAAGGTGCTCCTGCCAAAGCATCCACATCCAACAAACCCATCATTGTTGATTCTGGAGCAAGTCATCACATGATTAGTGACAGAAGCTTAATGAGTGATGTAAAGAAAGCTACTGGGGGTGTGATGATCTCTAATGGTGATAGGATTCCAATAGAAGGAGTTGGAAAGTTCAAACTATTTGATAAAGACTCAGATGCTTTCTACATGCCACAGTTTGCTTCAAATCTACTATCTGTGAGGAAAGCCACGATTGATCTTGGCTGTCAAGTAGTATTCAGGCCAGATGATGTTGAGTTCCAAGATTTGAAGACTGGAAGGGTCATTGGGAGAGGAGACAGCAAGAATAATCTATACCAGCTCCAATTGGCTAAGATCTCTAAACCCTTCGATTCTATGTGTTTGAGTAGTACTTATGAGAAGATTGATAGTATTACTTGGCATGCTAGATTGGGACATCCTCATGCTCGTGCTATTGAATTGATAATTCCTAATATGTCATTTAATCACTTGGAGTGTGAAGCATGCATATTAGGAAAGCATTGTAGGACTGTTTTTCCAACATCAGAAACTACTTATGAGCATTGCTTTGATCTAGTTCATTCAGATGTGTGGACTGCTCCTTGTTTGTCTAGAGATAGCCAGAAGTACTTTGTGACATTCATTGATGAGAAGTCTAAGTATACTTGGCTTACATTGCTTCCATCTAAAGATAGGGTGCTAGAAGCATTTATGAACTTCCAAGCATATGTATCTAATCAATACAATGCTACTGTGAAGGTACTGAGATCAGATAATGGAGGTGAATACATCAGCAATGCCTTCAAGAGTCATCTAGCCAAGCATGGGATTGTGCATCAGACTAGCTGTCCTTATACACCACAGCAGAATGGTGTAGCTGAGAGGAAGAACAGGCACTTGATGGAGGTAGCTAGATCAATGATGTTTCATGCAAATGTCCCAAAACGTTTTTGGAGTGATGCTGTGCAGACTGCTTGCTATCTCATCAACCGGGTTCCAACCAAGATATTGAAGAATCTGTCTCCATTTGAAGTGTTGAACAAGAGCAAACCTGTCATTGATCACCTACGTGTCTTTGGGTGTGTGTGCTATGTCATGGTTCCAGGACAGCATAGAAACAAGCTGGAGGCAAAGAGTACTAAGGCTATGTTCATTGGTTACTCTATCACTCAGAAGGGGTACAAGTGCTATGATCCTGAAGCAAGGAGAGTGATGGTATCTAGAGAAGTGAAGTTTGTTGAAACAAAAGGTTATTATGAAGAAAAGGAGTGGGAAAATCTGAAGGATTTGTCTCAAGCTCCATCTGATAAGGCAACAATACTGAGAGTGTTGTTGGAGAAGCTCGGGATAGGGTTGTCCCAGGATCAGGAACCAGGCAGGAGAGAGCCTTCCAATCAGACGGGTGGAGCTGGAAGAACAACTCCTCTTGATCATGAGAGGGGGAATGGAACTGAATCTGGTGAGCAAGAGCAAAACCAAGAGGATTCAGGTCTTCATGATCAAGATATATCACAAGAAGTTGAGAACAATGTTCAGTCTAGTGGAGAAGTGGATGAGGTTCAGTCTAGTGGAGAAGTGGATGAGGTTCAGTCTAGTGGAGAAGTGGATGAGGTTCAGTCTAGTGGAGAAGAACAAGTTGGACCGGCCAGTTCAGAAGAAGAGCAAGTGGAGCCGCCTACTGTGCAAACTGAAGATCAGGTTCAAGCTTTGAGGAGGAGCACAAGGATAAAGAGGGATCCTTCCAACTGGGTAAACACGAGAGTGTACTACAATGCCCAGGCTGTGGAGCATCCTTCTCAAGCCGTGTGTTCCTTTGCTGAGTTTCCAGAGGAGCATTATGCCTTTATGATCAGTCTGGATGAGAGTTATGTACCAAGGACTTATGAAGAAGCTATGTTAGACAAGGAATGGAAAGAGTCAGTGGGAGCTGAAGCAGGTGCTATGATCAAGAATGATACATGGTATGAGAGTGAGCTGCCTAAGGGAAAGAAGGCTGTATCTAGTAGATGGATCTTCACAATCAAGTATCTAGCAAATGGACAGATTGATAGGAAGAAGACCAGATTGGTTGCAAGAGGATTTACACAGACCTATGGAGAGGATTACATTGATACCTTTGCACCAGTAGCTAAGCTGCACACAGTTCGGATTGTGTTGTCCATTGCAACAAACTTGGAGTGGGATTTGTGGCAGATGGATGTGAAGAATGCTTTCTTACAAGGTGAGCTAGAAGATGAGGTATATATGCTTCCCCCTCCTGGTCTTGAGCATCTAGTGAAGCCAGGAAATGTTTTGAGATTGAAGAAGGCTATATATGGGCTGAAGCAGTCTCCTAGAGCTTGGTACAGAAAGCTTAGTACAACTCTTAATGGGAGAGGGTTCAGGAAGTCTGAACTAGATCATACACTCTTCACACTGGTCGGACCATCAGGGATCATAGTGGTTTTAGTGTATGTGGATGATTTGATTATCACAGGGAGTGATAAGGCTGGGATTAAAGCCACCAAAGAGTTTCTCAAGTCTGTGTTCGATATTAAAGACTTGGGAGAAATGAAGTATTTTTTGGGGATTGAGATATGCAGATCTAAGGAGGGTTTGTTTATGTCTCAAAGGAAGTATACTATGGATATGCTGAAGGAGACTGGTGTGCTTGGAGGAAAGATAGCTAAGACACCTCTTGAGGAAGGGTATAAGGTCTTGCGTGAGGGGGAGGTTGAAGAAAACCAGTTGTTTGAGGATGCTAAGCTGTATAGGAGGATGGTGGGTAAGCTGATCTACTTGACTATCACCAGACCTGATATATGCTTTGCTGTGAATCAAGTGAGCCAGCATATGCAGGCTCCAAAGGTACATCACTGGAAGATGGTTGATAGGATACTGAGGTATTTGAGTGGCTCGCATGGACAAGGAGTTTGGATGGGTTGCAATGGCAGTACAGAAGTTGTGGGCTATTGTGATGCTGATTGGGCAGGAGATAGAGTGGACAGGAGATCAACTACTGGCTATTGTACATTCATTGGAGGGAACCTGGTTACTTGGAAGAGTAAGAAGCAGAAGGTCATCTCCTGTTCAAGTGCAGAGGCTGAGTATAGAGCTATGTTGAAGCTGACAAACGAGTTGGTATGGATCAAGGGTATCTTGAAGCATCTGGAGATTGAGCAGAGTACTCCTATGACAATGCACTGTGACAATCAAGCAGCTATTCACATTGCTTCTTGTTGAGATGAGTTGAGTATATGTGGAGCAAGTGAGGAGTTGAGACTAAGGAGATGAGTTGAATCTTGGGAAGGTTTGGGTAAGGTCCGTACTGTCCGTACATGACCGTACCATCCGTACACATGGAGATAAGTAAAACATTGACCAGAGTAAAGAAGTTACTTGGGGTAACTTATGGGAAGGGAAGGAACTTACCTGGATGGATCAGACCGTTGAGGGATAAGGAAGAGCGCGCCTTGACAGGCTGGAACAGCTGGAAAGGCAAGAGCATCTCGGTCCAAGATGCTAGATACTCCGCGCATTTGGAGAAGCTAATTGGCTAGTTCAAATGAGCTTATCCTTTCCACATTGACCTCACATGCTTCAGTCTTCTCTGGACTTCGAAAACCCTTGTATGCTCACACTATATATTGTAACTCATGCTCTTAATAAAAGATTAGACAGTTCTTGACACCAAAACACTCTCTTAGACTCAAAGGCTCTCAATCATGATCATACACTAAACTCTTAGCTAAACTCGTTCTAAATCACCTCTAGACTCTTTCTAATCTCTTTCTTTCCTTATATCAAACTCAGATTCTCTAAAACTTATATGGTATCAGAGCCAGGTTCATCATAATCTGGGTTTGAGTACTAGAACACTCAAGAACACACTAGCCACTTAGCTTTCATCCGGGTGACTCTGAAATGGAAAGCAACAAGGCAGTGGTTCCGGTTACTCTCAAGGGGGGTAACTACCTTTTGTGGTCTCGTTTGGTGAAGACAGCAGTGGGGAGTAAGGGTTTATGGGGACACATCACACAGAGTGAAGCCCCAAAGCTCATTACTTATGAAGGCGACAAGGAGATTGTCGAGTGCGATGAAGAGAAGTGGGAGCAAGATGATCAGCTGGTGATGTCTATACTCCAACGGTCTCTTGAAGTGTCTATCCTGGAGGCATACAGCTACTGTGAGACAGCAAAGGATCTTTGGGACACGCTAAAGAAGGTTTATGGTAACATCTCAAACTTGAGCCGTGTGTTTGAAGTGAAACGTGCTATCAACAGCTTGACACAGGAGGACATGGAGTTTACTAAGCACCTTGGGAGGTTCAGAGCCTTGTGGTCTGAACTGGAGATGCTGAGGCCAGGCACAACCAACCTAGATGAGCTGGCTGAGAGACGCGAGCAGGACAAGGTGTTTGGGTTGCTGCTCACGCTGAATCCAAGCTACAACAGCCTCATCAAACACATTCTGAGGTCCGGGAAGTTACCTGACCTTGAGGAAGTGTGTGCACAAGTTCAGAAGGAGGAAGGTTCTATCGGTCTCTTTGGAGGGAAAGGAGAGATCACACTTGCAAACCAAGCTGAGGTTCCGCAAGCAAACCGTGCGAGCTCTAACCAGTATGATGCAAAGAAGTTCATGGGAAATTGTGATCATTGCAAGAGACAAGGTCACAAGAAGAACCAGTGCTGGATCTTACATCCTCATCTGAAGCCGGCCAAGTTCTCAAGAGAGAAAGATGGGAGAGCCAATGTCTCGTATGCTGGAAGTGAGCCGGGAAGTTCAAGTGTGGCTGGAAGCTCAGGCCAAGCTGGAGAGGGCGGGACACGTGAGCCTGGAGATAGCAAGGCCCTGGTGACTTACACACCTCAGCCGAGCCTTCAGAACAACCGTGAGAACGAGTACCTAAGGAGATCAGACCTTGACTCCCTCATCAAAATGCTAAAGGAGAATGGTAACACACTTGGTACTCTTGGTTACTCCTTTGGTGCACTATATGAATCGTGTAGTATTGCTAGAGAACCTGATCATTCAAGCATTGTTTATAAACCTACTAGCATACTAGGACAGTCTCATATTGCACACAATCTGTTTAAACCATTGGTAGTTGATTCAGGAGCATCTCATCATATGATTAGTGATACTAGTTTGATTAGAGACATTGAACCTACAAATGGACATGTCATGATTGCAAATGGAGATAAAATCCCAATTAGAGGAATTGGCAAGCTAAAATTGTTTGATAAAGACTCTAAAGCATTTTATATGCCTGACTTCACATCAAATCTATTATCTGTAAAGAAGTGTACTACAGACCTTAATTGCAATGTTATATTCAGTCCTAATGAGGTGAAGTTTCAGGATATTGAGAGCAGCCAATTGATTGGAAAAGGAGTTACCAAGGGAGATTTATATTTACTTGAAGAACTAGCTCCTGTTTCTGATTACTTCTGCTCATTTACTTCTGCTTCTATGATGAATAAAAATGCATTGTGGCATGCTAGACTAGGTCATCCCCATGTTAGAGCTTTAAACTTAATGTTACCAGGTGTGGTATTTGAAAATAAGGATTGTGAAGCTTGCATTTTAGGCAAGCATTGTAAAACTGTGTTTCCCATTTCATCTACTGTTTATGACAAGTGCTTTGATCTAATTCACTCAGATGTTTGGACTGCTCCTTGCTTGTCTAGGGATAGTTTTAAATACTTTGTCACATTCATAGATGAAAAATCGAAATACACCTGGATAACACTTATTCAAACCAAAGATAGGGTGCTTGAAGCTTTTAAAAATTTTCAAAACTATGTGACTAACCATTACAATGCCAAGATTAAAATTTTGAGATCAGATAATGGTGGGGAATACACTGGTCAAGCCTTCAAGCAACATCTAGCACAACATGGGATACTACACCAAACGAGTTGTCCTTATACTCCTCAGCAAAATGGAGTGGCTGAGAGAAAGAATAGGCATCTCATGGAGGTGGCAAGGTCAATGATGTTTCAAGCAAATGTCCCTAAGAGGTTTTGGAGTGATGCTGTGGCTACATCTTGTTATCTAATCAACCGGATCCCAACTAAGATTCTACATGATCAGTCCCCTTTTGAAGCCTTGAACAAGTACAAGCCATCATTGGAACATATGCGAATCTTTGGATGTCTATGCTTTGTCCTTAGGCCAAAAGAGTTGAGAAACAAGCTTGAAGCAACCAGCACAAGAGCTATGTTTGTTGGCTACTCTACTACTCAAAAGGGTTACAAGTGCTATGATCCTACTACTCGAAGAGTTCTAGTCTCTAGAGATGTAAAGTTCATTGAAGCTAAGGGGTTCTATGAGGAAAAGAATCAAGATGAGCTGCTAGAATTGACAAGAGAGTCAGATAGAGCGGCCAGCCTTAGAAGTATTCTAGAGGGGCTTGGGATACATACTACCCAGGATCCGAAGGAGAGACGCAGTACAACAACCACACAACCTACCGAGGCAACAAACTTAGATCATGGGGGGGAAAACACACCTGAACCAGCTGAAGTACATGTTGAAAGCCATGATCAAGAAGGCTCAGGTGATCATGATCAAAGTATGATGCAGGAAGATAGGGAGGTACCAAGCCAAGATCAAGAGGAGGAAACTAATGCAACTACAACTGAAACTACAACTGAACCTGAAACAGAGCCGGCGGTGCAGCCATTGAGAAGAAGCACCAGATTGAGAAAGGATAGTTCCAACTGGGTAAACACGAGAGTGTACTACAATGCCCAGGCTGTGGAACATCCTTCTCAAGCTGTGTGTTCCTTTGCTCATTATCCAGAAGAACATTGTGCCTTTATGGTAAGCTTAGATGAGAGCCATGTACCAAAGTCATATGAGGAAGCCATGAAGGACAAGGAGTGGAGGGAATCAGTGGGAGCTGAATCCAATGCAATGATCAAGAATGACACTTGGTATGAGAGTGAGTTACCTAAAGGAAAGAGAGCAGTGTCTAGTAGATGGATCTTCACAATCAAGTACCAAGCAAATGGACAGATTGATAGAAAGAAGACTCGCTTGGTTGCAAGAGGATTCACTCAAACATATGGAGAGGATTATATAGACACATTTGCGCCAGTTGCTAAGCTACATACCATCAGGATTGTCCTATCACTTGCGGTGAATCTTGAGTGGGGCTTGTGGCAAATGGATGTAAAGAATGCATTCCTACAAGGAGAACTAGAAGATGAAGTGTATATGTTACCTCCTCCTGGTCTAGAGCACTTGGTGAAGAAAGGGAATGTTCTCAGACTAAAGAAAGCTATCTATGGTCTGAAACAATCACCAAGGGCATGGTACAACAAGTTGAGCACAACTCTGAATGGAAGAGGCTTTAGGAAGTCAGAGCTTGATCATACTCTCTTTACACTCAACACACCTTCAGGTATTGTCGTTCTACTTGTATATGTAGATGACATCATTATAACAGGTAGTGATAAAGAAGAGATACAAGCCACTAAAGACTTTCTTAAATCTGTTTTTGAGATTAAAGACTTGGGAGAGATGAAATACTTCCTTGGGATTGAGATATGTAGATCCAAGGAAGGTTTGTTTCTATCCCAAAGAAAGTATACACTTGATCTGTTGAAAGATGCAGGTAAGCTTGATGGAAAGACGGCCAAGACTCCCTTGGAAGATGGATACAAGGTTCCACGTGAGGGGGAGATTGAAGACAGTCCACCATTCAAGGATGCAAAGCTTTATAGAAAGCTAGTGGGTAAGCTCATATACCTAACCATCACACGTCCTGATATTTGTTTTGCTGTGAATCAGGTGAGTCAGCATATGCAAATTCCAAAAGAACATCATTGGGGAATGGTGAACCGGCTCTTGATGTATCTTAATGGCTCAGCGGATCAAGGAGTGTGGATGGGGTGTAATGGGAGTACTGAAGTTGTAGGCTACTGTGATGCGGATTGGGCAGGAGATAGAGCAGATAGAAGGTCCACAACCGGCTACTGCACATTCATTGGAGGGAACTTAGTAACTTGGAAGAGTAAGAAGCAGAAGGTGGTCTCATGCTCAAGTGCTGAAGCTGAATACCGAGCCATGCTGAAGCTGACTAATGAGCTTGTATGGATCAAAGGGATACTGAAGCACTTGGAGATTATTCAATCCACTCCAATGACCATGCATTGCGACAACCAGGCTGCTATACACATTGCCACCAACTCAGTCTTCCATGAGAGAACCAAGCACATTGAAGTAGATTGTCACAAGGTGAGGCAAATGATTCTTCTTGGAGTCATCTTGCCATGTTACACGAGAAGTGAAGATCAGCTAGCAGATGTGTTCACAAAGGCAGCAAGGCAGAAGACAATTGAGTCCATTCATAGCCGGCTAGGACTCATTGATCTCACAAGAAGGAGCTAAGCCCTTAGCTATGAGGTCTTTACTCTTTTTCCCTTATCAAAGTTTTGTCCCAATGGGTTTTGTTTGGTAAGGTTTTTAATGAGGAAGATCTCATGGCTATCCAAGCTTAGACTTTCACAAAGCTAAGCTTGAGGGGGAGTGTTGAGATGAGTTGAGTATATGTGGAGCAAGTGAGGAGTTGAGACTAAGGAGATGAGTTGAATCTTGGGAAGGTTTGGGTAAGGTCCGTACTGTCCGTACATGACCGTACCATCCGTACACATGGAGATAGTAAAACATTGACCAGAGTAAAGAAGTTACTTGGGGTAACTTATGGGAAGGGAAGGAACTTACCTGGATGGATCAGACCGTTGAGGGATAAGGAAGAGCGCGCCTTGACAGGCTGGAACAGCTGGAAAGGCAAGAGCATCTCGGTCCAAGATGCTAGATACTCCGCGCATGTGGAGAAGCTAATTGGCTAGTTCAAATGAGCTTATCCTTTCCACATTGACCTCACATGCTTCAGTCTTCTCTGGACTTCGAAAACCCTTGTATGCTCACACTGTTGAGATGAGTTGAGTATATGTGGAGCAAGTGAGGAGTTGAGACTAAGGAGATGAGTTGAATCTTGGGAAGGTTTGGGTAAGGTCCGTACTGTCCGTACATGACCGTACCATCCGTACACATGGAGATGAGTAAAACATTGACCAGAGTAAAGAAGTTACTTGGGGTAACTTATGGGAAGGGAAGGAACTTACCTGGATGGATCAGACCGTTGAGGGATAAGGAAGAGCGCGCCTTGACAGGCTGGAACAGCTGGAAAGGCAAGAGCATCTCGGTCCAAGATGCTAGATACTCCGCGCATGTGGAGAAGCTAATTGGCTAGTTCAAATGAGCTTATCCTTTCCACATTGACCTCACATGCTTTAGTCTTCTCTGGATTTCGAAAACCCTTGTATGCTCACACTATATATTGTAACTCATGCTCTTAATAAAAGATTAGACAGTTCTTGACACCAAAACACTCTCTTAGACTCAAAGGCTCTCAATCATGATCATACACTAAACTCTTAGCTAAACTCGTTCTAAATCACCTCTAGACTCTTTCTAATCTCTTTCTTTCCTTATATCAAACTCAGATTCTCTAAAACTTATATGGTATCAGAGCCAGGTTCATCATAATCTGGGTTTGAGTACTAGAACACTCAAGAACACACTAGCCACTTAGCTTTCATCCGGGTGATTCTGAAATGGAAAGCAACAAGGCAGTGGTTCCGGTTACTCTCAAGGGGGGTAACTACCTTTTGTGGTCTCGTTTGGTGAAGACAGCAGTGGGGAGTAAGGGTTTATGGGGACACATCACACAGAGTGAAGCCCCAAAGCTCATTACTTATGAAGGCGACAAGGAGATTGTCGAGTGCGATGAAGAGAAGTGGGAGCAAGATGATCAGCTGGTGATGTCTATACTCCAACGGTCTCTTGAAGTGTCTATCCTGTAAACACTTTTGTGTTTTAAGAGTATGATTCAAACAATCAGAGATAATCAGATCAAGATATTAAAGAGATTAAGAGATTTTAAAGAATAGAGAGAGAGAGACTCAAAAACTCCATTAATTAATATCTGATGAGGTTTACAAGTATTAATAGAGAGAGCAACAAGGGTTTTCGAAATGTATAAGCATGTGGAGTCAATGGACAGGCTGGAACTCCTTTTGAATTACTTGGCTGTGCTTTCTCACATGCTTGCACTAGTAAAAAGCATCCTCTCCTTTCCAGCATCATACAGGCTGTCAAAGTAAGCCCTTATCCCTTCCTTATCCTCTTCCCACGTCCTTCTTAAGATAAGAGAGGATTAACATCAGTTAGACTCCAATTTAACCCATCCTGGTAACTTCTCTTCCTTTCACTTAGTTACCACAGTAACTTTAAAGTTACTGTGGTAAATCCCAAACTTACTGACCACCCCAATACTCTTCCTCTATCAATGTATCCACTCCTCATCACCTCATCTCAACACTCCCCCTCAAGCTTGACCATGTGGAACAAGTCAAGCTTGGAAACCATGAAGACCTCCCTCATTAAAAACCTCACCAAAGAAAACCCATTGGGATAAAACTTTGATGAGGGAAAAAGAGTGGAGACTCCATGGTTAAGGGGCTCAGCTCCTGGGAGTAAGATCAATGAGTCCAAGCCTGGATAGTATGGACTCCATTGTCTTCAATCTCGCTGCCTTGGTAAACACATCTGCAAGCTGATCTTCACTCCTTGTATAACATGGCATAATCACTCCTAAGATAATCATCTGCCTCACCTTATGACAATCCACCTCTATGTGCTTTGTTCTCTCATGAAACACTGAGTTGGAGGCAATGTGGATAGCTGCTTGATTATCACAATGCATAGTCATAGGAGTACTCTGCTCAATCTCTAGATGCTTCAAGATCCCCTTGATCCACACCAACTCGTTTGTCAGCTTCAACATGGCTCTATACTCAGCTTCAGCACTTGAACAAGAGATAACCTTTTGCTTCTTACTCTTCCAAGTAACCAAGTTCCCTCCAATGAATGTACAATATCCAGTAGTTGATCTCCTGTCCACTCTATCTCCTGCCCAATCAGCATCACAATACCCAACCACTTCCGTACTGCCATTGCAACCCATCCAAACTCCTTGACCAGGCGTGCCACTCAAATACCTCAGTATCCTATCAACCATCTTCCAATGATGTACCTTTGGCGCCTGCATATGCTGACTCACTTGGTTCACTGCAAAACATATATCTGGCCGTGTGATGGTCAAGTAGATCAACTTGCCAACCATCTTCCTGTATAGCTTAGGATCCTTAAATAACTGCTTCTCTTCAACCTCCCCCTCACGCAACACCTTATACCCCTCCTCAAGAGGTGTCTTTGCTACCTTTCCTCCAAGTACATCAGTCTCCTTTAGCATATCCATTGTATACTTCCTTTGAGACATAAACAAACCCTCCTTGGATCTGCATATCTCAATCCCCAAGAAATACTTCATCTCTCCCAAGTCTTTGATGTCAAACACAGACTTGAGGAACTCTTTAGTGGCTTTAATCCCAGCCTTATCACTCCCTGTGATAATCAAATCATCCACATATACCAGTATCACAATGATCCCTGATGGAGTAACCAAAGTGAAGAGTGTATGATCCAGTTCAGACTTCCTGAATCCTCTGCCATTCAGGGTTGTACTCAGCTTCCTGTACCAAGCTCTAGGAGACTGCTTCAGCCCATAGATTGCCTTCTTCAATCTCAAAACATTTCCTGGTTTTACTAGATGCTCAAGACCAGGAGGAGGAAGCATGTATACCTCATCTTCTAGCTCACCTTGTAAGAAAGCATTCTTCACATCCATCTGCCACAAATCCCACTCCAAGTTTGTTGCAATGGACAACACAATCCGAACTGTATGTAGCTTAGCTACTGGTGCAAAGGTATCAATGTAATCCTCTCCATAGGTCTGTGTAAACCCTCTTGCAACCAATCTGGTCTTCTTCCTATCAATCTGTCCATTTGCTAGATACTTGATTGTGAAGATCCATCTACTAGATACAGCCCTCTTTCCCTTAGGCAGCTCACTCTCATACCATGTATCATTTTTGATCATAGCACCTGCTTCAGCTCCCACTGATTCTTTCCATTCCTTGTCTAACATAGCTTCTTCATAAGTCCTTGGTACATAACTCTCATCCAGACTAATCATAAAGGCATGATGCTCCTCTGGAAACTCAGCAAAGGAACACACAGCTTGAGAAGGATGCTCCACAGCCTGGGCATTGTAGTACACTCTCGTGTTTACCCAGTTGGAAGCATCCCTCTTTATCCGTGTGCTCCTCCTCAATGGTTGAACCTGTTCCTCAGTATGAACCTCTGCGTGACCCTCTGGTTCTGTCTCACTCACCTCCTCTTGATCATGAACCTCTCCTTGCTCATCCACACTGACCTGAGGAAAATTCTCTACTTCTTGTGTCACCACTTGATCATGATGACCTGAATCCCCTTGGTGCTGCTCTTGCACTCCTGATTCAGACTCATTTCCCCCCTCATGATCAAGGAGAGTTGTTCTTTCAGGTTCTCTAACCTTATCATGGGACATGTTTACCCCAAGCCTTTCCAATATGTTCCTCAGATTCTCTGCCATGTTTCTTGGTTCTTGAGACAGATCTTCCAAGTCTTTCCAATTCTTTTCTTCATAATACCCCTTGGTCTCTATGAACTTAACATCTCTAGACACCAACACTCTCCTGGTTGCTGGATCATAGCACTTGTACCCTTTCTGAGTGATTGAGTACCCAATGAACATAGCTTTAGTACTCTTTGCTTCTAGCTTGTTCCTTCTTTCTCCGGGAATCATCACATAACATAAGCACCCAAAGACTCTCAAATGATCTATGTGTGGCTTGGCCTTGTTTAATACTTCAAAGGGAGACAGTTTCTTCAAGACACGTGTTGGCACTCTATTGATGAGATAGCAAGCAGTCTGAACAGCATCACTCCAAAACTTCTTAGGAACATTCATGTGGAACATTATTGATCTCGCAACCTCCATCAAATGTCTGTTCTTCCTCTCAGCCACCCCATTTTGTTGTGGTGTGTAAGGACAGCTAGTTTGTTGCACAATCCCATGCTTTGCAAGATGACTCTTGAAAGCATTGCTAGTGTATTCTCCTCCATTATCAGACCTCAGAATCTTCACAGTGGCATTGTACTGGTTAGTAACATATGCTTGGAAGTTCATGAAGGCTTCCAGGACTCTGTCTTTGGAGGGAATCATGGTGATCCATGTGTACTTGGACTTCTCATCAATGAAGGTCACAAAGTACTTATGGCTGTCTCTAGACATACAGGGAGCTGTCCACACGTCTGAATGCACCAGATCAAAGCAATTCTCATATCTGGTCTCTGATGTTGGGAAGACCGTCCTACAGTGCTTTCCAAGTATACAGGCTTCACACTCCAAGTGATTGAACGCCATACTTGGTAGAATCAGTTCAATTGCCTTGGCATGAGGATGTCCCAGCCTTGCATGCCATGTGAGATTATCACATCTATCCGTTGTGCTGCTTAAACACACAGACTCCACAAGACTAGGCGCCTCAGTTGTTTGGAGATGATAGAGCTGATGCTTGCTGTCTCCTCTGCCAATAACTCTTCCAGTCTTTAAATCCTGGAACTCAACTTCATTTGGTCTGAAAACCACTTGACAATCCAGATCAACTGTAGCCTTCTTAACTGAGATTAGATTGGATGTAAACTGAGGTAGGTAGAAGGCAGTGGAGTTCTTCTCAAACAGCTTGAGGTTTCCCACTCCTTCTATTGGGATCCTGGTACCATTGGCTATCATGACACTCCCTGTTGCTGCTTTAACCTCACTGATTAGTCTCTTGTCACTGATCATGTGGTGTGTTGCTCCAGAATCAATGATGATGGGTTTAGATGTGGATGCTTTGGCAGGAGCACCCAGACTCCGGGTCGTAGCCAAAGCATACACATGCTTAACCAACTCATCCCATTCCTTCTTTGTCACAAACTCATCTGCCCTCTTGGTATCCATTCCTCTCATGTCCGCACTGTCTCCTACTGTCTCTCCCATGTAAGCTGAGTATGAACACTCTCCTATAACCATCTGCTGAAGTACATCCTTGATTCTCTTCAAGATTACACTCATCCTGTCACTTAAGTGCTCAGACTCGCTATCCTTTCTCCATGCTCTTCTCTTCATTAACCACTCCTTAGAAAGTTTTCTCAACCTTCCCCTCTTACAGCTTGTACCTCCCTTCCATCTTTCTGGCTTCCTGTTTATTCCCCACACATCATATGTATATTTAACAAGCTCACATACCTCTTCCATAAGGAAGCTGAAGATCACATCTTGCTTCCTCCTTTCTTGACAACATCTCGGATTTGATGTGTGTGTCTTCACCACATCTAGCTCTGACCATACTTCTCTCAGCCTTCCCACAAGCTGATAACACTCATCCTTTCCTTGTCTCAAGCCGCGGATCACCCCTCTGTCCTCAATGACTCTCACAAGCTTGGACTTGCCTAAAGTTGCTTCAATCTCACTCCTTGTAGTGTTTCCTTGAACAACTTCATTTCCCAGCTTCAGACCTCTTGTCTGACCTTCTTCAGTAGCCATTTCCATGAAAGGTTTCCCCTTTCCATGACTACTCCATAACCCACAGCTTTCCAAAGCTCTCTTTGCCCATCTTGACCAATCGCCATCTCTCTCTTCTTCAAGCTCCATGGTTGTACTAGATCTGTGCTTCATTTCCATGTTGAGATAGTTTGAATCCATCAGAATATCTCACACCACTCAGATAATAAAGACCAGAACTCAAGAACACCAAGAACACTCAAGAACACTCAAGAACACTCAGATTTTTATGAAAAACGAAATCACACTCTCCCCTGTTTGAACAACCTGGCTCTGATACCATAAACACTTTTGTGTTTTAAGAGTATGATTCAAACAATCAGAGATAATCAGATCAAGATATTAAAGAGATTAAGAGATTTTAAAGAATAGAGAGAGAGAGACTCAAAAACTCCATTAATTAATATCTGATGAGGTTTACAAGTATTAATAGAGAGAGCAACAAGGGTTTTCGAAATGTATAAGCATGTGGAGTCAATGGACAGGCTGGAACTCCTTTTGAATTACTTGGCTGTGCTTTCTCACATGCTTGCACTAGTAAAAAGCATCCTCTCCTTTCCAGCATCATACAGGCTGTCAAAGTAAGCCCTTATCCCTTCCTTATCCTCTTCCCACGTCCTTCTTAAGATAAGAGAGGATTAACATCAGTTAGACTCCAATTTAACCCATCCTGGTAACTTCTCTTCCTTTCACTTAGTTACCACAGTAACTTTAAAGTTACTGTGGTAAATCCCAAACTAACTGACCACCCCAATACTCTTCCTCTATCAATGTATCCACTCCTCATCACCTCATCTCAACATCCTGGAGGCATACAGCTACTGTGAGACAGCAAAGGATCTTTGGGACACGCTAAAGAAGGTTTATGGTAACATCTCAAACTTGAGCCGTGTGTTTGAAGTGAAACGTGCTATCAACAGCTTGACACAGGAGGACATGGAGTTTACTAAGCACCTTGGGAGGTTCAGAGCCTTGTGGTCTGAACTGGAGATGCTGAGGCCAGGCACAACCAACCTAGATGAGCTGGCTGAGAGACGCGAGCAGGACAAGGTGTTTGGGTTGCTGCTCACGCTGAATCCAAGCTACAACAGTCTCATCAAACACATTCTGAGGTCCGGGAAGTTACCTGATCTTGAGGAAGTGTGTGCACAAGTTCAGAAGGAGGAAGGTTCTATCGGTCTCTTTGGAGGGAAAGGAGAGATCACACTTGCAAACCAAGCTGAGGTTCCGCAAGCAAACCGTGCGAGCTCTAACCAGTATGATGCAAAGAAGTTCATGGGAAATTGTGATCATTGCAAGAGACAAGGTCACAAGAAGAACCAGTGCTGGATCTTACATCCTCATCTGAAGCCGGCCAAGTTCTCAAGAGAGAAAGATGGGAGAGCCAATGTCTCGTATGCTGGAAGTGAGCCGGGAAGTTCAAGTGTGGCTGGAAGCTCAGGCCAAGCTGGAGAGGGCGGGACACGTGAGCCTGGAGATAGCAAGGCCCTGGTGACTTACACACCTCAGCCGAGCCTTCAGAACAACCGTGAGAACGAGTACCTAAGGAGATCAGACCTTGACTCCCTCATCAAAATGCTAAAGGAGAATGGTAACACACTTGGTACTCTTGGTTACTCCTTTGGTGCACTATATGAATCGTGTAGTATTGCTAGAGAACCTGATCATTCAAGCATTGTTTAT
Organism: Brassica napus; assembly: GCF_020379485.1. Taxonomy (NCBI): domain Eukaryota; kingdom Viridiplantae; phylum Streptophyta; class Magnoliopsida; order Brassicales; family Brassicaceae; genus Brassica; species Brassica napus. The sequence continues at coordinate 451,414 of NW_026014917.1, forward strand.
AAACCTACTAGCATACTAGGACAGTCTCATATTGCACACAATCTGTTTAAACCATTGGTAGTTGATTCAGGAGCATCTCATCATATGATTAGTGATACTAGTTTGATTAGAGACATTGAACCTACAAATGGACATGTCATGATTGCAAATGGAGATAAAATCCCAATTAGAGGAATTGGCAAGCTAAAATTGTTTGATAAAGACTCTAAAGCATTTTATATGCCTGACTTCACATCAAATCTATTATCTGTAAAGAAGTGTACTACAGACCTTAATTGCAATGTTATATTCAGTCCTAATGAGGTGAAGTTTCAGGATATTGAGAGCAGCCAATTGATTGGAAAAGGAGTTACCAAGGGAGATTTATATTTACTTGAAGAACTAGCTCCTGTTTCTGATTACTTCTGCTCATTTACTTCTGCTTCTATGATGAATAAAAATGCATTGTGGCATGCTAGACTAGGTCATCCCCATGTTAGAGCTTTAAACTTAATGTTACCAGGTGTGGTATTTGAAAATAAGGATTGTGAAGCTTGCATTTTAGGCAAGCATTGTAAAACTGTGTTTCCCATTTCATCTACTGTTTATGACAAGTGCTTTGATCTAATTCACTCAGATGTTTGGACTGCTCCTTGCTTGTCTAGGGATAGTTTTAAATACTTTGTCACATTCATAGATGAAAAATCGAAATACACCTGGATAACACTTATTCAAACCAAAGATAGGGTGCTTGAAGCTTTTAAAAATTTTCAAAACTATGTGACTAACCATTACAATGCCAAGATTAAAATTTTGAGATCAGATAATGGTGGGGAATACACTGGTCAAGCCTTCAAGCAACATCTAGCACAACATGGGATACTACACCAAACGAGTTGTCCTTATACTCCTCAGCAAAATGGAGTGGCTGAGAGAAAGAATAGGCATCTCATGGAGGTGGCAAGGTCAATGATGTTTCAAGCAAATGTCCCTAAGAGGTTTTGGAGTGATGCTGTGGCTACATCTTGTTATCTAATCAACCGGATCCCAACTAAGATTCTACATGATCAGTCCCCTTTTGAAGCCTTGAACAAGTACAAGCCATCATTGGAACATATGCGAATCTTTGGATGTCTATGCTTTGTCCTTAGGCCAAAAGAGTTGAGAAACAAGCTTGAAGCAACCAGCACAAGAGCTATGTTTGTTGGCTACTCTACTACTCAAAAGGGTTACAAGTGCTATGATCCTACTACTCGAAGAGTTCTAGTCTCTAGAGATGTAAAGTTCATTGAAGCTAAGGGGTTCTATGAGGAAAAGAATCAAGATGAGCTGCTAGAATTGACAAGAGAGTCAGATAGAGCGGCCAGCCTTAGAAGTATTCTAGAGGGGCTTGGGATACATACTACCCAGGATCCGAAGGAGAGACGCAGTACAACAACCACACAACCTACCGAGGCACCAAACTTAGATCATGGGGGGGAAAACACACCTGAACCAGCTGAAGTACATGTTGAAAGCCATGATCAAGAAGGCTCAGGTGATCATGATCAAAGTATGATGCAGGAAGATAGGGAGGTACCAAGCCAAGATCAAGAGGAGGAAACTAATGCAACTACAACTGAAACTACAACTGAACCTGAAACAGAGCCGGCGGTGCAGCCATTGAGAAGAAGCACCAGATTGAGAAAGGATAGTTCCAACTGGGTAAACACGAGAGTGTACTACAATGCCCAGGCTGTGGAACATCCTTCTCAAGCTGTGTGTTCCTTTGCTCATTATCCAGAAGAACATTGTGCCTTTATGGTAAGCTTAGATGAGAGCCATGTACCAAAGTCATATGAGGAAGCCATGAAGGACAAGGAGTGGAGGGAATCAGTGGGAGCTGAATCCAATGCAATGATCAAGAATGACACTTGGTATGAGAGTGAGTTACCTAAAGGAAAGAGAGCAGTGTCTAGTAGATGGATCTTCACAATCAAGTACCAAGCAAATGGACAGATTGATAGAAAGAAGACTCGCTTGGTTGCAAGAGGATTCACTCAAACATATGGAGAGGATTATATAGACACATTTGCGCCAGTTGCTAAGCTACATACCATCAGGATTGTCCTATCACTTGCGGTGAATCTTGAGTGGGGCTTGTGGCAAATGGATGTAAAGAATGCATTCCTACAAGGAGAACTAGAAGATGAAGTGTATATGTTACCTCCTCCTGGTCTAGAGCACTTGGTGAAGAAAGGGAATGTTCTCAGACTAAAGAAAGCTATCTATGGTCTGAAACAATCACCAAGGGCATGGTACAACAAGTTGAGCACAACTCTGAATGGAAGAGGCTTTAGGAAGTCAGAGCTTGATCATACTCTCTTTACACTCAACACACCTTCAGGTATTGTCGTTCTACTTGTATATGTAGATGACATCATTATAACAGGTAGTGATAAAGAAGAGATACAAGCCACTAAAGACTTTCTTAAATCTGTTTTTGAGATTAAAGACTTGGGAGAGATGAAATACTTCCTTGGGATTGAGATATGTAGATCCAAGGAAGGTTTGTTTCTATCCCAAAGAAAGTATACACTTGATCTGTTGAAAGATGCAGGTAAGCTTGATGGAAAGACGGCCAAGACTCCCTTGGAAGATGGATACAAGGTTCCACGTGAGGGGGAGATTGAAGACAGTCCACCATTCAAGGATGCAAAGCTTTATAGAAAGCTAGTGGGTAAGCTCATATACCTAACCATCACACGTCCTGATATTTGTTTTGCTGTGAATCAGGTGAGTCAGCATATGCAAATTCCAAAAGAACATCATTGGGGAATGGTGAACCGGCTCTTGATGTATCTTAATGGCTCAGCGGATCAAGGAGTGTGGATGGGGTGTAATGGGAGTACTGAAGTTGTAGGCTACTGTGATGCGGATTGGGCAGGAGATAGAGCAGATAGAAGGTCCACAACCGGCTACTGCACATTCATTGGAGGGAACTTAGTAACTTGGAAGAGTAAGAAGCAGAAGGTGGTCTCATGCTCAAGTGCTGAAGCTGAATACCGAGCCATGCTGAAGCTGACTAATGAGCTTGTATGGATCAAAGGGATACTGAAGCACTTGGAGATTATTCAATCCACTCCAATGACCATGCATTGCGACAACCAGGCTGCTATACACATTGCCACCAACTCAGTCTTCCATGAGAGAACCAAGCACATTGAAGTAGATTGTCACAAGGTGAGGCAAATGATTCTTCTTGGAGTCATCTTGCCATGTTACACAAGAAGTGAAGATCAGCTAGCAGATGTGTTCACAAAGGCAGCAAGGCAGAAGACAATTGAGTCCATTCATAGCCGGCTAGGACTCATTGATCTCACAAGAAGGAGCTAACCCCTTAGCTATGAGGTCTTTACTCTTTTTCCCTTATCAAAGTTTTGTCCCAATGGGTTTTGTTTGGTAAGGTTTTTAATGAGGAAGATCTCATGGCTATCCAAGCTTAGACTTTCACAAAGCTAAGCTTGAGGGGGAGTGTTGAGATGAGTTGAGTATATGTGGAGCAAGTGAGGAGTTGAGACTAAGGAGATGAGTTGAATCTTGGGAAGGTTTGGGTAAGGTCCGTACTGTCCGTACATGACCGTACCATCCGTACACATGGAGATAAGTAAAACATTGACCAGAGTAAAGAAGTTACTTGGGGTAACTTATGGGAAGGGAAGGAACTTACCTGGATGGATCAGACCGTTGAGGGATAAGGAAGAGCGCGCCTTGACAGGCTGGAACAGCTGGAAAGGCAAGAGCATCTCGGTCCAAGATGCTAGATACTCCGCGCATGTGGAGAAGCTAATTGGCTAGTTCAAATGAGCTTATCCTTTCCACATTGACCTCACATGCTTCAGTCTTCTCTGGACTTCGAAAACCCTTGTATGCTCACACTGTTGAGATGAGTTGAGTATATGTGGAGCAAGTGAGGAGTTGAGACTAAGGAGATGAGTTGAATCTTGGGAAGGTTTGGGTAAGGTCCGTACTGTCCGTACATGACCGTACCATCCGTACACATGGAGATGAGTAAAACATTGACCAGAGTAAAGAAGTTACTTGGGGTAACTTATGGGAAGGGAAGGAACTTACCTGGATGGATCAGACCGTTGAGGGATAAGGAAGAGCGCGCCTTGACAGGCTGGAACAGCTGGAAAGGCAAGAGCATCTCGGTCCAAGATGCTAGATACTCCGCGCATGTGGAGAAGCTAATTGGCTAGTTCAAATGAGCTTATCCTTTCCACATTGACCTCACATGCTTTAGTCTTCTCTGGATTTCGAAAACCCTTGTATGCTCACACTATATATTGTAACTCATGCTCTTAATAAAAGATTAGACAGTTCTTGACACCAAAACACTCTCTTAGACTCAAAGGCTCTCAATCATGATCATACACTAAACTCTTAGCTAAACTCGTTCTAAATCACCTCTAGACTCTTTCTAATCTCTTTCTTTCCTTATATCAAACTCAGATTCTCTAAAACTTATACACACTATATATTGTAACTCATGCTCTTAATAAAAGATTAGACAGTTCTTGACACCAAAACACTCTCTTAGACTCAAAGGCTCTCAATCATGATCATACACTAAACTCTTAGCTAAACTCGTTCTAAATCACCTCTAGACTCTTTCTAATCTCTTTCTTTCCTTATATCAAACTCAGATTCTCTAAAACTTATACTTCTAACTCAGTCTTTCATGAGAGGACAAAGCATATAGAAGTTGATTGCCACAAGGTGAGGCAGATGATTATCCTAGGAGTGATACTGCCATGTTATACAAGAAGTGAAGACCAGCTTGCAGATGTGTTTACTAAGGCAGCGAGATTAAAGACAATGGAGTCCATACTATCCAGGCTTGGACTCATTGATCTTACTCCCAGGAGCTGATCCCCTTGTCATGAGATTTCCACTCTTTTTCCCTCGTCAAAGTTTTATCCCATTGGGTTTTCTTTGATGAGGTTTTTAATGAGGGAAGATCTCATGGCAATCCAAGCTTGACTTGTTTCACATGGTCAAGCTTGAGGGGGAGTGTTAAGATGGAGATCAGGAAGTAAATGTTGAGAAGAGGTGATAATAACTTTGGGGATTTACCACAGTAACTTTAGTTTTACTGTGGTAACTAAGTTAAAGGCTTGGGAAGTTACCTTGGATCCTTTTGGTAAAGAGAATCACGCCCAAGAGGAGTCTGGATAAGGGAGGAGGTGTTTGGATAAGGTCTGGTCATAGCTGGAAAGGTAAAGCACCTTTACAGCCTGTCCAAGCATGTGAAGCCTCTCAGCCAAGTATTTCAAACCAGAATGGCTAGCTAGCTTTGACTACACATGCTTTGAGTCTCATTTCGAAATCCCCTTTGTATTAGTTGTTGAGATGAAGACCCAAGAGGCTGAGACAGTAACTTTAGAGTTTTACTGTGGTAACTTTCTTTTAACCACAGTAACTACTTGGGGAAGTTATCTGATGGGATGAGGAGGTAACTTAATGAGGAGAAGAGAGGAAATTCGACCTAAGGGGATAAGGAAGGATAAGGGAGCACTTTGACAGCCTGTATGATGCTGGAAAGGAGAGGATGCTTTTTACTAGTGCAAGCATGTGAGAAAGCACAGCCAAGTGATTCAAAAGGAGTTCCAGCCTGTCCATTGACTCCACATGCTTATACATTTCGAAAACCCTTGTTGCTCTCTCTATTAATACTTGTAAACCTCATCAGTTATTAATTAATGGAGTTTTGAGTCTATCTCTCTCTAGAATCTCTCTATTCTCTCTAAACTTTACTCTAATCTTCTCTGATTATTATTAAACACACTCTAAAACACAAAAGTGTTTATGGTATCAGAGCCAGGTTGCTCAAAAGGGGATGAGTGTGTGATTTGTTTTTCGCAAATTTAGGTTCTTTCTTGGTGTTCTTGAGTGTTCTTGGTGTTCTTGAGTGTTCTTGGTGTTCTTGAGTGTTCTTGGTGATTCTGGGTTGTGTTCTTCTGTCACTAGTCTCGTCTGGATCATTCTGATGGAAACAAACAATCTAGACATGGAGAAGAAGCACAGATCTAGTACAATCATGGAGCTTGAAGAAGAGAGAGATGGCGATTGGTCAAGATGGGCAAAGAGAGCTTTGGAAAGCTGTGGGTTATGGTGTGGTCATGTAAAGGGGAAGCCTTTAGTGGAAATGGCTACTGAAGAAGGTCAGACAAGGAATCTGAAAGGTGAAGATGAAGCTGATCAAGAAACCACTTTGGAGAGTGGGATTGAAGAAGCTTATGTAGAAAGGTCCAAACTTGTGAAGGTCAGTGGAGACAAGAGAGTGATCCGCGGCTTGAGACAAGGAAAGGATGAGTTGTATCAGCTTGTGGGAAGGCTGAAAGAAGGATGGATGGAGCTGGATGTGCTGAGACCAAGCACATCTGATCCGAGAGTTATTAAAGAAAGGAGGAAACAAGATGTGTTCTTTAGCTTTCTTGTGAAGGAGATATGGTTTCTGGTTCTTCATGCGTGTGATGTGTGGGAAGAGGACAAGAGTTCAAACCAGTGGAAAGGTGGTACAAGCTGTAAGAAGGGAAGGCTGAGAAAGCTTTCTAGAGTGTGGCTTAAGATGGGAAAGGCGTGGAAGAAGGACAGGGAGTCTGGGTATCTAACTGATAGGATGAGCTTGAAGATGATCAAGGAGGTGGCTCAACAAGTGGTAAGAGGAGAGTGTTCTTACTCTGCCTATATGAGTAACTCAGTGGAGGACAGTATGGTTATGAAGGGGCAAGAGATCAAAGGAGCAGATGATCCTATCACAAAGAAAGAATGGGATGAGTTTGTCAAGTATGTGTATGCTTTGGCTACGACCCGGAGACAAGGTGCTCCTGCCTTAGCATCCACGTCCAAACCCATCATCATTGATTCTGGAGCAACACATCATATGATCAGTGATAAAAGTCTGATAAGTGGAGTCAAGGCTGCAACAGGGAGTGTTATGATAGCTAATGGTGCTAGGATCCCAATAGAAGGCGTGGGAAACCTCAAGCTGTTTGAGAAGAGCTCACCTGCGTTCTATTTGCCTCAGTTCACTTCAAATCTGATATCAGTGAAGAAGGCCACAGTTGATCTTGATTGTCAAGTAGTATTCAGGCCAAATGAAGTTGAGTTTCAAGATTTGAAGACTGGGAGAGTTATTGGTAGAGGAGACAGCAAGAATCAGTTATATCATCTCCAAACAGCTAAGACCTCTAACCCTATTGATTCTGTATGCTTGAGTAGTAATGCTGATAGGTGTGAGAGTACTACTTGGCATGCTAGATTAGGACATCCTCATGCTCGTGCAATTGAATTGATTATGCCTAATATGTCATTCAATCACTTGGAATGTGAAGCTTGCATCTTAGGGAAGCATTGTAGAACTGTTTTTCCTACATCAGAGACCATATATGCAAATTGCTTTGATCTTGTTCATTCTGATGTGTGGACAGCCCCTTGTATGTCTAGAGAAAACCAGAAGTACTTTGTGACATTCATAGATGAGAAGTCTAAGTATACATGGATCACATTGCTGCCATCTAAGGATAGAGTGTTTGAGGCTTTTGTCAACTTCCAAGCATATGTAACTAACCATTACAATGCTACTGTGAAGGTACTACGGTCTGATAATGGAGGAGAATACACCAGTCATGCCTTCAAGAGTCACTTGGCTAAACATGGGATAGTGCATCAAACCAGTTGTCCTTACACACCACAGCAGAATGGGGTAGCTGAGAGGAAGAATAGGCATCTGATGGAGGTGGCTAGATCCATGATGTATCATGCAAATGTTCCAAAGAGGTTTTGGGGTGATGCTGTTCAGACTGCATGCTATCTTATCAATCGGATTCCAACTAAGGTATTGAAGAATCTGTCTCCTTTTGAGGTGCTGAACAAGAGCAAGCCATACATAGATCATCTGCGTGTCTTTGGATGTCTATGTTATGTCTGGGTTCCAGGAGAACAGAGAAACAAGTTGGAGGCAAAGAGCACTAAAGCAATGCTCATTGGATACTCAGTAACTCAGAAGGGGTACAAGTGCTATGATCCAGCAACCAGGAGAGTGCTGGTGTCTAGAGATGTTAAGTTCATAGAGACAAAGGGGTATTATGAAGAAAAGAATTGGGAAGACTTGGAAGATCTGTCTCAAGAACCAAGAAACATGGCAGAGAATCTGAGGAACATCTTGGAAAGGCTTGGGGTAAACATGTCCCAAGATAAGGTTAGAGAAGTTGAAAGAACAACTCCCCTTGATCATGAGGGGGGAATGGAGTCTGAATCAAGAGTGCAAGAGCAGCACCAAGAGGATTCAGGTCATCATGATCAAGAGGTGACACAAGAAGTAGAGAATGTTCCTCAGGTCGGTGTGAATGAGCAGGGAGAGGTTCATGATCCAGAGGAGGTGAGTGAGACAGAAACAGAGGTTCAAGCAGAGGTTCAAGCTGAGGATCAGGTTCAGGTTTTGCGAAGGAGCACAAGGATAAAGAGGGATGCTTCCAACTGGGTAAACACGAGAGTGTACTACAATGCCCAGGCTGTGGAGCATCCTTCTCAAGCCGTATGTTCCTTTGCAGAATATCCAGAAGAGCACATGGTGTTTATGTGTAACTTGGATGAGAATGAGATACCAAGATCTTATGAAGAAGCTATGAAGCACAAGGTTTGGAGAGATTCAGTAGGAGATGAAAGGGATGCAATGATCAGGAATGATACTTGGTATGAGAGTGAGTTACCTAAAGGGAAGAAGGCAGTTTCAAGCAGATGGATCTTCACCATCAAGTATCTTGCAAATGGGGAGATAGATAGGCGCAAGACTAGGCTAGTTGCAAGAGGATTTACACAGACTTATGGGGAAGATTACATTGATACTTTTGCACCAGTGGCCAAGCTTCACACAATTCGAATTGTGTTATCCATTGCAACAAACTTGGAGTGGGATTTGTGGCAAATGGATGTGAAGAATGCTTTCTTGCAAGGTGAACTTGAAGATGAAGTATACATGCATCCACCTCCTGGTCTTGAGCATCTAGTAAAGCCAGGGAATGTTTTGAGATTGAAAAAAGCAATATATGGGTTGAAGCAGTCACCTAGAGCTTGGTACAGGAAGCTGAGTACAACACTCAATGGGAGAGGCTTTAGGAAGTCTGAACTAGATCACACTCTCTTCACCTTGACAGGACCTTCAGGGAGCATTGTGATTCTAGTATATGTGGATGATTTGATTATCACAGGAAGTGATAAGGCAGGGATTCAGGCCACTAAGGAGTTTCTCAAATCTGTGTTTGACATCAAGGATTTGGGAGAGATGAAGTATTTTCTGGGCATTGAGATATGCAGATCAAAGGAGGGTTTGTTTATGTCTCAAAGGAAGTATACTATGGATATGTTGAAGGAGACTGATGTGCTTGGAGGAAAGATAGCCAAGACACCTCTCGAGGAGGGATATAAGGTTCTGCGTGAGGGGGAGGTTGAAGAGAAGCAGCTGTTTGAGGATCCTAAGCTATACAGGAAGATGGTTGGCAAGCTGATCTACTTGACCATCACTAGGCCAGATATATGCTTTGCGGTGAATCAAGTGAGTCAACATATGCAGGCGCCAAAGGTCCATCATTGGAAGATGGTTGATAGGATACTGAGGTATTTGAGTGGCACGTCTGGTCAAGGAGTTTGGATGGGTTGTAATGGCAGTACAGAAGTGGTTGGATATTGTGATGCTGATTGGGCAGGAGATAGAGTGGACAGGAGATCAACTACTGGGTATTGTACATTCATTGGAGGGAACTTGGTCACTTGGAAGAGTAAGAAGCAGAAGGTTATCTCCTGTTCAAGTGCTGAAGCTGAGTATAGAGCCATGTTGAAGCTGACAAACGAGTTGGTGTGGATCAAGGGGATCTTGAAGCATTTGGAGATTGAGCAGAGTACTCCTATGACAATGCATTGTGACAATCAAGCAGCTATCCACATTGCTTCTAACTCAGTCTTTCATGAGAGGACGAAGCATATAGAAGTTGATTGCCACAAGGTGAGGCAGATGATTATACTTGGAGTGATATTGCCATGTTATACAAGAAGTGAAGATCAGCTTGCAGATGTGTTTACTAAAGCAGCGAGATTAAAGACAATGGAGTCCATACTATCAAGACTTGGACTCATTGATCTTACTCCTAGGAGCTGAGCCCCTCAACCATGGAGTCTCCACTCTTTTTCCCTCATCAAGGTTTTATCCCATTGGGTTTTCTTTGATGAGGTTTTTAATGAGGGAGGTCTTCATGGTTTCCAAGCTTGACTTGTTCTACATGGTCAAGCTTGAGGGGGAGTGTTGAGATGAAGACCCAAGAGGCTGAGACAGTAACTTTAGAGTTTTACTGTGGTAACTTTCTTTTAACCACAGTAACTACTTGGGGAAGTTATCTGATGGGATGAGGAGGTAACTTAATGAGGAGAAGAGAGGAAATTCGACCTAAGGGGATAAGGAAGGATAAGGGAGCACTTTGACAGCCTGTATGATGCTGGAAAGGAGAGGATGCTTTTTACTAGTGCAAGCATGTGAGAAAGCACAGCCAAGTGATTCAAAAGGAGTTCCAGCCTGTCCATTGACTCCACATGCTTATACATTTCGAAAACCCTTGTTGCTCTCTCTATTAATACTTGTAAACCTCATCAGTTATTAATTAATGGAGTTTTGAGTCTATCTCTCTCTAGAATCTCTCTATTCTCTCTAAACTTTACTCTAATCTTCTCTGATTATTATTAAACACACTCTAAAACACAAAAGTGTTTATTAGTCTTATCTCTTCATATATAACTTGTATCTGAGACATTAAATCAATTAATGGAGTTTTGAGTATTCTCTCTATTCTCTCTCTACTTATTCTCTTAATCTCTTTAATCTTACACAAAACAATCTGATTGTTCTTAAACACACTCTAATACACAAAAGTGTATACCCTTGAAGATGTATGCGCTCAGATACAAAGAGAGGAGGGATCAGTTGGGTTGTTTGGAGGAAAGGGGGAGCTTACACTCGCGAATCAAGCTGATGCTGTCCAAGCAAACAAAGCGGCATACAGGACTGAGGAAGGAAAGTTTGGAGGGAAGTGTGATCATTGCAAGAAGCAGGGCCATAAGAGGAGCCAGTGCTGGATCCTACACCCCCACCTCAAGCCTACCAAGTTCATGAGGGATAGAGAAGCAAGGGCGCATCTGTCTGATGGAGCTAGTGAAGCTGGAACATCCGGAGCTGGACAGGCAATGCAAGAAGGTGTAGGGAAGGCCTTAACCACTCAGCACACTCCGGGGAAGAGCACTGATGGTGAGATGATAAGGAGATCAGACATTGATGCCCTTATCAAAGCTCTCAAGGAGAATGGTAACTGTATGAACACTCCTCTAGGATACTCTCTTGCTGCATCTTACATAGATAGGACTCATGGTTATCTAAGTCATAACAATGAGATAAACGATGCATCTAGATGTCTAAACAGCTTGAATGATTTACCTATAACACTTGCTGCTAAAAATGTGATAAAACCTTTGATTGTAGATTCAGGTGGATCTCATCACATGATTAGTGACACTAGTCTCATTAAGGATATAGAACCGGCTTGTGGAAATGTGATGATTGCAAATGGTGATAGAATTGCAATTAAAGGAATAGGAAATCTAAATCTGTTTGATAAAGAGTCTAGAGCTTTCTATATGCCTGAATTCACATCAAATTTATTATCTGTTAAAAGATGTACTACTGATTTACATTGCAATGTTATCTTTAGTCCTAATGATGTGAAGTTTCAGGATATTGACACAAGAAAGATGATTGGCAAGGGAGTTACCAAAGGAGAGCTTTATATGCTAGAAGACATAGCTCCCATTTCCAATTCAAGTTTCTCTTTTAGTTCTGTCTCTAGTTTGAATAATGATGCATTATGGCATGCTAGATTAGGCCATCCACATGATAGGGCTTTGAACTTAATGTTACCAGGTGTCATGTATAAAAATAATGAATGTGAAGCATGTATCTTGGGCAAACATTGTAAGGCAGTCTTTAGAAACTCAACTACTATATATGAGAAATGTTTTGATCTTGTGCATTCTGATGTTTGGACTGCTCCTTGCTTGTCTAGGGAAAATTATAAATACTTTGTAACATTCATTGATGAAAAATCCAAATACACCTGGATAACTCTCATTAAAACTAAGGATAGAGTTCTTGAAGCATTTAAAAACTTTCAAGCTTATGTATCTAACCATTATAATGCCAAGCTTAAGATTTTCAGATCAGATAATGGTGGGGAGTATACAAGCATTGCCTTCAAGCAACATCTAGCCTTACACGGAATCCTTCATCAAACTAGCTGTCCTTACACTCCACAACAAAATGGTGTGGCTGAGAGAAAGAACAGACATCTAATGGAGGTTGCAAGATCAATGATGTTTCAAACCAATGTCCCAAAAAGGTTTTGGAGTGATGCTGTGATCTCAGCCTGCTACTTGATCAACCGAATTCCTACAAGAGTCTTGGAAGATCAATCACCGTTTGAAGTTCTGAATAAAATCAAGCCATCTCTAAGCCATTTGAGAGTGTTCGGAAGCATATGTTATGTGCTGATTCCAGGAGACATGAGGAACAAGTTGGAGCCTAAGAGTATTAAAGCCATGTTTGTGGGGTACTCAACAACACAAAGAGGATACAAATGCTTTGAGCCGCAAACAAGAAGGCTCCTAGTTTCAAGGGACGTAAAGTTCATAGAAACTAAAGGTTACTATGAAGAAAGGAGCTGGGAAGATCTGAAAGATCTAGCTCAACCATCTGATAAGGCTGCGAGTCTTAGGATGATCTTGGATGGTCTTGGGATCAATACAACCCAGGATCCAAAGGGGCGAGAAGCACCAGTTCAAAATGAAGCTGAAGACACATCCCATGCTGATCATGAAGGGGGAAACAAGTCTGATACAGCTCATGAGAATGAAGGGAGCTCAAGTCCTGATCAACAAGTGATGCACAATGTTAGGTTTTCAGAGCTCAGGCTGTGTGTGTGAGAAGAAGCCACTAAGGGCGAAATGAGAGCTTGAACTGAAGAGAGAAAGGTCTGATGAAGAACAGTATGAACTTGGACAGAAACAAGAGATTTAGAAAGATTAAGAGATTTAAGTATAAGAAAGGGGTAGTTTGAGGGATTCTTATCCAAGAACACACTTTGTATTATGAAGGAGGAGGGGAAATCCCCCTCTCTCTCTTAAGAGACACAAAAACGTCCATACATAGCTTATTTATAAGCTTTACACATTGCAAACTCATAAACCCTTAATCTAATGGATAGAAATGACTGAATTGAAATGGATGGCTAGGATGGAGTCTGATGGGTTGCTGAGGACGTGATGGATGCTGATTGGTTGATTCAAACTGGTCAAAGCAAGGGCTGGCTCCTGATTGGTTCCCTTAAGGCTCCCATGAACCTTGTTCACAAAGATGGCTAGATACATGGTCAAGGCTGCTTTTCCTTTACAGCTCAAAGACAGCCTGTCATTGACCACGCCCTAGCTCTCCCTTATCCACAAACAGTCACAAGATAACTCAGGTTTGTCTTCTCTTGCGCCCTAAGTTTGCACAGCTTCATTTCAGGTTGATCCGGAACAAGTACGGTCGATGGTACGGACCGTCTGTCCGTACCTCTCCCTATTTTTGCACCAACTCCCAATCTTCTCAAATGGTTGAGTCTGAACATGATCTTGGTCGCCCTAAGTTTGTACGGTCCGTACCGTCCGTACCGATGCTCGACCCTATTTCTGCACCATCACCCAACTGACTCCAAATGGTGTCTAAGTATGTCTAAGTCCCTCCTGGACTTGACCCTAACTTTGCACACCTCATTTGAATACTTCTGGACACTCCTGAACACTCCTAAAGCCTTGATAGACAATCTCCGGAGGTCTTGCCCCATTCTCGCTCAAGACCCAAACTCAACCCAACTCCTCCTTTGGCTCCATTTCTTTCTTCAAGTCAACACACAATGGAGATGCAACTGAAGAAAGAAGAGATCAGATGGAAGTACAACCTGAAGAAAGGGAAGAGGTAATAAATGAAACGGCTATAGAACCTGAGGTGGCCAGTGAGCCACTTATGGAGACAGTGCCATTAAGAAGAAGTACAAGAGTAAGGAAGGATCCATCTAACTGGGCCAATACTAGAGTTTACTACAATGCTCAAGCCGTTGCACATCCCAGTCAAGCTGTCTGTTCATTTGCCGAGTTCCCAAACGAGCATTGTGCTTTTATGACAAGTTTGGATACAAGCTACATACCAAGGACATATGAAGAGGCAATGGAAGATCTTTGCGGATGAGGCTGATGCTATGAGTAAGAATGGAACCTGGTATGAGAGTGAGCTGCCTCAAGGGAAGAAGGCAGTATCATGTAAATGGATATTTACAATCAAGTATAGACCAGATGGGACGGTTGATAGGAAGAAGACCAGGCTTGTGGCTAGAGGGTTTACACAGACATATGGAGAGGACTACATAGACACATTTGCTCCAGTGGCTAAGCTTCACACCATCCGAATCATCTTATCAATTGCTACTAATCTTGAATGGGGATTGTGGCAAATGGATGTGAAGAATGCATTTCTACAAGGGGAACCTGAAGATGAGGTGTATATGCAGCCTCCTCCGGGTCTTGAGAGTATTGTGAAGCCAGGGAATGTCCTAAGGTTGAAGAAGGCTATCTATGGATTGAAGCAATCACCTAGAGCCTGGTATCACAAGCTGAGTACTACACTGAATGGAAAAGACTTCAGGAAGTCTGAACTGGACCATACCTTGTTTACTCTAAACACAACCTCAGGTATCATCTGTCTATTGGTCTATGTTGACGACATTATCATTACTGGTAGTGATAAGGTTGGAATACAAGAAACCAAAGACTATCTCAAGTCTGTGTTTGAGATTAAAGATCTTGGAGAGATGAAATACTTTCTTGGGATTGAGATTTGTAGATCCAAGGAAGGATTATTCATGTCCCAAAGGAAATATACACTTGATCTTTTGAAAGATGCAGGTAAACTTGGAGGACAAACCGCAAAAATGCCAATGGAGGATGGGTACAAAGTGCCAAGAGAGGGGGAGCTTGAAGACATCAAGCTGTTCCATGATCCTAAGCTTTATAGGAAGCTAGTGGGTAAGCTAATCTACCTAACAATCACACGACCTGATATCTGCTTTGCTGTGAATCAGGTGAGTCAACACATGCAAGCTCCAAAGGATCATCATTGGAGAATGGTAGATAGAGTGCTAAGCTACCTCAACGGATCACCAGGCCAAGGAGTCTGGATGGGATGCAATGGGAGTACAGAAGTGGTTGGCTACTGTGATGCAGATTGGGCTGGAGATAGAGCAGACAGAAGATCTACAACCGGCTACTGCACCTTCATTGGAGGGAACCTTGTGACTTGGAAGAGCAAGAAGCAGAAGGTGGTCTCTTGTTCTAGTGCGGAGGCAGAATATAGAGCAATGCTGAAGCTCACTAATGAGTTGGTATGGATCAAGGGGATCTTGAAGCACATTGAGATTGAGCAAGTGGCGCCAATGACAATGCATTGTGATAACCAAGCCGCAATCCACATTGCCTCCAACTCAGTCTTCCATGAGAGAACCAAGCACATTGAAGTGGATTGTCACAAGGTGAGGCAGATGATAGTCTTGGGAGTGATTCTGCCATGCTACACACGGAGTGAAGATCAACTGGCTGATGTGTTCACAAAAGCAGCAAGAATGAAGACAATGGAGTCCATCTACATCAGGTTGGGACTCGTTGATCTTTCATCTAGGAGCTGAGCCCCTTACTATGAGGTCTTTACTCTTTTTCCCTCATCAAAGTTTTGTCCCAATGGGTTTTCTTTGGTGAGGTTTTTAATGAGGAAGATCTCATAGTGTCCAAGCTTAGACTTCACAAAGCTAAGCTTGAGGGGGAGTGTTGAAGAGTTGAGTATACAGGTGTGAAGCACAAAGGGGTTAAGACTGAAGAGAGTATGTTAAGCATTGGTGTGATGGGAGAGGTTCACATTGGCCTGACCGTACAAGGCCGTACAAGGCCGTACGTCCGTACACGTTAGGACGAGTGAAACCTCGACCACGGTCACAAAGAGTTACCCGGGTAACTCATGTGGAAAGAAGAGGCTTTGGCTGATGGATCAGACCGTTGGAGGATAAGAAGAGGCGCGGCTTGACAGGCTGGCACAGCTGGAAAGGCAAGAGCATCTTGGTCCAAGATGCTAGATACTCCAAGCATGTGGGGAAGCTGATTGGCCGGTCCAAAGAAGGCTTATCCTCTCCTTGTTGACTTCACATGCTTAGCTTAGCCCTTTGATTTCGAAAACCCTTATGATCTCATCCTATATATTGTAACTCTGGTCATTTAATAATAAATATACAGTTCTGAGTTTCTCTCACTAAGCTCATACTCTCTTAAGCATGATTCTAGTCTAATCTTTTCATAATCTCTCATTCTGTTCCTTAATCTTCTCTAGATCATTTCATTCTCTTAATCTTATAGGTATCAGAGCCAGGTTAGTGAGAGCCTGAGGTCGTGTGAGATTCTTTGAAGTTACAAGTTTGAAGCTTTGAAGAAACTCTTGTGTGTTCTTATGTGTTTGAGAGGTTCTGGGTACTTTTCAAGTTCAAGACTAGTTGTGGTGTGTTGTCTGAAGCTGCGTGGGTTGAAGATCGAGGCTGTGAAGGTTTCTACAAGTCATTCAACTCAAGATAGAGTTCCTGAAGCTTAGAGAGTTCATCATTCAACATGGAGAGTGGGATGAACATGAACATGAAGGTAGCCGTGTGTTTCAAGGGAAACAACTACTTGGTATGGTCAAGGATGGTGAGAACCACGGTGGGAAGCAAGGGGTTGTGGAAGCATATCAACCCCGGAGAAGCTCCAAAACTCATCACTCAAGGAGAGGATGATGGTGAGGCTGCAAGCAACGCGGCTGAGAAGTGGTATCAAGAGGACATGCTGGTGATGTCAGTGCTTCACGCATCCCTTGAGCCAGCAATCTTAGATGCTTACAGCTACTGTGAGTCTGCTAAGGAACTGTGGGACACACTGAAGAAGGTGTATGGGAATACATCAAACTTGAGCAGGGTGTTTGAGGTGAAGCAAGCGATTAACAACCTGGTACAAGAGGATATGGAGTTCACTAAACACCTTGGGAGATTCAGATCACTATGGTCCGAGATGGAGATGTTAAGGCCAAGCACTACAGATGCAGATGAGCTCAACAAGAGAAGAGAGCAAGACAAGGTCTTTGGCCTACTTCTCACCCTCAACCCGGCGTATAATGGTCT
Organism: Brassica napus; assembly: GCF_020379485.1. NCBI lineage: Eukaryota > Viridiplantae > Streptophyta > Magnoliopsida > Brassicales > Brassicaceae > Brassica > Brassica napus. The sequence goes on from NW_026014917.1 coordinate 468,756, forward strand.
CATCCAGCACCTGCTTAGAGAAGACACTCTACCTGACCTTGAGGATGTGTGTGCGCGGATTCAGAAGGAGCAAGGCTCCATTGGGTTGTTTGCCAAGAAAGGAGACCTTTCCCTTGCAAGCCAAGCGACTCAAGAGGAAGGGAATGAAGCTACACAAGCAAATAAGGCTGCTGCGCATGGGAAGTATGAGGAGAGGAGGTTCAATGGTGTTGAACTGAAGAGAAGATAGAAGGTGTTGGAAGAGTTTGGGAGAAGGTGGCCGATGGTACAAAGATAGGGCAAGACCTTCAGGAGTGTCCCTTGGTATCCAGAAGTGATCTGATGGTTGTGCAAAGATAGGGCCAAGTCTAGGAGGGACTTAGAAGCATATAGTTGAGGAGAATGGTCGAGTGTGCAAACTTAGGGCGAGGCCGTACGGAACGTACGGACCTGACCGATCCGGAAGTTCAAGACTCGACCATCTGAGTCTATTTGAAGTTGGTGCAAAAATAGGGCAAAGGATAGCTCTTAAGAGAAGAAGACAAAAGAGGCTCTTAAGAGAAGAAGACAAAAGAAGAAGCTGGCGCCAAGAAGAAGAAGCTATAGTGACCTTGTATCTGAACAGATACAAGGGCAGGTTCATGGGAGCCTTTAGCCAGCCAATAAGGAGCCAGCCTTCCCTTTGACCAGATTTGAATTAACCAACCAGGCACCAAAGAGAGTGTAACCAATCAGATGAGGCTATAATGACCAGATCAACTCTCCATCTCGTCCCTCCATCCTTCTAGTCTTTTATGAGCCATTAGATGTAGGTTTTAAGTTTGTGGAATGTAAAGAGCATATATAAGCCTCTTATGATCATTTTGTAATCTTTAAGTGAGTAAGGGGGTTTCCCCTCTCCTTCTCTAATCTGACACACTAATCTTCAGTCTCTTATTCTCTCAGTCTCTCTAGTCTCTTAAGTCTCTTAATCTTTGTTCTTAAGTCTCTCATACACTCATAAACACTCTCACCAATCTCTCTCTCTATATCACCTAGAACAAGCTCTAATCATTCTTCATTGAAGCTTATACACACACATATACTACCAGAGTAGAGATCTCTTTAAAAATCATATGGTATCAGAGCCAGGTTCATCAGAACCTGAGCTGTAGCTTCCGCACAACACAAGCTCTACCCTCAGCTCAAATCCAACCCTTGAAGACATTCCCATCCGAGTTCAGTTCCTCCATGAGAAGAAGACTGAAGGGCGTGTCTCTCATCCTTTCTCCTGTCTATACTGATGGAGAAACTCATTGGAAGCAGAAGTGTATGGAGAGGACTCACGAACCTCATCCAAGGCGCCTCCTCCAAGAGCTTTCTTCACCCGGTTCATCATGAAAGCTGTCAAGATGATGGCGCCTAGAAGACTTGAAGAAAGGAGGAGTCTTTGAGTTGGAGAAACAAGAAGGTGGCCATGAACTGAAGGAGTAGGAGGTGGGTGACTATCCAGACTCTCAGATTCAACAAAAGCCATGGCCAGTCCCCTTGGAGGTTTAAGGAACCAACCTGGTTCCTTGTGTAAGCGATTGTTTAAAACCCTCTTGATAATAAGCTTGTGTTGTTGACTGGTTATAATGTGTGGTGTGATTGAAAACCTGAGGATTGTTAAAGATTGATAAATTAAAATGTTTAGAATCTTTCCCAGGATACTTTAAGAGCTTTGTTTGGTGACTGAATGTGCTTAATATGCTTAGCTCCAGTTCATAGTGATGCTTAGTGTGATTAATTGAATCTGCTTGCATACATGGATTGAAACTGAATTTAAAGCTGTTGCATATAGTCTTGTGGCTGTCTTACATTGAAGCATTAGATTCATGTCTAAAGTGCTGAGTAAAGAAGCTTTAAAAGTGTCTAAGTAACTTGTCTTGAATCTGGTAGGATCTTGCATGTACTTAGAGAGTTAGCTTGCAAAGAATAGAACTTGATAATGCCTTGTGTCTATCTGTTGCATTGCTTGTGATATTGGGAATCAAACTTGATGATTTATTAATCAAGTTTTGACATCAATACTATTGAAAATGGTTAAATGCTTAATGTCAGTTCTAAATTAACTTGTCTTGTTAAGATGATAGATTATATTATCTAATCACACTTGCTTTCATGAGTTAGAAACTGATTAACATTAATGCATACTGCCTTGTTGCTGCCTTGGATTGTTGCATTTAGATTAAAGTCTAAGTTGCATATTAAGGAGTGTTTAAAATTGCCTAAATACTTTGAGTTGAATCTGATAAGGTCTTGCTTAGTATTTAGAGAATGGTTGCTTGCATAGATAATAACTTGACATTGTCTTGATTCTATCTAATGCTATAAAGCTTGAGACATTGGTGATCAAACTTGATGAAGTCAAGGATTGATCCCAATGCAATTGTGTCTTATCTTTGCTAGAGTTTGAGTGATGTTTCAGGTTCACAAAAGGTGTTCCTAGTTCTTCATCAAATCCGAGTTGAAAGAGAAAGAATGGTGCCCATTGTGTGTGCAATGGAGAGTTATCACAAGAAGGGTGAAGCGCAGATGGTTGTAAAACTCACTTGAAGCTCACTGGTCTTCCTCTTACCATTGCAAGTAACTGAAGAAGAAGCCAACCGGGTCTAGGCAGTGGCATGCCTATTCAAGAGGGTGCTCAAACTAAGACAGAGCACTCTTGGCTCTGTGAAGAAGAAGGCTACTCTATCAAGGCGGCTTCTATTGTGAGGTGATTGAAGAAGTAGTAGCTGAAGCATCCACAAGCATTCCATCATGGTGGTAAATTCAGAAGGGTGATTGCAATAAGAGAAGAAGAAGAAGTGAGGATTCAGGTGGTAACTTTGAGAACCAGTCCTCATCATCTTAACCAAGGGAGTAAACCTAATCTCATCTATCTTAATATGTCTTGATAGGTTTATCTCCTGATTATACTATGTGCTTTCCCTAATTCCATTAAGAGTTCATAGCTTCTAGTAGAATGTCTAGGCTAATTGCACTGAAATTGTTTTGCTGCTGCATTGTCTTATTGATATTAAGTAATGTCTAGAGTCCCAAAATCTCATGTTCTGTTCATTGAATTGTCTTGTGTATTGCCATAGCTTAAAATCATCATGAATGTGTTGCAGAATTGAGTAGAATGTCTCTGCTGCTTGCATCATGATTGATAAGCTATTTTGCATACATAAGCACGTCTCATACTGTCTAAGTTCAATCCTGTTGTTATCTGATACTAGTGCCTATGTTTAATCCATTGATGAAAGTCTTGCATCAATTAGAAATTGTCTAAGTTGCTTGCATCATTGGTTTTGATTGAAACTGTTGTGCATAGCCTTGATATGGCTCATGGATTGAACCTGTTGCATTCATATAGCTAAAGCTTTTAAGATTGTGCATTCATGTATTATTGCATTTAAAAATGAGCCTAAATTGCAAATGTACTGATGTAAGCTTGCATTGCATTTAGAGAACTTAAAAAAAAAAAATAGAACTTGCATTGTCATTGTTAGAGATTGAAATCTGCTGTCTTGACTCAGTCCAGTTCTGATTGTTGCTATGCCATAGTTAAATCCATCAGTGATGTCTTATAAGCATTTAGAAGTATGTCTAAGCTATTTGAATCATTGACTTTGATAAAACTAGTGAGCATAAGCATGAATTGAGTCACTCTTGTCGCCTTGATTGCATAAGTATCATCTATGCTTGTTTTTCATTTGGGTTGAATCTATTTCATTCATATAGTTAGTATGTAACCTAATGCATTCATCTATTGCTGCATTTAAAAAAAAAACTGAATTGATTGTCTTTACTTGATTGTATTGATTGTCTAGCCTGTTTCAAGTATCATATTATTGTGGCATTGGTGATCAAACAGGATGGATAATCTTGGTTTGTGTGAGATTTAAGGATGTAAATGATTATCTGAGTTTAGAAAGGATTATAGAAGAGAATAAGAGATTAAGAGACAGATTAGAGACTAATGGAGAATCATAATGAAATGAGTATAGAGAGAGATTGTTTAGAACTGTCTGATCTTATTATGAGATGAGGTTACAATATTTATAGAAGAGGCATTAGGGTTACAAGTTAAGAGAAAGCAGCACTAGTCATAAGCATGTGAAGTCAAGACCAAGAGGAGCGTCCCTTTTGAATGAACGGATGGTAAGGCTCACACGCTTGGCCTTTACAGCCTGTCCACGGCCTGGATGGATAAGGCTCGTCCCACCCTTATCCTTAAACGGTCTGATCAGTCTTGAGACCTTCTATGTACTCTAGAGGCTTTACTCACCCATCTCCTTCTTCCTTCATGTTTCCTCAGATGTACGGCCAAGCCCCTGTCCGTACATAGGCCGTACTGTCCGTACTCTTTCCATTACTTGCTTAGCTCTTCCTCTCCTTCTCATAATGACTTCCTCATCTCAACACTCCCCCTCAAGCTTAGCTTTGTGAAAGCCTAAGCTTGGATGGCTATGAGATCTTCCTCATTAAAAACCTCACCAAGGAAAACCCATTGGGACAAAACCTTGATGAGGGAAAAAGAGTAAAGACCTCACAGCCAAGAGGATCAGCTCCTTCCCTTCCCAAGATCAATGAGGCCCAACCTGATATGAATGGACTCCATTGTCTTCTGTCTTGCAGCTTTGGTGAACACATCAGCCAACTGATCTTCACTCCTTGTGTAACATGGCAAGATGACTCCTAGAATGATCATTTGCCTCACCTTGTGGCAATCAACTTCAATGTGCTTGGTTCTCTCATGAAACACCGAGTTGGATGCAATGTGAATGGCTGCTTGGTTATCACAATGCATTGTCATTGGTGTGGCTTGATCAATCTCCAAATGCTTCAAGATGCCTTTGATCCACACCAACTCGTTGGTAAGCTTCAGCATAGCTCTATACTCAGCTTCTGCACTTGAGCAAGAGACCACCTTCTGCTTCTTACTCTTCCATGTCACCAAGTTGCCTCCAATGAATGTGCAATAGCCTGTGGTTGATCTCCTGTCTGCTCTATCACCAGCCCAATCTGCATCACAGTATCCAACCACTTCAGTGCTTCCATTGCAACCCATCCATACTCCTTGATCAGGTGAGCCGTTGAGATACATCAAGATCCTCTCCACCATGCGCCAATGATGCTCCTTAGGAACTTGCATGTGTTGACTCACCTGATTCACAGCAAAACAAATGTCAGGTCTAGTTATGGTAAGATAAATCAATTTGCCAACTAGTTTTCTATAGAGTTTAGGATCCTGATAAGGTTTGCTGTCTTCAATCTCCCCCTCTCGTGGGACTTTGTAGCCATCCTCCATAGGCATCCTTGCAGTCTTGCCTCCATAAGCACCTGCACCTTTCAAAAGATCAAGTGTATACTTCCTTTGGGACATGAATAAACCTTCCTTGGATCTACATATCTCAATTCCAAGAAAGTATTTCATTTCTCCCAAATCTTTAATCTCAAACATGGATTTAATGAACTCCTTGGTTGCTATGATACCTTCCTTATCACTTCCTGTGATAATGATATCATCAACATACACAAGAAGTGCAATCATACCTGAGGGAGTTGTGAGTGTGAAGAGAGTGTGGTCTAGTTCAGACTTCTTGAAGCCACGGCCATTCAGGGTAGTGCTCAGCTTGTTGTACCAAGCCCTTGGTGATTGCTTCAGCCCATAGATAGCTTTCTTCAATCTTAACACATTCCCTTTCTTCACTAAGTGTTCTAGGCCTGGAGGTGGATGCATATATACTTCATCCTCAAGTTCACCTTGTAAGAATGCATTCTTCACATCCATTTGCCATAACCCCCATCCAAGATTCACAGCCAAGCTTAATACAATCCTTATGGTATGTAGTTTAGCTACTGGTGCAAAGGTCTCTATGTAATCTTCTCCATAAGTTTGGGTGAAACCTCTTGCTACTAGCCTTGACTTCTTCCTCTCAACCTTTCCATCAGCCTTATACTTGATTGTGAATATCCATTTACTACTCACAGCCTTCTTCCCTTTTGGTAACTCACTCTCATACCATGTATCATTCTTGATCATGGCTCCTGCCTCAGCTCCAACTGATTCCTTCCATTCTTTATCCATGATTGCTTCTTCATAGCTTCTTGGAATATAGTTCTCATCCAAGTTAACCATGAACGCACAATGTTCTTCAGGGTATTGAGCAAAGGAACACACAACTCGAGAAGGATCCTCCACAGCTTGGGCATTGTAGTACACTCGCGTGTTTACCCAAGAGGAAGGATCCTTTCTAATCCTTGTGCTTCTCCTCAATACAGGTTGTTCTTGCACTTGAACCTGCTCATCTTGTATATGCGGTTCTTGTGCTTCACTGTGATGTTCTTCATCTCCTTGGTCTTGCTCACCTTGATGATGAGAACCTGAGTTGAACTCTTCTCCTTCTTCACTCAAGCCGACTCCTTCTTGGCCATTTTCTTGAGTTTCAGGTTCACTTCCCCCCTCATGATCAAGGTGAGGTGTTTGAGCAGCTCTTCTTGGTTCATTTGAGCTCTCTTCTGGTTGTCCACTTCTTGTGGACTGATCCTGATTCATCTTGATACCAAGACCTTCCAAAATCACTCTTAAGACTCCAGCCTTATCTGATGTAAGATCCCTCAAGTCTTCTTGATTCTTCTCTTCATAGTATCCTCTTTCTTCAATGAACTTCACATCTCTAGATACGAGTACCCTTCTAGCTTCTGGATCATAACACTTATATCCTTTTTGAGTTGTTGAGTAGCCAATGAACATTGCCTTTCTGCTTCTTGCTTCTAGCTTGTTCCTCAACTCTCCTGGTACCAACACATAACACAAGCATCCAAACACTCTCATATATGTCAAAGATGGCTTGCGCTGGTTCAGTACCTCAAACGGTGCTTGATCCTTCAATACCCTTGTAGGTATTCGGTTGATGAGATAGCAAGCAGTAGATACAGCATCACTCCAGAATCTTTTAGGTACATTAGCTTGGAACATTAATGACCGAGCCACCTCCATCAAGTGCCTGTTCTTCCTCTCAGCTACACCATTCTGTTGTGGTGTGTAGGGGCAGCTTGTTTGATGAAGTATTCCATGATGATCTAGATGGCTTTTGAACGCATAGCTTGTGTATTCTCCTCCATTATCTGATCTCAAAATTTTAATCTTAGCATGATAATGGTTAGTCACATAAGCTTGAAAGTTCTTGAATGCATCTATCACCCTATCTTTTGATGGAATTAGTGTTAACCAGGTGTATTTAGATTTTTCATCAATGAATGTGACAAAGTACTTATGATTATCTCTAGAGAAAATAGGTGCAGTCCACACATCAGTATGAATCAAATCAAAGCAATTTTCATAAGCAGTAGATGTTCTTGGAAATACATTCTTACAATGCTTGCCTAAAATGCAAGCTTCACACTTATCATTTTCAAAAACCACACCTGGTAACATCAAGTTTAAAGCCCTCTCATGGGGATGACCTAGTCTAGCATGCCACAATGCATTTTTATTCAAACTAGAAGCAGAAGTAAATGAGCAGTTATGATTGGAAACAGGATCAAGCTTCTCAAGCATATATAACTCTCCCTTTGTAACTCCTTTTCCAATCAGTTGGCTGCTTTCAATATCCTGAAACTTCACATCATTAGGACTGAATATAACATTGCAATTCAAATCAGTAGTGCATTTCTTAACTGAAAGTAGATTTGATGTGAATTCAGGAATGTAAAATGCTCTAGTAGTCTTATCAAATAGCTTTAAGTTTCCTATTCCCTTAATAGGTATCTTATCTCCATTTGCAATCATCACACATCCATTAGTAGGTTCTATGTCTTTAATCAGGTTGGTGTCACTAATCATATGATGAGATGCACCTGAATCTATAATCAATGGTTTGGATGCATTGCTAGCATGATGGCAGATACAATTTGATCTATATGCATTCATCCTAGCATTTCTATCAATGTACTGCTCAATTCCAGCCTTACTATCATTCCTAGCAATCTCAGCCTTACTGTGAGTCATTTCTATAGTCCTAGCAATCATAGAGGCACCAAATGAATACCCATGAATGTTACCATTATCCTTGAGCATTTTGATGAGTGCATCCATCTCGGACCTCCTGATGAAGTCTTGATCATTGCCTCGGGGGTTGATGGCTCCAGTATAAGTCACCAAAGCTTTTCCATTCCCTTCACGGTTGTCCACTTCAGTTCCTCGGTTGGATGGCCCTGCTCCACTTGATCCTTCAGTCATGTGAGCTCTTGCCTCTTTCTCCTTTATGAACTTAGCCGGCTTCAAGTGGGGATGGAGTATCCAGCACTGAATCTTCTTGTGCCCATACTTCTTGCAATGATCACAATTCCCATTGAACTTCTCATACTTGTTGTAGCCAGCTTTGTTAGCTTGAGGAGGTTCTTCACGGTCAGATTGCACAGCATTTGCAAGAGATAAGTCTCCCTTGCCTCCAAACAAGCCTATTGAGCCCTGCTCCCTTTGTATCTGAGCACACACCTCCTCAAGGTCAGGTAATTTCTCGGACCTTAGCATGTGCTGAATGAGACCATTGTAGCTTGCATTCAATGTGAGCAGCAACCCAAAGACCTTGTCCTGCTCACGCCTCTCATTTAGAAGCTCTGGATCAACTGTGCTTGGCCTCAACATCTCCAGCTCAGACCACAATGTCCTGAACCTCCCCAAATGTTTTGTAAACTCCATGTCATCTTGGGTTAACTCGTTGATTGCCTTCTTGACTTCAAACACTCGGTTCAGGTTAGAAACATTTCCATACACCTTCTTCAGAGTGTCCCACAGCTCCTTGGCTGTCTCACAGTAGCTATAAGCATCTAGGATAGCCGGTTCCAACGAGGCATGAAGAACTGACATCACCATCATGTCTTCTTGTTGCCACTTCTCCACAACACTCTCCTCGGAGCTCTCTGCGTCACCCTCTTGAGTAATCGCCCTTGGAGCTTCACCAGCTGTGATATGCTTCCACAAACCCTTGCTTCCCACAGCAGTCTTCACCATCCTAGACCAGACTAGGTAGTTGCTTCCTTTGAATGTCACCGCGACCTTCATCTTCAAAACACTTTCCATCTTGAACAGCTTGACGTCTACAGCTTGAACACCCTACTAGATCTTGTACTGAGAACCCACACTGCCCTCTAGAACAAAGATTTACCCTTGAGTCTTCAAATGAACCTCCCACGGATCACCAAGACACACGCAAAGTACCTTGAGCTTTTGAACTCTCAAGAAACTCTCAAACACACTCACTTGTTCTCTTAAAGTTTCAAACTTGAATCCTTTAAGAAAGTCTCTCACGAACTCAGATTTTAATCAACCTGGCTCTGATACCATGTGAGATTTAAGGATGTAAATGATTATCTGAGTTTAGAAAGGATTATAGAAGAGAATAAGAGATTAAGAGACAGATTAGAGACTAATGGAGAATCATAATGAAATGAGTATAGAGAGAGATTGTTTAGAACTGTCTGATCTTATTATGAGATGAGGTTACAATATTTATAGAAGAGGCATTAGGGTTACAAGTTAAGAGAAAGCAGCACTAGTCATAAGCATGTGAAGTCAAGACCAAGAGGAGCGTCCCTTTTGAATGAACGGATGGTAAGGCTCACACGCTTGGCCTTTACAGCCTGTCCACGGCCTGGATGGATAAGGCTCGTCCCACCCTTATCCTTAAACGGTCTGATCAGTCTTGAGACCTTCTATGTACTCTAGAGGCTTTACTCACCCATCTCCTTCTTCCTTCATGTTTCCTCAGATGTACGGCCAAGCCCCTGTCCGTACATAGGCCGTACTGTCCGTACTCTTTCCATTACTTGCTTAGCTCTTCCTCTCCTTCTCATAATGACTTCCTCATCTCAACAGTTTGATCCCAATGGGATGATCTGATCTTGCATTGAGTTGTGGTGGTGTTAGGTACACAAGGAAATGTGATACATGTAACTCGCCAACAAAGACAAGGGTCTTGTGCCATTGCATATCATCACAAGGACATGTTAGTCCATAACCTACAGGAAGTGTAGTGTGATTGAGTATGCAATGAGAGATGGCCATTGCATAATACCATTGGACATATCTAGTCCTTAGTCTACAGGAAGTGTAGCATGGGTCATTATGCAATGAGAGGTGTGACTTGTGAGACTCTCTATGGTGATTCAAACACCCTAGTTCCTGGTTAAGGAAGAGAGTAAACTCACAAGAAGAAAGCTATCATGAAAGATGATAGTTATTAGACCATGGAGATGCATAGGATCATCACAAGCTTAGCTCCTTCTAGTCTCGGTTCTAAGCTTGAGGGGGAGTCTTAATGGTATGATAAAAACTATTTGCAGAGAGAATGAAGGAGAGTCAGGGAGTTACAGTCCTATCCAGGCTATACCAAGTGGTATCAGAGCCTCTTGAGGGTTAGGGTTTGAAGTTTTAACACGGGAGCACGAAATCTATCAGTTAACAAGCTGTATTCTATGTCTGGATATGAACAAGAGCTTACAATTCCATTCTTCTGTGGAAAGATTGATACAGAGGCATACCTTGATTGGGAAAAGAAGATGGAGTTTCTCTTTGGACTCCAATACTACACTGAAAAGAAAAAGGTATGTCTAGCAGTCAATGGACTCTGTGGAAGTGCATTCTCATGGTGGCAGAGAGTTTCTCAGGCTAGGAGATTTGAAAAAAAACCACAAATTATTTCATGGGTGGAGATGAAGACCTTGATGAAGAAGAGGTTTGTCTCGCAGTGGAAACTTCCAAAATTAAAACCAGAAGCAGCAACAAAGCTTACTACTTTAGATCAGCCTGCCTATTGGTCTGAATTGCCATTAAAACCGGCTGAGAGAAGATCTGTGGTTCCTGTTCTATCATTGAAACAAGAGGAGGAAAAGCTACAAGCTTCTATATTAGCTTCTCCAATAAAACAGATTGAGGAGAGTCATAAAACTGAACCAGAACCAACAACTCTTTGTTTAAAACTCGAGGAGGAGGCAGAAGTTGCAGAAGCTGAGTGTGGCCACGTGCCTGATCAAATAAAACAAGAAGAAAAAGTTCCTGGAGGGTCATCTAAAGCTCTTGAATTGGTGCTTCCTACTGTTGAGCAAGGTGATAACTTTAAGTCTTTAGCTTGTGAGTTACTAATCAGACCTTTGGTATGTCTTCAGCTCAGCTTAGTGGAACATCTGAGAGTTGTTAAGGGCCTGCAACAAGTTGTTTTTGAACCAGGAGGAAGCTTGTGTATGGTTAGAAGAAATAAACAAATTCTAGATCAGAAAGCAACTGCATACAAGCTCAATTTGCAAGGTTCATTCACTCTTGAAAAACAAGATTTGTGGTCAAATCTTTTTAAAGGGAGAGAGAATGGTATGATAAAAACTATTTGCAGAGAGAATGAAGGAGAGTCAGGGAGTTACAGTCCTATCCAGGCTATACCATGGTGCCTGGTTGGTTAATTCAAATCTGGTCAAAGGGAAGGCTGGCTCCTTATTGGCTGGCTAAAGGCTCCCATGAACCTGCCCTTGTATCTGTTCAGATACAAGGTCACTATAGCTTCTTCTTTACAGCTCACACAGCTCATAGACAGTGTCTTGGCGCCAGCTTCTTCTTTTGTCTTCTTCTCTTAAGAGCCTCTTTTGTCTTCTTCTCTTAAGAGCTATCCTTTGCCCTATTTTTGCACCAACTTCAAATAGACTCAGATGGTCGAGTCTTGAACTTCCGGATCGGTCAGGTCCGTACGTTCCGTACGGCCTCGCCCTAAGTTTGCACACTCGACCATTCTCCTCAACTATATGCTTCTAAGTCCCTCCTAGACTTGGCCCTATCTTTGCACAACCATCAGATCACTTCTGGATACCAAGGGACACTCCTGAAGGTCTTGCCCTATCTTTGTACCATCGGCCACCTTCTCCCAAACTCTTCCAACACCTTCTATCTTCTCTTCAGTTCAACACTCCCCCTCAAGCTTGACTTTAGGAGATCCTAAGCCAAGCTTGGAACTCTGAAGAGTCTCCCTCATTAAAAACCTTACAAGGAAAACCCATTGGGACAAAACCTTGCAAGGGAAAAAGAGTAGAGCTCTCCAAAGCCTAGGGATTGGCCAGTGAGCTCTTGTGCCTTAGAACCAATGTGGTTGGACACAAGAAGCTCTGGATCACGGCCTAACAGGTGCAGCAACTCTTCACAGCTTTGCGCACACTTCACACTTCAGCTTCACCTCTTCATGGAACCGGTTTGAAGTCTCCCCCTCTCAACTGACTTCTCAGCCATCTTAGAGAAGCTAGGACACGACCAGATCATCTTCAAAACACTAGTGAGGCTGATCAATACTTCACACTCGGCTTGCCCTCTTCATAGACTAGGTTTAGGGTCTCCCCCTCTCAACAGACTTCACAGCCCCTTTAGAGAAGCTAGGAGATTCCCCGGAACTGTTTAATGAGGCTACAAGCAATGGTACCTGATTCATTATCCCAAAGGTGCATCAGTACCTATTAAAAACAAGAAAATGAATATCCTGCATCACACTTGATGCACACAATCCCATAATTCAATCATGATCATCTTAAGTATCTTTTCAAGCACAAGCAATGAATAAGATGAATGAAAAAGATTGAAGAAAGAGTTTAAAAAAGTCTAAGGGAACTTCCCTTGTGTTTTTGTGAGTTTTCTAACTCGGCCAATGCACCATCTTCATGGCATCATCAACTTCTTGGAAGGGCAGAATGGATTCATCAGCTTCTCCTCAATCACCTCTCATTGAAGCCGCATTGATGGAGAGCTTTCTTCCTCACTTGCCAAGACTGCTCTGAACAGCCTCTTACCTAGACACGCCACTGACTTGGTCCGGTTGATGATCCTTTGTAGAAGCCTTTGCAAAGACTTGTTACTGACCATGGATCATATGCATTAAGTGGTGTAGCCCTAGATAGGACTGTAACTCCCTGGATCTCTTGTAGGTGGGTAAATGCTTTGATAATCCTTGCAAACAGAGAATCAAAGACTCGATCTGTATCAAGGCGTGTGGGTAGATGATAGATGATGATGATGGACTTTGCTAAAGAGCTATGGATTGCTCAGAAGCTGTTTTGCTACTCAAAGACACAAGATCATCTTGTATTGTCTAAGATGAGATTCACAAAGAATTCCTTCCTTTAAGTGAGATCAATGTTCCTTAAGCTGAACAGAGAAAGCAAGAGATAAAGCAAGCAAAGCTGCTGGAAAATTCTTAGATTCAAAATTGAAAAAGAATGAAAGCTGCATACAAGTTTTAAAAGAAATCGCCAACTAACCCTAGATGTAAATCGAGGTGGTTTAATCTAATCTCTAGTCTAAACCCACGAAATTGGTTTATTTTAAAATCCTAATCCTACCCAAACTTGGTTTAATAATCCTAATTGTCTTTGGTTTAAATTAAATGAAAGCCCAATAAACTAAACCCATTACATTGCAATTAAATCAAACCAACAAGCTGGTTCTTCTTTGGTTTATGATGGGCCACGACTTGAACTTGATTTGGAGTGTCTCCTAATGAGCTTTAGATCCTCCACGTCCTGTTAGGCCAGCTAGAAAGCAAGTGGATCAAGATTCTGGCTGCAACTCTCTTTTTGGACCGAAAAAGCCTTATTTCGCCTAGATCCAAATAGAGCCCAACCCAGAAACTTCCTGACATGTTTTCCTTGTTCTCCATACATATTTGGACGAGGTGAATGGTCTCCATAGCTCCTGTTAAGCTCAGTTGGTTGAATCCTCTTTGTTCAAGTCGTTTCAAGGCAGTACCGACAGTTCTTCTCTTCTCTCTATCCAGAACCTCATAGATCATGCCAATAAGAGTATGATACTGTCCATTAAACTGCACCATGATCAGTGGTATAGCTGACCCATACATTGGCTTCAATCTATTGATTCCAATCCTGATCAGGATCACACCATCCCCTCCTCCTTTAAAAGGATTTGACCTCAAATCCGAAACTTGTAAGATGATAGAAACATGATCATCTCCTGGATCAAATACCCAGGACTGCAATCCTTTTCCATGCTTCAGCGAGCTCTTGGAACCTTGCTCAATCATCTCTAAGCCCCTCACGTGCCTTAGTATGTAGCAAACAAAACTTTCCTTTCCATTTAACTCATAACCAGCTGCTGCTGCAAAAGCTTCTCTCCATTTCCTCCATAAGCACGCCTCAACCATGGCTGTCTCAGCATGTGTTCTATGCTCTCCCGGATAGAATGAGAGCATTAGATCTCTAAAAACAAGCAGAAACCTTGCTGATTGATCTGGTGGCCGAACTAGCTCCTTGTGGCTGCCTAGGAGAATATCTATGATTTCTCTCAATACACCTTGCCCAATGCTCATTATAACTTGGTTCTCATGCTGCATAGGGTCTGGTGGTCGTGTGTAATGATCCCCATATTCATTCTCAAGCTTTGGCATCTTTTTAATCACAGCAAGTTTCTGTTTTGTTGACCTCAGCTGGTTTTGATCAGTTATGGGACTGATCAAGGGCGTGTTACCTCCTGTTTCTCCTCTATTTTTACTGCAGATACTCAAGATCACACCATCCTCTCTCCCTTCAAAAAGATTTGACCTCAAATCTTGTTTTTCAGGAGTGAAGAAACCTTGCAGATCAAGCTTGTATGTAACTGTTTTCTGCACCAGATTGTTGTTACTTCTTATACTAACACTGAAGCTTCCTCCTGGTTCAAAAACAAAGTGTTGCAGACCCTTGAAAAACCTCAGATGCTCCACAAGATTGAACTGAACACATACAAAAGGCTGGATCAGTAAATCACAAGAAAAAGATCTAATGAATCCACCTTGTTCAATCAAAGTCTCAAGTAACTCTTTATGAACTACAAGCGCCTCATCAAGTTCTTCTTCTTCTTTAACCTTGTTTTGGTCGTGAATAAGACCACACAAAGCTCCTGGTACGTGCTCCTCTAGCTGTAGTTGAATGGCTGAATGTTCTCCTTGAAAAGGAATGGCCAATGCTGGTTCAATCTCTGGTATCTTCACAGCCGGTTTTGCTGCAATCTTTTCTTTCTCCTCAACTGGTGCCTTCTGATAACAAGTTAGCTCATCATCTCCTGATGGTGGACGTGGGACTGGCCTCTGTTGTGGTTTTTTTTTAGTCACAGCAGTGAGTGATTCAGCTATCATGTTCCTTAGGTTTTCTTTGAACTGTGTGCTCTGCATATTGTCAAGATAATCAAGATGTGTTTGCAGTAGCTGCGGCTTTCGTTGTGCCTCACGATCATAGCAGTTCTGTGGCTCTTCTCTGGATAACCTAACACGTGCTTGAGATGATCTAGATTGGATTGGCAACCGTTCCAGATCAGTTTGACCATACCTCTTTGCTACAAACCTTTTCTTCATGACAGACTTCATCTCATACCAAGAAGAAATCTGCAACTCTCCACAGCGTTTCCTGTTGTTAGCAATCTGATACCACCAGTCAAACGCATACCCTCTTAAACCAGTAGTTGCTAGATGTAACTTCTTCTCCTCAGTGTGGTTGTGGAAGTTAAAAAGGAAATCCACATCCTTTTCCCATTCTGGATATGTGTCTAGATCAAACTCTCCATAGAACAGTGGAATTTTGATCTCTTTTCTTTTTCCATGCAACAGCTTCCTTGTTGCTGGTTGTTCAGCCTTCTCATCATGTTTTCTATAAGAATACATAGAAGATTGCTGGATATATGATGAAACACGTGGTCCTTGGTTAAGATAATCAAACCCTAAACCTTCAAGAGGCTCTGATACCACTTGGTGTAGCCCTAGATAGGACTGTAACTCCCTGGATCTCTTGTAGGTGGGTAAATGCTTTGATAATCCTTGCAAACAGAGAATCAAAGACTCGATCTGTATCAAGGCGTGTGGGTAGATGATAGATGATGATGATGGACTTTGCTAAAGAGCTATGGATTGCTCAGAAGCTGTTTTGCTACTCAAAGACACAAGATCACCTTGTATTGTCTAAGATGAGATTCACAAAGAATTCCTTCCTTTAAGTGAGATCAATGTTCCTTAAGCTGAACAGAGAAAGCAAGAGATAAAGCAAGCAAAGCTGCTGGAAAATTCTTAGATTCAAAATTGAAAAAGAATGAAAGCTGCATACAAGTTTTAAAAGAAATCGCCAACTAACCCTAGATGTAAATCGAGGTGGTTTAATCTAATCTCTAGTCTAAACCCACGAAATTGGTTTATTTTAAAATCCTAATCCTACCCAAACTTGGTTTAATAATCCTAATTGTCTTTGGTTTAAATTAAATGAAAGCCCAATAAACTAAACCCATTACATTGCAATTAAATCAAACCAACAAGCTGGTTCTTCTTTGGTTTATGATGGGCCACGACTTGAACTTGATTTGGAGTGTCTCCTAATGAGCTTTAGATCCTCCACGTCCTGTTAGGCCAGCTAGAAAGCAAGTGGATCAAGATTCTGGCTGCAACTCTCTTTTTGGACCGAAAAAGCCTTATTTCGCCTAGATCCAAATAGAGCCCAACCCAGAAACTTCCTGACATGTTTTCCTTGTTCTCCATACATATTTGGACGAGGTGAATGGTCTCCATAGCTCCTGTTAAGCTCAGTTGGTTGAATCCTCTTTGTTCAAGTCGTTTCAAGGCAGTACCGACAGTTCTTCTCTTCTCTCTATCCAGAACCTCATAGATCATGCCAATAAGAGTATGATACTGTCCATTAAACTGCACCATGATCAGTGGTATAGCTGACCCATACATTGGCTTCAATCTATTGATTCCAATCCTGATCAGGATCACACCACACCAAAGAGAGTGTAACCAATCAGATGAGGCTATAATGACCAGATCAACTCTCCATCTCGTCCCTCCATCCTTCTAGTCTTTTATGAGCCATTAGATGTAGGTTTTAAGTTTATGGAATGTAAAGAGCATATATAAGCCTCTTATGATCATTTTGTAATCTTTAAGTGAGTAAGGGGGTTTCCCCTCTCTCCTTCTCTAATCTGAAACACTAATCTTCAGTCTCTTATTCTCTCAGTCTCTCTAGTCTCTTAAGTCTCTTAATCTTTGTTCTTAAGTCTCTCATACACTCATAAACACTCTCACCAATCTCTCTCTCTATATCACCTAGAACAAGCTCTAATCATTCTTCATTGAAGCTTATACACACACATATACTACCAGAGTAGAGATCTCTTTAAAAATCATAAATGGGAACTGTGATCACTGCAAGAAGCATGGCCACAAGAAGAGTCAATGCTGGATCCTTCACCCACACCTCAAACCGGCAAAGTTCATGAAGGACCGTGAGGCAAGGGCTAATGTATCAGATGGAACGAGTGGAGCTGGTTCAAGCAAAGGAAAGGAGATAGATGGGCGTGAAGGAGGTGATGGGAAGTCTCTTGTAGCCTACACTGGAGCCCCAAGCAACCGTGGGAACTATGATCAAGAGTATCTAAGGAGATCCGACCTGGATGCTCTCATCAAGCTCTTTAAAGAGCATGGTAACACATTTGCTTATTCCTTTGGTGCTAGGGCTATAGAGAATGATGAGAATCTAACTAGAACTGATAGGATGCATGAAAGTGTGATTGAGATATTAAACCAATCTAGAACGGCTAGTTTTGCTAGGAATGATCATGTATTCAAACCGTCTAGTATCCTTGCTCATATTGCTAGTTCACATACCATTAAGCCTTTAGTAGTTGATTCTGGTGCATCTCATCATATGATAAGTGACACTAGTTTAATTAAAGACATTGTACCAATGAATGGTAATGTGATGATAGCTAATGGAGATAAGATACCTATTAGAGGAATAGGAAGTCTTAAACTGTTTGGTAAGGAGACTAAAGCCTTTTATATGCCTGAATTTACTTCAAACTTGTTATCTGTTAAGAAATGTGCTACTGATTTGCAATGCAATGTCATATTCAGTCCTAATGATGTGAAGTTTCAGGATATTAAAAGCAGCAAGATGATTGGAAAGGGAGTGACTAAAGGAGAATTGTATTTACTCAAAGATCTTGCTCCTGTTTCTAGTTATAGCTGCTCGTTTACTTCTGTTTCTGGTTCTAGTTTAAGTAAAAATGCATTGTGGCATGCTAGATTAGGACACCCTCATAATAAGGCTTTAAAACTGATGTTGCCAGGTGTTTCCTTTGAGAATAATGAGTGTGAAGCTTGCATCTTAGGCAAGCATTGTAGAACTGTCTTTACCAAGTCTACTACTGTTTATGAAAAATGTTTTGATCTTATTCATTCTGATGTTTGGACTGCACCTTGCCTTTCTAGAGACAATCATAAGTACTATGTAACTTTCATTGATGAAAAATCCAAATACACCTGGTTAACTTTAATTCCAACCAAAGATAGGGTACTTGATGCATTTAAAAACTTTCAAGCCATTACAATGCCAAGATAAAAATTTTTAGGTCAGATAATGGAGGATAGTACACGGGACAAGCATTCAAGCTACATCTATCTCAACATGGAATACTTCATCAGACAAGCTGTCCCTATACACCACAACAGAATGGTGTGGCTGAAAGGAAGAACATGCACTTGATGGAAGTAGCCAGGTCCATGATGTTTCAATCCAATGTGCCTAAGAAGTTTTGGAGTGATGCAGTTGCTACGGCTTGTTATCTCATCAACAGGACACCAACTCTGATCCTTCAAGGACAATCACCATTTGAGGTATTGAATCAGTACAAACCTTCACTCGAGCATATGAAGATCTTTGGATGTTTGTGTTTTGTGATGGTGCCTGGAGAGATAAGAAACAAGCTAGAAGCTAATAGTTCAAAGGCAATGTTCATTGGATACTCATCAAGTCAGAAAGGATACAAGTGCTATGATCCTAACACAAGGAGAGTGTTAGTATCTAGAGAAGTAAAGTTTGTTGAAGAAAAAGGATATTATGAGGAGCAGATTCAAGAAGATTTGAAGGATCTTACATCTGATAGAGCTGAAACCTTGAGGTTGATCCTAGAAGGGCTTGGAATCAACATGAATCAAGGACATCAGGGGGGGAGAAGCACGACTCCAGCACCAGATCATCAGACTTCCAACCTTGAGCATGAAGGGGGGAATGAAACAAGAACTCCAAACCTTGAGCGTGAAGAAACAAGTAGAGAAGAGAGTTCTGGCTCTCATGATCAAGCTGTGGAATCAGATGATCAACAAGAAGAAGCTAGTGATCAGCTAAGGGAAGAGGGAGCTGAAGCAAGTCAGCTAGGAGAAGAAAGATCCGAAATGTTGCCACAAGAAGAAGAACAAGAGATGGCACAAGAAGGGCCAATGTTAAGAAGAAGTACAAGGCTGAGAAAGGATCCTTCCAGTTGGGTAAACACGAGAGTGTACTACAATGCCCAAGCTGTGGAGCATCCTACTCAGGCCGTGTGTTCTTTCAGTCAATATCCAGAAGCACATTGTGCATTTATGGTAAACTTGAATGAGAATCACATTCCAAGAAGCTATGAAGAGGCAATGGAGGATAAGGAGTGGAAGGAATCAGTAGGAGCTGAGGCAGGAGCTATGATAAAGAATGATACATGGTATGAGAGTGAACTACCAAAAGGGAAGAAGGCAGTGTCTAGTAGATGGATCTTTACAATCAAGTACAAGGCTGATGGGTCGATTGAGAGGAAGAAAACTAGACTAGTAGCAAGAGGGTTTACTCAGACATATGGAGAGGATTACATTGAGACATTTGCACCAGTAGCCAAGCTACACACAATTAGAATTGTTTTAAGCTTGGCTGTGAACCTTGGATGGGGATTGTGGCAAATGGATGTAAAGAATACATTTCTACAAGGAGAACTTAAGGATGAAGTCTATATGTATCCTCCACCAGGTCTTGAACATCTAGTGAAGAGAGGGAATGTACTGAGGTTAAAGAAGGCTATCTATGGGCTGAAGCAATCACCAAGAGCATGGTACAACAAGCTGAGCACAACTCTGAATGGCCGAGGCTTTAAGAAGTCAGAATTGGACCATACTCTCTTTACCCTTACTACACCCTCAGGTATGGTTGCTCTCCTTGTGTATGTGGATGATATCATTATCACAGGAAGTGATAAAGAAGGTATCAAAGCAACCAAGGAGTTTCTAAAGTCTATGTTTGAAATAAAAGACTTGGGAGAAATGAAATACTTTCTTGGAATTGAGATTTGTAGATCCAAGGAAGGTTTGTTCATGTCCCAAAGGAAGTATACACTTGATCTTTTGAAAGATGCAGGTGCTTATGGAGGCAAGACAGCAAGGATGCCAATGGAGGATGGCTACAAAGTACCAAGAGAGGGGGAGATTGAAGACAGCAAGCCATTTCATGATCCTAAACTCTATAGAAAACTTGTTGGAAAATTGATTTATCTAACCATTACAAGACCTGATATATGCTTTGCTGTGAATCAGGTGAGTCAACACATGCAGCTTCCCAAGGAACATCATTGGCGTATGGTGGAGAGGCTCCTGATGTATCTAAATGGCTCGCCGGATCAAGGTGTATGGATGGGGTGCAATGGAAGCACAGAAGTGGTGGGCTATTGTGATGCTGATTGGGCAGGTGATAGAGCTGACAGAAGATCAACAACCGGCTATTGCACATTCATTGGAGGCAACTTGGTGACTTGGAAGAGTAAGAAACAGAAGGTGGTGTCATGCTCTAGTGCAGAAGCTGAATATAGAGCCATGCTGAAGCTTACAAACGAGCTAGTTTGGATCAAGGGCATCTTGAAGCATTTGGAGATAGCACAAGACACTCCAATGACAATGCATTGTGACAACCAGGCCGCCATTCACATAGCCTCCAACTCGGTGTTCCATGAGAGAACAAAGCACATTGAGGTTGATTGCCACAAGGTGAGGCAGATGATTGTCCTAGGAGTCATCTTGCCATGTTATACTAGGAGTGAAGATCAGTTGGCTGATGTATTCACCAAGGCTGCAAGGCAAAAGACAATGGAGTCCATTCATATCAGATTGGGCCTCATTGATCTTGGGAAGAGAAGCAGCTGATCCCCTTAGTCATGAGATCTTTACTCTTTTTCCCTCATTAAGGTTTTGTCCCAATGGGTTTTCCTTAGTGAGTTTTTTAATGAGGAAGATCTCATGGCTGTCCAAGCTTAGTCTTTCACAAAGCTAAGCTTGAGGGGGAGTGTTGAGATGAAGAGTAAACACTTTTGTGTTTTAGAGTGTGTTTAATAATAATCAGAGAAGATTAGAGTAGAATTTAGAGAGAATAGAGAGATTCTAGAGAGAGAGAGACTCAAAACTCCATTAATTATTAAAGATGAGGTTTACAACATACTTATATGAGAGAGACAATTTCGAAATCAATCAGATAAGGTAGAGGTTCAGGGCATGTGTAGTCAAAGAGAGCCATCCAAAAGCAGCCAATGGGAGTCTTCACATGCTTGATCCCTTTGGCATCTTTTACTAGATGCTGTCTACTTTCCAGCCTGTCTCCTGCCTTATCCAGCCCTAAACCTTATCTGTTGAAATGAGTTGATCAATATGGGAGAAGATGGCTTAAGGAGTTGGGAATGAGATAGTGTGAAGGCAAAGAGAGGGAGAGCTTGGGAATGATCAGGCCGTACAAGGCCGTACCGGCCGTACCATCCGTACGGTCCGGATCAATCCAACACTCGACCAAGAAGAGGAGTTACTGCGTGAAAGGAGTAAACGGCCAAAGGGATTTACCTTAAGGGAGATGACCGTTTGGATGGATAGAGTGACTGAGCCTTATCCACACAGGCTGGAACAGGCTGTAAAGGCAAAAGGAACCTGGTCCAAGATGCCAAAAACGTGTGACAGCTTCCATTGGATCAATTTTGAATTAAAGCAACCTTATCCTTGACCTCACATGCTTAGGCTCTCTAAAACCCTTGTATCTGATCCTATATATTGTAAACTCTGTCTTGATTAATAAACAACACGATTCCATGAGTCTCTCTCTCTAGTTCATCATGATAATCTCATACATTTTCTCTTAAACACTCTTAACTCTCTCTTAAACTTCTCAATACCTTTCCTATTCTCTAAAATCACATGGTATCAGAGCCAGGTTGGCTGTGGTATTGAGATTTCTTGTTCTTCAGCTTCAGATAAAAGTTATTTCTTGTGAGATTCTAAACAAAGTTCAAGCAAATCAAGATGGGAGGAAACAAGATCATTACGGTTCCGATTTCACTCAAGGGTGGGGGAAACTACCTGTTGTGGTCTAGGCTTGTGAAGACAGCCATTGGGAGGCTAGGGTTATGGGATCACATCACAGATGGAGCTCCAGCACCTGTGGCCAGTGAGGAAGAAGGTGGAAGAGAGCTCGCGGTTGCTGATGGAAAGAAGTGGATTCAAGATGACTTGATGGTGCTATCTGTGCTGCAAGGATCACTTGAAGAACATCTCTTGGAAGCCTACAGCTACTGCGAGACTCCAAAACACCTGTGGGAGGTACTCCAAAAGACTTTTGGGAACATTACCAATCTGAGCCGTGTGTATGAGATCAAGAAAGCTATCAACACGCTGGTACAAGATGGAGAGGAGTTCACCAAGCATTTGGGCAAGTATAGATCGTTGTGGTCTGAGCTTGAATCGTTGAGGCCAAGCACTAATGATCAAGAGCTACTCACGGAGAGGAGGGAGCAGGATCAGGTGTTTGGATTGCTGTTGACGTTGGATCCTCCATTCAATGATGTGATCAAGCACATGTTGAGGATGCCAAATCTACCATCTATGGAGGAAGTGTGTGCGCAACTCCAAAAGGAGGAAGGGTCACTTGGACTCTTCGGAAGCAAGGGAGACTTAGCTCTAGCCAACAAGGCTGAGGAAGGAGCACAAGCCAACCGTGCAGCATACAAGACTGATGAGAGGAAGTATGGTGATGAGAGGAGGTTTGGAGGCAATTGTGATCACTGCAAGAGGTTGGGACACAAGAGGAGCCAGTGCTGGATCCTTCATCCCCATCTCAAACCGGCCAAGTTCAACAAAGACCGAGAAGCCAGAGCTAACCTGTCTACTGAAGCAAGTGAAGCCGGTCCATCAGGAGCAGGCTCAAGTGCACAAGTGGGTGAAAGCGCAGGAAAGGCAATGGCAACTCACTACACGGCCACAAAGAGTTTGGAGCATGAAGTGATTCGCAAATCTGACATTGATGCTCTCATCAAAGCTCTTAAGGAGTCTGGTACATTCGGAAATACTCTTGGTTACTCTTACACTGCTCATATGATGCCTAGGACTGAGAATAGGTTGATAGATATCATTGAGGAATTGAAACTGAGAAATGAATCACCTAGAACTCACCTAGCTAGGGGAATAAAACCATTGATTGTTGACTCTGGTGCATCTCATCACATGATTAGTGATGATAGCTTAATTAAAAACATAGAACCTGCTCATGGACATGTAATGATTGCAAATGGAGACAGAATTCCTATTAAAGGTGTAGGAGACTTAAAGCTATTTGATAAGAACTCTAAGGCATTTTACATGCCTGAATTCACTTCTAATCTCTTATCTGTTAAAAGATGTACCAATGATCTTCAATGCAATGTTATCTTTAGTCCTAACAATGTGACATTTCAGGATATTGAGAGCAATGAGTTGATTGGACAAGGAGTAACCAAGGGGGATCTTTATGTACTTGAGGATATTAACCCCATTTCTAGTTGTTTGCTGAGTTCTGTTTTAAGTAAAGGAGCATTATGGCACTCTAGGCTAGGACATCCACATGTTAGAGCCTTAATCTTAATGTTACCAGGTGTCATGTTTAAAAAAAAATGATTGTGAGGCTTGTATCTTGGGAAAACATTGTAAGACTGTGTTTAAAAGATCTACTACTATCTATGATAAGTGTTTTGATCTTGTTCACTCTGATGTATGGACTGCTCCCTGCTTATCTAGAGATAATTACAAGTACTTTGTCACATTTATAGATGAAAAATCTAAATACACCTGGATAACACTCATTAGAACAAAGGATAGGGTTCTTGATGCATTTAAAAACTTCCAAGCTTATGTATCTAACCAGTATAAAGCCAAGATTAAGATTTTCAGGTCTGATAATGGTGGAGAATATACTGGTAATGCATTCAAGAGTCATCTAGCTCAACATGGGATCCTACATCAGACAAGTTGTCCATACACTCCTCAACAGAATGGTGTGGCTGAGAGAAAGAATAGACACCTGATGGAGGTGGCAAGGTCTATGATGTTTCACACAAGCGTGCCTAAAAGATTCTGGAGTGATGCTGTGATCTCGGCTTGTTATCTGATCAATAGGATACCAACCAAGATCTTGGAGGATCAGTCACCTTATGAAGTTCTAAACAGAAGCAAACCGGTGCTGGATCACTTGAGGGTCTTTGGATGCGTGTGCTTTGTACTTGTACCCGGGGAGCTAAGGAATAAGCTAGAAGCAAAGAGCACAAGAGCCATGTTTATTGGCTACTCAACATCACAAAAGGGATACAAATGCTATGATTCAGAAGCCAGGAGAGTTCTGGTGTCTAGAGATGTTAAGTTCTTGGAGGATAAGAGCTTTTATGGAGATAGAAAGTGGGAAGATCTTGAAGATTTGTCTCAACCATCTGATCGAGCTACAAGTCTCAGGCTGGTGCTGGAAGGACTTGGAATCAACATGTCCCAGGATCAGCAACCAACAAAGGGTAATGAAGCTGAAGAATCATCACACCATGATCATGAGGGGGGAAATGAGGCTGAGCCTGAAGATCATGAAGATCAAGACTCAGATGGTCATGATCAAGGTGTGATACAAAACGAGGAAGAACCCATTCAAGAAGTGGAACCAGATGAAGTAGAAGGAGAAGTGGTTCAGCCTACAGTGGTAGAGGTGGAACCAGTTCCATTAAGGAGAAGCACACGGTTGAAGAAGGATGCTTCCAACTGGGTAAACACGAGAGTGTACTACAATGCTCAAGCTGTGAAGCATCCCTCTCAAGCTGTGTGTTCCTTTGCCAGTTACCCAAAGGAACATTGCGCTTTCATTACAAGCTTAGATGAAAGTAGTGTACCAAGGTCATATGAAGAAGCAATGCTACATGAAGATTGGAAAGAATCAGTGGGTGATGAAGCTAATGCTATGATAAAGAATGACACTTGGTTTGAAAGTGAATTACCAAAGGGGAAGAAGGCAGTAACAAGCAAATGGATATTCACTATCAAGTATCTACCTGATGGAACTATTGAGAGAAAGAAGACTAGACTGGTGGCTAGAGGATACACTCAAACATATGGGGAAGACTACATTGATACCTTTGCTCCTGTTGCCAAGCTACATACTATAAGGATTGTATTGTCCCTTGCTGTGAATCTTGAGTGGGAGCTTTGGCAGATGGATGTAAAGAATGCCTTTCTTCAAGGAGAGCTAGAAGATGAAGTGTATATGCATCCCCCACCAGGTCTAGTGCATCTTGTGAAACCTGGAAATGTATTGAGACTCAAGAAGGCCATCTATGGATTAAAGCAATCTCCTAGAGCATGGTACTAAACACTTTTGTGTTTTAAGAGTATGATTCAAACAATCAGAGATAATCAGATCAAGATATTAAAGAGATTAAGAGATTTTAAAGAATAGAGAGAGAGAGACTCAAAAACTCCATTAATTAATATCTGATGAGGTTTACAAGTATTAATAGAGAGAGCAACAAGGGTTTTCGAAATGTATAAGCATGTGGAGTCAATGGACAGGCTGGAACTCCTTTTGAATCACTTGGCTGTGCTTTCTCACATGCTTGCACTAGTAAAAAGCATCCTCTCCTTTCCAGCATCATACAGGCTGTCAAAGTAAGCCCTTATCCCTTCCTTATCCTCTTCCCACGTCCTTCTTAAGATAAGAGAGGATTAACATCAGTTAGACTCCAATTTAACCCATCCTGGTAACTTCTCTTCCTTTCACTTAGTTACCACAGTAACTTTAAAGTTACTGTGGTAAATCCCAAACTTACTGACCACCCCAATACTCTTCCTCTATCAATGTATCCACTCCTCATCACCTCATCTCAACACTCCCCCTCAAGCTTGACCATGTGGAACAAGTCAAGCTTGGAAACCATGAAGACCTCCCTCATTAAAAACCTCACCAAAGAAAACCCATTGGGATAAAACTTTGATGAGGGAAAAAGAGTGGAGACTCCATGGTTAAGGGGCTCAGCTCCTGGGAGTAAGATCAATGAGTCCAAGCCTGGATAGTATGGACTCCATTGTCTTCAATCTCGCTGCCTTGGTAAACACATCTGCAAGCTGATCTTCACTCCTTGTATAACATGGCATAATCACTCCTAAGATAATCATCTGCCTCACCTTATGACAATCCACCTCTATGTGCTTTGTTCTCTCATGAAACACTGAGTTGGAGGCAATGTGGATAGCTGCTTGATTATCACAATGCATAGTCATAGGAGTACTCTGCTCAATCTCTAGATGCTTCAAGATCCCCTTGATCCACACCAACTCGTTTGTCAGCTTCAACATGGCTCTATACTCAGCTTCAGCACTTGAACAAGAGATAACCTTTTGCTTCTTACTCTTCCAAGTAACCAAGTTCCCTCCAATGAATGTACAATATCCAGTAGTTGATCTCCTGTCCACTCTATCTCCTGCCCAATCAGCATCACAATACCCAACCACTTCCGTACTGCCATTGCAACCCATCCAAACTCCTTGACCAGGCGTGCCACTCAAATACCTCAGTATCCTATCAACCATCTTCCAATGATGTACCTTTGGCGCCTGCATATGCTGACTCACTTGGTTCACTGCAAAACATATATCTGGCCGTGTGATGGTCAAGTAGATCAACTTGCCAACCATCTTCCTGTATAGCTTAGGATCCTTAAATAACTGCTTCTCTTCAACCTCCCCCTCACGCAAAACCTTATACCCCTCCTCAAGAGGTGTCTTTGCTACCTTTCCTCCAAGTACATCAGTCTCCTTTAGCATATCCATTGTATACTTCCTTTGAGACATAAACAAACCCTCCTTGGATCTGCATATCTCAATCCCCAAGAAATACTTCATCTCTCCCAAGTCTTTGATGTCAAACACAGACTTGAGGAACTCTTTAGTGGCTTTAATCCCAGCCTTATCACTCCCTGTGATAATCAAATCATCCACATATACCAGTATCACAATGATCCCTGATGGAGTAACCAAAGTGAAGAGTGTATGATCCAGTTCAGACTTCCTGAATCCTCTGCCATTCAGGGTTGTACTCAGCTTCCTGTACCAAGCTCTAGGAGACTGCTTCAGCCCATAGATTGCCTTCTTCAATCTCAAAACATTTCCTGGTTTTACTAGATGCTCAAGACCAGGAGGAGGAAGCATGTATACCTCATCTTCTAGCTCACCTTGTAAGAAAGCATTCTTCACATCCATCTGCCACAAATCCCACTCCAAGTTTGTTGCAATGGACAACACAATCCGAACTGTATGTAGCTTAGCTACTGGTGCAAAGGTATCAATGTAATCCTCTCCATAGGTCTGTGTAAACCCTCTTGCAACCAATCTGGTCTTCTTCCTATCAATCTGTCCATTTGCTAGATACTTGATTGTGAAGATCCATCTACTAGATACAGCCCTCTTTCCCTTAGGCAGCTCACTCTCATACCATGTATCATTTTTGATCATAGCACCTGCTTCAGCTCCCACTGATTCTTTCCATTCCTTGTCTAACATAGCTTCTTCATAAGTCCTTGGTACATAACTCTCATCCAGACTAATCATAAAGGCATGATGCTCCTCTGGAAACTCAGCAAAGGAACACACAGCTTGAGAAGGATGCTCCACAGCCTGGGCATTGTAGTACACTCTCGTGTTTACCCAGTTGGAAGCATCCCTCTTTATCCGTGTGCTCCTCCTCAATGGTTGAACCTGTTCCTCAGTATGAACCTCTGCGTGACCCTCTGGTTCTGTCTCACTCACCTCCTCTTGATCATGAACCTCTCCTTGCTCATCCACACTGACCTGAGGAAAATTCTCTACTTCTTGTGTCACCACTTGATCATGATGACCTGAATCCCCTTGGTGCTGCTCTTGCACTCCTGATTCAGACTCATTTCCCCCCTCATGATCAAGGAGAGTTGTTCTTTCAGGTTCTCTAACCTTATCATGGGACATGTTTACCCCAAGCCTTTCCAATATGTTCCTCAGATTCTCTGCCATGTTTCTTGGTTCTTGAGACAGATCTTCCAAGTCTTTCCAATTCTTTTCTTCATAATACCCCTTGGTCTCTATGAACTTAACATCTCTAGACACCAACACTCTCCTGGTTGCTGGATCATAGCACTTGTACCCTTTCTGAGTGATTGAGTACCCAATGAACATAGCTTTAGTACTCTTTGCTTCTAGCTTGTTCCTTCTTTCTCCGGGAATCATCACATAACATAAGCACCCAAAGACTCTCAAATGATCTATGTGTGGCTTGGCCTTGTTTAATACTTCAAAGGGAGACAGTTTCTTCAAGACACGTGTTGGCACTCTATTGATGAGATAGCAAGCAGTCTGAACAGCATCACTCCAAAACTTCTTAGGGACATTCATGTGGAACATTATTGATCTCGCAACCTCCATCAAATGTCTGTTCTTCCTCTCAGCCACCCCATTTTGTTGTGGTGTGTAAGGACAGCTAGTTTGTTGCACAATCCCATGCTTTGCAAGATGACTCTTGAAAGCATTGCTAGTGTATTCTCCTCCATTATCAGACCTCAGAATCTTCACAGTGGCATTGTACTGGTTAGTAACATATGCTTGGAAGTTCATGAAGGCTTCCAGGACTCTGTCTTTGGAGGGAATCATGGTGATCCATGTGTACTTGGACTTCTCATCAATGAAGGTCACAAAGTACTTATGGCTGTCTCTAGACATACAGGGAGCTGTCCACACGTCTGAATGCACCAGATCAAAGCAATTCTCATATCTGGTCTCTGATGTTGGGAAGACCGTCCTACAGTGCTTTCCAAGTATACAGGCTTCACACTCCAAGTGATTGAACGCCATACTTGGTAGAATCAGTTCAATTGCCTTGGCATGAGGATGTCCCAGCCTTGCATGCCATGTGAGATTATCACATCTATCCGTTGTGCTGCTTAAACACACAGACTCCACAAGACTAGGCGCCTCAGTTGTTTGGAGATGATAGAGCTGATGCTTGCTGTCTCCTCTGCCAATAACTCTTCCAGTCTTTAAATCCTGGAACTCAACTTCATTTGGTCTGAAAACCACTTGACAATCCAGATCAACTGTAGCCTTCTTAACTGAGATTAGATTGGATGTAAACTGAGGTAGGTAGAAGGCAGTGGAGTTCTTCTCAAACAGCTTGAGGTTTCCCACTCCTTCTATTGGGATCCTGGTACCATTGGCTATCATGACACTCCCTGTTGCTGCTTTAACCTCACTGATTAGTCTCTTGTCACTGATCATGTGGTGTGTTGCTCCAGAATCAATGATGATGGGTTTAGATGTGGATGCTTTGGCAGGAGCACCCAGACTCCGGGTCGTAGCCAAAGCATACACATGCTTAACCAACTCATCCCATTCCTTCTTTGTCACAAACTCATCTGCCCTCTTGGTATCCATTCCTCTCATGTCCGCACTGTCTCCTACTGTCTCTCCCATGTAAGCTGAGTATGAACACTCTCCTATAACCATCTGCTGAAGTACATCCTTGATTCTCTTCAAGATTACACTCATCCTGTCACTTAAGTGCTCAGACTCGCTATCCTTTCTCCATGCTCTTCTCTTCATTAACCACTCCTTAGAAAGTTTTCTCAACCTTCCCCTCTTACAGCTTGTACCTCCCTTCCATCTTTCTGGCTTCCTGTTTATTTCCCACACATCATATGTATATTTAACAAGCTCACATACCTCTTCCATAAGGAAGCTGAAGATCACATCTTGCTTCCTCCTTTCTTGACAACATCTCGGATTTGATGTGTGTGTCTTCACCACATCTAG
The DNA here is from genome assembly GCF_020379485.1 of Brassica napus. Lineage (NCBI taxonomy): Eukaryota > Viridiplantae > Streptophyta > Magnoliopsida > Brassicales > Brassicaceae > Brassica > Brassica napus. Next base: position 498,698 of record NW_026014917.1, read on the forward strand.
CTCTGACCATACTTCTCTCAGCCTTCCCACAAGCTGATAACACTCATCCTTTCCTTGTCTCAAGCCACGGATCACCCCTCTGTCCTCAATGACTCTCACAAGCTTGGACTTGCCTAAAGTTGCTTCAATCTCACTCCTTGTAGTGTTTCCTTGAACAACTTCATTTCCCAGCTTCAGACCTCTTGTCTGACCTTCTTCAGTAGCCATTTCCATGAAAGGTTTCCCCTTTCCATGACTACTCCATAACCCACAGCTTTCCAAAGCTCTCTTTGCCCATCTTGACCAATCGCCATCTCTCTCTTCTTCAAGCTCCATGGTTGTACTAGATCTGTGCTTCATTTCCATGTTGAGATAGTTTGAATCCATCAGAATATCTCACACCACTCAGATAATAAAGACCAGAACTCAAGAACACCAAGAACACTCAAGAACACTCAAGAACACTCAGATTTTTATGAAAAACGAAATCACACTCTCCCCTGTTTGAACAACCTGGCTCTGATACCATAAACACTTTTGTGTTTTAAGAGTATGATTCAAACAATCAGAGATAATCAGATCAAGATATTAAAGAGATTAAGAGATTTTAAAGAATAGAGAGAGAGAGACTCAAAAACTCCATTAATTAATATCTGATGAGGTTTACAAGTATTAATAGAGAGAGCAACAAGGGTTTTCGAAATGTATAAGCATGTGGAGTCAATGGACAGGCTGGAACTCCTTTTGAATCACTTGGCTGTGCTTTCTCACATGCTTGCACTAGTAAAAAGCATCCTCTCCTTTCCAGCATCATACAGGCTGTCAAAGTAAGCCCTTATCCCTTCCTTATCCTCTTCCCACGTCCTTCTTAAGATAAGAGAGGATTAACATCAGTTAGACTCCAATTTAACCCATCCTGGTAACTTCTCTTCCTTTCACTTAGTTACCACAGTAACTTTAAAGTTACTGTGGTAAATCCCAAACTTACTGACCACCCCAATACTCTTCCTCTATCAATGTATCCACTCCTCATCACCTCATCTCAACAGGTACAACAAATTGAGTACTACTTTAAACGGACGTGGGTTCAAGAAGTCTGAACTGGATCACACTCTCTTCACTCTCACTACACCCTCAGGTATCATTTGCCTACTTGTATATGTTGATGACATTATAATAACTGGTAGTGATAAGGCTGGTATAAAAGCCACAAAGGAGTTTTTGAAATCTGTGTTTGAAATCAAAGACTTAGGAGAAATGAAATACTTCCTTGGAATTGAGTTGTGTAGATCTAAGGAAGGATTATTCATTTCCCAAAGGAAGTATACACTTGATCTTTTGAAAGATGCAGGTATACAAGGAGATAAGACAGCAAAGATGCCTCTTGAAGATGGATACAAGATTCCACGTGAGGGGGAGGTTGAAGATAGCAAGGCCTTTCATGATCCAAAGCTATACAGGAAGCTGGTAGGGAAGCTCATCTATCTCACCATCACAAGACCAGACATATGCTTTGCTGTGAATCAAGTGAGCCAGCATATGCAAGTCCCAAAGGAACATCACTGGCGCATGGTGGAGAGACTCCTCTTGTATCTGAACGGGACATCAAGCCTTGGAGTATGGATGGGATGCAACAAGAGTACTGAAGTGGTGGGATATTGTGATGCTGATTGGGCAGGAGATAGAGCAGATAGAAGGTCCACAACCGGCTACTGCACATTCATTGGAGGGAACTTAGTAACTTGGAAGAGTAAGAAGCAGAAGGTGGTCTCATGCTCAAGTGCTGAAGCTGAATACCGAGCCATGCTAAAGCTGACTAATGAGCTTGTATGGATCAAAGGGATACTGAAGCACTTGGAGATTATTCAATCCACTCCAATGACCATGCATTGCGACAACCAGGCTGCTATACACATTGCAACCAACTCAGTCTTCCATGAGAGAACCAAGCATATTGAAGTTGATTGTCACAAGGTAAGGCAGATGATTGTCTTGGGAGTAATCTTGCCATGCTATACAAGGAGTGAGGATCAACTTGCGGATGTGTTCACGAAGGCTGCAAGACAGAAGACTATGGAGTCCATTCACATCAGATTGGGACTCATAGATCTTACACCAAGGAGCTGATCCCCTTAGCCATGAGTTCTTCACTCTTTTTCCCTCATCAAAGTTTTGTCCCAATGGGTTTTCTTTGGTGAGGTTTTTAATGAGGAAGATCTCATGGTTGTTCCAAGCTTAACTAAGATACTAAGTTAAGCTTGAGGGGGAGTGTTGAAATGAGTTGATCAATATGGGAGAAGATGGCTTAAGGAGTTGGGAATGAGATAGTGTGAAGGCAAAGAGAGGGAGAGCTTGGGAATGATCAGGCCGTACAAGGCCGTACCGGCCGTACCATCCGTACGGTCCGGATCAATCCAACACTCGACCAAGAAGAGGAGTTACTGCGTGAAAGGAGTAAACGGCCAAAGGGATTTACCTTAAGGGAGATGACCGTTTGGATGGATAGAGTGACTGAGCCTTATCCACACAGGCTGGAACAGGCTGTAAAGGCAAAAGGAACCTGGTCCAAGATGCCAAAAACGTGTGACAGCTTCCATTGGATCAATTTTGAATTAAAGCAACCTTATCCTTGACCTCACATGCTTAGGCTCTCTAAAACCCTTGTATCTGATCCTATATATTGTAAACTCTGTCTTGATTAATAAACAACACGATTCCATGAGTCTCTCTCTCTAGTTCATCATGATAATCTCATACATTTTCTCTTAAACACTCTTAACTCTCTCTTAAACTTCTCAATACCTTTCCTATTCTCTAAAATCACATTATCCAGACTGCTCCTCCCTTATCCATACAGCTCCTTGGTCGTGGCTTACTCTCCAATGTGAGCCAAGGTAACTTTCCAAGCTTTAACTTAGTTACCACAGTAAAACCAAAGTTACTGTGGTAACTCCAAAGTTACTGTCTGTCTCAATCCTCATTCTCTATCAATATAGTCACTCTTTATTACCTCATCTCAACACTCCCCCTCAAGCTTGACCATGTGGAACAAGTCAAGCTTGGAAACCATGAAGACCTCCCTCATTAAAAACCTCACCAAAGAAAACCCATTGGGATAAAACTTTGATGAGGGAAAAAGAGTGGAGACTCCATGGTTAAGGGGCTCAGCTCCTGGGAGTAAGATCAATGAGTCCAAGCCTTGATAGTATGGACTCCATTGTCTTCAATCTCGCTGCCTTAGTAAACACATCTGCAAGCTGATCTTCACTTCTTGTATAACATGGCAGAATCACTCCTAAGATTATCATCTGCCTCACCTTATGACAATCCACCTCTATGTGCTTTGTTCTCTCATGAAACACTGAGTTAGAGGCAATGTGGATAGCTGCTTGATTGTCACAATGCATAGTCATAGGAGTACTCTGCTCAATCTCTAGATGCTTCAAGATCCCCTTGATCCACACTGTTGAAATGAGTTGATCAATATGGGAGAAGATGGCTTAAGGAGTTGGGAATGAGATAGTGTGAAGGCAAAGAGAGGGAGAGCTTGGGAATGATCAGGCCGTACAAGGCCGTACCGGCCGTACCATCCGTACGGTCCGGATCAATCCAACACTCGACCAAGAAGAGGAGTTACCGCGTGAAAGGAGTAAACGGCCAAAGGGATTTACCTTAAGGGAGATGACCGTTTGGATGGATAGAGTGACTAAGCCTTATCCACACAGGCTGGAACAGGCTGTAAAGGCAAAAGGAACCTAGTCCAAGATGCCAAAAACGTGTGACAGCTTCCATTGGATCAAGTTTGAATTAAAGCAACCTTATCCTTGACCTCACATGCTTAGTCTCTCTAAAACCCTTGTATCTGATCCTATATATTGTAAACTCTGTCTTGATTAATAGACAACACGATTCCATGAGTCTCTCTCTCTAGTTCATCATGATAATCTCATACACTTTCTCTTAAACACTCTTAACTCTCTCTTAAACTTCTCAATACCTTTCCTATTCTCTAAAATCACATGGTATCAGAGCCAGGTTGGCTGTGGTATTGAGATTTCTTGTTCTTCAGCTTCAGATAAAAGTTATTTCTTGTGAGATTCTAAACAAAGTTCAAGCAAATCAAGATGGGAGGAAACAAGGTCATTACGGTTCCGATTTCACTCAAGGGTGGGGGAAACTACCTGTTGTGGTCTAGGCTTGTGAAGACAGCCATTGGGAGGCTAGGGTTATGGGATCACATCACAGATGGAGCTCCAGCACCTGTGGCCAGTGAGGAAGAAGGTGGAAGAGAGCTCGCGGTTGCTGATGGAAAGAAGTGGATTCAAGATGACTTGATGGTGCTATCTGTGCTGCAAGGATCACCTGAAGAACACCTCTTGGAAGCCTACAGCTACTGCGAGACTCCAAAACACCTGTGGGAGGTACTCCAAAAGACTTTTGGGAACATTACAAATCTGAGCCGTGTGTAGGAGATCAAGAAAGCTATCAACACGCTGGTACAAGATGGAGAGGAGTTCACCAAGCATTTGGGCAAGTATAGATCGTTGTGGTCTGAGCTTGAATCGTTGAGGCCAAGCACTAATGATCAAGAGCTACTCACGGAGAGGAGGGAGCAGGATCAGGTGTTTGGATTGCTGTTGACGTTGGATCCTCCATTCAATGATGTGATCAAGCACATGTTGAGGATGCCAAATCTACCATCTATGGAGGAAGTGTGTGCGCAACTCCAAAAGGAGGAAGTGTGTGCGCAACTCCAAAAGGAGGAAGGGTCACTTGGACTCTTCGGAAGCAAGGGAGACTTAGCTCTAGCCAACAAGGCTGAGGAAGGAGCACAAGCTAACCGTGCAGCATACAAGACTGATGAGAGGAAGTATGGTGATGAGAGGAGGTTTGGAGGCAATTGTGATCACTGCAAGAGGTTGGGACACAAGAGGAGCCAGTGCTGGATCCTTCATCCCCATCTCAAACCGGCCAAGTTCAACAAAGACCGAGAAGCCAGAGCTAACCTGTCTACTGAAGCAAGTGAAGCCGGTCCATCAGGAGCAGGCTCAAGTGCACAAGTGGGTGAAAGCGCAGGAAAGGCAATGGCAACTCACTACACGGCCACAAAGAGTTTGGAGCATGAAGTGATTCGCAAATCTGACATTGATGCTCTCATCAAAGCTCTTAAGGAGTCTGGTACATTCGGAAATACTCTTGGTTACTCTTACACTGCTCATATGATGCCTAGGACTGAGAATAGGTTGATAGATATCATTGAGGAATTGAAACTGAGAAATGAATCACCTAGAACTCACCTAGCTAGGGGAATAAAACCATTGATTGTTGACTCTGGTGCATCTCATCACATGATTAGTATAAGTTTTAGAGAATCTGAGTTTGATATAAGGAAAGAAAGAGATTAGAAAGAGTCTAGAGGTGATTTAGAACGAGTTTAGCTAAGAGTTTAGTGTATGATCATGATTGAGAGCCTTTGAGTCTAAGAGAGTGTTTTGGTGTCAAGAACTGTCTAATCTTTTATTAAGAGCATGAGTTACAATATATAGTGTGAGCATACAAGGGTTTTCGAAATCCAGAGAAGACTAAAGCATGTGAGGTCAATGTGGAAAGGATAAGCTCATTTGAACTAGCCAATTAGCTTCTCCACATGCGCGGAGTATCTAGCATCTTGGACCGAGATGCTCTTGCCTTTCCAGCTGTTCCAGCCTGTCAAGGCGCGCTCTTCCTTATCCCTCAACGGTCTGATCCATCCAGGTAAGTTCCTTCCCTTCCCATAAGTTACCCCAAGTAACTTCTTTACTCTTGTCAATGTTTTACTCATCTCCATGTGTACGGATGGTACGGTCATGTACGGACAGTACGGACCTTACCCAAACCTTCCCAAGATTCAACTCATCTCCTTAGTCTCAACTCCTCACTTGCTCCACATATACTCAACTCATCTCAACACTCCCCCTCAAGCTTAGCTTTGTGAAAGTCTAAGCTTGGATAGCCATGAGATCTTCCTCATTAAAAACCTTACCAAACAAAACCCATTGGGACAAAACTTTGATAAGGGAAAAAGAGTAAAGACCTCATAGCTAAGGGCTTAGCTCCTTCTTGTGAGATCAATGAGTCCTAGCCGGCTATGAATGGACTCAATTGTCTTCTGCCTTGCTGCCTTTGTGAACACATCTGCTAGCTGATCTTCACTTCTCGTGTAACATGGCAAGATGACTCCAAGAAGAATCATTTGCCTCACCTTGTGACAATCTACTTCAATGTGCTTGGTTCTCTCATGGAAGACTGAGTTGGTGGCAATGTGTATAGCAGCCTGGTTGTCGCAATGCATGGTCATTGGAGTGGATTGAATAATCTCCAAGTGCTTCAGTATCCCTTTGATCCATACAAGCTCATTAGTCAGCTTCAGCATGGCTCGGTATTCAGCTTCAGCACTTGAGCATGAGACCACCTTCTGCTTCTTACTCTTCCAAGTTACTAAGTTCCCTCCAATGAATGTGCAGTAGCCGGTTGTGGACCTTCTATCTGCTCTATCTCCTGCCCAATCCGCATCACAGTAGCCTACAACTTCAGTACTCCCATTACACCCCATCCACACTCCTTGATCCGCTGAGCCATTAAGATACATCAAGAGCCGGTTCACCATTCCCCAATGATGTTCTTTTGGAATTTGCATATGCTGACTCACCTGATTCACAGCAAAACAAATATCAGGACGTGTGATGGTTAGGTATATGAGCTTACCCACTAGCTTTCTATAAAGCTTTGCATCCTTGAATGGTGGACTGTCTTCAATCTCCCCCTCACGTGGAACCTTGTATCCATCTTCCAAGGGAGTCTTGGCCGTCTTTCCATCAAGCTTACCTGCATCTTTCAACAGATCAAGTGTATACTTTCTTTGGGATAGAAACAAACCTTCCTTGGATCTACATATCTCAATCCCAAGGAAGTATTTCATCTCTCCCAAGTCTTTAATCTCAAAAACAGATTTAAGAAAGTCTTTAGTGGCTTGTATCTCTTCTTTATCACTACCTGTTATAATGATGTCATCTACATATACAAGTAGAACGACAATACCTGAAGGTGTGTTGAGTGTAAAGAGAGTATGATCAAGCTCTGACTTCCTAAAGCCTCTTCCATTCAGAGTTGTGCTCAACTTGTTGTACCATGCCCTTGGTGATTGTTTCAGACCATAGATAGCTTTCTTTAGTCTGAGAACATTCCCTTTCTTCACCAAGTGCTCTAGACCAGGAGGAGGTAACATATACACTTCATCTTCTAGTTCTCCTTGTAGGAATGCATTCTTTACATCCATTTGCCACAAGCCCCACTCAAGATTCACCGCAAGTGATAGGACAATCCTGATGGTATGTAGCTTAGCAACTGGCGCAAATGTGTCTATATAATCCTCTCCATATGTTTGAGTGAATCCTCTTGCAACCAAGCGAGTCTTCTTTCTATCAATCTGTCCATTTGCTTGGTACTTGATTGTGAAGATCCATCTACTAGACACTGCTCTCTTTCCTTTAGGTAACTCACTCTCATACCAAGTGTCATTCTTGATCATTGCATTGGATTCAGCTCCCACTGATTCCCTCCACTCCTTGTCCTTCATGGCTTCCTCATATGACTTTGGTACATGGCTCTCATCTAAGCTTACCATAAAGGCACAATGTTCTTCTGGATAATGAGCAAAGGAACACACAGCTTGAGAAGGATGTTCCACAGCCTGGGCATTGTAGTACACTCTCGTGTTTACCCAGTTGGAACTATCCTTTCTCAATCTGGTGCTTCTTCTCAATGGCTGCACCGCCGGCTCTGTTTCAGGTTCAGTTGTAGTTTCAGTTGTAGTTGCATTAGTTTCCTCCTCTTGATCTTGGCTTGGTACCTCCCTATCTTCCTGCATCATACTTTGATCATGATCACCTGAGCCTTCTTGATCATGGCTTTCAACATGTACTTCAGCTGGTTCAGGTGTGTTTTCCCCCCCATGATCTAAGTTTGTTGCCTCGGTAGGTTGTGTGGTTGTTGTACTGCGTCTCTCCTTCGGATCCTGGGTAGTATGTATCCCAAGCCCCTCTAGAATACTTCTAAGGCTGGCCGCTCTATCTGACTCTCTTGTCAATTCTAGCAGCTCATCTTGATTCTTTTCCTCATAGAACCCCTTAGCTTCAATGAACTTTACATCTCTAGAGACTAGAACTCTTCGAGTAGTAGGATCATAGCACTTGTAACCCTTTTGAGTAGTAGAGTAGCCAACAAACATAGCTCTTGTGCTGGTTGCTTCAAGCTTGTTTCTCAACTCTTTTGGCCTAAGGACAAAGCATAGACATCCAAAGATTCGCATATGTTCCAATGATGGCTTGTACTTGTTCAAGGCTTCAAAAGGGGACTGATCATGTAGAATCTTAGTTGGGATCCGGTTGATTAGATAACAAGATGTAGCCACAGCATCACTCCAAAACCTCTTAGGGACATTTGCTTGAAACATCATTGACCTTGCCACCTCCATGAGATGCCTATTCTTTCTCTCAGCCACTCCATTTTGCTGAGGAGTATAAGGACAACTCGTTTGGTGTAGTATCCCATGTTGTGCTAGATGTTGCTTGAAGGCTTGACCAGTGTATTCCCCACCATTATCTGATCTCAAAATTTTAATCTTGGCATTGTAATGGTTAGTCACATAGTTTTGAAAATTTTTAAAAGCTTCAAGCACCCTATCTTTGGTTTGAATAAGTGTTATCCAGGTGTATTTCGATTTTTCATCTATGAATGTGACAAAGTATTTAAAACTATCCCTAGACAAGCAAGGAGCAGTCCAAACATCTGAGTGAATTAGATCAAAGCACTTGTCATAAACAGTAGATGAAATGGGAAACACAGTTTTACAATGCTTGCCTAAAATGCAAGCTTCACAATCCTTATTTTCAAATACCACACCTGGTAACATTAAGTTTAAAGCTCTAACATGGGGATGACCTAGTCTAGCATGCCACAATGCATTTTTATTCATCATAGAAGCAGAAGTAAATGAGCAGAAGTAATCAGAAACAGGAGCTAGTTCTTCAAGTAAATATAAATCTCCCTTGGTAACTCCTTTTCCAATCAATTGGCTGCTCTCAATATCCTGAAACTTCACCTCATTAGGACTGAATATAACATTGCAATTAAGGTCTGTAGTACACTTCTTTACAGATAATAGATTTGATGTGAAGTCAGGCATATAAAATGCTTTAGAGTCTTTATCAAACAATTTTAGCTTGCCAATTCCTCTAATTGGGATTTTATCTCCATTTGCAATCATGACATGTCCATTTGTAGGTTCAATGTCTCTAATCAAACTAGTATCACTAATCATATGATGAGATGCTCCTGAATCAACTACCAATGGTTTAAACAGATTGTGTGCAATATGAGACTGTCCTAGTATGCTAGTAGGTTTATAAACAATGCTTGAATGATCAGGTTCTCTAGCAATACTACACGATTCATATAGTGCACCAAAGGAGTAACCAAGAGTACCAAGTGTGTTACCATTCTCCTTTAGCATTTTGATGAGGGAGTCAAGGTCTGATCTCCTTAGGTACTCGTTCTCACGGTTGTTCTGAAGGCTCGGCTGAGGTGTGTAAGTCACCAGGGCCTTGCTATCTCCAGGCTCACGTGTCCCGCCCTCTCCAGCTTGGCCTGAGCTTCCAGCCACACTTGAACTTCCCGGCTCACTTCCAGCATACGAGACATTGGCTCTCCCATCTTTCTCTCTTGAGAACTTGGCCGGCTTCAGATGAGGATGTAAGATCCAGCACTGGTTCTTCTTGTGACCTTGTCTCTTGCAATGATCACAATTTCCCATGAACTTCTTTGCATCATACTGGTTAGAGCTCGCACGGTTTGCTTGCGGAACCTCAGCTTGGTTTGCAAGTGTGATCTCTCCTTTCCCTCCAAAGAGACCGATAGAACCTTCCTCCTTCTGAACTTGTGCACACACTTCCTCAAGGTCAGGTAACTTCCCGGACCTCAGAATGTGTTTGATGAGACTGTTGTAGCTTGGATTCAGCGTGAGCAGCAACCCAAACACCTTGTCCTGCTCGCGTCTCTCAGCCAGCTCATCTAGGTTGGTTGTGCCTGGCCTCAGCATCTCCAGTTCAGACCACAAGGCTCTGAACCTCCCAAGGTGCTTAGTAAACTCCATGTCCTCCTGTGTCAAGCTGTTGATAGCACGTTTCACTTCAAACACACGGCTCAAGTTTGAGATGTTACCATAAACCTTCTTTAGCGTGTCCCAAAGATCCTTTGCTGTCTCACAGTAGCTGTATGCCTCCAGGATAGACACTTCAAGAGACCGTTGGAGTATAGACATCACCAGCTGATCATCTTGCTCCCACTTCTCTTCATCGCACTCGACAATCTCCTTGTCGCCTTCATAAGTAATGAGCTTTGGGGCTTCACTCTGTGTGATGTGTCCCCATAAACCCTTACTCCCCACTGCTGTCTTCACCAAACGAGACCACAAAAGGTAGTTACCCCCCTTGAGAGTAACCGGAACCACTGCCTTGTTGCTTTCCATTTCAGAATCACCCGGATGAAAGCTAAGTGGCTAGTGTGTTCTTGAGTGTTCTAGTACTCAAACCCAGATTATGATGAACCTGGCTCTGATACCATATAAGTTTTAGAGAATCTGAGTTTGATATAAGGAAAGAAAGAGATTAGAAAGAGTCTAGAGGTGATTTAGAACGAGTTTAGCTAAGAGTTTAGTGTATGATCATGATTGAGAGCCTTTGAGTCTAAGAGAGTGTTTTGGTGTCAAGAACTGTCTAATCTTTTATTAAGAGCATGAGTTACAATATATAGTGTGAGCATACAAGGGTTTTCGAAATCCAGAGAAGACTAAAGCATGTGAGGTCAATGTGGAAAGGATAAGCTCATTTGAACTAGCCAATTAGCTTCTCCACATGCGCGGAGTATCTAGCATCTTGGACCGAGATGCTCTTGCCTTTCCAGCTGTTCCAGCCTGTCAAGGCGCGCTCTTCCTTATCCCTCAACGGTCTGATCCATCCAGGTAAGTTCCTTCCCTTCCCATAAGTTACCCCAAGTAACTTCTTTACTCTTGTCAATGTTTTACTCATCTCCATGTGTACGGATGGTACGGTCATGTACGGACAGTACGGACCTTACCCAAACCTTCCCAAGATTCAACTCATCTCCTTAGTCTCAACTCCTCACTTGCTCCACATATACTCAACTCATCTCAACAATTAGTGATGATAGCTTAATTAAAAACATAGAACCTGCTCATGGACATGTAATGATTGCAAATGGAGACAGAATTCCTATTAAAGGTGTAGGAGACTTAAAGCTATTTGATAAGAACTCTAAGGCATTTTACATGCCTGAATTCACTTCTAATCTCTTATCTGTTAAAAGATGTACCAATGATCTTCAATGCAATGTTATCTTTAGTCCTAACAATGTGACATTTCAGGATATTGAGAGCAATGAGTTGATTGGACAAGGAGTAACCAAGGGGGATCTTTATGTACTTGAGGATATTAACCCCATTTCTAGTTGTTTGCTGAGTTCTGTTTTAAGTAAAGGAGCATTATGGCACTCTAGGCTAGGACATCCACATGTTAGAGCCTTAAGCTTAATGTTACCAGGTGTCATGTTTAAAAATAATGATTGTGAGGCTTGTATCTTGGGAAAACATTGTAAGACTGTGTTTAAAAGATCTACTACTATCTATGATAAGTGTTTTGATCTTGTTCACTCTGATGTATGGACTGCTCCCTGCTTATCTAGAGATAATTACAAGTACTTTGTCACATTTATAGATGAAAAATCTAAATACACCTGGATAACACTCATTAGAACAAAGGATAGGGTTCTTGATGCATTTAAAAACTTCCAAGCTTATGTATCTAACCAGTATAAAGCCAAGATTAAGATTTTCAGGTCTGATAATGGTGGAGAATATACTGGTAATGCATTCAAGAGTCATCTAGCTCAACATGGGATCCTACATCAGACAAGTTGTCCATACACTCCTCAACAGAATGGTGTGGCTGAGAGAAAGAATAGACACCTGATGGAGGTGGCAAGGTCTATGATGTTTCACACAAGCGTGCATAAAAGATTCTGGAGTGATGCTATGATCTCGGCTTGTTATCTGATCAATAGGATACCAACCAAGATCTTGGAGGATCAGTCACCTTATGAAGTTCTAAACAGAAGCAAACCGGTGCTGGATCACTTGAGGGTCTTTGGATGCGTGTGCTTTGTACTTGTACCCGGGGAGCTAAGGAATAAGCTAGAAGCAAAGAGCACAAGAGCCATGTTTATTGGCTACTCAACATCACAAAAGGGATACAAATGCTATGATTCAGAAGCCAGGAGAGTTCTGGTGTCTAGAGATGTTAAGTTCTTGGAGGATAAGAGCTTTTATGGAGATAGAAAGTGGGAAGATCTTGAAGATTTGTCTCAACCATCTGATCGAGCTACAAGTCTCAGGCTGGTGCTGGAAGGACTTGGAATCAACATGTCCCAGGATCAGCAACCAACAAAGGCTAATGAAGCTGAAGAATCATCACACCATGATCATGAGGGGGGAAATGAGGCTGAGCCTGAAGATCATGAAGATCAAGACTCAGATGGTCATGATCAAGGTGTGATACAAAACGAGGAAGAACCCATTCAAGAAGTGGAACCAGATGAAGTAGAAGGAGAAGTGGTTCAGCCTACAGGGGTAGAGGTGGAACCAGTTCCATTAAGGAGAAGCACACGGTTGAAGAAGGATGCTTCCAACTGGGTAAACACGAGAGTGTACTACAATGCTCAAGCTGTGAAGCATCCCTCTCAAGCTGTGTGTTCCTTTGCCAGTTACCCAAAGGAACATTGCGCTTTCATTACAAGCTTAGATGAAAGTAGTGTACCAAGGTCATATGAAGAAGCAATGCTACATGAAGATTGGAAAGAATCAGTGGGTGATGAAGCTAATGCTATGATAAAGAATGACACTTGGTTTGAAAGTGAATTACCAAAGGGGAAGAAGGCAGTAACAAGCAAATGGATATTCACTATCAAGTATCTACCTGATGGAACTATTGAGAGAAAGAAGACTAGACTGGTGGCTAGAGGATACACTCAAACATATGGGGAAGACTACATTGATACCTTTGCTCCTGTTGCCAAGCTACATACTATAAGGATTGTATTGTCCCTTGCTGTGAATCTTGAGTGGGAGCTTTGGCAGATGGATGTAAAGAATGCCTTTCTTCAAGGAGAGCTAGAAGATGAAGTGTATATGCATCCCCCACCAGGTCTAGTGCATCTTGTGAAACCTGGAAATGTATTGAGACTCAAGAAGGCCATCTATGGATTAAAGCAATCTCCTAGAGCATGGTACAACAAACTGAGTACTACTTTAAACGGACGTGGGTTCAAGAAGTCTGAACTGGATCACACTCTCTTCACTCTCACTACACCCTCAGGTATCATTTGCCTACTTGTATATGTTGATGACATTATAATAACTGGTAGTGATAAGGCTGGTATAAAAGCCACAAAGGAGTTTTTGAAATCTGTGTTTGAAATCAAAGACTTAGGAGAAATGAAATACTTCCTTGGAATTGAGTTGTGTAGATCTAAGGAAGGATTATTCATTTCCCAAAGGAAGTATACACTTGATCTTTTGAAAGATGCAGGTATACAAGGAGATAAGACAGCAAAGATGCCTCTTGAAGATGGATACAAGATTCCACGTAAGGGGGAGGTTGAAGATAGCAAGGCCTTTCATGATCCAAAGCTATACAGGAAGCTGGTAGGGAAGCTCATCTATCTCACCATCACAAGACCAGACATATGCTTTGCTGTGAATCAAGTGAGCCAGCATATGCAAGTCCCAAAGGAACATCACTGGCGCATGGTGGAGAGACTCCTCTTGTATCTGAACGGGACATCAAGCCTTGGAGTATGGATGGGATGCAACAAGAGTACTGAAGTGGTGGGATATTGTGACGCTGATTGGGCAGGAGATAGAGCAGATAGAAGGTCCACAACCGGCTACTGCACATTCATTGGAGGGAACTTAGTAACTTGGAAGAGTAAGAAGCAGAAGGTGGTCTCATGCTCAAGTGCTGAAGCTGAATACCGAGCCATGCTAAAGCTGACTAATGAGCTTGTATGGATCAAAGGGATACTGAAGCACTTGGAAATTATTCAATCCACTCCAATGACCATGCATTGCGACAACCAGGCTGCTATACACATTGCAACTAACTCAGTCTTCTATGAGAGAACCAAGCATATTGAAGTTGATTGTCACAAGGTAAGGCAGATGATTGTCTTGGGAGTAATCTTGCCATGCTATACAAGGAGTGAGGATCAACTTGCGGATGTGTTCACGAAGGCTGCAAGACAGAAGACTATGGAGTCCATTCACATCAGATTGGGACTCATAGATCTTACACCAAGGAGCTGATCCCCTTAGCCATGAGTTCTTCACTCTTTTTCCCTCATCAAAGTTTTGTCCCAATGGGTTTTCTTTGGTGAGGTTTTTAATGAGGAAGATCTCATGGTTGTTCCAAGCTTAACTAAGATACTAAGTTAAGCTTGAGGGGGAGTGTTGAAATGAGTTGATCAATATGGGAGAAGATGGCTTAAGGAGTTGGGAATGAGATAGTGTGAAGGCAAAGAGAGGGAGAGCTTGGGAATGATCAGGCCGTACAAGGCCGTACCGGCCGTACCATCCGTACGGTCCGGATCAATCCAACACTCGACCAAGAAGAGGAGTTACCGCGTGAAAGGAGTAAACGGCCAAAGTGATTTACCTTAAGGGAGATGACCGTTTGGATGGATAGAGTGACTAAGCCTTATCCACACAGGCTGGAACAGGCTGTAAAGGCAAAAGGAACCTAGTCCAAGATGCCAAAAACGTGTGACAGCTTCCATTGGATCAAGTTTGAATTAAAGCAACCTTATCCTTGACCTCACATGCTTAGTCTCTCTAAAACCCTTGTATCTGATCCTATATATTGTAAACTCTGTCTTGATTAATAAACAACACGATTCCATGAGTCTCTCTCTCTAGTTCATCATGATAATCTCATACACTTTCTCTTAAACACTCTTAACTCTCTCTTAAACTTCTCAATACCTTTCCTATTCTCTAAAATCACACACACCAACTCGTTTGTCAGCTTCAACATGGCTCTATACTCAGCTTCAGCACTTGAACAGGAGATAACCTTCTGCTTCTTACTCTTCCAAGTTACCAAGTTCCCTCCAATGAATGTACAATACCCAGTAGTTGATCTCCTGTCCACTCTATCTCCTGCCCAATCAGCATCACAATAACCAACCACTTCTGTACTGCCATTGCAGCCCATCCAAACTCCTTGTCCAACCGTCCCACTCAGATACCTTAGTATCCTATCAACCATCTTCCAATGATGGACCTTTGGCGCCTGCATATGTTGACTCACTTGATTCACAGCAAAGCATATATCTGGCCTAGTAATTGTCAAGTAGATCAGCTTGCCAACCATCTTCCTGTATAGCTTAGGGTCCTCAAACAGCTGCTTCTCTTCAACCTCCCCCTCACGCAGAACCTTATATCCCTCCTCAAGAGGTGTCTTGGCTATCTTTCCTCCAAGCACATTAGTCTCTTTCAACATATCCATAGTATACTTCCTTTGAGACATAAACAAACCCTCCTTTGATCTGCATATCTCAATGCCCAGAAAATACTTCATCTCTCCCAAATCCTTGATGTCAAACACAGATTTGAGAAACTCCTTAGTAGCCTGAATCCCTGCCTTATCACTTCCTGTGATAATCAAATCATCCACATACACTAGAATCACAATGCTCCCTGAAGGTCCTGTCAAGGTGAAGAGAGTGTGATCTAGTTCAGACTTCCTAAAGCCTCTCCCATTGAGTGTTGTACTCAGCTTCCTGTACCAAGCTCTAGGTGACTGTTTCAACCCATATATTGCTTTCTTCAATCTCAAAACATTCCCTGGCTTTACTAGATGCTCAAGACCAGGAGGTGGATGCATGTATACTTCATCTTCAAGTTCACCTTGCAAGAACGCATTATTAACATCCATTTGCCACAAATCCCACTCCAAGTTTGTTGCAATGGATAACACAATTCGAATTGTGTGAAGCTTGGCCACTGGTGCAAAAGTGTCAATGTAATCTTCCCCATAAGTCTGTGTAAATCCTCTTGCAACCAGCCTGGTCTTGCGCCTATCTATCTCCCCATTTGCAAGATACTTGATGGTGAAGATCCATCTGCTTGAAACTGCCTTCTTCCCTTTAGGTAACTCACTCTCATACCAAGTGTCATTCCTGATCATTGCATCCCTTTCATCTCCTACTGAATCTCTCCAAACCTTGTGCTTCATAGCTTCTTCATAAGATCTTGGTATCTCATTCTCATCCAAGTTACACATAAACACCATGTGCTCTTCTGGATATTCTGCAAAGGAACACACAGCTTGAGAAGGATGCTCCACAGCCTGGGCATTGTAGTACACTCTCGTGTTTACCCAGTTGGAAGCATCCCTCTTTATCCGTGTGCTCCTCCTTAATGGTTGAACCTGTTCCTCAGCTTGAACCTCTGTTTCTGTCTCACTCACCTCCTCTTGATCATGAACCTCTCCTTGCTCATCCACACTGACCTGAGGAAAATTCTCTACTTCTTGTGTCACCACTTGATCATGATGACCTGAATCCCCTTGGTGCTGCTCTTGCACTCCTGATTCAGACTCATTACCCCCCTCATGATCAAGGGGAGTTGTTCTTTCAGGTTCTCTAACCTTATCCTGGGACATGTTTACCCCAAGCCTTTCCAATATGTTCCTCAGATTCTCTGCCATGTTTCTTGGTTCTTGAGACAGATCTTCCAAATCTTCCCAATTCTTTTCTTCATAATACCCCTTGGTCTCTATGAACTTAACATCTCTAGACACCAACACTCTCCTGGTTGCTGGATCATAGCACTTGTACCCCTTCTGAGTTACTGAGTACCCAATGAGCATTGCTTTAGTGCTCTTTGCCTCCAACTTGTTTCTCTGTTCTCCTGGAACCCAGACATAACATAGACATCCAAAGACACGGAGATGATCTATGTGTGGCCTTCTCTTGTTCAGCACTTCAAATGGAGACAGATTCTTCAATACCCTAGTTGGAATCCGATTGATAAGATAGCATGCAGTCTGAACAGCATCACCCCAAAACCTCTTTGGAACATTAGCATGATACATCATGGATCTAGCCACCTCCATCAGATGCCTATTCTTCCTCTCAGCTACCCCATTCTGCTGTGGTGTGTAAGGACAACTGGTCTGATGCACTATCCCATGTTTAGCCAAATGATTCTTGAAGGCATGACTGGTGTATTCTCCTCCATTATCAGACCGTAGTACCTTCACAGTAGCATTGTAATGGTTAGTTACATATGCTTGGAAGTTGACAAAAGCCTCAAACACTCTATCCTTAGATGGCAGCAATGTGATCCATGTATACTTAGACTTCTCATCTATGAATGTCACAAAGTACTTCTGGTTTTCTCTAGACATACAAGGGGCTGTCCACACATCTGAATGAACAAGATCAAAGCAATTTGCATATATGGTCTCTGATGTGGGAAAAACAGTTCTACAATGCTTCCCTAAGATGCAAGCTTCACATTCCAAGTGATTGAATGACATATCAGGTCTAATCAATTCAATTGCACGAGCATGAGGATGTCCTAATCTAGCATGCCAAGTAATACTGTCACACCTATCAGCAGTACTACTCAAGCATATAGAATCAATAGGATTAGAGTTCTTAGCTGTTTGGAGATGATATAACTGATTCCTGCTGTCCCCTCTACCAATAACTCTCCCAGTCTTCAAGTCTTGAAACTCAACCTCATTTGGCCTGAATACTACTTGACAATCAAGATCAACGGTGGCCTTCTTCACTGATATCAGATTTGAAGTGAATTGAGGCAAATAGAACGCAGGTGAGTTCTTCTCAAACAGCTTGAGGTTTCCCACTCCTTCTATTGGGATCCTAGCACCATTAGCTATCATGACACTCCCTGTTGCAGCCTTGACTTCACTTATCAGACTTCTATCACTGATCATATGATGTGTTGCTCCAGAATCAATGATAATGGGTTTGGATGTGGATGCTAAGGCAGGAGCACCTTGTCTCCGGGTCGTAGCCAAAGCATACACATACTTGACAAACTCATCCCATTCTTTCTTTGTGATAGGGTCATCTGCTCCTTTGATCTCCTGCTCCTTCATAACCATACTATCCTCCACTGAGTTACTCATATAGGCAGAGTAAGAACACTCTCCTCTTACCACTTGTTGAGCCACCTCCTTGATCATCTTCAAGCTCATCTTATCACTTAGATAACCAGACTCCATGTTCTTCTTCCAAGCCTTTCCCATCTTAAGCCACACTCTAGAAAGCTTTCTCAGCCTTCCCTTCTTACAGCTTGTACCACCTTTCCACTGGTTTGATCTCTTGTTCTCTTCCCACAAATCACACGCTTGAAGAGTAAGAACCCCTATCTCCTTCACAAGAAAGCTAAAGAACACATCTTGTTTCATCCTTTCTTTAATAACTCTCGGATCAGCTGTGCTTAGTCTCAGCATATCCAGCTCCATCCATCCTTCTCTCAGCCTTCCCACAAGCTGATACAACTCATCCTTTCCTTGTCTCAAGCCACGGATCACTCTCTTGTCTCCACTGACCTTCACAAGTTTGAACCTTTCTTCAGTAGCCATTTCCACTAAAGGCTTCCCCTTTACATGACCACACCATAACCCACAGCTTTCCAAAGCTCTCTTTGCCCATCTTGACCAATCGCCATCCCTCTCTTCTTCAAGCTCCATGGTTGTACTAGATCTGTGCTTCATTTCCATGTTGAGATAGTTTGAATCCATCAGAATATCTCACACCACTCAGATAATAAAGATCAGAACTCAAGAACACCAAGAACACTCAAGAACACTCAAGAACACTCAGATTTGCGAAATTGAAATCACACACTCACCCCCTTTTGAGCAACCTGGCTCTGATACCATAAACACTTTTGTGTTTTAGAGTGTGTTTAATAATAATCAGAGAAGATTAGAGTAGAATTTAGAGAGAATAGAGAGATTCTAGAGAGAGAGAGACTCAAAACTCCATTAATTATTAAAGATGAGGTTTACAACATACTTATATGAGAGAGACAATTTCGAAATCAATCAGATAAGGTAGAGGTTCAGGGCATGTGTAGTCAAAGAGAGCCATCCAAAAGCAGCCAATGGGAGTCTTCACATGCTTGATCCCTTTGGCATCTTTTACTAGATGCTGTCTACTTTCCAGCCTGTCTCCAGCCTTATCCAGCCCTAAACCTTATCCAGACTGCTCCTCCCTTATCCATACAGCTCCTTGGTCGTGGCTTACTCTCCAATGTGAGCCAAGGTAACTTTCCAAGCTTTAACTTAGTTACCACAGTAAAACCAAAGTTACTGTGGTAACTCCAAAGTTACTGTCTATCTCAATCCTCATTCTCTATCAATATAGTCACTCTTTATTACCTCATCTCAACAAAGAGTGTCAAGTGAAGAATGGAGATGAGGGTTGAGTAGAATGAAGAAGAGGAAGGATAGGAAGGTTTGGGAGCTTTGGGATCAGCCTGTCCGTACAAGGCCGTACATGGCCGTACATGACAGGACAGGCCGTACAAGATAGGATCGACCAAAGCTCAACCAAACCTCACCATAAGTTATCCGAGTTACTTAAGTAAAGAGGAGAAGTTACCTTGGCCTTTGTGGGTGGATCAGACAGTTGGAAAGGATAAGGGAGAGTCTTGGACAGGCTGGCACAGCTGGACACGGAAAAGCAAAAGGTATGAGCCAGCTAATGAAGGCTCACACGCGCGGCTCACCTCATTGGACGAGTTTGAAATGGCCATTGACTCCACATGCTTACCTTATCCTCTTAGCCACGAAAACCCTAGTCTCTTCTCTTATAAAGTTGTAAACACTCTCATTAATACAATCAAGCAAGTTATGAGTCACTCTTAGTCTTTCTAAAACTCTCTCTAGACTCCAAATCTTATTTCAGACTTTAATCTTTTCTAAACTCATTCTAATCTTCTCTAAACACTCAGATTACTCTTAACATCACTAAAACTATCATTCTCCACTTCTATATGTATCTAAATCAAGCTTTGTACATCGCGATTCATCCTGGTTTGATTAGAATGACGAAGAAGTTGTCATATTCCCAAACAGGGAAACTGGGATCACCTTATTTGAAAGTGGGATAACTTCTTCATCCTAACTCCTATGAGATTTATTCAACTTCCTGGTGATTCTCCACTACTCTATGTATCCAAATCAAGCTTTGTACATCGCGATTCATCCTGGTTTGATTAGAATGACGAAGAAGTTGTCATATTCCCAAACAGGGAAACTGGGATCACCTTATTTGAAAGTGGGATAACTTCTTCATCCTAACTCCTATGAGATTTATTCAACTTCCTGGTGATTCTCCACTACTTTATGTATCCAAATGAAGGTTCTTACATCGCGATTCATCCTGGTTTGATTAGAATGACGAAGAAGTTGTCATATTCCCAAACAAGGAAACTGGGATCACCTTATTTGAAAGTGGGATAACTTCTTCATCCTAACTCCTATGAGATTTATTCAACTTCCTGGTGATTCTCCACTACTTTATGTATCCAAATCAAGCTTTGTACATCGCGATTCATCCTGGTTTGATTAGAATGACGAAGAAGTTGTCATATTCCCAAACAGGGAAACTGGGATCACCTTATTTGAAAGTGGGATAACTTCTTCATCCTAACTCCTATGAGATTTATTCAACTTCCTGGTGATTCTCCACTACTTTATGTATCCAAATGAAGGTTCTTACATCGCGATTCATCCTGGTTTGATTAGAATGACGAAGAAGTTGTCATATTCCCAAACAGGGAAACTGGGATCACCTTATTTGAAAGTGGGATAACTTCTTCATCCTAACTCCTATGAGATTTATTCAACTTCCTGGTGATTCTCCACTACTTTATGTATCCAAATCAAGCTTTGTACATCGCGATTCATCCTGGTTTGATTAGAATGACGAAGAAGTTGTCATATTCCCAAACAGGGAAACTGGGATCACCTTATTTGAAAGTGGGATAACTTCTTCATCCTAACTCCTATGAGATTTATTCAACTTCCTGGTGATTCTCCACTACTTTATGTATCCAAATGAAGGTTCTTACATCGCGATTCATCCTGGTTTGATTAGAATGACGAAGAAGTTGTCATATTCCCAAACAGGAAACTGGGATCACCTTATTTGAAAGTGGGATAACTTCTTCATCCTAACTCCTATGAGATTTATTCAACTTCCTGGTGATTCTCCACTACTTTATGTATCCAAATCAAGCTTTGTACATCGCGATTCATCCTGGTTTGATTAGAATGACGAAGAAGTTGTCATATTCCCAAACAGGGAAACTGGGATCACCTTATTTGAAAGTGGGATAACTTCTTCATCCTAACTCCTATGAGATTTATTCAACTTCCTGGTGATTCTCCACTACTTTATGTATCCAAATGAAGGTTCTTACATCGCGATTCATCCTGGTTTGATTAGAATGACGAAGAAGTTGTCATATTCCCAAACAGGGAAACTGGGATCACCTTATTTGAAAGTGGGATAACTTCTTCATCCTAACTCCTATGAGATTTATTCAACTTCCTGGTGATTCTCCACTACTTTATGTATCCAAATGAAGGTTCTTACATCGCGATTCATCCTGGTTTGATTAGAATGACGAAGAAGTTGTCATATTCCCAAACAGGGAAACTGGGATCACCTTATTTGAAAGTGGGATAACTTCTTCATCCTAACTCCTATGAGATTTATTCAACTTCCTGGTGATTCTCCACTACTTTATGTATCCAAATGAAGGTTCTTACATCGCGATTCATCCTGGTTTGATTAGAATGACGAAGAAGTTGTCATATTCCCAAACAGGGAAACTGGGATCACCTTATTTGAAAGTGGGATAACTTCTTCATCCTAACTCCTATGAGATTTATTCAACTTCCTGGTGATTCTCCACTACTTTATGTATCCAAATGAAGGTTCTTACATCGCGATTCATCCTGGTTTGATTAGAATGACGAAGAAGTTGTCATATTCCCAAACAGGGAAACTGGGATCACCTTATTTGAAAGTGGGATAACTTCTTCATCCTAACTCCTATGAGATTTATTCAACTTCCTGGTGATTCTCCACTACTTTATGTATCCAAATGAAGGTTCTTACATCGCGATTCATCCTGGTTTGATTAGAATGACGAAGAAGTTGTCATATTCCCAAACAGGGAAACTGGGATCACCTTATTTGAAAGTGGGATAACTTCTTCATCCTAACTCCTATGAGATTTATTCAACTTCCTGGTGATTCTCCACTACTTTATGTATCCAAATGAAGGTTCTTACATCGCGATTCATCCTGGTTTGATTAGAATGACGAAGAAGTTGTCATATTCCCAAACAGGGAAACTGGGATCACCTTATTTGAAAGTGGGATAACTTCTTCATCCTAACTCCTATGAGATTTATTCAACTTCCTGGTGATTCTCCACTACTTTATGTATCCAAATGAAGGTTCTTACATCGCGATTCATCCTGGTTTGATTAGAATGACGAAGAAGTTGTCATATTCCCAAACAGGGAAACTGGGATCACCTTATTTGAAAGTGGGATAACTTCTTCATCCTAACTCCTATGAGATTTATTCAACTTCCTGGTGATTCTCCACTACTTTATGTATCCAAATGAAGCTTTGTACATCGCGATTCATCCTGGTTTGATTAGAATGACGAAGAAGTTGTCATATTCCCAAACAGGGAAACTGGGATCACCTTATTTGAAAGTGGGATAACTTCTTCATCCTAACTCCTATGAGATTTATTCAACTTCCTGGTGATTCTCCACTACTTTATGTATCCAAATGAAGGTTCTTACATCGCGATTCATCCTGGTTTGATTAGAATGACGAAGAAGTTGTCATATTCCCAAACAGGGAAACTGGGATCACCTTATTTGAAAGTGGGATAACTTCTTCATCCTAACTCCTATGAGATTTATTCAACTTCCTGGTGATTCTCCACTACTTTATGTATCCAAATGAAGGTTCTACATCGCGATTCATCCTGGTTTGATTAGAATGACGAAGAAGTTGTCATATTCCCAAACAGGGAAACTGGGATCACCTTATTTGAAAGTGGGATAACTTCTTCATCCTAACTCCTATGAGATTTATTCAACTTCCTGGTGATTCTCCACTACTTTATGTATCCAAATGAAGGTTCTTACATCGCGATTCATCCTGGTTTGATTAGAATGACGAAGAAGTTGTCATATTCCCAAACAGGGAAACTGGGATCACCTTATTTGAAAGTGGGATAACTTCTTCATCCTAACTCCTATGAGATTTATTCAACTTCCTGGTGATTCTCCACTACTTTATGTATCCAAATGAAGGTTCTTACATCGCGATTCATCCTGGTTTGATTAGAATGACGAAGAAGTTGTCATATTCCCAAACAGGGAAACTGGGATCACCTTATTTGAAAGTGGGATAACTTCTTCATCCTAACTCCTATGAGATTTATTCAACTTCCTGGTGATTCTCCACTACTTTATGTATCCAAATGAAGGTTCTTACATCGCGATTCATCCTGGTTTGATTAGAATGACGAAGAAGTTGTCATATTCCCAAACAGGGAAACTGGGATCACCTTATTTGAAAGTGGGATAACTTCTTCATCCTAACTCCTATGAGATTTATTCAACTTCCTGGTGATTCTCCACTACTTTATGTATCCAAATGAAGGTTCTTACATCGCGATTCATCCTGGTTTGATTAGAATGACGAAGAAGTTGTCATATTCCCAAACAGGGAAACTGGGATCACCTTATTTGAAAGTGGGATAACTTCTTCATCCTAACTCCTATGAGATTTATTCAACTTCCTGGTGATTCTCCACTACTTTATGTATCCAAATGAAGGTTCTTACATCGCGATTCATCCTGGTTTGATTAGAATGACGAAGAAGTTGTCATATTCCCAAACAGGGAAACTGGGATCACCTTATTTGAAAGTGGGATAACTTCTTCATCCTAACTCCTATGAGATTTATTCAACTTCCTGGTGATTCTCCACTACTTTATGTATCCAAATGAAGCTTTTACATCGCGATTCATCCTGGTTTGATTAGAATGACGAAGAAGTTGTCATATTCCCAAACAGGGAAACTGGGATCACCTTATTTGAAAGTGGGATAACTTCTTCATCCTAACTCCTATGAGATTTATTCAACTTCCTGGTGATTCTCCACTACTTTATGTATCCAAATGAAGGTTCTTACATCGCGATTCATCCTGGTTTGATTAGAATGACGAAGAAGTTGTCATATTCCCAAACAGGGAAACTGGGATCACCTTATTTGAAAGTGGGATAACTTCTTCATCCTAACTCCTATGAGATTTATTCAACTTCCTGGTGATTCTCCACTACTTTATGTATCCAAATGAAGGTTCTTACATCGCGATTCATCCTGGTTTGATTAGAATGACGAAGAAGTTGTCATATTCCCAAACAGGGAAACTGGGATCACCTTATTTGAAAGTGGGATAACTTCTTCATCCTAACTCCTATGAGATTTATTCAACTTCCTGGTGATGTATCCAAATGAAACATCGCGATTCATCCTGGTTTGATTAGAATGACGAAGAAGTTGTCATATTCCCAAACAGGGAAACTGGGATCACCTTATTTGAAAGTGGGATAACTTCTTCATCCTAACTCCTATGAGATTTATTCAACTTCCTGGTGATTCTCCACTACTTTATGTATCCAAATGAAGGTTCTTACATCGCGATTCATCCTGGTTTGATTAGAATGACGAAGAAGTTGTCATATTCCCAAACAGGGAAACTGGGATCACCTTATTTGAAAGTGGGATAACTTCTTCATCCTAACTCCTATGAGATTTATTCAACTTCCTGGTGATTCTCCACTACTTTATGTATCCAAATGAAGGTTCTTACATCGCGATTCATCCTGGTTTGATTAGAATGACGAAGAAGTTGTCATATTCCCAAACAGGGAAACTGGGATCACCTTATTTGAAAGTGGGATAACTTCTTCATCCTAACTCCTATGAGATTTATTCAACTTCCTGGTGATTCTCCACTACTTTATGTATCCAAATGAAGGTTCTTACATCGCGATTCATCCTGGTTTGATTAGAATGACGAAGAAGTTGTCATATTCCCAAACAGGGAAACTGGGATCACCTTATTTGAAAGTGGGATAACTTCTTCATCCTAACTCCTATGAGATTTATTCAACTTCCTGGTGATTCTCCACTACTTTATGTATCCAAATGAAGGTTCTTACATCGCGATTCATCCTGGTTTGATTAGAATGACGAAGAAGTTGTCATATTCCCAAACAGGGAAACTGGGATCACCTTATTTGAAAGTGGGATAACTTCTTCATCCTAACTCCTATGAGATTTATTCAACTTCCTGGTGATTCTCCACTACTTTATGTATCCAAATGAAGGTTCTTACATCGCGATTCATCCTGGTTTGATTAGAATGACGAAGAAGTTGTCATATTCCCAAACAGGGAAACTGGGATCACCTTATTTGAAAGTGGGATAACTTCTTCATCCTAACTCCTATGAGATTTATTCAACTTCCTGGTGATTCTCCACTACTTTATGTATCCAAATGAAGGTTCTTACATCGCGATTCATCCTGGTTTGATTAGAATGACGAAGAAGTTGTCATATTCCCAAACAGGGAAACTGGGATCACCTTATTTGAAAGTGGGATAACTTCTTCATCCTAACTCCTATGAGATTTATTCAACTTCCTGGTGATTCTCCACTACTTTATGTATCCAAATGAAGGTTCTTACATCGCGATTCATCCTGGTTTGATTAGAATGACGAAGAAGTTGTCATATTCCCAAACAGGGAAACTGGGATCACCTTATTTGAAAGTGGGATAACTTCTTCATCCTAACTCCTATGAGATTTATTCAACTTCCTGGTGATTCTCCACTACTTTATGTATCCAAATGAAGGTTCTTACATCGCGATTCATCCTGGTTTGATTAGAATGACGAAGAAGTTGTCATATTCCCAAACAGGGAAACTGGGATCACCTTATTTGAAAGTGGGATAACTTCTTCATCCTAACTCCTATGAGATTTATTCAACTTCCTGGTGATTCTCCACTACTTTATGTATCCAAATGAAGGTTCTTACATCGCGATTCATCCTGGTTTGATTAGAATGACGAAGAAGTTGTCATATTCCCAAACAGGGAAACTGGGATCACCTTATTTGAAAGTGGGATAACTTCTTCATCCTAACTCCTATGAGATTTATTCAACTTCCTGGTGATTCTCCACTACTTTATGTATCCAAATGAAGGTTCTTACATCGCGATTCATCCTGGTTTGATTAGAATGACGAAGAAGTTGTCATATTCCCAAACAGGGAAACTGGGATCACCTTATTTGAAAGTGGGATAACTTCTTCATCCTAACTCCTATGAGATTTATTCAACTTCCTGGTGATTCTCCACTACTTTATGTATCCAAATGAAGGTTCTTACATCGCGATTCATCCTGGTTTGATTAGAATGACGAAGAAGTTGTCATATTCCCAAACAGGGAAACTGGGATCACCTTATTTGAAAGTGGGATAACTTCTTCATCCTAACTCCTATGAGATTTATTCAACTTCCTGGTGATTCTCCACTACTTTATGTATCCAAATGAAGGTTCTTACATCGCGATTCATCCTGGTTTGATTAGAATGACGAAGAAGTTGTCATATTCCCAAACAGGGAAACTGGGATCACCTTATTTGAAAGTGGGATAACTTCTTCATCCTAACTCCTATGAGATTTATTCAACTTCCTGGTGATTCTCCACTACTTTATGTATCCAAATGAAGGTTCTTACATCGCGATTCATCCTGGTTTGATTAGAATGACGAAGAAGTTGTCATATTCCCAAACAGGGAAACTGGGATCACCTTATTTGAAAGTGGGATAACTTCTTCATCCTAACTCCTATGAGATTTATTCAACTTCCTGGTGATTCTCCACTACTTTATGTATCCAAATGAAGGTTCTTACATCGCGATTCATCCTGGTTTGATTAGAATGACGAAGAAGTTGTCATATTCCCAAACAGGGAAACTGGGATCACCTTATTTGAAAGTGGGATAACTTCTTCATCCTAACTCCTATGAGATTTATTCAACTTCCTGGTGATTCTCCACTACTTTATGTATCCAAATGAAGCTTTTACATCGCGATTCATCCTGGTTTGATTAGAATGACGAAGAAGTTGTCATATTCCCAAACAGGGAAACTGGGATCACCTTATTTGAAAGTGGGATAACTTCTTCATCCTAACTCCTATGAGATTTATTCAACTTCCTGGTGATTCTCCACTACTTTATGTATCCAAATGAAGGTTCTTACATCGCGATTCATCCTGGTTTGATTAGAATGACGAAGAAGTTGTCATATTCCCAAACAGGGAAACTGGGATCACCTTATTTGAAAGTGGGATAACTTCTTCATCCTAACTCCTATGAGATTTATTCAACTTCCTGGTGATTCTCCACTACTTTATGTATCCAAATGAAGGTTCTTACATCGCGATTCATCCTGGTTTGATTAGAATGACGAAGAAGTTGTCATATTCCCAAACAGGGAAACTGGGATCACCTTATTTGAAAGTGGGATAACTTCTTCATCCTAACTCCTATGAGATTTATTCAACTTCCTGGTGATTCTCCACTACTTTATGTATCCAAATGAAGGTTCTTACATCGCGATTCATCCTGGTTTGATTAGAATGACGAAGAAGTTGTCATATTCCCAAACAGGGAAACTGGGATCACCTTATTTGAAAGTGGGATAACTTCTTCATCCTAACTCCTATGAGATTTATTCAACTTCCTGGTGATTCTCCACTACTTTATGTATCCAAATGAAGGTTCTTACATCGCGATTCATCCTGGTTTGATTAGAATGACGAAGAAGTTGTCATATTCCCAAACAGGGAAACTGGGATCACCTTATTTGAAAGTGGGATAACTTCTTCATCCTAACTCCTATGAGATTTATTCAACTTCCTGGTGATTCTCCACTACTTTATGTATCCAAATGAAGCTTTTACATCGCGATTCATCCTGGTTTGATTAGAATGACGAAGAAGTTGTCATATTCCCAAACAGGGAAACTGGGATCACCTTATTTGAAAGTGGGATAACTTCTTCATCCTAACTCCTATGAGATTTATTCAACTTCCTGGTGATTCTCCACTACTTTATGTATCCAAATGAAGGTTCTTACATCGCGATTCATCCTGGTTTGATTAGAATGACGAAGAAGTTGTCATATTCCCAAACAGGGAAACTGGGATCACCTTATTTGAAAGTGGGATAACTTCTTCATCCTAACTCCTATGAGATTTATTCAACTTCCTGGTGATTCTCCACTACTTTATGTATCCAAATGAAGGTTCTTACATCGCGATTCATCCTGGTTTGATTAGAATGACGAAGAAGTTGTCATATTCCCAAACAGGGAAACTGGGATCACCTTATTTGAAAGTGGGATAACTTCTTCATCCTAACTCCTATGAGATTTATTCAACTTCCTGGTGATTCTCCACTACTTTATGTATCCAAATGAAGGTTCTTACATCGCGATTCATCCTGGTTTGATTAGAATGACGAAGAAGTTGTCATATTCCCAAACAGGGAAACTGGGATCACCTTATTTGAAAGTGGGATAACTTCTTCATCCTAACTCCTATGAGATTTATTCAACTTCCTGGTGATTCTCCACTACTTTATGTATCCAAATGAAGGTTCTTACATCGCGATTCATCCTGGTTTGATTAGAATGACGAAGAAGTTGTCATATTCCCAAACAGGGAAACTGGGATCACCTTATTTGAAAGTGGGATAACTTCTTCATCCTAACTCCTATGAGATTTATTCAACTTCCTGGTGATTCTCCACTACTTTATGTATCCAAATGAAGGTTCTTACATCGCGATTCATCCTGGTTTGATTAGAATGACGAAGAAGTTGTCATATTCCCAAACAGGGAAACTGGGATCACCTTATTTGAAAGTGGGATAACTTCTTCATCCTAACTCCTATGAGATTTATTCAACTTCCTGGTGATTCTCCACTACTTTATGTATCCAAATGAAGGTTCTTACATCGCGATTCATCCTGGTTTGATTAGAATGACGAAGAAGTTGTCATATTCCCAAACAGGGAAACTGGGATCACCTTATTTGAAAGTGGGATAACTTCTTCATCCTAACTCCTATGAGATTTATTCAACTTCCTGGTGATTCTCCACTACTTTATGTATCCAAATGAAGGTTCTTACATCGCGATTCATCCTGGTTTGATTAGAATGACGAAGAAGTTGTCATATTCCCAAACAGGGAAACTGGGATCACCTTATTTGAAAGTGGGATAACTTCTTCATCCTAACTCCTATGAGATTTATTCAACTTCCTGGTGATTCTCCACTACTTTATGTATCCAAATGAAGGTTCTTACATCGCGATTCATCCTGGTTTGATTAGAATGACGAAGAAGTTGTCATATTCCCAAACAGGGAAACTGGGATCACCTTATTTGAAAGTGGGATAACTTCTTCATCCTAACTCCTATGAGATTTATTCAACTTCCTGGTGATTCTCCACTACTTTATGTATCCAAATGAAGGTTCTTACATCGCGATTCATCCTGGTTTGATTAGAATGACGAAGAAGTTGTCATATTCCCAAACAGGGAAACTGGGATCACCTTATTTGAAAGTGGGATAACTTCTTCATCCTAACTCCTATGAGATTTATTCAACTTCCTGGTGATTCTCCACTACTTTATGTATCCAAATGAAGGTTCTTACATCGCGATTCATCCTGGTTTGATTAGAATGACGAAGAAGTTGTCATATTCCCAAACAGGGAAACTGGGATCACCTTATTTGAAAGTGGGATAACTTCTTCATCCTAACTCCTATGAGATTTATTCAACTTCCTGGTGATTCTCCACTACTTTATGTATCCAAATGAAGGTTCTTACATCGCGATTCATCCTGGTTTGATTAGAATGACGAAGAAGTTGTCATATTCCCAAACAGGGAAACTGGGATCACCTTATTTGAAAGTGGGATAACTTCTTCATCCTAACTCCTATGAGATTTATTCAACTTCCTGGTGATTCTCCACTACTTTATGTATCCAAATGAAGGTTCTTACATCGCGATTCATCCTGGTTTGATTAGAATGACGAAGAAGTTGTCATATTCCCAAACAGGGAAACTGGGATCACCTTATTTGAAAGTGGGATAACTTCTTCATCCTAACTCCTATGAGATTTATTCAACTTCCTGGTGATTCTCCACTACTTTATGTATCCAAATGAAGGTTCTTACATCGCGATTCATCCTGGTTTGATTAGAATGACGAAGAAGTTGTCATATTCCCAAACAGGGAAACTGGGATCACCTTATTTGAAAGTGGGATAACTTCTTCATCCTAACTCCTATGAGATTTATTCAACTTCCTGGTGATTCTCCACTACTTTATGTATCCAAATGAAGGTTCTTACATCGCGATTCATCCTGGTTTGATTAGAATGACGAAGAAGTTGTCATATTCCCAAACAGGGAAACTGGGATCACCTTATTTGAAAGTGGGATAACTTCTTCATCCTAACTCCTATGAGATTTATTCAACTTCCTGGTGATTCTCCACTACTTTATGTATCCAAATGAAGGTTCTTACATCGCGATTCATCCTGGTTTGATTAGAATGACGAAGAAGTTGTCATATTCCCAAACAGGGAAACTGGGATCACCTTATTTGAAAGTGGGATAACTTCTTCATCCTAACTCCTATGAGATTTATTCAACTTCCTGGTGATTCTCCACTACTTTATGTATCCAAATGAAGGTTCTTACATCGCGATTCATCCTGGTTTGATTAGAATGACGAAGAAGTTGTCATATTCCCAAACAGGGAAACTGGGATCACCTTATTTGAAAGTGGGATAACTTCTTCATCCTAACTCCTATGAGATTTATTCAACTTCCTGGTGATTCTCCACTACTTTATGTATCCAAATGAAGGTTCTTACATCGCGATTCATCCTGGTTTGATTAGAATGACGAAGAAGTTGTCATATTCCCAAACAGGGAAACTGGGATCACCTTATTTGAAAGTGGGATAACTTCTTCATCCTAACTCCTATGAGATTTATTCAACTTCCTGGTGATTCTCCACTACTTTATGTATCCAAATGAAGGTTCTTACATCGCGATTCATCCTGGTTTGATTAGAATGACGAAGAAGTTGTCATATTCCCAAACAGGGAAACTGGGATCACCTTATTTGAAAGTGGGATAACTTCTTCATCCTAACTCCTATGAGATTTATTCAACTTCCTGGTGATTCTCCACTACTTTATGTATCCAAATGAAGGTTCTTACATCGCGATTCATCCTGGTTTGATTAGAATGACGAAGAAGTTGTCATATTCCCAAACAGGGAAACTGGGATCACCTTATTTGAAAGTGGGATAACTTCTTCATCCTAACTCCTATGAGATTTATTCAACTTCCTGGTGATTCTCCACTACTTTATGTATCCAAATGAAGCTTTGTACATCGCGATTCATCCTGGTTTGATTAGAATGACGAAGAAGTTGTCATATTCCCAAACAGGGAAACTGGGATCACCTTATTTGAAAGTGGGATAACTTCTTCATCCTAACTCCTATGAGATTTATTCAACTTCCTGGTGATTCTCCACTACTTTATGTATCCAAATGAAGGTTCTTACATCGCGATTCATCCTGGTTTGATTAGAATGACGAAGAAGTTGTCATATTCCCAAACAGGGAAACTGGGATCACCTTATTTGAAAGTGGGATAACTTCTTCATCCTAACTCCTATGAGATTTATTCAACTTCCTGGTGATTCTCCACTACTTTATGTATCCAAATGAAGGTTCTTACATCGCGATTCATCCTGGTTTGATTAGAATGACGAAGAAGTTGTCATATTCCCAAACAGGGAAACTGGGATCACCTTATTTGAAAGTGGGATAACTTCTTCATCCTAACTCCTATGAGATTTATTCAACTTCCTGGTGATTCTCCACTACTTTATGTATCCAAATGAAGGTTCTTACATCGCGATTCATCCTGGTTTGATTAGAATGACGAAGAAGTTGTCATATTCCCAAACAGGGAAACTGGGATCACCTTATTTGAAAGTGGGATAACTTCTTCATCCTAACTCCTATGAGATTTATTCAACTTCCTGGTGATTCTCCACTACTTTATGTATCCAAATGAAGGTTTTACATCGCGATTCATCCTGGTTTGATTAGAATGACGAAGAAGTTGTCATATTCCCAAACAGGGAAACTGGGATCACCTTATTTGAAAGTGGGATAACTTCTTCATCCTAACTCCTATGAGATTTATTCAACTTCCTGGTGATTCTCCACTACTTTATGTATCCAAATGAAGGTTCTTACATCGCGATTCATCCTGGTTTGATTAGAATGACGAAGAAGTTGTCATATTCCCAAACAGGGAAACTGGGATCACCTTATTTGAAAGTGGGATAACTTCTTCATCCTAACTCCTATGAGATTTATTCAACTTCCTGGTGATTCTCCACTACTTTATGTATCCAAATGAAGGTTCTTACATCGCGATTCATCCTGGTTTGATTAGAATGACGAAGAAGTTGTCATATTCCCAAACAGGGAAACTGGGATCACCTTATTTGAAAGTGGGATAACTTCTTCATCCTAACTCCTATGAGATTTATTCAACTTCCTGGTGATTCTCCACTACTTTATGTATCCAAATGAAGGTTCTTACATCGCGATTCATCCTGGTTTGATTAGAATGACGAAGAAGTTGTCATATTCCCAAACAGGGAAACTGGGATCACCTTATTTGAAAGTGGGATAACTTCTTCATCCTAACTCCTATGAGATTTATTCAACTTCCTGGTGATTCTCCACTACTTTATGTATCCAAATGAAGGTTCTTACATCGCGATTCATCCTGGTTTGATTAGAATGACGAAGAAGTTGTCATATTCCCAAACAGGGAAACTGGGATCACCTTATTTGAAAGTGGGATAACTTCTTCATCCTAACTCCTATGAGATTTATTCAACTTCCTGGTGATTCTCCACTACTTTATGTATCCAAATGAAGGTTCTTACATCGCGATTCATCCTGGTTTGATTAGAATGACGAAGAAGTTGTCATATTCCCAAACAGGGAAACTGGGATCACCTTATTTGAAAGTGGGATAACTTCTTCATCCTAACTCCTATGAGATTTATTCAACTTCCTGGTGATTCTCCACTACTTTATGTATCCAAATGAAGGTTCTTACATCGCGATTCATCCTGGTTTGATTAGAATAACGAAGAAATTGTCATATTCCCAAACAGGGAAACTGGGATCACCTTAATTGAAAGTGGGATAACTTCTTCATCCTAACTCCTATGAGATTTATTCAACTTCCTGGTGATTCTCCACTACTTTATGTATCCAAATGAAGGTTCTTACATCGCGATTCATCCTGGTTTGATTAGAATGACGAAGAAGTTGTCATATTCCCAAACAGGGAAACTGGGATCACCTTATTTGAAAGTGGGATAACTTCTTCATCCTAACTCCTATGAGATTTATTCAACTTCCTGGTGATTCTCCACTACTTTATGTATCCAAATCAAGCTTTGTACATCGCGATTCATCCTGGTTTGATTAGAATGACGAAGAAGTTGTCATATTCCCAAACAGGGAAACTGGGATCACCTTATTTGAAAGTGGGATAACTTCTTCATCCTAACTCCTATGAGATTTATTCAACTTCCTGGTGATTCTCCACTACTTTATGTATCCAAATGAAGGTTCTTACATCGCGAGTCATCCTGGTTTGATTAGAATGACGAAGAAGTTGTCATATTCCCAAATCAGGAAACTGGGATCACCTTATTTGAAAGTGGGATAACTTCTTCATCCTAACTCCTATAAGATTTATAAACACTTTTGTGTTTTAAGAGTATGATTCAAATAATCAGAGATAATCAGATAAAAGTACCAAAGAGATTAAGAGATTTTAGAGAATAGAGAGAGAATAGAGAGAGAGAGACTCAAAACTCCATTAATTGATTTAATGTATCAGATACAAGATATATATGAAGAGATAAGGCTGGTTAAGTGAATTTCGAAATCCATAAGCATGTGTAGTCAATGGACAGGCTGGAACTCCTTTTGAAATGCTTGGCTGTGCTTTCTCACATGCTTGCACTAGTGTAAAAGCATCCTCTCCTTTCCAGCATCATACAGGCTGTCAAAGTGCTCCCTTATCCTTCCTTATCCTCCCTTATCCTCTTTGGTCGAGTTTCCTCTCTTCTCTTCACTAAGTTACCTTCTCATCCCATCAGATAACTTCCCCAAGTAGTTACTGTGGTTAAAATAAAGTTACCACAGTAAAACTCTAAAGTTACTGTCTCACCAACTTAACACTCCCCCTCAAGCTTGACCATATGGAACAAGTCAAGCTTGGATTGCCATGAGATCTTCCCTCATTAAAAACCTCATCAAAGAAAACCCAATGGGATAAAACTTTGATGAGGGAAAAAGAGTGGAGATCTCATGACGAGGGGATCAGCTCCTGGGAGTAAGATCAATGAGTCCAAGCCTGGATAGTATGGACTCCATTGTCTTTAATCTTGCTGCCTTAGTAAACACATCTGCAAGTTGATCTTCACTTCTTGTATAACATGGCAGAATCACTCCTAAGATAATCATCTGCCTCACCTTGTGGCAATCAACTTCTATGTGCTTTGTCCTCTCATGAAAGACTGAGTTAGAAGCAATGTGGATAGCTGCTTGATTGTCACAATGCATTGTCATAGGAGTACTCTGCTCAATCTCCAAATGCTTCAAGATCCCCTTGATCCACACCAACTCGTTTGTCAGCTTCAACATGGCTCTATACTCAGCTTCAGCACTTGAACAGGAGATAACCTTCTGCTTCTTACTCTTCCAAGTGACCAAGTTCCCTCCAATGAATGTACAATACCCAGTAGTTGATCTCCTGTCCACTCTATCTCCTGCCCAATCAGCATCACAATACCCAACCACTTCTGTACTGCCATTGCAACCCATCCAAACTCCTTGTCCATGCGAGCCACTCAAATACCTCAGTATCCTATCAACCATCTTCCAGTGATGTACCTTTGGCGCCTGCATATGTTGGCTCACTTGATTCACAGCAAAGCATATATCAGGTCTGGTGATAGTCAAGTAGATCAGCTTACCCACCATCCTTCTATACAGCTTAGCATCCTCAAACAACTGGTTCTCTTCAACCTCCCCCTCACGCAAGACCTTATACCCTTCCTCAAGAGGTGTCTTAGCTATCTTTCCTCCAAGCATATCAGTCTCCTTCAGCATATCCATAGTGTACTTCCTTTGAGACATAAACAAACCCTCCTTAGATCTGCATATCTCAATCCCCAAAAAATACTTCATCTCTCCCAAGTCTTTAATATCAAACACAGACTTGAGAAACTCTTTTGTGGCTTTAATCCCAGCCTTATCACTCCCTGTGATAATCAAATCATCCACATACACCAAAATTACTATGATCCCTGATGGTCCAACCAGTGTGAAGAGTGTATGATCTAGTTCAGACTTCCTGAACCCTCTCCCATTGAGAGTTGTACTAAGCTTTCTGTACCAAGCTCTAGGAGACTGCTTCAGCCCATATATAGCCTTCTTCAATCTCAAGACATTTCCTGGCTTCACTAGATGTTCAAGACCAGGAGGTGGAAGCATATATACCTCATCTTCTAGCTCACCTTGCAGGAAAGCATTCTTCACATCCATCTGCCACAAATCCCACTCCAAGTTTGTTGCAATAGACAACACAATCCGAACTGTATGTAGCTTAGCTACTGGTGCAAAGCTATCAATGTAATCCTCTCCATAGGTCTGTGTAAATCCTCTTGCAACCAATCTGGTCTTCTTCCTATCAATCTGTCCATTTGCTAGATACTTGATTGTGAAGATCCATCTACTAGATACAGCCCTCTTTCCCTTAGGCAGCTCACTCTCATACCATGTATCATTTTTGATCATAGCACCTGCTTCAGCTCCCACTGATTCTTTCCATTCCTTGTCTAGCATAGCTTCTTCATATGTCCTTGGTATATAGCTCTCATCCAGACTAATCATAAAGGCATGATGCTCCTCTGGAAACTCAGCAAAGGAACACACAGCTTGAGAGGGATGCTCCACAGCCTGGGCATTGTAGTACACTCTCGTGTTTACCCAGTTGGAAGGATCCCTCCTTATCCTTGTGCTCCTCCGCAAGGTCTCAACCTGTTCTTCAGCCTGAACATTCTCTTGTGCTTCCTCTCTTAAACCAGTAGGTTCTCCTTGCTCATCTCCACTAGACTGAGCAACATTCTCTACTTCCTGTGTCTCCTCCTGATCATGCTGACCTGAATCCTCTTGGTTATGCTCCTGCTCCCCTGATTCAGATCCATTCCCCCTCTCATGATCAAGAGGGGTTGTTCCTCCAGCTTCTCCAGCTTGATTAGAAGGGCATGTTCTTCCTGGTTCCTGATCTTGGGATAATCCTATCCCTAGCCTCTCCAACAACACTCTCAATGTTGTTGCCTTCTCTGATGGAGCTCGGGACAGATCCTCTAGGTCTTCCCATTTCTTCTCCTCATAATACCCTTTAGACTCAACAAACTTCACTTCTCTAGACACCATAACCCTCCTGGTTATTGGATCATAACATTTGTAGCCTTTCTGAGTGATTGAGTACCCAATGAACATAGCTTTAGTACTCTTTGCTTCTAGCTTGTTCCTTCTTTCTCCGGGAATTATCACATAACATAAGCATCCAAAAACTCTCAAATGATCAATGTGTGGCTTGGTCTTGTTCAATACTTCAAAGGGAGACAGTTTCTTCAAGACACGGGTTGGCACTCTATTGATGAGATAGCAAGCGGTCTGAACAGCATCACTCCAAAACCTCTTAGGGACATTCATGTGGAACATTATTGATCTCGCAACCTGTTGAAATGAGTTGATCAATATGGGAGAAGATGGCTTAAGGAGTTGGGAATGAGATAGTGTGAAGGCAAAGAGAGGGAGAGCTTGGGAATGATCAGGCCGTACAAGGCCGTACCGGCCGTACCATCCGTACGGTCCGGATCAATCCAACACTCGACCAAGAAGAGGAGTTACTGCGTGAAAGGAGTAAACGGCCAAAGGGATTTACCTTAAGGGAGATGACCGTTTGGATGGATAGAGTGACTGAGCCTTATCCACACAGGCTGGAACAGGCTGTAAAGGCAAAAGGAACCTGGTCCAAGATGCCAAAAACGTGTGACAGCTTCCATTGGATCAATTTTGAATTAAAGCAACCTTATCCTTGACCTCACATGCTTAGGCTCTCTAAAACCCTTGTATCTGATCCTATATATTGTAAACTCTGTCTTGATTAATAAACAACACGATTCCATGAGTCTCTCTCTCTAGTTCATCATGATAATCTCATACATTTTCTCTTAAACACTCTTAACTCTCTCTTAAACTTCTCAATACCTTTCCTATTCTCTAAAATCACATGGTATCAGAGCCAGGTTGGCTGTGGTATTGAGATTTCTTGTTCTTCAGCTTCAGATAAAAGTTATTTCTTGTGAGATTCTAAACAAAGTTCAAGCAAATCAAGATGGGAGGAAACAAGATCATTACGGTTCCGATTTCACTCAAGGGTGGGGGAAACTACCTGTTGTGGTCTAGGCTTGTGAAGACAGCCATTGGGAGGCTAGGGTTATGGGATCACATCACAGATGGAGCTCCAGCACCTGTGGCCAGTGAGGAAGAAGGTGGAAGAGAGCTCGCGGTTGCTGATGGAAAGAAGTGGATTCAAGATGACTTGATGGTGCTATCTGTGCTGCAAGGATCACTTGAAGAACATCTCTTGGAAGCCTACAGCTACTGCGAGACTCCAAAACACCTGTGGGAGGTACTCCAAAAGACTTTTGGGAACATTACCAATCTGAGCCGTGTGTATGAGATCAAGAAAGCTATCAACACGCTGGTACAAGATGGAGAGGAGTTCACCAAGCATTTGGGCAAGTATAGATCGTTGTGGTCTGAGCTTGAATCGTTGAGGCCAAGCACTAATGATCAAGAGCTACTCACGGAGAGGAGGGAGCAGGATCAGGTGTTTGGATTGCTGTTGACGTTGGATCCTCCATTCAATGATGTGATCAAGCACATGTTGAGGATGCCAAATCTACCATCTATGGAGGAAGTGTGTGCGCAACTCCAAAAGGAGGAAGGGTCACTTGGACTCTTCGGAAGCAAGGGAGACTTAGCTCTAGCCAACAAGGCTGAGGAAGGAGCACAAGCCAACCGTGCAGCATACAAGACTGATGAGAGGAAGTATGGTGATGAGAGGAGGTTTGGAGGCAATTGTGATCACTGCAAGAGGTTGGGACACAAGAGGAGCCAGTGCTGGATCCTTCATCCCCATCTCAAACCGGCCAAGTTCAACAAAGACCGAGAAGCCAGAGCTAACCTGTCTACTGAAGCAAGTGAAGCCGGTCCATCAGGAGCAGGCTCAAGTGCACAAGTGGGTGAAAGCGCAGGAAAGGCAATGGCAACTCACTACACGGCCACAAAGAGTTTGGAGCATGAAGTGATTCGCAAATCTGACATTGATGCTCTCATCAAAGCTCTTAAGGAGTCTGGTACATTCGGAAATACTCTTGGTTACTCTTACACTGCTCATATGATGCCTAGGACTGAGAATAGGTTGATAGATATCATTGAGGAATTGAAACTGAGAAATGAATCACCTAGAACTCACCTAGCTAGGGGAATAAAACCATTGATTGTTGACTCTGGTGCATCTCATCACATGATTAGTGATGATAGCTTAATTAAAAACATAGAACCTGCTCATGGACATGTAATGATTGCAAATGGAGACAGAATTCCTATTAAAGGTGTAGGAGACTTAAAGCTATTTGATAAGAACTCTAAGGCATTTTACATGCCTGAATTCACTTCTAATCTCTTATCTGTTAAAAGATGTACCAATGATCTTCAATGCAATGTTATCTTTAGTCCTAACAATGTGACATTTCAGGATATTGAGAGCAATGAGTTGATTGGACAAGGAGTAACCAAGGGGGATCTTTATGTACTTGAGGATATTAACCCCATTTCTAGTTGTTTGCTGAGTTCTGTTTTAAGTAAAGGAGCATTATGGCACTCTAGGCTAGGACATCCACATGTTAGAGCCTTAAGCTTAATGTTACCAGGTGTCATGTTTAAAAATAATGATTGTGAGGCTTGTATCTTGGGAAAACATTGTAAGACTGTGTTTAAAAGATCTACTACTATCTATGATAAGTGTTTTGATCTTGTTCACTCTGATGTATGGACTGCTCCCTGCTTATCTAGAGATAATTACAAGTACTTTGTCACATTTATAGATGAAAAATCTAAATACACCTGGATAACACTCATTAGAACAAAGGATAGGGTTCTTGATGCATTTAAAAACTTCCAAGCTTATGTATCTAACCAGTATAAAGCCAAGATTAAGATTTTCAGGTCTGATAATGGTGGAGAATATACTGGTAATGCATTCAAGAGTCATCTAGCTCAACATGGGATCCTACATCAGACAAGTTGTCCATACACTCCTCAACAGAATGGTGTGGCTGAGAGAAAGAATAGACACCTGATGGAGGTGGCAAGGTCTATGATGTTTCACACAAGCGTGCCTAAAAGATTCTGGAGTGATGCTGTGATCTCGGCTTGTTATCTGATCAATAGGATACCAACCAAGATCTTGGAGGATCAGTCACCTTATGAAGTTCTAAACAGAAGCAAACCGGTGCTGGATCACTTGAGGGTCTTTGGATGCGTGTGCTTTGTACTTGTACCCGGGGAGCTAAGGAATAAGCTAGAAGCAAAGAGCACAAGAGCCATGTTTATTGGCTACTCAACATCACAAAAGGGATACAAATGCTATGATTCAGAAGCCAGGAGAGTTCTGGTGTCTAGAGATGTTAAGTTCTTGGAGGATAAGAGCTTTTATGGAGATAGAAAGTGGGAAGATCTTGAAGATTTGTCTCAACCATCTGATCGAGCTACAAGTCTCAGGCTGGTGCTGGAAGGACTTGGAATCAACATGTCCCAGGATCAGCAACCAACAAAGGGTAATGAAGCTGAAGAATCATCACACCATGATCATGAGGGGGGAAATGAGGCTGAGCCTGAAGATCATGAAGATCAAGACTCAGATGGTCATGATCAAGGTGTGATACAAAACGAGGAAGAACCCATTCAAGAAGTGGAACCAGATGAAGTAGAAGGAGAAGTGGTTCAGCCTACAGTGGTAGAGGTGGAACCAGTTCCATTAAGGAGAAGCACACGGTTGAAGAAGGATGCTTCCAACTGGGTAAACACGAGAGTGTACTACAATGCTCAAGCTGTGAAGCATCCCTCTCAAGCTGTGTGTTCCTTTGCCAGTTACCCAAAGGAACATTGCGCTTTCATTACAAGCTTAGATGAAAGTAGTGTACCAAGGTCATATGAAGAAGCAATGCTACATGAAGATTGGAAAGAATCAGTGGGTGATGAAGCTAATGCTATGATAAAGAATGACACTTGGTTTGAAAGTGAATTACCAAAGGGGAAGAAGGCAGTAACAAGCAAATGGATATTCACTATCAAGTATCTACCTGATGGAACTATTGAGAGAAAGAAGACTAGACTGGTGGCTAGAGGATACACTCAAACATATGGGGAAGACTACATTGATACCTTTGCTCCTGTTGCCAAGCTACATACTATAAGGATTGTATTGTCCCTTGCTGTGAATCTTGAGTGGGAGCTTTGGCAGATGGATGTAAAGAATGCCTTTCTTCAAGGAGAGCTAGAAGATGAAGTGTATATGCATCCCCCACCAGGTCTAGTGCATCTTGTGAAACCTGGAAATGTATTGAGACTCAAGAAGGCCATCTATGGATTAAAGCAATCTCCTAGAGCATGGTACAACAAATTGAGTACTACTTTAAACGGACGTGGGTTCAAGAAGTCTGAACTGGATCACACTCTCTTCACTCTCACTACACCCTCAGGTATCATTTGCCTACTTGTATATGTTGATGACATTATAATAACTGGTAGTGATAAGGCTGGTATAAAAGCCACAAAGGAGTTTTTGAAATCTGTGTTTGAAATCAAAGACTTAGGAGAAATGAAATACTTCCTTGGAATTGAGTTGTGTAGATCTAAGGAAGGATTATTCATTTCCCAAAGGAAGTATACACTTGATCTTTTGAAAGATGCAGGTATACAAGGAGATAAGACAGCAAAGATGCCTCTTGAAGATGGATACAAGATTCCACGTGAGGGGGAGGTTGAAGATAGCAAGGCCTTTCATGATCCAAAGCTATACAGGAAGCTGGTAGGGAAGCTCATCTATCTCACCATCACAAGACCAGACATATGCTTTGCTGTGAATCAAGTGAGCCAGCATATGCAAGTCCCAAAGGAACATCACTGGCGCATGGTGGAGAGACTCCTCTTGTATCTGAACGGGACATCAAGCCTTGGAGTATGGATGGGATGCAACAAGAGTACTGAAGTGGTGGGATATTGTGATGCTGATTGGGCAGGAGATAGAGCAGATAGAAGGTCCACAACCGGCTACTGCACATTCATTGGAGGGAACTTAGTAACTTGGAAGAGTAAGAAGCAGAAGGTGGTCTCATGCTCAAGTGCTGAAGCTGAATACCGAGCCATGCTAAAGCTGACTAATGAGCTTGTATGGATCAAAGGGATACTGAAGCACTTGGAGATTATTCAATCCACTCCAATGACCATGCATTGCGACAACCAGGCTGCTATACACATTGCAACCAACTCAGTCTTCCATGAGAGAACCAAGCATATTGAAGTTGATTGTCACAAGGTAAGGCAGATGATTGTCTTGGGAGTAATCTTGCCATGCTATACAAGGAGTGAGGATCAACTTGCGGATGTGTTCACGAAGGCTGCAAGACAGAAGACTATGGAGTCCATTCACATCAGATTGGGACTCATAGATCTTACACCAAGGAGCTGATCCCCTTAGCCATGAGTTCTTCACTCTTTTTCCCTCATCAAAGTTTTGTCCCAATGGGTTTTCTTTGGTGAGGTTTTTAATGAGGAAGATCTCATGGTTGTTCCAAGCTTAACTAAGATACTAAGTTAAGCTTGAGGGGGAGTGTTGAAATGAGTTGATCAATATGGGAGAAGATGGCTTAAGGAGTTGGGAATGAGATAGTGTGAAGGCAAAGAGAGGGAGAGCTTGGGAATGATCAGGCCGTACAAGGCCGTACCGGCCGTACCATCCGTACGGTCCGGATCAATCCAACACTCGACCAAGAAGAGGAGTTACTGCGTGAAAGGAGTAAACGGCCAAAGGGATTTACCTTAAGGGAGATGACCGTTTGGATGGATAGAGTGACTGAGCCTTATCCACACAGGCTGGAACAGGCTGTAAAGGCAAAAGGAACCTGGTCCAAGATGCCAAAAACGTGTGACAGCTTCCATTGGATCAATTTTGAATTAAAGCAACCTTATCCTTGACCTCACATGCTTAGGCTCTCTAAAACCCTTGTATCTGATCCTATATATTGTAAACTCTGTCTTGATTAATAAACAACACGATTCCATGAGTCTCTCTCTCTAGTTCATCATGATAATCTCATACATTTTCTCTTAAACACTCTTAACTCTCTCTTAAACTTCTCAATACCTTTCCTATTCTCTAAAATCACACAACCTCCATCAAATGTCTGTTCTTCCTCTCAGCCACCCCATTTTGTTGTGGTGTGTAAGGACAGCTAGTTTGTTGCACAATCCCATGCTTTGCAAGATGACTCTTGAAAGCATTGCTAGTGTATTCTCCTCCATTATCAGACCTCAGAATCTTCACAGTGGCATTGTACTGGTTGGTAACATATGCTTGGAAGTTCATGAAGGCTTCTAGGACTCTGTCTTTGGAGGGAATCATGGTGATCCATGTGTACTTTGACTTCTCATCAATGAATGTCACAAAGTACTTATGGCTGTCTCTAGACATACAGGGAGCTGTCCACACGTCTGAATGCACCAGATCAAAGCAATTCTCATATCTGGTTTCTGATGTTGTGAAGACAGTCCTACAGTGCTTTCCAAGTATACAAGCTTCACACTCCAAGTGATTGAACGCCATACTTGGTAGAATCAGTTCAATTGCCTTGGCATGAGGATGTCCCAGCCTTGCATGCCATGTGAGATTATCACACCTATCCGTTGTGCTGCTTAAACACACAGACCCCACAGGACTAGGCGCTTCAGTTGTTTGGAGATGA
This sequence comes from Brassica napus, assembly GCF_020379485.1. Classification (NCBI taxonomy): domain Eukaryota; kingdom Viridiplantae; phylum Streptophyta; class Magnoliopsida; order Brassicales; family Brassicaceae; genus Brassica; species Brassica napus. The sequence continues at coordinate 542,318 of NW_026014917.1, forward strand.
TAGAGCTGATGCTTGCTGTCTCCTCTGCCAATAACCCTTCCAGTCTTCAAATCCTGGAACTCAACTTCATTTGGTCTGAAAACCACTTGACAATCCAGATCAACTGTAGCCTTCTTAACTGAGATTAGATTGGATGTAAACTGAGGTAGGTAGAAGGCAGTGGAGTTCTTCTCAAACAGCTTGAGGTTTCCCACTCCATCTATTGGGATCCTGGTACCATTGGCTATCATGACACTCCCTGTTGCTGCTTTAACCTCACTGATTAGTCTCTTGTCACTGATCATGTGGTGTGTTGCTCCAGAGTCAATGATGATGGGTTTAGATGTGGATGCTTTGGCAGGAGCACCCAGACTCCGGGTCGTAGCCAAAGCATACACATGCTTAATCAACTCATCCCATTCCTTCTTTGTCACACACTCATCTGCCCTCTTGGTATCCATTCCCCTCATATCCGCACTGTCTCCTACTGTTTCTCCCATGTATGCTGAGTAGGAGCATTCTCCCATCACCATCAGTTGCTGAATCTCCTTGATCACTTTCAGTTCCACCTCAAGTTGTCTCCTCTTCATCCTAGTCTTTCTTCCTCGGATCCATATCTTGGACAACCTCCTCAGGCTTGCCCTCTTACACTTTGTACCATTCCTCCTCTTGATCCGCTTCTTGTTCTTCTCATGAACATCATACGCTGCTTGGATCAAGTCACACAACCCATCCACATCTGCTTGCTCTTCACCTTTGATCATTTGCATACTCAGCTGACCATAAGATGAGTTTAAGCTGACTAGAAGACTCAAGACTACATCTTGCTCCATCCTCTTCTGTATCATCTCCGGGTCTGATGCCTTTGTTCTCAAGACACTCAACTCCTTCCACAGGTATTTCAGCTTTCCCACAAGCTGATGAAGTTCTTCTGCTCCTCTTTTAAGACTGCTGCGAGTTCCCTTGACCTCACAGACCTTCTTCAGTGCAGATCTACTCCCACAAACTGCTCCAATCTCACATCTTGTGTGGTTTCCTTGAACAGCTCTTTCTTCAGACCTCAGGCTCCACGCCTGACCTTCATTTGCAGTCATTTCTTGTAAAGGCTTCTCCTTTCCATGACTGCTCCATAACCCACAGCTTTCCAAAGCTCTTTTGGCCCACCTTGACCACTCGCCATGCCTCTCCTCTTCAGTCTTCATGGTTGTACTAGATCTGTGCTTCATTTCCATGTTGAGATCGTTTGAATCCATCAGAATATCTCACACCACTCAGATAATAAAGACCAGAACTCAAGAACACCAAGAACACTCAAGAACACTCAAGAACACTCAAGATTTTTATGAAAAAGAAATCACACTCTCCCCTTTTAAGCAACCTGGCTCTGATACCATAAACACTTTTGTGTTTTAAGAGTATGATTCAAATAATCAGAGATAATCAGATAAAAGTACCAAAGAGATTAAGAGATTTTAGAGAATAGAGAGAGAATAGAGAGAGAGAGACTCAAAACTCCATTAATTGATTTAATGTATCAGATACAAGATATATATGAAGAGATAAGGCTGATTAAGTGAATTTCGAAATCCATAAGCATGTGTAGTCAATGGACAGGCTGGAACTCCTTTTGAAATGCTTGGCTGTGCTTTCTCACATGCTTGCACTAGTGTAAAAGCATCCTCTCCTTTCCAGCATCATACAGGCTGTCAAAGTGCTCCCTTATCCTTCCTTATCCTCCCTTATCCTCTTTGGTCGAGTTTCCTCTCTTCTCTTCACTAAGTTACCTTCTCATCCCATCAGATAACTTCCCCAAGTAGTTACTGTGGTTAAAATAAAGTTACCACAGTAAAACTCTAAAGTTACTGTCTCACCAACTTAACAATTTATTCAACTTCCCGGTGATTCTCCACTACTTTATGTATCCAAATCAAGCTTTGTACATCGCGATTCATCCTGGTTTGATTAGAATGACGAAGAAGTTGTCATATTCTCAAACAGGGAAACTGGGATCACCTTATTTGAAAGTAGGATAACTTCTTCATCCTAACTCCTATGAGATTTATTCAACTTCCTGGTGATTCTACACTACTTTATGTATCCAAATGAAGGTTCTTACATCGCGATTCATCCTGGTTTGATTAGAATGACGAAGAAGTTGTCATATTCCCAAACAGGGAAACTGGGATCACCTTATTTGAAAGTGGGATAACTTCTTCATCCTAACTCCTATGAGATTTATTCAACTTCCTGGTGATTCTCCACTACTTTTTGTATCCAAATGAAGGTTCTTACATCGCGATTCATCCTGGTTTGATTAGAATGACGAAGAAATTGTCATATTCCCAAACAGGGAAAATGGGATCACCTTATTTGAAAGTGAGATAACTTCTTCATCCTAACTCCTATGAGATTTATTCAACTTCCTGGTGATTCTCCACTACTCTATGTATCTAAATCAAGCTTTGTACATCGCGATTCATCCTGGTTTGATTAGAATGTCGAAGAAATTGTCATATTCCCAAACATGGAAACTGGGATCACCTTATTTGAAAGTGGGATAACTTCTTCATCCTAACTCCTATGAGATTTATTCAACTTCCTGGTGATTCTCCACTACTTTATGTATCCAAATCAAGCTTTGTACATCGCGATTCATCCTGGTTTGATTAGAATGACGAAGAAGATGTCATATTCCCAAACAGGGAAACTGGGATCACCTTATTTGAAAGTGGGATAACTTCTTCATCCTAACTCCTATGAGATTTATTCAAATTCCGGGTGATTCTCCACTACTCTATGTATCTAAATCAAGCTTTGTACATTGTTATTCATCCTGGTTTGATTTGAATGTCGAAGAAGTTGTCATATTCCCAAACAGGGAAACTGGGATCACCTTATTTGAAAGTAGGATAACTTCTTCATCCTAACTCCTATGAGATTTATTCAACTTCCTGGTGATTCTCCACTACTTTATGTATCCAAATGAAGGTTCTTAAATCGCGATTCATCCTGGTTTGATTAGAATGACGAAGAAATTATCATATTCCCAAATAAGGAAACTGGGATCACCTTATTTGAAAGTGGGATAACTTCTTCATCCTAACTCCTATAAGATTTATTCAACTTCCCGGTGATTCTCCACTACTTTATGTATCCAAATCAAGCTTTGTACATCGCGATTCATCCTGATTTGATTAGAATGACGAAGAAGTTGTCATATTCTCAAACAGGGAAACTGGGATCACCTTATTTGAAAGTAGGATAACTTCTTCATCCTAACTCCTATGAGATTTATTCAACTTCCTGGTGATTCTCCACTACTTTATGTATCCAAATGAAGGTTCTTACATCGCGATTCATCCTGGTTTTATTAGAATGACGAAGAAGTTGTCATATTCCCAAACAAGGAAACTGGGATCACCTTAATTGAAAGTGGGATAACTTCTTCATCCTAACTCCTATGAGATTTATTCAACTTTCTGGTGATTCTACACTACTTTATGTATCTAAATCAAGCTTTGTACATCGCGATTCATCCTGGTTTGATTAGAATGACGAAGAAGTTGTCATATTCTCAAACAGGGAAACTGGGATCACCTTATTTGAAAGTAGGATAACTTCTTCATCCTAACTCCTATGAGATTTATTCAACTTCCTGGTGATTCTCCACTACTTTATGTATCCAAATGAAGGTTCTTACATCACGATTCATCCTGGTTCGATTAGAATGACGAAGAAGTTGTCATATTCCCAAACAGGGAAACTGGGATCACCTTATTTGAAAGTGGGATAACTTCTTCATCCTAACTCCTATGAGATTTATTCAACTTCCTGGTGATTCTCCACTTCTCTATGTATCTAAATCAAGCTTTGTACATCGCGATTCATCCTGGTTTGATTAGAATGTCGAAGAAGTTGTCATATTCCCAAACAGGGAAACTGGGATCACCTTATTTGAAAGTTGGATAACTTCTTCATCCTAACTCCTATGAGATTTATTCAACTTCCTTGTGATTCTCCACTACTTTATGTATCCAAATGAAGGTTCTTACATCGCGATTCATCCTGGTTTGATTAGAATGACGAAGAAATTATCATATTCCCAAATAAGGAAACTGGGATCACCTTATTTGAAAGTGGGATAACTTCTTCATCCTAACTACTATAAGATTTATTCAACTTCCCGGTGATTCTCCACTACTTTATGTATCCAAATCATGCTTTGTACATCGCGATTCATCCTGGTTTGATTAGAATGACGAAGAAGTTGTCATATTCTCAAACAGGGAAACTGGGATCACCTTATTTGAAAGTAGGATAACTTCTTCATCCTAACTCCTATGAGATTTATTCAACTTCCTGGTGATTCTCCACTACTTTATCTATCCAAATGAAGGTTCTTACATCGCGATTCATCCTGGTTTTATTACAATGACGAAGAAGTTGTCATATTCCCAAACAAGGAAACTGGGATCACCTTAATTGAAAGTGGGATAACTTCTTCATCCTAACTCCTATGAGATTTATTCAACTTTCTGGTGATTCTCCACTACTTTATGTATCCAAATGAAGGTTTTTACATCGCGATTCATCCTGGTTTGATTAGAATGACGAATAAGTTGTAATATTCCCAAACAGGGAAACTGGGATCACCTTATTTGAAAGTGGGATAACTTCTTCATCCTAACTCCTATGAGATTTATTCAACTTCCTAGTGATTCTCCACTACTTTATGTATCCAAATGAAAGTTCTTACATCGCGATTCATCCTAGTTTGATTAGAATGACAAGAAGTTGTCATATTCCCAAACAGGGAAACTGGGATCACCTTATTTGAACGTGGGATAACTTCTTCATCCTAACTCCTATGAGATTTATTCAACTTCCTGGTGATTCTCCACTACTCTATGTATCTAAATCAAGCTTTCTACATCGCGATTCATCCTGGTTTGATTAGAATGTCGAAGAAGTTGTCATATTCCCAAACAGGGAAACTGGGATCACCTTATTTGAAAGTGGGATAACTACTTCATCCTAACTCTTATGAGATTTATTCAACTTCCTGGTGATTCTACACTACTTTATATATCCAAATGAAGGTTCTTACATCGCGATTCATCCTGGTTTGATTAGAATGACGAATAAGTTGTAATATTCCCAAACAAGGAAACTGGGATCACCTTATTTGAAAGTGGGATAACTGTGATTTTAGAGAATAGGAAAGGTATTGAGAAGTTTAAGAGAGAGTTAAGAGTGTTTAAGAGAAAGTGTATGAGATTATCATGATGAACTAGAGAGAAAGACTCATGGAATCGTGTTGTTTATTAATCAAGACAGAGTTTACAATATATAGGATCAGATACAAGGGTTTTAGAGAGTCTAAGCATGTGAGGTCAAGGATAAGGTTGCTTTAATTCAAAATTGATCCAATGGAAGCTGTCACACGTTTTTGGCATCTTGGACCAGGTTCCTTTTACCTTTACAGCCTGTTCCAGCCTGTGTGGATAAGGCTCAGTCACTCTATCCATCCAAACGGTCATCTCCCTTAAGGTAAATCCCTTTGGCCGTTTACTCCTTTCACGCAGTCACTCTTCTTCTTGGTCGAGTGTTGGATTGATCCGGACCGTACGGATGGTACGGCCGGTACGGCCTTGTACGGCCTGATCATTCCCAAGCTCTCCCTCTCTTTGCCTTCACACTATCTCATTCCCAACTCCTTAAGCCATCTTCTCCCATATTGATCAACTCATTTCAACACTCCCCCTCAAGCTTAACTTAGTATCTTAGTTAAGCTTGGAACAACCATGAGATCTTCCTCATTAAAAACCTCACCAAAGAAAACCCATTGGGACAAAACTTTGATGAGGGAAAAAGAGTGAAGAACTCATGGCTAAGGGGATCAGCTCCTAGGTGTAAGATCTATGAGTCCCAATCTGATGTGAATGGACTCCATAGTCTTCTGTCTTGCAGCCTTCGTGAACACATCTGCAAGTTGATCCTCACTCCTTGTATAGCATGGCAAGATTACTCCCAAGACAATCATCTGCCTTACCTTGTGACAATCAACTTCAATATGCTTGGTTCTCTCATGGAAGACTGAGTTGGTTGCAATGTGTATAGCAGCCTGGTTGTCGCAATGCATGGTCATTGGAGTGGATTGAATAATCTCCAAGTGCTTCAGTATCCCTTTGATCCATACAAGCTCATTAGTCAGCTTTAGCATGGCTCGGTATTCAGCTTCAGCACTTGAGCATGAGACCACCTTCTGCTTCTTACTCTTCCAAGTTACTAAGTTCCCTCCAATGAATGTGCAGTAGCCGGTTGTGGACCTTCTATCTGCTCTATCTCCTGCCCAATCAGCATCACAATATCCCACCACTTCAGTACTCTTGTTGCATCCCATCCATACTCCAAGGCTTGATGTCCCGTTCAGATACAAGAGGAGTCTCTCCACCATGCGCCAGTGATGTTCCTTTGGGACTTGCATATGCTGGCTCACTTGATTCACAGCAAAGCATATGTCTGGTCTTGTGATGGTGAGATAGATGAGCTTCCCTACCAGCTTCCTGTATAGCTTTGGATCATGAAAGGCCTTGCTATCTTCAACCTCCCCCTCACGTGGAATCTTGTATCCATCTTCAAGAGGCATCTTTGCTGTCTTATCTCCTTGTATACCTGCATCTTTCAAAAGATCAAGTGTATACTTCCTTTGGGAAATGAATAATCCTTCCTTAGATCTACACAACTCAATTCCAAGGAAGTATTTCATTTCTCCTAAGTCTTTGATTTCAAACACAGATTTCAAAAACTCCTTTGTGGCTTTTATACCAGCCTTATCACTACCAGTTATTATAATGTCATCAACATATACAAGTAGGCAAATGATACCTGAGGGTGTAGTGAGAGTGAAAAGAGTGTGATCCAGTTCAGACTTCTTGAACCCACGTCCGTTTAAAGTAGTACTCAATTTGTTGTACCATGCTCTAGGAGATTGCTTTAATCCATAGATGGCCTTCTTGAGTCTCAATACATTTCCAGGTTTCACAAGATGCACTAGACCTGGTGGGGGATGCATATACACTTCATCTTCTAGCTCTCCTTGAAGAAAGGCATTCTTTACATCCATCTGCCAAAGCTCCCACTCAAGATTCACAGCAAGGGACAATACAATCCTTATAGTATGTAGCTTGGCAACAGGAGCAAAGGTATCAATGTAGTCTTCCCCATATGTTTGAGTGTATCCTCTAGCCACCAGTCTAGTCTTCTTTCTCTCAATAGTTCCATCAGGTAGATACTTGATAGTGAATATCCATTTGCTTGTTACTGCCTTCTTCCCCTTTGGTAATTCACTTTCAAACCAAGTGTCATTCTTTATCATAGCATTAGCTTCATCACCCACTGATTCTTTCCAATCTTCATGTAGCATTGCTTCTGAGATTTTTAGTAATGTTTAGAGTAATCTGAGTGTTTAGGAAAGACTAGAATCGATTTAGAGAAGATTAGAGAATGAAATGAGATTATGAGTCTAATATGGAACCATTGATCTTAAAGACTAAGAGAAAGACTCAAAACTTGCTTAATTGTATTAATGAGAGTGTTTACAACTTTATAAGAGAAGAGACTAGGGTTTTCGTAGCTTAAGAGGATAAGGTAAGCATGTGGAGTCAATGGCCATTTCAAACTTGTCCAATGAGGTGAGCCGCGCGTGTGAGCCTTCATTAGCTGGCTCAACCTTTTGCTTTTCCGTGTCCAGCTGTGCCAGCCTGTCCAAGACTCTCCCTTATCCTTTCCAACGGTCTGATCCACTCACAAAGGCCAAGGTAACTTCTCCTCTTTACTTAAGTAACTTGGATAACTTATGGTGAGGTTTGGTTGAGCTTTGGTCGATCCTATCTTGTACGGCCTGTCCTGTCATGTACGGCCATGTACGGCCTTGTACGGACAGGCTGATCCCAAAGCTCCCAAACCTTCCTATCCTTCCTCTTCTTCATTCTACTCAACCCTCATCTCCATTCTTCACTTGACACTCTTCATCTCAACACTCCCCCTCAAGCTTAGCTTTGTGAAAGACTAAGCTTGGACAGCCATGAGATCTTCCTCATTAAAAACCTCACTAAGGAAAACCCATTGGGACAAAACCTTAATGAGGGAAAAAGAGTAAAGATCTCATGACTAAGGGGATCAGCTGCTTCTCTTCCCAAGATCAATGAGGCCCAATCTGATATGAATGGACTCCATTGTCTTTTGCCTTGCAGCCTTGGTGAATACATCAGCCAACTGATCTTCACTCCTAGTATAACATGGCAAGATGACTCCTAGGACAATCATCTGCCTCACCTTGTGGCAATCAACCTCAATGTGCTTTGTTCTCTCATGGAACACCGAGTTGGAGGCTATGTGAATGGCGGCCTGGTTGTCACAATGCATTGTCATTGGAGTGTCTTGTGCTATCTCCAAATGCTTCAAGATGCCCTTGATCCAAACTAGCTCGTTTGTAAGCTTCAGCATGGCTCTATATTCAGCTTCTGCACTAGAGCATGACACCACCTTCTGTTTCTTACTCTTCCAAGTCACCAAGTTGCCTCCAATGAATGTGCAATAGCCGGTTGTTGATCTTCTGTCAGCTCTATCACCTGCCCAATCAGCATCACAATAGCCCACCACTTCTGTGCTTCCATTGCACCCCATCCATACACCTTGATCCGGCGAGCCATTTAGATACATCAGCAGCCTCTCCACCATACGCCAATGATGTTCCTTGGGAAGCTGCATGTGTTGACTCACCTGATTCACAGCAAAGCATATATCAGGTCTTGTGATGGTTAGATAAATCAATTTGCCAACAAGTTTTCTATAGAGTTTAGGATCATGAAATGGCTTGCTGTCTTCAATCTCCCCCTCTCTTGGTACTTTGTAGCCATCTTCCATTGGCATCCTTGCTGTCTTGCCTCCATAAGCACCTGCACCTTTCAAAAGATCAAGTGTATACTTCCTTTGGGACATGAACAAACCTTCCTTGGATCTACAAATCTCAATTCCAAGAAAGTATTTCATTTCTCCCAAGTCTTTTATTTCAAACATAGACTTTAGAAACTCCTTGGTTGCTTTGATACCTTCCTTATCACTTCCTGTGATAATGATATCATCCACATACACAAGGAGAGCAACCATACCTGAGGGAGTAGTGAGGGTAAAGAGAGTATGGTCCAATTCAGACTTCTTAAAACCTCGGCTGTTTAGAGTTGTGCTCAACTTGTTGTACCATGCCCTTGGTGATTGCTTCAACCCATAGATAGCCTTCTTTAGCCTCAGTACATTCCCTCTCTTCACTAGATGTTCAAGACCTGGTGGAGGATACATGTAGACTTCATCCTCAAGTTCTCCTTGTAAGAATGCATTCTTCACATCCATTTGCCACAATCCCCATCCAAGGTTAACTGCCAAGCTTAGTACAATTCTAATGGTGTGTAACTTGGCTACTGGTGCAAATGTCTCAATGTAATCCTCTCCATATGTTTGAGTGAACCCTCTTGCTACTAATCTAGTCTTCTTCCTCTCAATCTGTCCATCAGCTTTGTATTTGATTGTGAAGATCCATTTACTAGATACTGCCTTCTTCCCTTTTGGTAGTTCACTTTCAAACCATGTATCATTCTTTATCATAGCTCCTGCCTCAGCTCCTACTGATTCCTTCCATTCCTTATCCTCCATTGCCTCTTCATAGCTTCTTGGAATGTGATTCTCATCTAAGTTTACCATGAATGCACCATGTGCTTCTGGATATTGAGAGAAAGAGCACACGGCCTGAGTAGGATGCTTCACAGCTTGAGCATTGTAGTACACTCTCGTGTTTACCCAACTGGAAGGATCCTTTCTCAGCCTTGTACTTCTTCTCAACACTGGCCCTTCTTGTGCCGGTAACTCCATGTCTTGTACACCTTCTTGTGTACTTTCTTCTCTTGGCTGACTTGCTTCAGCTCCTTCATCCCTTAGCTGACTTGCTTCAGCTCCTTCTTGTTGATCATTTGACTCCACAGCTTGATCATGAGAACCAGAACTCTCTTCATGACTTTGAGTTTGAGTTTCTGTTCCATTCCCCCCCTCATGTTCAAGATTGGACGTCTGATGATTCGGTATTGGTGTAGTGCCTCTTACTTCTTGCTGTTCTTGATCCATATTGATTCCAAGTCCTTCTAGTATTATCCTCAAGGTTGCAGCTCTATCTGAAGTGAGATCTTTCAAATCTTCTTGAATCTGCTCCTCATAATATCCTTTTTCTTCCACAAACTTCACTTCTCTAGATACTAACACTCTCCTTGTGTTAGGATCATAGCACTTGTATCCTTTCTGACTTGATGAGTATCCAACAAACATTGCCTTGGAGCTCCTAGCTTCAAGCTTGTTTCTTAATTCTCCCGGTACCATCACAAAACACAAACACCCAAAGATCTTCATATGTTCCAAAGAGGGCTTGTATCGGTTCAATACCTCAAATGGTGATAACCCTTGCAGGATCAGAGTTGGTGTTCTGTTGATGAGATAACAAGCTGTAGTGACTGCATCACTCCAGAACTTCTTGGGTACATTGGTTTGAAACATCATGGACCTGGCCACTTCCATCAGATGCCTATTCTTTCTCTCAGCCACACCATTCTGTTGTGGAGTATAGGGACAGCTTGTCTGATGTAGGATTCCATGCTGAGATAGGTGGAGCTTGAATGCTTGTCCCGTGTACTCTCCTCCATTATCTGACCTGAAAATCTTTATCTTGGCATTATAATGGTTAGTCACATATGATTGAAAGTTCTTAAATGCATCAAGTACCCTATCTTTGGTTGGAATTAAGGTTAACCAGGTGTATTTGGATTTTTCATCAATGAAGGTTACATAATACTTTTGATTGTCTCTAGATAAGCAAGGAGCAGTCCAAACATCAGAATGAATCAAATCAAAACACTTCTCATAAACCGTAGTAGATTTAGTAAAGACAGTCTTACAATGCTTGCCTAAAATACAAGCTTCACAATCATTATTCTCAAAGGAAACACCTGGCAACATCAGTTTTAAAGCCTTATTATGAGGGTGTCCTAATCTAGCATGCCACAATGCATTTTTACTTAAACTAGAACCGGAAACAGAAGTAAACGAGCAGCTATAACTAGAAACAGGAGCAAGATCTTCAAGTAAATACAATTCTCCTTTAGTCACTCCCTTTCCAATCATTTTGCTGCTTTTAATATCCTGAAACTTCACATCATTAGGACTGAATATGACATTACATTGCAAATCAGTAGCACATTTCTTAACAGATAACAAGTTTGAAGTAAATTCAGGCATATAAAAAGCTTTAGTTTCCTTATCAAACAGTTTAAGACTTCCTATTCCTCTAATAGGTATCTTATCTCCATTAGCTATCATCACATTTCCATTCATTGGTACAATGTTTTTAATCAAACTAGTGTCACTTATCATATGATGAGATGCACCAGAATCAACTACTAAAGGCTTAATGGCATGTGAACTAGCAATATGAGCAAGGATACTAGATGGTTTGAATGCATGATCATTCCTAGCAAGACTAGCCGTTCTAGATTGGTTGATTATCTCTATCACACTTTCATGCATCCTATCAATTCTAGTTGGATTCTCATCATTCCCTATAGCCCTAGCCCCAAAGGAATACCCAAAAATGTTACCATGCTCCTTGAAGAGCTTAATGAGAGCATCCAGGTCGGATTTCCTTAGATACTCTTGATCATAGTTCCCACGGTTGCTTGGGGCTCCAGTGTAGGCTACAAGAGACCTCCCATCACCTGCTTCACGCCCATCTATCTCCTTCCCTTTGCTAGTACCTGCTCCACTTGCGCTTGCTCCATCTGAGACATTAGCCCTTGCCTCTCTGTCCTTCATAAACTTTGCTGGCTTGAGATGGGGATGGAGTATCCAGCATTGGCTCTTCTTGTGGCCATGCTTCTTGCAGTGATCACAGTTCCCATTGAACCTCCTCTCATCATACTTCCCATGCGCAGCCTTGTGTGCCTGTGGAGCTTCCCCTCCCTCCTCTTGAGTTGCTTGATTCACGAGAGATAGCTCTCCTTTCTTTCCAAACAACCCAATAGAGCCTTGTTCCTTCTGAATCCTTGCGCACACTTCTTCAAGATCAGGTAGTGTGTCCTCTCTAAGCAAGTGTTGGATAAGACCATTGTAAGCCGGATTCATGGTGAGGAGTAGCCCAAAGACCTTATCTTGCTCTCTTCTTTTGTTGAGCTCATCTGCATCTGTAGTACTTGGCCTCAACATCTCCAGCTCGGACCAGAGTGTTCTGAACCTCCCTAGATGCTTGGTGAACTCCATATCCTCTTGTACCAAGTTGTTTATAGCCTGCTTCACTTCAAACACACGGCTTAGGTTTGATGTATTCCCATACACCTTCTTCAACGTATCCCACAGCTCTTTAGCTGATTCACAGTAGCTGTATGCATCTAGAATCGCCGGCTCAAGTGAAGCATGCAGCACTGACATCACCAACATGTCCTCCTGATGCCACTTCTCTTCCGCTTTGCTTGCGGCTTCTCCTTCAGTTTCTCCTTGGGTGATGAGCTTTGGAGCTTCTCCTGGCGTGATGTGCTTCCAAAGCCCTTTGCTTCCCACTGTGGTTCTCACCATCCGAGACCACACCAAGTAGTTGGTTCCCTTGAAGCAAACCGCTACCTTCATGTTCATGTTCATACCACTTTCCATGATGAACTATGACTTCTCTAGACTTCACAAACTGGATCTTGGGTTAAGAGACTTGTAAGAACACTCACTGCCTCGGTCTTCAACCTCACAGCTTCAGCAACACACTAAGAACTAGTCTTTGAACTCGGACAATACCCGGAACTTCCCAAGAACACAAGAACACCAACCAAGCTCTTTAAAGCTTCAATCTTGAATCTCCAAAGAGCCTAACACGAACTCAGGTTTTCACTAACCTGGCTCTGATACCATGAGATTTTTAGTAATGTTTAGAGTAATCTGAGTGTTTAGGAAAGACTAGAATCGATTTAGAGAAGATTAGAGAATGAAATGAGATTATGAGTCTAATATGGAACCATTGATCTTAAAGACTAAGAGAAAGACTCAAAACTTGCTTAATTGTATTAATGAGAGTGTTTACAACTTTATAAGAGAAGAGACTAGGGTTTTCGTAGCTTAAGAGGATAAGGTAAGCATGTGGAGTCAATGGCCATTTCAAACTTGTCCAATGAGGTGAGCCGCGCGTGTGAGCCTTCATTAGCTGGCTCAACCTTTTGCTTTTCCGTGTCCAGCTGTGCCAGCCTGTCCAAGACTCTCCCTTATCCTTTCCAACGGTCTGATCCACTCACAAAGGCCAAGGTAACTTCTCCTCTTTACTTAAGTAACTTGGATAACTTATGGTGAGGTTTGGTTGAGCTTTGGTCGATCCTATCTTGTACGGCCTGTCCTGTCATGTACGGCCATGTACGGCCTTGTACGGACAGGCTGATCCCAAAGCTCCCAAACCTTCCTATCCTTCCTCTTCTTCATTCTACTCAACCCTCATCTCCATTCTTCACTTGACACTCTTCATCTCAACAGCTTCTTCATATGACCTTGGTACACTACTTTCATCTAAGCTTGTAATGAAAGCGCAATGTTCCTTTGGGTAACTGGCAAAGGAACACACAGCTTGAGAGGGATGCTTCACAGCTTGAGCATTGTAGTACACTCTCGTGTTTACCCAGTTGGAAGCATCCTTCTTCAACCGTGTGCTTCTCCTTAATGGAACTGGTTCCACCTCTACCACTGTAGGCTGAACCACTTCTCCTTCTACTTCATCTGGTTCCACTTCTTGAATGGGTTCTTCCTCGTTTTGTATCACACCTTGATCATGACCATCTGAGTCTTGATCTTCATGATCTTCAGGCTCAGCCTCATTTCCCCCCTCATGATCATGGTGTGATGATTCTTCAGCTTCATTAGCCTTTGTTGGTTGCTGATCCTGGGACATGTTGATTCCAAGTCCTTCCAGCACCAGCCTGAGACTTGTAGCTCGATCAGATGGTTGAGACAAATCTTCAAGATCTTCCCACTTTCTATCTCCATAAAAGCTCTTATCCTCCAAGAACTTAACATCTCTAGACACCAGAACTCTCCTGGCTTCTGAATCATAGCATTTGTATCCCTTTTGTGATGTTGAGTAGCCAATAAACATGGCTCTTGTGCTCTTTGCTTCTAGCTTATTCCTTAGCTCCCCGGGTACAAGTACAAAGCATACGCATCCAAAGACCCTCAAGTGATCCAGCACCGGTTTGCTTCTGTTTAGAACTTCATAAGGTGACTGATCCTCCAAGATCTTGGTTGGTATCCTATTGATCAGATAACAAGCCGAGATCACAGCATCACTCCAGAATCTTTTAGGTACGCTTGTGTGAAACATCATAGACCTTGCCACCTCCATCAGGTGTCTATTCTTTCTCTCAGCCACACCATTCTGTTGAGGAGTGTATGGACAACTTGTCTGATGTAGGATCCCATGTTGAGCTAGATGACTCTTGAATGCATTACCAGTATATTCTCCACCATTATCAGACCTGAAAATCTTAATCTTGGCTTTATACTGGTTAGATACATAAGCTTGGAAGTTTTTAAATGCATCAAGAACCCTATCCTTTGTTCTAATGAGTGTTATCCAGGTGTATTTAGATTTTTCATCTATAAATGTGACAAAGTACTTGTAATTATCTCTAGATAAGCAGGGAGCAGTCCATACATCAGAGTGAACAAGATCAAAACACTTATCATAGATAGTAGTAGATCTTTTAAACACAGTCTTACAATGTTTTCCCAAGATACAAGCCTCACAATCATTATTTTTAAACATGACACCTGGTAACATTAAGCTTAAGGCTCTAACATGTGGATGTCCTAGCCTAGAGTGCCATAATGCTCCTTTACTTAAAACAGAACTCAGCAAACAACTAGAAATGGGGTTAATATCCTCAAGTACATAAAGATCCCCCTTGGTTACTCCTTGTCCAATCAACTCATTGCTCTCAATATCCTGAAATGTCACATTGTTAGGACTAAAGATA
Source organism: Brassica napus (assembly GCF_020379485.1). Taxonomy (NCBI): domain Eukaryota; kingdom Viridiplantae; phylum Streptophyta; class Magnoliopsida; order Brassicales; family Brassicaceae; genus Brassica; species Brassica napus. The sequence goes on from NW_026014917.1 coordinate 557,392, forward strand.
ACATTGCATTGAAGATCATTGGTACATCTTTTAACAGATAAGAGATTAGAAGTGAATTCAGGCATGTAAAATGCCTTAGAGTTCTTATCAAATAGCTTTAAGTCTCCTACACCTTTAATAGGAATTCTGTCTCCATTTGCAATCATTACATGTCCATGAGCAGGTTCTATGTTTTTAATTAAGCTATCATCACTAATCATGTGATGAGATGCACCAGAGTCAACAATCAATGGTTTTATTCCCCTAGCTAGGTGAGTTCTAGGTGATTCATTTCTCAGTTTCAATTCCTCAATGATATCTATCAACCTATTCTCAGTCCTAGGCATCATATGAGCAGTGTAAGAGTAACCAAGAGTATTTCCGAATGTACCAGACTCCTTAAGAGCTTTGATGAGAGCATCAATGTCAGATTTGCGAATCACTTCATGCTCCAAACTCTTTGTGGCCGTGTAGTGAGTTGCCATTGCCTTTCCTGCGCTTTCACCCACTTGTGCACTTGAGCCTGCTCCTGATGGACCGGCTTCACTTGCTTCAGTAGACAGGTTAGCTCTGGCTTCTCGGTCTTTGTTGAACTTGGCCGGTTTGAGATGGGGATGAAGGATCCAGCACTGGCTCCTCTTGTGTCCCAACCTCTTGCAGTGATCACAATTGCCTCCAAACCTCCTCTCATCACCATACTTCCTCTCATCAGTCTTGTATGCTGCACGGTTGGCTTGTGCTCCTTCCTCAGCCTTGTTGGCTAGAGCTAAGTCTCCCTTGCTTCCGAAGAGTCCAAGTGACCCTTCCTCCTTTTGGAGTTGCGCACACACTTCCTCCATAGATGGTAGATTTGGCATCCTCAACATGTGCTTGATCACATCATTGAATGGAGGATCCAACGTCAACAGCAATCCAAACACCTGATCCTGCTCCCTCCTCTCCGTGAGTAGCTCTTGATCATCAGTGCTTGGCCTCAACGATTCAAGCTCAGACCACAACGATCTATACTTGCCCAAATGCTTGGTGAACTCCTCTCCATCTTGTACCAGCGTGTTGATAGCTTTCTTGATCTCATACACACGGCTCAGATTGGTAATGTTCCCAAAAGTCTTTTGGAGTACCTCCCACAGGTGTTTTGGAGTCTCGCAGTAGCTGTAGGCTTCCAAGAGATGTTCTTCAAGTGATCCTTGCAGCACAGATAGCACCATCAAGTCATCTTGAATCCACTTCTTTCCATCAGCAACCGCGAGCTCTCTTCCACCTTCTTCCTCACTGGCCACAGGTTCTGGAGCTCCATCTGTGATGTGATCCCATAACCCTAGCCTCCCAATGGCTGTCTTCACAAGCCTAGACCACAACAGGTAGTTTCCCCCACCCTTGAGTGAAATCGGAACCGTAATGATCTTGTTTCCTCCCATCTTGATTTGCTTGAACTTTGTTTAGAATCTCACAAGAAATAACTTTTATCTGAAGCTGAAGAACACGAAATCTCAATACCACAGCCAACCTGGCTCTGATACCATGTGATTTTAGAGAATAGGAAAGGTATTGAGAAGTTTAAGAGAGAGTTAAGAGTGTTTAAGAGAAAGTGTATGAGATTATCATGATGAACTAGAGAGAAAGACTCATGGAATCGTGTTGTTTATTAATCAAGACAGAGTTTACAATATATAGGATCAGATACAAGGGTTTTAGAGAGTCTAAGCATGTGAGGTCAAGGATAAGGTTGCTTTAATTCAAAATTGATCCAATGGAAGCTGTCACACGTTTTTGGCATCTTGGACCAGGTTCCTTTTACCTTTACAGCCTGTTCCAGCCTGTGTGGATAAGGCTCAGTCACTCTATCCATCCAAACGGTCATCTCCCTTAAGGTAAATCCCTTTGGCCGTTTACTCCTTTCACGCAGTCACTCTTCTTCTTGGTCGAGTGTTGGATTGATCCGGACCGTACGGATGGTACGGCCGGTACGGCCTTGTACGGCCTGATCATTCCCAAGCTCTCCCTCTCTTTGCCTTCACACTATCTCATTCCCAACTCCTTAAGCCATCTTCTCCCATATTGATCAACTCATTTCAACAATAACTTCTTCATCCTAACTTCTATGAGATTTATTCAACTTCCTGGTGAATCTACACAACTTTATGTATCCAAATGAAGGTTCTTATATCAAGATCCATCCTGGTTTGATTAGAATTGTTGAGATGAGGTAATAAAGAGTGACTATATTGATAGAGAATGAGGATTGAGACAGACAGTAACTTTGGAGTTACCACAGTAACTTTGGTTTTACTGTGGTAACTAAGTTAAAGCTTGGAAAGTTACCTTGGCTCACATTGGAGAGTAAGCCACGACCAAGGAGCTGTATGGATAAGGGAGGAGCAGTCTGGATAAGGTTTAGGGCTGGATAAGGCTGGAGACAGGCTGGAAAGTAGACAGCATCTAGTAAAAGATGCCAAAGGGATCAAGCATGTGAAGACTCCCATTGGCTGCTTTTGGATGGCTCTCTTTGACTACACATGCCCTGAACCTCTACCTTATCTGATTGATTTCGAAATTGTCTCTCTCATATAAGTATGTTGTAAACCTCATCTTTAATAATTAATGGAGTTTTGAGTCTCTCTCTCTCTAGAATCTCTCTATTCTCTCTAAATTCTACTCTAATCTTCTCTGATTATTATTAAACACACTCTAAAACACAAAAGTGTTTATGGTATCAGAGCCAGGTTGCTCAAAAGGGGATCTAGTACAACCATGGAGCTTGAAGAAGAGAGGGATGGCGATTGGTCAAGATGGGCAAAGAGAGCTTTGGAAAGCTGTGGGTTATGGTGTGGTCATGTAAAGGGGAAGCCTTTAGTGGAAATGGCCACTGAAGAAAGGTCCAAACTTGTGAAGGTCAGTGGAGACAAGAGAGTGATCCGTGGCTTGAGACAAGGAAAGGATGAGTTGTATCAGCTTGTGGGAAGGCTGAGAGAAGGATGGATGGAGCTGGATATGCTGAGACCAAGCACAGCTGATCCGAGAGTTATTAAAGAAAGGAGGAAACAAGATGTGTTCTTTAGCTTTCTTGTGAAGGAGATAGGGGTTCTTACTCTTCAAGCGTGTGATTTGTGGGAAGAGAACAAGAGATCAAACCAGTGGAAAGGTGGTACAAGCTGTAAGAAGGGAAGGCTGAGAAAGCTTTCTAGAGTGTGGCTTAAGATGGGAAAGGCTTGGAAGAAGAACATGGAGTCTGGTTATCTAAGTGATAAGATGAGCTTGAAGATGATCAAGGAGGTGGCTCAACAAGTGGTAAGAGGAGAGTGTTCTTACTCTGCCTATATGAGTAACTCAGTGGAGGATAGTATGGTTATGAAGGAGCAGGAGATCAAAGGAGCAGATGACCCTATCACAAAGAAAGAATGGGATGAGTTTGTCAAGTATGTGTATGCTTTGGCTACGACCCGGAGACAAGGTGCTCCTGCCTTAGCATCCACATCCAAACCCATTATCATTGATTCTGGAGCAACACATCATATGATCAGTGATAGAAGTCTGATAAGTGAAGTCAAGGCTGCAACAGGGAGTGTCATGATAGCTAATGGTGCTAGGATCCCAATAGAAGGAGTGGGAAACCTCAAACTGTTTGAGAAGAACTCACCTGCGTTCTATTTGCCTCAATTCACTTCAAATCTGATATCAGTGAAGAAGGCCACCGTTGATCTTGATTTTCAAGTAGTATTCAGGCCAAATGAGGTTGAGTTTCAAGACTTGAAGACTGGGAGAGTTATTGGTAGAGGGGACAGCAGGAATCAGTTATATCATCTCCAAACAGCTAAGAACTCTAATCCTATTGATTCTATATGCTTGAGTAGTACTGCTGATAGGTGTAACAGTATTACTTGGCATGCTAGATTAGGACATCCTCATGCTCGTGCAATTGAATTGATTAGACCTGATATGTCATTCAATCACTTGGAATGTGAAGCTTGCATCTTAGGGAAGCATTGTAGAACTGTTTTTCCCACATCAGAGACCATATATGCAAATTGCTTTGATCTTGTTCATTCAGATGTGTGGACAGCCCCTTGTATGTCTAGAGAAAACCAGAAGTACTTTGTGACATTCATAGATGAGAAGTCTAAGTATACATGGATCACATTGCTGCCATCTAAGGATAGAGTGTTTGAGGCTTTTGTCAACTTCCAAGCATATGTAACTAACCATTACAATGCTACTGTGAAGGTACTACGGTCTGATAATGGAGGAGAATACACCAGTCATGCCTTCAAGAATCATTTGGCTAAACATGGGATAGTGCATCAGACCAGTTGTCCTTACACACCACAGCAGAATGGGGTAGCTGAGAGGAAGAATAGGCATCTGATGGAGGTGGCTAGATCCATGATGTATCATGCTAATGTTCCAAAGAGGTTTTGGGGTGATGCTGTTCAGACTGCATGCTATCTTATCAATCGGATTCCAACTAAGGTATTGAAGAATCTGTCTCCATTTGAAGTGCTGAACAAGAGCAAGCCAAACATAGATCATCTCCGTGTCTTTGGATGTCTATGTTATGTCTGGGTTCCAGGAGAACAGAGAAACAAGTTGGAGGCAAAGAGCACTAAAGCAATGCTCATTGGGTACTCAGTAACTCAGAAGGGGTACAAGTGCTATGATCCAGCAACCAGGAGAGTGTTGGTGTCTAGAGATGTTAAGTTCATAGAGACCAAGGGGTATTATGAAGAAAAGAATTGGGAAGATTTGGAAGATCTGTCTCAAGAACCAAGAAACATGGCAGAGAATCTGAGGAACATATTGGAAAGGCTTGGGGTAAACATGTCCCAGGATAAGGTTAGAGAACCTGAAAGAACAACTCCCCTTGATCATGAGGGGGGTAATGAGTCTGAATCAGGAGTGCAAGAGCAGCACCAAGGGGATTCAGGTCATCATGATCAAGTGGTGACACAAGAAGTAGAGAATTTTCCTCAGGTCAGTGTGGATGAGCAAGGAGAGGTTCATGATCAAGAGGAGGTGAGTGAGACAGAAACAGAGGTTCAAGCAGAGGTTCAAGCTGAGGAACAGGTTCAACCATTAAGGAGGAGCACACGGATAAAGAGGGATGCTTCCAACTGGGTAAACACGAGAGTGTACTACAATGCCCAGGCTGTGGAGCATCCTTCTCAAGCTGTGTGTTCCTTTGCAGAATATCCAGAAGAGCACATGGTGTTTATGTGTAACTTGGATGAGAATGAGATACCAAGATCTTATGAAGAAGCTATGAAGCACAAGGTTTGGAGAGATTCAGTAGGAGATGAAAGGGATGCAATGATCAGGAATGACACTTGGTATGAGAGTGAGTTACCTAAAGGGAAGAAGGCAGTTTCAAGCAGATGGATCTTCACCATCAAGTATCTTGCAAATGGGGAGATAGATAGGCGCAAGACCAGGCTGGTTGCAAGAGGATTTACACAGACTTATGGGGAAGATTACATTGACACTTTTGCACCAGTGGCCAAGCTTCACACAATTCGAATTGTGTTATCCATTGCAACAAACTTGGAGTGGGATTTGTGGCAAATGGATGTTAAGAATGCGTTCTTGCAAGGTGAACTTGAAGATGAAGTATACATGCATCCACCTCCTGGTCTTGAGCATCTAGTAAAGCCAGGGAATGTTTTGAGATTGAAGAAAGCAATATATGGGTTGAAACAGTCACCTAGAGCTTGGTACAGGAAGCTGAGTACAACACTCAATGGGAGAGGCTTTAGGAAGTCTGAACTAGATCACACTCTCTTCACGTTGACAAGACCTTCAGGGAGCATTGTGATTCTAGTGTATGTGGATGATTTGATTATCACAGGAAGTGATAAGGCAGGGATTCAGGCTACTAAGGAGTTTCTCAAATCTGTGTTTGACATCAAGGATTTGGGAGAGATGAAGTATTTTCTGGGCATTGAGATATGCAGATCAAAGGAGGGTTTGTTTATGTCTCAAAGGAAGTATACTATGGATATGTTGAAAGAGACTAATGTGCTTGGAGGAAAGATAGCCAAGACACCTCTTGAGGAGGGATATAAGGTTCTGCGTGAGGGGGAGGTTGAAGAGAAGCAGCTGTTTGAGGACCCTAAGCTATACAGGAAGATGGTTGGCAAGCTGATCTACTTGACAATTACTAGGCCAGATATATGCTTTGCTGTGAATCAAGTGAGTCAACATATGCAGGCGCCAAAGGTCCATCATTGGAAGATGGTTGATAGGATACTAAGGTATCTGAGTGGGACGGTTGGACAAGGAGTTTGGATGGGCTGCAATGGCAGTACAGAAGTGGTTGGTTATTGTGATGCTGATTGGGCAGGAGATAGAGTGGACAGGAGATCAACTACTGGGTATTGTACATTCATTGGAGGGAACTTGGTAACTTGGAAGAGTAAGAAGCAGAAGGTTATCTCCTGTTCAAGTGCTGAAGCTGAGTATAGAGCCATGTTGAAGCTGACAAACGAGTTGGTGTGGATCAAGGGGATCTTGAAGCATCTAGAGATTGAGCAGAGTACTCCTATGACTATGCATTGTGACAATCAAGCAGCTATCCACATTGCCTCTAACTCAGTGTTTCATGAGAGAACAAAGCACATAGAGGTGGATTGTCATAAGGTGAGGCAGATGATAATCTTAGGAGTGATTCTGCCATGTTATACAAGAAGTGAAGATCAGCTTGCAGATGTGTTTACTAAGGCAGCGAGATTGAAGACAATGGAGTCCATACTATCAAGGCTTGGACTCATTGATCTTACTCCCAGGAGCTGAGCCCCTTAACCATGGAGTCTCCACTCTTTTTCCCTCATCAAAATTTTATCCCAATGGGTTTTCTTTGGTGAGGTTTTTAATGAGGGAGGTCTTCATGGTTTCCAAGCTTGACTTGTTCCACATGGTCAAGCTTGAGGGGGAGTGTTGAGATGAGGTAATAAAGAGTGACTATATTGATAGAGAATGAGGATTGAGACAGACAGTAACTTTGGAGTTACCACAGTAACTTTGGTTTTACTGTGGTAACTAAGTTAAAGCTTGGAAAGTTACCTTGGCTCACATTGGAGAGTAAGCCACGACCAAGGAGCTGTATGGATAAGGGAGGAGCAGTCTGGATAAGGTTTAGGGCTGGATAAGGCTGGAGACAGGCTGGAAAGTAGACAGCATCTAGTAAAAGATGCCAAAGGGATCAAGCATGTGAAGACTCCCATTGGCTGCTTTTGGATGGCTCTCTTTGACTACACATGCCCTGAACCTCTACCTTATCTGATTGATTTCGAAATTGTCTCTCTCATATAAGTATGTTGTAAACCTCATCTTTAATAATTAATGGAGTTTTGAGTCTCTCTCTCTCTAGAATCTCTCTATTCTCTCTAAATTCTACTCTAATCTTCTCTGATTATTATTAAACACACTCTAAAACACAAAAGTGTTTAAGAATGACGAAGAAGTTGTCATATTCCCAAACTGGGAAACTGGGATCACCTTATTTGAAAGTGGGATAACATCTTCATCCTAACTCCTATGAGATTTATTCAAATTCCTAGTGATTCTCCACTACTCTTTGTATCTAAATCAAGCTTTGTACATCGCGATTCTGTTGAACTGAAGAGAAGATAGAAGGTGTTGGAAGAGTTTGGGAGAAGGTGGCCGATGGTACAAAGATAGGGCAAGACCTTCAGGAGTGTCCCTTGGTATCCATAAGTGATCTGATGGTTGTGCAAAGATAGGGCCAAGTCTAGGAGGGACTTAGAAGCATATAGTTGAGGAGAATGGTCGAGTGTGCAAACTTAGGGCGAGGCCGTACGGAACGTACGGACCTGACCGATCCGGAAGTTCAAGACTCGACCATCTGAGCCTATTTGGAGTTGGTGCAAAAATAGGGCAAAGGATAGCTCTTAAGAGAAGAAGACAAAAGAGGCTCTTAAGAGAAGAAGACAAAAGAAGAAGCTGGCGCCAAGACAGGCTGTCTATGAGCTGTGTGAGCTGTAAAGAAGAAGCTATAGTGACCTTGTATCTGAACAGATACAAGGGCAGGTTCATGGGAGCCTTTAGCCAGTCAATAAGGAGCCAGCCTTCCCTTTGACCAGATTTGAATTAACCAACCAGACACCAAAGAGAGTTTAACCAATCAGATGAGGCTATAATGACCAGATCAACTCTCCATCTCGTCCCTCCATCCTTCTAGTCTTTTATGAGCCATTAGATGTAGGTTTTAAGTTTATGGAATGTAAAGAGCATATATAAGCCTCTTATGATCATTTTGTAATCTTTAAGTGAGTAAGGGGGTTTCCCTTCTCCTTCTCTAATCTGAAACACTTTCTCTTAGTCTCTCTAGTCTCTCATCCTGAATCTCTATACACGTTCTCAGTCTTGTTACTAATCTCTTAAACACTTAGACACACAAACACTCATTAAACTTCCTTTCTCTCAAATCGCTTCCAAGCTCTCTCTCTTTACCCATTTGGGTTTCATACACACATACAACCTGAGTATTCTTAAATCTCATATGGTATCAGAGCCAGGTTCATTAGAACTTGGTTCCAGCTTCCGCTAAGCTCAAAGCTCACTCCCATGCCATGTCCAAACCAAGAAGAAGCTTCATGTTCATTTGGCTGTTCAACCCCTTCAAGAAGAAGGTGTGCTCATCAATGGCGTCCAGAAGCTGTTCTTGGTCATTCTCCACTCTCTCATGGTCGTCCTGAAGAAAGAAGGCCATTGGAAGCATGTCCAAGCCATTCCCATTCACTGTCCAAGAAGAAAGGTGAAAGCTTTCAACTTGTACCTGGTATGGCGACTCAAAAATGAAGAGAGGAGGTGTCTTAGGCATGGTGGGTTCAAGAGAAAGGTCCATGAAAGAAGGAGATGTAGGAGTTGACACCAACAGCTCGGATCTTCCCATGTACTAAGGAGTTTCAAGGAACTAACACTAGTTCCTTGGCTGTAAGGAAATCTCTTTCTCTTGTATAAATCTTGAGTGTATGAACAGGTTGTGATGTTGTGATGTGATTGGAAACCTGAGGATTGTTTAAAAGATTGCTAAAATGAAGTTGCTTTAGAATCTGTCCCAGGATACTTTAAGAGTCTTGTTTGGGTATTGAAATTGTTTAGTATGCTTAGCTCTGGTTCATAGTGATGCTTGTTGTGATTAATTAAATCTGCTTGCATACATGGAGTGAAACCGAATTTAAAGCTGTTGCATATACTCTTGTGGCTGTCTTACATTGAAGTATTAGATTCATGTCTAAGTACTGAGTAAAGAAGCTCTTAAGAGTGCCTAAGTAACTTGTCTTGAATCTGTTAGGATCTTACTTGTACTTAGAGATTTAGCTTGCAAAGATTAGAACTTGATAATGCCTTGTGTCTATCTGTTGCATTGCTTGTGATATTGGGAATCAAACTTGACAATTTATTAATCAAGATTTGACATCAATACTATTGAAAATGGTTAAATGCTTAATGTCAGTTCTAAATTAACTTGTCTTGTTAAGATGATAGATTATATTATCTAATCATGCTTGCTTTCATGAGTTAGAAACTGATTAAGATTAATGCATACTGCCTTGTATTGTTGCATTTAGATTAAAGTCTAAGTTGCATATTAAGGAGTGTTTAAAAGTGCCTAAATACTTTGACTTGAATCTGATAAGGTCTTGCTTAGTATTTAGAGAATGGTTGCTTGCATAGATAAGAACTTGACATTGTCTTGATTCTATCTAATGCTATAAAGCTTGAGACATTGGTGATCAAACTTGATGAAGTCAAGGATTGATCCCAATGCAATTGTGTCTTATCTTTGCTAGAGTTTGAGTGATGTTTCAGGTTCACAAAAGGTGTTCCTAGTTCATCATCAAATCCGAGTTGAAAGAGAAAGAATGATGCCCATTGTGTGTACAATGGAGAGGTGTTACAAGAAGGGAGAAGCACAGATGGTTGTAAAACTCACTGGTGTTCTTCTTCTTAACATTGCAAGTACCAGGAGAAGAAGCCAACCGGGTCTAGGCAGTGGCGTGCCTATTCAAGAGGGTGCTCAAACTAAGACAGAGCACTCTTGGCTGTGTGAAGAAGAAGGCTACTCTATCAAGGCGGCTTCTATTGTGAGGTGATTGAAGAAGTAGCTGAAGCATCCACAAGCATTCCATCATGGTGGTGAATTCAGAAGGGTGATTGCAATAAGAGAAGAAGAAGAAGTAAGGATTCAAGTGGTAACTTTGAGAACCACTCCTTATCATCTTAACCAAGGGAGTAAACCTAATCTCATCTATCTTAATATGTCATGATAGGTTTATCTCCTGATTATACTATGTGCTTTCCCTAATTCCATTAAGAGTTTATAGCTTCTAGTAGAATGTCTAGGCTAATTGCACTGAAATTGTTTTGCTGCTGCATTGTCTGATTGATAGTAAGTAATGTCTAGAGTCCCAGAATCTCACGGTCTGTTTATTGCATTGTCTTGGGTGTGGTCATAAACTTGAATCATCATGAATGTGTTGTAGAATTGAGTAGAATGTCTCAGCTACTTGCATCATAATTGATAAGTTATTTTGCATACATAAGCATATCTCATACTGTCTAAGTTCAATCCTAGTGTTATCTGATGCTATTGCCTATGTTTAATCCATCAATGAAAGTCTTGCATCAATTAGAAATTGTCTAAGTTGCTTGCATCATTGGTTCTGATTGAAACTGTTGTGCATAGCTTTAATATTAATCATGGATTGAACCTGTTGCATTCATATAGCTAATGCTTTAAGATTGTGCATTCATGTAGTAATGCATTTAAAAATGAGCCTAAATTTCAAATGTACTGATGTAAGCTTGCATTGCATTTAGAGAACTTAATAATCATAATAACCTAGGATGTCAATGTAGTGTCTAGAACTTGCATTGTCATTGTTAGAGATTGAAATCTACTTGTCTTGACTCAGTCCAGTTCTGAGTGTTGCTATGCCATAATTAAATTCATCAGTGATGTCTTATAAGCATTTAGAAGTATGTCTAAGCTACTTGAATCATTGGCTGTGATAAAACTAGTGAGCATAAGCATCAATTGAGTCACACTTATTGCCTTGATTGCATAAGTATCATCTAGTCTTGTGTTCATTTGGATTGAATCTGGTTCATTCATATGGTTAGTGTGTAATCTAATGCATTCATCTATTGTTGCATTTAAAAAAAACTGAATTGAACCTAAAGGGATCAGTGTATTGTTGAAAGCATACATTGTCTTTGCATATTCTTGTCTTGATTGTCTAGCTTGTTTCAAGTATCATATATTATTGTGGCATTGGTGATCAACACAGGATGGATGATCTTGGTTTGATCCCAATGGGATGATCTGATCTTGCATTGAGTTGTGGTGGTGTTAGGTACACAAGGGAAGTGATACATGTCACTCGCCAACAACCAAGAATGTAAAGACAAGGGTCTTGCGCCATTGCATATCATCACTAGGACATGTTAGTCCATAATCTACAGGAAGTGTAGTGTGATTGAGTATGCAATGAGAGATGGCCATTGCATAATACCATTGGACATATCTAGTCCTTAGTCTACAGGAAGTGTAGCATGGGTCATTATGCAATGAGAGGTGTGTCTTGTGAGACTCTCTATGGTGATTCAAACACCCTAGTTCCTGGTTAAGAAAGAGAGTAAACTCACAAGAAGAAAGCTATCATGAAAGATGATAGTTATTAGACCATGGAGATGCATAGGATCATCACAAGCTTAGCTCCTTCTAGTCTCGGTTCTAAGCTTGAGGGGGAGTCTTAATGCATATGATCCATGGTCAGTAACAAGTCTTTGCAAAGGCTTCTACAAAGGATCATCAACCGGACCAAGTCAGTGGCGTGTCTAGTAAGAGGCTGTTCAGAGCAGTCTTGGCAAGTGAGGAAGAAAGCTCTCTATCAATGCGGCTTCAATGAGAGGTGATTGAGGAGAAGCTGATGAATCCATTCTGCCCTTCCAAGAAGTTGATGATGCCATGAAGATGGTGCATTGGCCGAGTTAGAAAACTCACAAAAACACAAGGGAAGTTCCCTTAGACTTTTTAAACTCTTTCTTCAATCTTTTTCATTCATCTTATTCATTGCTTGTGCTTGAAAAGATACTTAAGATGATCATGATTGAATTATGGGATTGTGTGCATCAAGTGTGATGCAGGATATTCATTTTCTTGTTTTTAATAGGTACTGATGCACCTTTGGGATAATGAATCAGGTACCATTGCTTGTAGCCTCATTAAACTGTTCCGGGGAATCTCCTAGCTTCTCTAAAGGGGCTGTGAAGTCTGTTGAGAGGGGGAGACCCTAAACATAGTCTATGAAGAGGGCAAGCCGAGTGTGAAGTCTTGATTAGCCTCACTAGTGTTTTGAAGATGATCTGGTCGTGTCCTAGCTTCTCTAAGATGGCTGAGAAGTCAGTTGAGAGGGGGAGACTTCAAACCGGTTCCATGAAGAGGTGAAGCTGAAGTGTGAAGTGTGCGCAAAGCTGTGAAGAGTTGCTGCACCTGTTAGGCCGTGATCCAGAGCTTCTTGTGTCCAACCACATTGGTTCTAAGGCACAAGAGCTCACTGGCCAATCCCTAGGCTTTGGAGAGCTCTACTCTTTTTCCCTTGCAAGGTTTTGTCCCAATGGGTTTTCCTTGTAAGGTTTTTAATGAGGGAGACTCTTCAGAGTTCCAAGCTTGGCTTAGGATCTCCTAAAGTCAAGCTTGAGGGGGAGTGTTGAACTGAAGAGAAGATAGAAGGTGTTGGAAGAGTTTGGGAGAAGGTGGCCGATGGTACAAAGATAGGGCAAGACCTTCAGGAGTGTCCCTTGGTATCCATAAGTGATCTGATGGTTGTGCAAAGATAGGGCCAAGTCTAGGAGGGACTTAGAAGCATATAGTTGAGGAGAATGGTCGAGTGTGCAAACTTAGGGCGAGGCCGTACGGAACGTACGGACCTGACCGATCCGGAAGTTCAAGACTCGACCATCTGAGCCTATTTGGAGTTGGTGCAAAAATAGGGCAAAGGATAGCTCTTAAGAGAAGAAGACAAAAGAGGCTCTTAAGAGAAGAAGACAAAAGAAGAAGCTGGCGCCAAGACAGGCTGTCTATGAGCTGTGTGAGCTGTAAAGAAGAAGCTATAGTGACCTTGTATCTGAACAGATACAAGGGCAGGTTCATGGGAGCCTTTAGCCAGCCAATAAGGAGCCAGCCTTCCCTTTGACCAGATTTGAATTAACCAACCAGACACCAAAGAGAGTTTAACCAATCAGATGAGGCTATAATGACCAGATCAACTCTCCATCTCTGGTGTGACCCTGATCAGCTCCGTACTAAAGAACATGAAGTCAAGGAGAGAAGGAGCTAGGAAATGGATCTTGACACGACCTGATGAGCTTTATGGAAAGCTAAAAGGCTTGATCCATGAGGTACTGGACCGAGAAAAGGCTATGGATGTGGCCTTTATAAAGCATGGACTGACTTTAAACAATCATGGACGACCTGTGACAACCCTGATTGACAAGGAAATGGATAGGATGAAGCTGGTTAGACAGGAAATGGAATGGGAGATTCAGTCTGATCGAGAAATGGACTGGTCAAACCGACATATGCGAGAATTGAGTTGGAAATGGAAGATTGAGAACCAGAGCAGGAACTGGAACATGATGAGGACCTTTATCATCCAAATGAGCATAAGGAGCAGCTTGGTCGGACCTGGAACAAGATGGATCGAGCCCAAGAAAGAGTTGTTCGAAAAAGGCCTTTATCGGCTCAAAAAGTGGAAGGACAAGCCAGCTTGGTTTATGATTGGCCCAATATGATTATGCACGACCATTATGGTCTATTTTAAGTGTATTTGGTTTTATTATTTATGTAAACTCATTAGGAAGAGGTTTTGGGCTTTATAAACCCATTAGGAGTCGGTTTGGTGTTTTAAATCAATTAGCAATAGGATTTGGTTTTGGTTTTCCTAAACCACATTGGTTTAGGCTTAGGGTTTTATGTTTTATGCTTTTAAACAGCAGCACCACGTCCATGTAACTTTGAATCATTCTTTTTATGAATAAACTTCTTTTTGGTGCAAACCAGTCTTGAGACGACACTGTCTCCTTTGTTCACAAGTGGTGAACGTTTATATCACACTAAGGGAGAGTTAATCTTCTGTGATCCATCCTAGACATCAAGCAGGACGCCCCTGTGTCTCAGGAGTAGCATAAACAACCTCTGAGCAATCCATAGCTCGAAGGTGAAGTCCATCCGCCATCCAAGAAACCTACAATCTCTTGATCCTTTCACCCACGCCCCTTCAAGTGATTCAGGGATTAGACAGCCTATCCAGGGCCGCACCAAGTGGTATCAGAGCCTCTTGAGGGTTAGGGTTTGAAGTTTTAACAAGGGAGCACGAAATTTATCAGTTAACAAGCTGTATTCTATGTCTGGATATGAACAAGAGCTTACAATTCCATTCTTCTATGGAAAGATTGATACAGAGGCATACCTTGATTGGGAAAAGAAGATGGAGTTTCTCTTTGGACTCCAATACTACACTGAAAAGAAAAAGGTATGTCTAGCAGTCAATGGATTCTGTGGAAGTGCATTCTCATGGTGGCAGAGAGTTTCTCAGACTAGGAGATTTGACAAAAAACCACAAATTATTTCATGGGTGGAGATGAAGACCTTGATGAAGAAGAGGTTTGTCTCGCAGTGGAAACTTCCAAAACTAAAACCAGAAGCAGCAACGAAGCTTACTACTTTAGATCAGCCTGCCTATTGGTCTGAATTGACATTAAAATCGACTGAGAGAAGATTTGTGGTTCCTGTTCTATCATTGAAACAAGAGGAGAAAAAGCTGCAAGCTTCTATATTAGCTTCTCCAATAAAACAGATTGAGGAGAGTCATAAAACTGAACTAGAACCAACAACTCTTGGTTTAAAACTTGAGGAGGAGGCAGAAGTTGCAGAAGCTGAGTGTGGCCACGTGCCTGATCAAATAAAACAAGAAGAAAAAGTTCCTGGAGGGTCATCTAAAGCTCTTGAATTGGTGCTTCCTACTGTTGAGCAAGGTGATAACTTTAAGTCTTTAGCTTGTGAGTTACTAATCAGACCTTTGGTATGTCTTCAGCTCAGCTTAGTGGAACATCTGAGAGTTGTTAAGGGCCTGCAGCAAGTTGTTTTTGAACCAGGAGGAAGCTTCAGTGTTAGTATAAGAAGTAACAACAATCTGATGCAGAAAACAGTTACATACAAGCTTGATCTGCAAGGTTTCTTCACTCCTGAAAAACAAGATTTGAGGTCAAATCTTTTTGAAGGGAAAGAGGATGATGTGATCTTGAGTATCTGCAGTAAAAATAGAGGAGAAACAGGAGGTAACACGCCCTTGATCAGTCCCATAACTGATCAGAACCAGCTAAGATCAACAAAACAGAAACTTGCTGTGGTTAAAAAGATGCCAAAGCTTGAGAATGAATATGGGGATCATTACACACGACCACCAGACCCTATGCAGCATGAGAACCAAGTTATAATGAGCATTGGCCAAGGTGTATTGAGAGAAATCATAGATATTCTCCTAGGCAGCCACAAGGAGCTAGTTCGGCCACCAGATCAATCAGCAAGGTTTCTGCTTGTTTTTAGAGATCTAATGCTCTCATTCTATCCGGGAGAGCATAGAACACATGCTGAGACAGCCATGGTTGAGGCGTGCTTATGGAGTAAATGGAGAAAATCTTTTGCAGCAGCAGCTGGTTATGAGTTAAATGGAAAGAAAAGTTTTGTTTGCTACATACTAAGGCACGTGAGGGGCTTAGAGATGATTGAGCAAGGTTCCAAGAGCTCTCTGAAGCATGGAAAAGGATTGCAGTCCTGGGTATTTGATCCAGGAGATGATCATGTTTCTATCATCTTACAAGTCTCGGATTTGAGGACAAATCCTTTTGAAGGGAGAGAGGATGGTGTGACCCTGATCAGCTCCGTACTAAAGAACATGAAGTCAAGGAGAGAAGGAGCTAGGAAATGGATCTTGACACGACCTGATGAGCTTTATGGAAAGCTAAAAGGCTTGATCCATGAGGTACTGGACCGAGAAAAGGCTATGGGCCTTGATGTGGCCTTTATAAAGCATGGACTGACTTTAAACAATCATGGACGACCTGTGACAACCCTGATTGACAAGGAAATGGATAGGATGAAGCTGGTTAGACAGGAAATGGAATGGGAGATTCAGTCTGATCGAGAAATGGACTGGTCAAACCGACATATGCGAGAATTGAGTTGGAAATGGAAGATTGAGAACCAGAGCAGGAACTGGAACATGATGAGGACCTTTATCATCCAAATGAGCATAAGGAGCAGCTTGGTCGGACCTGGAACAAGATGGATCGAGCCCAAGAAAGAGTTGTTCGAAAAAGGCCTTTATCGGCTCAAAAAGTGGAAGGACAAGCCAGCTTGGTTTATGATTGGCCCAATATGATTATGCACGACCATTATGGTCTATTTTAAGTGTATTTGGTTTTATTATTTATGTAAACTCATTAGGAAGAGGTTTTGGGCTTTATAAACCCATTAGGAGTCGGTTTGGTGTTTTAAATCAATTAGCAATAGGATTTGGTTTTGGTTTTCCTAAACCACATTGGTTTAGGCTTAGGGTTTTATGTTTTATGCTTTTAAACAGCAGCACCACGTCCATGTAACTTTGAATCATTTTTTTTATGAATAAACTTCTTTTTGGTGCAAACCAGTCTTGAGACGACACTGTCTCCTTTGTTCACAAGTGTGTTGAAATGAGTTGATCAATATGGGAGAAGATGGCTTAAGGAGTTGGGAATGAGATAGTGTGAAGGCAAAGAGAGGGAGAGCTTGGGAATGATCAGGCCGTACAAGGCCGTACCGGCCGTACCATCCGTACGGTCCGGATCAATCCAACACTCGACCAAGAAGAGGAGTTACTGCGTGAAAGGAGTAAACGGCCAAAGGGATTTACCTTAAGGGAGATGACCGTTTGGATGGATAGAGTGACTGAGCCTTATCCACACAGGCTGGAACAGGCTGTAAAGGCAAAAGGAACCTGGTCCAAGATGCCAAAAACGTGTGACAGCTTCCATTGGATCAATTTTGAATTAAAGCAACCTTATCCTTGACCTCACATGCTTAGGCTCTCTAAAACCCTTGTATCTGATCCTATATATTGTAAACTCTGTCTTGATTAATAAATAACACGATTCCATGAGTCTCTCTCTCTAGTTCATCATGATAATCTCATACATTTTCTCTTAAACACTCTTAACTCTCTCTTAAACTTCTCAATACCTTTCCTATTCTCTAAAATCACATGGTATCAGAGCCAGGTTGGCTGTGGTATTGAGATTTCTTGTTCTTCAGCTTCAGATAAAAGTTATTTCTTGTGAGATTCTAAACAAAGTTCAAGCAAATCAAGATGGGAGGAAACAAGATCATTACGGTTCCGATTTCACTCAAGGGTGGGGGAAACTACCTGTTGTGGTCTAGGCTTGTGAAGACAGCCATTGGGAGGCTAGGGTTATGGGATCACATCACAGATGGAGCTCCAGCACCTGTGGCCAGTGAGGAAGAAGGTGGAAGAGAGCTCGCGGTTGCTGATGGAAAGAAGTGGATTCAAGATGACTTGATGGTGCTATCTGTGCTGCAAGGATCACTTGAAGAACATCTCTTGGAAGCCTACAGCTACTGCGAGACTCCAAAACACCTGTGGGAGGTACTCCAAAAGACTTTTGGGAACATTACCAATCTGAGCCGTGTGTATGAGATCAAGAAAGCTATCAACACGCTGGTACAAGATGGAGAGGAGTTCACCAAGCATTTGGGCAAGTATAGATCGTTGTGGTCTGAGCTTGAATCGTTGAGGCCAAGCACTAATGATCAAGAGCTACTCACGGAGAGGAGGGAGCAGGATCAGGTGTTTGGATTGCTGTTGACGTTGGATCCTCCATTCAATGATGTGATCAAGCACATGTTGAGGATGCCAAATCTACCATCTATGGAGGAAGTGTGTGCGCAACTCCAAAAGGAGGAAGGGTCACTTGGACTCTTCGGAAGCAAGGGAGACTTAGCTCTAGCCAACAAGGCTGAGGAAGGAGCACAAGCCAACCGTGCAGCATACAAGACTGATGAGAGGAAGTATGGTGATGAGAGGAGGTTTGGAGGCAATTGTGATCACTGCAAGAGGTTGGGACACAAGAGGAGCCAGTGCTGGATCCTTCATCCCCATCTCAAACCGGCCAAGTTCAACAAAGACCGAGAAGCCAGAGCTAACCTGTCTACTGAAGCAAGTGAAGCCGGTCCATCAGGAGCAGGCTCAAGTGCACAAGTGGGTGAAAGCGCAGGAAAGGCAATGGCAACTCACTACACGGCCACAAAGAGTTTGGAGCATGAAGTGATTCGCAAATCTGACATTGATGCTCTCATCAAAGCTCTTAAGGAGTCTGGTACATTCGGAAATACTCTTGGTTACTCTTACACTGCTCATATGATGCCTAGGACTGAGAATAGGTTGATAGATATCATTGAGGAATTGAAACTGAGAAATGAATCACCTAGAACTCACCTAGCTAGGGGAATAAAACCATTGATTGTTGACTCTGGTGCATCTCATCACATGATTAGTGATGATAGCTTAATTAAAAACATAGAACCTGCTCATGGACATGTAATGATTGCAAATGGAGACAGAATTCCTATTAAAGGTGTAGGAGACTTAAAGCTATTTGATAAGAACTCTAAGGCATTTTACATGCCTGAATTCACTTCTAATCTCTTATCTGTTAAAAGATGTACCAATGATCTTCAATGCAATGTTATCTTTAGTCCTAACAATGTGACATTTCAGGATATTGAGAGCAATGAGTTGATTGGACAAGGAGTAACCAAGGGGGATCTTTATGTACTTGAGGATATTAACCCCATTTCTAGTTGTTTGCTGAGTTCTGTTTTAAGTAAAGGAGCATTATGGCACTCTAGGCTAGGACATCCACATGTTAGAGCCTTAAGCTTAATGTTACCAGGTGTCATGTTTAAAAATAATGATTGTGAGGCTTGTATCTTGGGAAAACATTGTAAGACTGTGTTTAAAAGATCTACTACTATCTATGATAAGTGTTTTGATCTTGTTCACTCTGATGTATGGACTGCTCCCTGCTTATCTAGAGATAATTACAAGTACTTTGTCACATTTATAGATGAAAAATCTAAATACACCTGGATAACACTCATTAGAACAAAGGATAGGGTTCTTGATGCATTTAAAAACTTCCAAGCTTATGTATCTAACCAGTATAAAGCCAAGATTAAGATTTTCAGGTCTGATAATGGTGGAGAATATACTGGTAATGCATTCAAGAGTCATCTAGCTCAACATGGGATCCTACATCAGACAAGTTGTCCATACACTCCTCAACAGAATGGTGTGGCTGAGAGAAAGAATAGACACCTGATGGAGGTGGCAAGGTCTATGATGTTTCACACAAGCGTGCCTAAAAGATTCTGGAGTGATGCTGTGATCTCGGCTTGTTATCTGATCAATAGGATACCAACCAAGATCTTGGAGGATCAGTCACCTTATGAAGTTCTAAACAGAAGCAAACCGGTGCTGGATCACTTGAGGGTCTTTGGATGCGTGTGCTTTGTACTTGTACCCGGGGAGCTAAGGAATAAGCTAGAAGCAAAGAGCACAAGAGCCATGTTTATTGGCTACTCAACATCACAAAAGGGATACAAATGCTATGATTCAGAAGCCAGGAGAGTTCTGGTGTCTAGAGATGTTAAGTTCTTGGAGGATAAGAGCTTTTATGGAGATAGAAAGTGGGAAGATCTTGAAGATTTGTCTCAACCATCTGATCGAGCTACAAGTCTCAGGCTGGTGCTGGAAGGACTTGGAATCAACATGTCCCAGGATCAGCAACCAACAAAGGGTAATGAAGCTGAAGAATCATCACACCATGATCATGAGGGGGGAAATGAGGCTGAGCCTGAAGATCATGAAGATCAAGACTCAGATGGTCATGATCAAGGTGTGATACAAAACGAGGAAGAACCCATTCAAGAAGTGGAACCAGATGAAGTAGAAGGAGAAGTGGTTCAGCCTACAGTGGTAGAGGTGGAACCAGTTCCATTAAGGAGAAGCACACGGTTGAAGAAGGATGCTTCCAACTGGGTAAACACGAGAGTGTACTACAATGCTCAAGCTGTGAAGCATCCCTCTCAAGCTGTGTGTTCCTTTGCCAGTTACCCAAAGGAACATTGCGCTTTCATTACAAGCTTAGATGAAAGTAGTGTACCAAGGTCATATGAAGAAGCAATGCTACATGAAGATTGGAAAGAATCAGTGGGTGATGAAGCTAATGCTATGATAAAGAATGACACTTGGTTTGAAAGTGAATTACCAAAGGGGAAGAAGGCAGTAACAAGCAAATGGATATTCACTATCAAGTATCTACCTGATGGAACTATTGAGAGAAAGAAGACTAGACTGGTGGCTAGAGGATACACTCAAACATATGGGGAAGACTACATTGATACCTTTGCTCCTGTTGCCAAGCTACATACTATAAGGATTGTATTGTCCCTTGCTGTGAATCTTGAGTGGGAGCTTTGGCAGATGGATGTAAAGAATGCCTTTCTTCAAGGAGAGCTAGAAGATGAAGTGTATATGCATCCCCCACCAGGTCTAGTGCATCTTGTGAAACCTGGAAATGTATTGAGACTCAAGAAGGCCATCTATGGATTAAAGCAATCTCCTAGAGCATGGTACAACAAATTGAGTACTACTTTAAACGGACGTGGGTTCAAGAAGTCTGAACTGGATCACACTCTCTTCACTCTCACTACACCCTCAGGTATCATTTGCCTACTTGTATATGTTGATGACATTATAATAACTGGTAGTGATAAGGCTGGTATAAAAGCCACAAAGGAGTTTTTGAAATCTGTGTTTGAAATCAAAGACTTAGGAGAAATGAAATACTTCCTTGGAATTGAGTTGTGTAGATCTAAGGAAGGATTATTCATTTCCCAAAGGAAGTATACACTTGATCTTTTGAAAGATGCAGGTATACAAGGAGATAAGACAGCAAAGATGCCTCTTGAAGATGGATACAAGATTCCACGTGAGGGGGAGGTTGAAGATAGCAAGGCCTTTCATGATCCAAAGCTATACAGGAAGCTGGTAGGGAAGCTCATCTATCTCACCATCACAAGACCAGACATATGCTTTGCTGTGAATCAAGTGAGCCAGCATATGCAAGTCCCAAAGGAACATCACTGGCGCATGGTGGAGAGACTCCTCTTGTATCTGAACGGGACATCAAGCCTTGGAGTATGGATGGGATGCAACAAGAGTACTGAAGTGGTGGGATATTGTGATGCTGATTGGGCAGGAGATAGAGCAGATAGAAGGTCCACAACCGGCTACTGCACATTCATTGGAGGGAACTTAGTAACTTGGAAGAGTAAGAAGCAGAAGGTGGTCTCATGCTCAAGTGCTGAAGCTGAATACCGAGCCATGCTAAAGCTGACTAATGAGCTTGTATGGATCAAAGGGATACTGAAGCACTTGGAGATTATTCAATCCACTCCAATGACCATGCATTGCGACAACCAGGCTGCTATACACATTGCAACCAACTCAGTCTTCCATGAGAGAACCAAGCATATTGAAGTTGATTGTCACAAGGTAAGGCAGATGATTGTCTTGGGAGTAATCTTGCCATGCTATACAAGGAGTGAGGATCAACTTGCGGATGTGTTCACGAAGGCTGCAAGACAGAAGACTATGGAGTCCATTCACATCAGATTGGGACTCATAGATCTTACACCAAGGAGCTGATCCCCTTAGCCATGAGTTCTTCACTCTTTTTCCCTCATCAAAGTTTTGTCCCAATGGGTTTTCTTTGGTGAGGTTTTTAATGAGGAAGATCTCATGGTTGTTCCAAGCTTAACTAAGATACTAAGTTAAGCTTGAGGGGGAGTGTTGAAATGAGTTGATCAATATGGGAGAAGATGGCTTAAGGAGTTGGGAATGAGATAGTGTGAAGGCAAAGAGAGGGAGAGCTTGGGAATGATCAGGCCGTACAAGGCCGTACCGGCCGTACCATCCGTACGGTCCGGATCAATCCAACACTCGACCAAGAAGAGGAGTTACTGCGTGAAAGGAGTAAACGGCCAAAGGGATTTACCTTAAGGGAGATGACCGTTTGGATGGATAGAGTGACTGAGCCTTATCCACACAGGCTGGAACAGGCTGTAAAGGCAAAAGGAACCTGGTCCAAGATGCCAAAAACGTGTGACAGCTTCCATTGGATCAATTTTGAATTAAAGCAACCTTATCCTTGACCTCACATGCTTAGGCTCTCTAAAACCCTTGTATCTGATCCTATATATTGTAAACTCTGTCTTGATTAATAAATAACACGATTCCATGAGTCTCTCTCTCTAGTTCATCATGATAATCTCATACATTTTCTCTTAAACACTCTTAACTCTCTCTTAAACTTCTCAATACCTTTCCTATTCTCTAAAATCACAAAGTGGTGAACGTTTATATCACACTAAGGGAGAGTTAATCTTCTGTGATCCATCCTAGACATCAAGCAGGACGCCCCTGTGTCTCAGGAGTAGCATAAACAACCTCTGAGCAATCCATAGCTCGAAGGTGAAGTCCATCCGCCATCCAAGAAACCTACAATCTCTTGATCCTTTCACCCACGCCCCTTCAAGTGATTCAGGGATTAGACAGCCTATCCAGGGCCGCACCAATCTCGTCCCTCCATCCTTCTAGTCTTTTATGAGCCATTAGATGTAGGTTTTAAGTTTATGGAATGTAAAGAGCATATATAAGCCTCTTATGATCATTTTGTAATCTTTAAGTGAGTAAGGGGGTTTCCCTTCTCCTTCTCTAATCTGAAACACTTTCTCTTAGTCTCTCTAGTCTCTCATCCTGAATCTCTATACACGTTCTCAGTCTTGTTACTAATCTCTTAAACACTTAGACACACAAACACTCATTAAACTTCCTTTCTCTCAAATCGCTTCCAAGCTCTCTCTCTTTACCCATTTGGGTTTCATACACACATACAACCTGAGTATTCTTAAATCTCATAGATTCATCCTGGTTTGATTAGAATGTCGAAGAAGTTGTCATATTCCCAAATAGGAAAACTGGGATCACCTTATTTGAAAGTGGGATAACTTCTTCATCCTAACTAAACACTTTTGTGTTTTAAGAGTATGATTCAAATAATCAGAGATAATCAGATAAAAGTACCAAAGAGATTAAGAGATTTTAGAGAATAGAGAGAGAATAGAGAGAGAGAGGCTCAAAACTCCATTAATTAATAACTGATGAGGTTTACAAGTATTAATAGAGAGAGCAACAAGGGTTTTCGAAATGTATAAGCATGTGGAGTCAATGGACAGGCTGGAACTCCTTTTGAATCACTTGGCTGTGCTTTCTCACATGCTTGCACTAGTAAAAAGCATCCTCTCCTTTCCAGCATCATACAGGCTGTCAAAGTGCTCTCTTATCCTTCCTTATCCTCTTAGGTCGAATCTCCTCTCTTCTCCTCATTAAGTTACCTCCTCATCCCATCAGATAACTTCCCCAAGTAGTTACTGTGGTTAAAAGAAAGTTACCACAGTAAAACTCTAAAGTTACTGTCTCAGCCTCTTTGGTCTTCATCTCAACACTTAACACTCCCCCTCAAGCTTGACCATATGGAACAAGTCAAGCTTGGATTGCCATGAGATCTTCCCTCATTAAAAACCTCATCAAAGAAAACCCAATGGGATAAAACTTTGAAGAGGGAAAAAGAGTGGAGATCTCATGACGAGGGGATCAGCTCCTGGGAGTAAGATTAATGAGTCCAAGCCTGGATAGTATGGACTCCATTGTCTTTAATCTTGCTGCCTTAGTAAACACATCTGCAAGTTGATCTTCACTTCTTGTATAACATGGCAGAATCACTCCTAAGATAATCATCTGCCTCACCTTGTGGCAATCAACTTCTATGTGCTTTGTCCTCTCATGAAAGACTGAGTTAGAAGCAATGTGGATAGCTGCTTGATTGTCACAATGCATTGTCATAGGAGTACTCTGCTCAATCTCCAAATGCTTCAAGATCCCCTTGATCCACACCAACTCGTTTGTCAGCTTCAACATGGCTCTATACTCAGCTTCAGCACTTGAACAGGAGATAACCTTCTGCTTCTTACTCTTCCAAGTGACCAAGTTCCCTCCAATGAATGTACAATACCCAGTAGTTGATCTCCTGTCCACTCTATCTCCTGCCCAATCAGCATCACAATACCCAACCACTTCTGTACTGCCATTGCAACCCATCCAAACTCCTTGACCAGGCGTGCCACTCAAATACCTCAGTATCCTATCAACCATCTTCCAATGATGTACCTTTGGCGCCTGCATATGCTGACTCACTTGGTTCACTGCAAAACATATATCTGGCCGTGTGATGGTCAAGTAGATCAACTTGCCAACCATCTTCCTGTATAGCTTAGGATCCTCAAACAACTGCTTCTCTTCAACCTCCCCCTCACGCAAGACCTTATACCCCTCCTCAAGAGGTGTCTTTGCTACCTTTCCTCCAAGTACATCAGTCTCCTTCAGCATATCCATTGTATACTTCCTTTGAGACATAAACAAACCCTCCTTGGATCTGCATATCTCAATCCCCAAGAAATACTTCATCTCTCCCAAGTCTTTGATATCAAACACAGACTTGAGGAACTCTTTAGTGGCTTTAATCCCAGCCTTATCACTCCCTGTGATAATCAAATCATCCACATATACCAGTATCACAATGATCCCTGATGGAGTAACCAAAGTGAAGAGTGTATGATCCAGTTCAGACTTCCTGAATCCTCTGCCATTCAGGGTTGTACTCAGCTTCCTGTACCAAGCTCTAGGAGACTGCTTCAGCCCATAGATTGCCTTCTTCAATCTCAAGACATTTCCTGGTTTTACTAGATGCTCAAGACCAGGAGGAGGAAGCATGTATACCTCATCTTTGTTGAGATGAGAGAGTAACTTTAGAGTTTTACTGTGGTAACTTTATTTTAACCACAGTAACTACTTGGGAAGTTACCTGAAGTGATGAGAAGGTAACTTGGTGAAGAGAGGAGTTGAAACTCGTCCAAGGAGGGTAAGGGATAAGGTTTCTCTTGGCTGGAAAGGATAAGCATCTTTACAGCAAGTGACAGCCTGTCCAAGCATGTGAAGCATCTCAGCCTAGTATTTCTAGTGACTTCACATGCTTATAGGTGTAGATTGAATACACTGAACCTAGACATGATTGTAATCTCTTTATAGCTTGTAATCTCTCATCTGAATCAATTAATGGAGTTTTGAGTCTCTCTCTCTCTTGTTCTTAATCTCCAATCTCTTTAATTCTCAGATTAAACTTAATCACTCTTTAAATCACAAAATCTAATATGGTATCAGAGCCAGGTTGCTTTAAAAGGAGAGAGTGATTTCGTTTTTCCAAATGTTCTTGAGTGTTCTTGAGTGTTCTTGAGAGTTCTTGAGATTTTTTTCAAGAGCTAGATCCTTTAAAAGTCAAGTTTGTGTCTGTTGGTGTTTCTTTTGGAGAGTCAGCTTCAAGGGAGTCCCTTTAGGTGTTTGACAAGGTCAGAAGAGGTGTCTAGCTTGTGGTTAAGCTTGGCGTGAGAGATTAGAAGCATTTGAGGGAAGATCTAGGCTAAAGAAAATGGAGCTGCTTCAATCTGGTACAACAAGGCGTGAAGAGAAGAAAGAGAGAGGGAATGAGTGGGGGTGGTTCTCACAAATGAAAACAACTCTGAAAAGGTGTGGAGTTTGGAGAAACCATGAGAAGGAAGAGTCTTTGAAGGGTAAAGCTGCTGAGAAAGATCAGACAGCAAGAGAAACAAGTGGAGATTGCTTTAGTCTTGAAGAAAGTACACTGCTTGAGAAGATTGAAGATGTTTATGAGAACAAGATCAGTCTTAGGGGAGTGTATGAAGTCAAGAAGGTGATTAGTGAAGTTAAACCAGGAAGAGAAGGGTTTAATAACCATGTGAGGAAGCTACAACATTTGTGGGTTGAGCTACAAGGGTTGAGATCCCATGTGGATGGGGATACTACACAAGAGCAAGCGACAGTCTTGAAGCTCTTGGCGAGCATGGAGTCATCATATGGGTGGCTGGTGGAGATGGTTCTAAGAGGGGAACAGCTTCCGGAAATGGAAGAGGTCTGTGTGCTTATAAGAAGGGCGTATGAGATAATGAGAGATGATGAGAGGCTAACCATGAGTAGGAGTGAGAGCTCATGGAAGCCAACTGGGAGTAGGAGTGAGAGCTTCCATAAGCTAACCATGAGTAGGAGTGAGAGCTCATGGAGGCTAACCGGGAGTAGGAGTGAGGGCTTCCGGAAGAAGAGAAGGTGCAGAATGCTATCCAAAGCTTCTATCAACATAGGAAAGGGTAGGAAGAGAGTTGTGGGAGAGTGTTCTTACTCAGCCTACATTGGGGAATCAGTAGAAGACAGTGGGGTGTTAAAAGAGCAGGAGAAAGGGAGTGGAGCTGATGATCGCATCACCAGGAAGGAATGGAGAGTGTTCATGGAGCAAGTACAAGCCTTAGCAGCAAGCAGGAAGCATGCTACACAATCCGGAGCTTCTAAACCCATTGTGATTGATTCTGGAGCAAGTCATCATATGATCAGTGATAGGAGGCTTATAAGTGAGATCAAGGCTGCAACAGGGAGTGTTATGATAGCTAATGGTGCCATGATCCCAATAGAAGGAGTGGGAAAGCTAAAACTGTTTGAAAAGGACACGGCTGCCTTCTACATGCCTCAGTTCACTTCAAATCTATTATCTGTGAAGAAAGCTACCATTGATCTTGATTGTCAAGTAGTATTCAGACCTGATGAAGTGGAGTTTCAAGATTTGAAAACTGGGAGAGTCATTGGCAGAGGAGACAGCAAGAATCAGCTATACCACCTCAACTTGGCTAAGACCTCTAATCCCTTTGATTCTATTTGCTTGAGTAGTACTGCTGAGAAGATTGATAGTATTACTTGGCATGCTAGATTAGGACATCCTCATGCTCGTGCCATTGAATTGATAATCCCTAATATGTCATTCAATCACTTGAATTGTGAAGCATGCATATTAGGAAAGCATTGTAGGACTGTTTTCCCAACATCTGAGACTACTTATGAGCATTGCTTTGATCTAGTTCACTCTGATGTGTGGACCGCTCCATGCATGTCTAGAGACAGCCATAAATACTTTGTGACATTCATTGATGAGAAGTCTAAGTATACATGGCTCACATTGCTTCCATCTAAAGATAGGGTGCTAGAAGCTTTTATGAACTTCCAAGCATATGTATCTAATCAATACAATGCCACTGTGAAGGTACTGAGATCAGACAACGGAGGTGAATACATCAGCAATGCCTTTAAGAGTCATCTAGCCAAGCATGGGATTGTGCATCAGACCAGTTGTCCCTACACACCACAGCAGAATGGTGTAGCTGAGAGGAAGAATAGGCACTTGATGGAGGTTGCTAGGTCGATGATGTTTCATACAAATGTCCCAAAACGTTTTTGGGGAGATGCTGTACAGACTGCTTGCTATCTCATCAACCGGGTCCCAACAAAGATACTGAAGAATCTGTCTCCATTTGAGGTACTGAATAAGAGCAAGCCTTTTATTGATCACCTACGAGTATTTGGGTGTGTATGCTATGTCATGACTCCAGGAGAACAGAGAAACAAGCTGGAGGCAAAGAGTACTAAGGCTATGTTCATTGGATACTCTATCACTCAGAAGGGATACAAGTGCTATGATCCTGAAGCAAGGAGAGTGATGGTATCTAGAGAAGTGAAGTTTATTGAATCAAAAGGGTATTATGAAGAAAAGGAGTGGGAAAATCTGAAGGATTTGTCTCAAGCCCCATCTGATAGAGCAACAACACTGAGGGTGCTGTTGGAGAAGCTAGGGATAGGGTTATCCCAGGATCAGGAATCTGGAAGAAGAGAGTCTTCCAATCCGACTAGTGAAACTGAAAGAACAACTCCTCTTGATCATGAGAGGGGGAATGGAACTGAATCTCATGAGCAAGTGCAAAATCAAGAAGATTCAGGCCAGCATAATCAAGAGGTGACACAGGAAGTAGAGAGTGGTGCTCAGTCTAGTGGAGATGGGCAAAGAGAGTCTACTGGCTCAGATGAGAGTGGAGAGTGGGAAGGAGATCCTAATGGGTCAAATGAGAGTGGTGCTCAATCAAGTGAAGATGGGCAAGAGCCACAAGAAGAACAAGTTCAGGAGCTAAGGAGGAGCACAAGGGTGAAGAGAGATGCTTCCAACTGGGTAAACACGAGAGTGTACTACAATGCCCAGGCTGTGGAGCATCCTTCTCAAGCTATGTGTTCCTTTGCAGAGTTTCCGGACGAGCATACAGCCTTCACAGTAAGCTTGGATGAGAGCTATATTCCAAGGACATATGAAGAAGCTATGGCTTTAAAGGAGTGGAGAGATTCAGTTGCTGATGAGTCCGGAGCCATGATTAAGAATGAAACGTGGTATGAGAGTGAACTGCCTAAAGGGAAGAAGGCAGTGACTAGTAAATGGGTGTTCACAATCAAGTTTCATCCTGATGGGAGAATAGAGAGGCGCAAATCTAGGTTGGTGGCAAGAGGATTTACTCAGACATATGGTGAGGACTATGTTGAGACCTTTGCTCCTGTGGCTAAACTTCATACTATCAGGATTGTATTATCTTTAGCTGTGAATCTTGAGTGGGATTTGTGGCAAATGGATGTGAAGAATGCATTCCTTCAAGGAGAGTTGGAAGATGAAGTATACATGCATCCACCACCAGGTCTTGAACATCTAGTAAAGAATGGTAATGTGTTGAGGTTGAGGAAAGCTATCTATGGTCTCAAGCAGTCTCCAAGGGCGTGGTACAACAAGTTGAGTACTACACTGAATGGGAGAGGGTTCAGAAAGTCAGAATTGGATCACACTCTCTTTACCCTAACCACCTCATCTGGTATTGTGGTGTTGCTTGTGTATGTGGATGATATCATCATCACAGGCAGTGATAAGGAAGGCATCAAGGCTACAAAGGAGTATCTCAAGGCAAGCTTTGAGATTAAAGACTTGGGGGAAATGAAGTATTTTCTTGGGATTGAGATATGCAGATCAAAGGAAGGATTGTTTATGTCCCAAAGGAAGTATGTGATTGATCTCTTGAAGGGAGCAGATGCCTATGGAGGAAAGACAGCCAAGATGCCAATGGAGGATGGTTACAAGGTTCCACGTGAGGGGGAGATTGAGGATAGCAAGCCGTTCCATGATCCTAAGCTATATAGGAAGCTGGTGGGGAAGTTGATTTATCTTACCATTACTAGACCTGATGTGTGTTTTGCGGTGAATCAAGTCAGTCAACACATGCAAGTTCCTAAGGAGCACCATTGGCGGATGGTGGAAAGGATCTTGATGTATCTGAATGGAACTACTGGTCTTGGAGTATGGATGGGATGTAACAAGAGTACTGAGGTTGTAGGCTACTGTGATGCAGATTGGGCTGGAGACCGAGCAGACAGAAGATCAACCACAGGCTATTGTACATTCATTGGTGGTAACTTGGTCACTTGGAAGAGTAAGAAGCAGAAGGTAGTGTCTTGCTCCAGTGCTGAGGCCGAGTATAGAGCAATGCTGAAGCTTACAAATGAGCTAGTGTGGATAAAAGGGATTTTGAAGCATCTGGAGATTATTCAAGCAACGCCAATGACAATGCATTGTGATAATCAAGCAGCTATCCACATTGCATCTAATTCTGTGTTCCATGAGAGAACAAAGCACATTGAGGTTGATTGTCACAAGGTGAGGCAGATGATGATTCTTGGGGTGATTCTACCTTGTTATACTCGGAGTGAGGATCAGTTAGCAGATGTGTTCACAAAGGCAGCAAGGCAAAAGACAATGGAGTCCATACACATAAGGTTAGGACTCATTGATCTCTCGCCTAAGGACTAGTCTATACACTCTCCTGATCATGTGATCTCTACTCTTTCCTCATTAAGGTTTTGTCCCAATGGGTTTTCCTTAATGAGGTTTTAATGAGGGAGATCTCATGGTTCTTCCAAGCTTGACTTGTTCCACATGGTCAAAGCTTGAGGGGGAGTGTTGAGATGAGAGAGTAACTTTAGAGTTTTACTGTGGTAACTTTATTTTAACCACAGTAACTACTTGGGAAGTTACCTGAAGTGATGAGAAGGTAACTTGGTGAAGAGAGGAGTTGAAACTCGTCCAAGGAGGGTAAGGGATAAGGTTTCTCTTGGCTGGAAAGGATAAGCATCTTTACAGCAAGTGACAGCCTGTCCAAGCATGTGAAGCATCTCAGCCTAGTATTTCTATTGACTTCACATGCTTATAGGTCTAGATTGAATACACTGAACCTAGACATGATTGTAATCTCTTTATAGCTTGTAATCTCTCATCTGAATCAATTAATGGAGTTTTGAGTCTCTCTCTCTCTTGTTCTTAATCTCCAATCTCTTTAATTCTCAGATTAAACTTAATCACTCTTTAAATCACAAAATCTAATAATCTTCTAGCTCACCTTGTAAGAAAGCATTCTTCACATCCATCTGCCACAAATCCCACTCCAAGTTTGTTGCAACGGACAACACAATCCGAACTGTATGTAGCTTAGCTACTGGTGCAAAGGTATCAATGTAATCCTCTCCATAGGTCTGTGTAAATCCTCTTGCAACCAATCTGGTCTTCTTCCTATCAATCTGTCCATTTGCTAGATACTTGATTGTGAAGATCCATCTACTAGATACAGCCCTCTTTCCCTTAGGCAGCTCACTCTCATACCATGTATCATTTTTGATCATAGCACCTGCTTCAGCTCCCACTGATTCTTTCCATTCCTTGTCTAGCATAGCTTCTTCATATGTCCTTGGTATATAGCTCTCATCCAGACTAATCATAAAGGCATGATGCTCCTCTGGAAACTCAGCAAAGGAACACACAGCTTGAGAGGGATGCTCCACAGCCTGGGCATTGTAGTACACTCTCGTGTTTACCCAGTTGGAAGGATCCCTCCTTATCCTTGTGCTCCTCCGCAAGGTCTCAACCTGTTCTTCAGCCTGAACATTCTCTTGTGCTTCCTCTCTTAAACCAGTAGGTTCTCCTTGCTCATCTCCACTAGACTGAGCAACATTCTCTACTTCCTGTGTCTCCTCCTGATCATGCTGACCTGAATCCTCTTGGTTATGCTCCTGCTCCCCTGATTCAGATCCATTCCCCCTCTCATGATCAAGAGGGGTTGTTCCTCCAGCTTCTCCAGCTTGATTAGAAGGGCATGTTCTTCCTGGTTCCTGATCTTGGGATAATCCTATCCCTAGCCTCTCCAACAACACTCTCAATGTTGTTGCCTTCTCTGATGGAGCTTGGGACAGATCCTCTAGGTCTTCCCATTTCTTCTCCTCATAATACCCTTTAGACTCAACAAACTTCACTTCTCTAGACACCATAACCCTCCTGGTTATTGGATCATAACATTTGTAGCCTTTCTGAGTGATTGAGTACCCAATGAACATAGCTTTAGTACTCTTTGCTTCTAGCTTGTTCCTTCTTTCTCCGGGAATCATCACATAACATAAGCATCCAAAAACTCTCAAATGATCAATGTGTGGCTTGGTCTTGTTCAATACTTCAAAGGGAGACAGTTTCTTCAAGACACGGGTTGGCACTCTATTGATGAGATAGCAAGCGGTCTGAACAGCATCACTCCAAAACCTCTTAGGGACATTCATGTGGAACATTATTGATCTCGCAACCTCCATCAAATGTCTGTTCTTCCTCTCAGCCACCCCATTTTGTTGTGGTGTGTAAGGACAGCTAGTTTGTTGCACAATCCCATGCTTTGCAAGATGACTCTTGAAAGCATTGCTAGTGTATTCTCCTCCATTATCAGACCTCAGAATCTTCACAGTGGCATTGTACTGGTTGGTAACATATGCTTGGAAGTTCATGAAGGCTTCTAGGACTCTGTCTTTGGAGGGAATCATGGTGATCCATGTGTACTTTGACTTCTCATCAATGAATGTCACAAAGTACTTATGGCTGTCTCTAGACATACAGGGAGCTGTCCACACGTCTGAATGCACCAGATCAAAGCAATTCTCATATCTGGTTTCTGATGTTGTGAAGACAGTCCTACAGTGCTTTCCAAGTATACAAGCTTCACACTCCAAGTGATTGAACGCCATACTTGGTAGAATCAGTTCAATTGCCTTGGCATGAGGATGTCCCAGCCTTGCATGCCATGTGAGATTATCACACCTATCCGTTGTGCTGCTTAAACACACAGACCCCACAGGACTAGGCGCTTCAGTTGTTTGGAGATGATAGAGCTGATGCTTGCTGTCTCCTCTGCCAATAACCCTTCCAGTCTTCAAATCCTGGAACTCAACTTCATTTGGTCTGAAAACCACCTGACAATCCAGATCAACTGTAGCCTTCTTAACTGAGATTAGATTGGATGTAAACTGAGGTAGGTAGAAGGCAGTGGAGTTCTTCTCAAACAGCTTGAGGTTTCCCACTCCTTCTATTGGGATCCTGGTACCATTGGCTATCATGACACTCCCTGTTGCTGCTTTAACCTCACTGATTAGTCTCTTGTCACTGATCATGTGGTGTGTTGCTCCAGAGTCAATGATGATGGGTTTAGATGTGGATGCTTTGGCAGGAGCACCCAGACTCCGGGTCGTAGCCAAAGCATACACATGCTTAATCAACTCATCCCATTCTTTCTTTGTCACACACTCATCTGCCCTCTTGGTATCCATTCCTCTCATATCCGCACTGTCTCCTACTGTTTCTCCCATGTATGCTGAGTAGGAGCATTCTCCCATCACCATCAGTTGCTGAATCTCCTTGATCACTTTCAGTTCCACCTCAAGTTGTCTCCTCTTCATCCTAGTCTTTCTTCCTCGGATCCATATCTTGGACAACCTCCTCAGGCTTGCCCTCTTACACTTTGTACCATTCCTCCTCTTGATCCGCTTCTTGTTCTTCTCATGAACATCATACGCTGCTTGGATCAAGTCACACAACCCATCCACATCTGCTTGCTCTTCACCTTTGATCATTTGCATACTCAGCTGACCATAAGATGAGTTTAAGCTGACTAGAAGACTCAAGACTACATCTTGCTCCATCCTCTTCTGTATCATCTCCGGGTCTGATGCCTTTGTTCTCAAGACACTCAACTCCTTCCACAGGTATTTCAGCTTTCCCACAAGCTGATGAAGTTCTTCTGCTCCTCTTTTAAGACTGCTGCGAGTTCCCTTGACCTCACAGACCTTCTTCAGTGCAGATCTACTCCCACAAACTGCTCCAATCTCACATCTTGTGTGGTTTCCTTGAACAGCTCTTTCTTCAGACCTCAGGCTCCACGCCTGACCTTCATTTGCAGTCATTTCTTGTAAAGGCTTCTCCTTTCCATGACTGCTCCATAACCCACAGCTTTCCAAAGCTCTTTTGGCCCACCTTGACCACTCGCCATGCCTCTCCTCTTCAGTCTTCATGGTTGTACTAGATCTGTGCTTCATTTCCATGTTGAGATCGTTTGAATCCATCAGAATATCTCACACCACTCAGATAATAAAGACCAGAACTCAAGAACACCAAGAACACTCAAGAACACTCAAGAACACTCAAGATTTTTATGAAAAAGAAATCACACTCTCCCCTTTTAAGCAACCTGGCTCTGATACCATAAACACTTTTGTGTTTTAAGAGTATGATTCAAATAATCAGAGATAATCAGATAAAAGTACCAAAGAGATTAAGAGATTTTAGAGAATAGAGAGAGAATAGAGAGAGAGAGGCTCAAAACTCCATTAATTAATAACTGATGAGGTTTACAAGTATTAATAGAGAGAGCAACAAGGGTTTTCGAAATGTATAAGCATGTGGAGTCAATGGACAGGCTGGAACTCCTTTTGAATCACTTGGCTGTGCTTTCTCACATGCTTGCACTAGTAAAAAGCATCCTCTCCTTTCCAGCATCATACAGGCTGTCAAAGTGCTCTCTTATCCTTCCTTATCCTCTTAGGTCGAATCTCCTCTCTTCTCCTCATTAAGTTACCTCCTCATCCCATCAGATAACTTCCCCAAGTAGTTACTGTGGTTAAAAGAAAGTTACCACAGTAAAACTCTAAAGTTACTGTCTCAGCCTCTTTGGTCTTCATCTCAACACTTAACACTAACTCCTATGAGATTTATTCAACTTCCTAGTGATTCTCCACTACTTTATGTATCCAAATGAAGGTTCTTACATCGCGATTCATCCTGGTTTGATTAGAATGACAAGAAGTTGTCATATTCCTAAACAGGGAAACTGGGATCACCTTATTTGAACGTGGGATAACTTCTTCATCCTAACTCCTATGAGATTTATTCAACTTCCTGGTGATTCTCCACTACTTTATGTATCCATATGAAGATTCTAAGAGTTTTAGATAATCTGAGTTTGTATGTGAAAGAGTAGAATGATTTAGGATGAATAAGGAGATGATTATGTGATTAGATGACTAGTGAGGAATCATTATGAAAGACTAGAGTGATTAATTGGATAGAACTGTCTGATCTCTTATTAATGAGGAGATTACATATTTATACTTAGAGGACATAGGGTTTTCGAAATGGGTTAAGGTAGCTTAAGCATGTGAAGTCAAATGGTAAGAGCTGGCCGGTTTTGAATCCGTCCAATAGGGGCCATCACACGTTTGATCCCTTTAGCATCTTGGATCAGATGCCAAACACCTTTACAGCCTCCTTCTTTGGCCGTGACCTTCCCTTTGCATAAGTGTCTTTGGCCTTTCTCTCCTTCTTGTTGTTCAATCTCTTATTTACCGTGGTAACTCCAAATGGTACGGACATGGTAACTCCGTACACTTCACCCTGAACTTCATCTCCTCATCCCTTTCATTACCCAAGCCTCTCTAAGCCTTCATCTCAACTCCTCATCTCAACACTCCCCCTCAAGCTTAGCTTTGTGAAAGCCTAAGCTTGGATAGCCATGAGATCTTCCTCATTAAAAACCTCACCAAGGAAAACCCATTGGGATAAAACCTTGATGAGGGAAAAAGAGTAAAGACCTCACAGCCAAGGGGATCAGCTCCTTCTCTTCCCAAGATCAATGAGTCCCAATCTGATATGAATGGACTCCATTGTCTTTTGTCTTGCAGCCTTAGTGAACACATCAGCCAACTGATCTTCACTCCTAGTGTAGCATGGCAAGATAACTCCTAGGACAATCATCTGCCTCACCATGTGACAATCAACTTCAATGTGCTTGGTTCTCTCATGAAACACCGAGTTGGAAGCAATGTGAATAGCTGCTTGGTTATCACAATGCATTGTCATTGGCGTGGGTTGATCAATCTCCAAATGCTTCAAGATGCCTTTGATCCACACCAGCTCGTTGGTAAGCTTCAGCATAGCTCTATACTCAGCTTCTGCACTTGAGCAAGAGACCACCTTCTGCTTCTTACTCTTCCACGTAACCAAGTTGCCTCCAATGAATGTGCAATAGCCTGTGGTTGATCTCCTGTCTGCTCTATCACCAGCCCAATCCGCATCACAGTATCCAACCACTTCAGTGCTCCCATTGCAACCCATCCATACTCCTTGATCAGGTGAGCCGTTGAGATACATCAAGATTCTCTCCACCATACGCCAATGATGCTCCTTAGGCACTTGCATGTGTTGACTCACCTTATTCACAGCAAAACAAATGTCAGGTCTAGTTATGGTAAGGTAAATCAATTTACCAACTAGTTTTCTATAGAGTTTAGGATCCTGATAAGGTTTGCTATCTTCAATCTCCCCCTCTCGTGGGACTTTGTAGCCATCCTCCATAGGCATCCTTGCTGTCTTGCCTCCATAAGCACCTGCACCTTTCAAAAGATCAAGTGTATACTTCCTTTGGGACATGAATAAACCTTCCTTGGATCTACATATCTCAATTCCAAGAAAGTATTTCATTTCTCCCAAGTCTTTAATCTCAAACATGGATTTAAGGAACTCCTTGGTTGCTATGATACCTTCCTTATCACTTCCTGTGATAATGATGTCATCAACATACACAAGGAGTGTAATCATACCTGAGGGAGTTGTGAGTGTGAAGAGAGTGTGATCTAGTTCAGACTTCTTGAAACCTCGGCCATTAAGAGTAGTGCTCAGCTTGTTATACCAAGCTCTTGGTGATTGTTTCAGCCCATAGATAGCTTTCTTCAGTCTCAACACATTCCCTTTCTTTACTAAGTGTTCCAAGCCTGGAGGTGGATGCATATACACTTCATCCTCAAGCTCTCCTTGTAGAAATGCATTCTTCACATCCATTTGCCATAAGCCCCATCCAAGATTCACAGCCAAGCTTAATACAATCCGGATTGTGTGTAGCTTAGCCACTGGTGCAAAGGTCTCAATGTAATCTTCTCCATACGTTTGAGTAAATCCTCTTGCAACCAGTCTTGACTTCTTCCTCTCAACTTGACCATCAGCCTTATACTTGATTGTGAAGATCCATCTACTAGTCACAGCCTTCTTCCCTTTAGGTAACTCACTCTCATACCATGTATCATTCTTGATCATGGCTCCTGCCTCAGCTCCAACTGATTCCTTCCACTCCTTGTCTTGTATTGCCTCTTCATAGCTTCTTGGGACATAACCCTCATCCAGATTTACCATAAATGCGCAATGTGCTTTAGGATATTGAGCAAAGGAGCACACAGCTTGAGAAGGATGCTCCACTGCTTGGGCATTGTAGTACACTCTCGTGTTCACCCAAGAGGAAGGATCCTTCCTCACTCTTGTGCTTCTCCTCAATTCTTGTTGTTGAACTCTCACTGTTTGCTCTTGAACGTCTGGTTCTTCTTCTACATCCTCAACTGATGCTTCTACTTCTCTTTGTTCCTGCTCACCTTGATTGTGAGAGCCTGAACTCATCTCCATTTGTTCCTGATTCAAGCCGGCTTCATCACCATCTCGGCCTAAACTTGTCTCCATTCCTTCCTCATTCAAGCCGGCTCCTTCTTGGCCACTTTCTTGAACTTCAGGCTCATTTCCCCCCTCACGATCATGGTGAGAGTCTCCATGTTGTTCCCTTTGACCAGAGTTCTGATCCTGGGACATCTTGATTCCTAGCCCCTCTAGGATAATCCTTAACACCCCAGCCTTATCTGAGGTGAGATCATTCAAGTCTTCCTGATTCTTCTCATCATAATACCCACGGGATTCAATGAACTTTACATCTCTAGATGTAAGTACTCTTCTTGTGACAGGATCATAACATCTATAACCCTTTTGAGTGGTTGAATATCCAATAAACATGGCTTTGGTGCTTCTCGCTTCAAGCTTGTTGCGCAGCTCTCCTGGAATCAACACATAACACAAGCATCCAAAGACTCTCAAGTAATCTAGAACCGGCTTGTGTTTGTTCAATACTTCAAATGGAGCATGATCATCCAAAACTCTAGTAGGAGTCCTGTTGATCAGATAACATGCTGTGGAGACAGCATCACTCCAAAACTTCTTGGGAACATTTGCTTGAAGCATGAGAGACCTTGCCACTTCCATTAGATGCATGTTCTTTCTCTCAGCCACACCATTTTGCTGAGGAGTATATGCGCAGCTAGTTTGATGAAGTACTCCATGTTGAGCTAGGTGCTGCTTGAACGCCAAGCTTGTATACTCTCCTCCATTATCTGATCTAAAAATTTTAATCTTTGCATGATAATGGTTAGTCACATAAGCTTGAAAGTTTTTAAATGCATCAAGTACCCTATCTTTGGTTTGAATTAAGGTTAACCAGGTGTATTTGGATTTTTCATCAATGAATGTGACAAAGTATTTATAATTATCCCTTGACAAACAAGGTGCAGTCCACACATCAGAATGAATCAAATCAAAGCAATTTTCATAGACCGTTGAAGATTTTGGAAACACATTCTTACAATGCTTGCCTAAGATACATGCTTCACAATCTTTATTCTCATAAATAACACCTGGTACCATTAAGTTCAAAGGTTTAGCATGAGGGTGACCTAGTCTAGCATGCCACAATGCATTCTTATTTAAACTAGTGACAGAATCAGAAGCAAATGTAAATGAACAACAATGACTAGGATCAGAAGCAATATCTTCAAGTAAATAAGGTCTCCTTTAGTAACTCCTTTCCCAATCATCTTGCTGCTCTCAATATCCTGAAACTTCACATCATTAGGACTGAATATAACATTACATTGCAAGTGAGTAGTGCATCTCTTAACTGACAATAGATTAGATGTGAACTCAGGCATATAGAAGGCTTTAGATTCTTTTTCAAACAACTTAAGTTTTCCTATTCCTTTTATGGGAATCTTATCACCATTAGCAATCATAACATGTCCATTTGCAGGTTGAATGTCCTTAATCAATCTAGTGTCACTTATCATGTGATGAGATGCACCAGAATCAACTATTAATGCTTTAGACATGTTTCTAGCAATATGAGCTTGACAGAGGATACTATCTGGTTTATATCCATTTCCTATACTCTTGAGTGTACTTTCAGTCCTATCAAGTCTAGGTTCATTCTCAACACAATCAGACACACTCTTGATCATAGATGCACCAAATGAATAACCAAGGTTGATACTACTTTTGTTACCGTTTTCCTTGAGCATCTTTGTTGAGATGAGGAAGTCATTATGAGAAGGAGAGGAAGAGCTAAGCAAGTAATGGAAAGAGTACGGACAGTACGGCCTATGTACGGACAGGGGCTTGGCCGTACATCTGAGGAAACATGAAGGAAGAAGGAGATGGGTGAGTAAAGCCTCTAGAGTACATAGAAGGTCTCAAGACTGATCAGACCGTTTAAGGATAAGGGTGGGACGAGCCTTATCCATCCAGGCCGTGGACAGGCTGTAAAGGCCAAGCGTGTGAGCCTTACCATCCGTTCATTCAAAAGGGACGCTCCTCTTGGTCTTGACTTCACATGCTTATGACTAGTGCTGCTTTCTCTTAACTTGTAACCCTAATGCCTCTTCTATAAATATTGTAACCTCATCTCATAATAAGATCAGACAGTTCTAAACAATCTCTCTCTATACTCATTTCATTATGATTCTCCATTAGTCTCTAATCTGTCTCTTAATCTCTTATTCTCTTCTATAATCCTTTCTAAACTCAGATAATCATTTACATCCTTAAATCTCACATGGTATCAGAGCCAGGTTGATTAAAATCTGAGTTCGTGAGAGACTTTCTTAAAGGATTCAAGTTTGAAACTTTAAGAGAACAAGTGAGTGTGTTTGAGAGTTTCTTGAGAGTTCAAAAGCTCAAGGTACTTTGCGTGTGTCTTGGTGATCCGTGGGAGGTTCATTTGAAGACTCAAGGGTAAATCTTTGTGAGATTTTTAGTAATGTTTAGAGTAATCTGAGTGTTTAGGAAAGACTAGAATCGATTTAGAGAAGATTAGAGAATGAAATGAGATTATGAATCTAATATGGAACCATTGATCTTAAAGACTAAGAGAAAGACTCAAAACTTGCTTGATTGTATTAATGAGAGTGTTTACAACTTTATAAGAGAAGAGACTAGGGTTTTCGTAGCTTAAGAGGATAAGGTAAGCATGTGGAGTCAATGGCCATTTCAAACTTGTCCAATGAGGTGAGCCGCGCGTGTGAGCCTTCATTAGCTGGCTCAACCTTTTGCTTTTCCGTGTCCAGCTGTGCCAGCCTGTCCAAGACTCTCCCTTATCCTTTCCAACGGTCTGATCCACTCACAAAGGCCAAGGTAACTTCTCCTCTTTACTTAAGTAACTTGGATAACTTATGGTGAGGTTTGGTTGAGCTTTGGTCGATCCTATCTTGTACGGCCTGTCCTGTCATGTACGGCCATGTACGGCCTTGTACGGACAGGCTGATCCCAAAGCTCCCAAACCTTCCTATCCTTCCTCTTCTTCATTCTACTCAACCCTCATCTCCATTCTTCACTTGACACTCTTCATCTCAACACTCCCCCTCAAGCTTAGCTTTGTGAAAGACTAAGCTTGGACAGCCATGAGATCTTCCTCATTAAAAACCTCACTAAGGAAAACCCATTGGGACAAAACCTTAATGAGGGAAAAAGAGTAAAGATCTCATGACTAAGGGGATCAGCTGCTTCTCTTCCCAAGATCAATGAGGCCCAATCTGATATGAATGGACTCCATTGTCTTTTGCCTTGCAGCCTTGGTGAATACATCAGCCAACTGATCTTCACTCCTAGTATAACATGGCAAGATGACTCCTAGGACAATCATCTGCCTCACCTTGTGGCAATCAACCTCAATGTGCTTTGTTCTCTCATGGAACACCGAGTTGGAGGCTATGTGAATGGCGGCCTGGTTGTCACAATGCATTGTCATTGGAGTGTCTTGTGCTATCTCCAAATGCTTCAAGATGCCCTTGATCCAAACTAGCTCGTTTGTAAGCTTCAGCATGGCTCTATATTCAGCTTCTGCACTAGAGCATGACACCACCTTCTGTTTCTTACTCTTCCAAGTCACCAAGTTGCCTCCAATGAATGTGCAATAGCCGGTTGTTGATCTTCTGTCAGCTCTATCACCTGCCCAATCAGCATCACAATAGCCCACCACTTCTGTGCTTCCATTGCACCCCATCCATACACCTTGATCCGGCGAGCCATTTAGATACATCAGCAGCCTCTCCACCATACGCCAATGATGTTCCTTGGGAAGCTGCATGTGTTGACTCACCTGATTCACAGCAAAGCATATATCAGGTCTTGTGATGGTTAGATAAATCAATTTGCCAACAAGTTTTCTATAGAGTTTAGGATCATGAAATGGCTTGCTGTCTTCAATCTCCCCCTCTCTTGGTACTTTGTAGCCATCTTCCATTGGCATCCTTGCTGTCTTGCCTCCATAAGCACCTGCACCTTTCAAAAGATCAAGTGTATACTTCCTTTGGGACATGAACAAACCTTCCTTGGATCTACAAATCTCAATTCCAAGAAAGTATTTCATTTCTCCCAAGTCTTTTATTTCAAACATAGACTTTAGAAACTCCTTGGTTGCTTTGATACCTTCCTTATCACTTCCTGTGATAATGATATCATCCACATACACAAGGAGAGCAACCATACCTGAGGGAGTAGTGAGGGTAAAGAGAGTATGGTCCAATTCAGACTTCTTAAAACCTCGGCTGTTTAGAGTTGTGCTCAACTTGTTGTACCATGCTCTTGGTGATTGCTTCAACCCATAGATAGCCTTCTTTAGCCTCAGTACATTCCCTCTCTTCACTAGATGTTCAAGACCTGGTGGAGGATACATGTAGACTTCATCCTCAAGTTCTCCTTGTAAGAATGCATTCTTCACATCCATTTGCCACAATCCCCATCCAAGGTTAACTGCCAAGCTTAGTACAATTCTAATGGTGTGTAACTTGGCTACTGGTGCAAATGTCTCAATGTAATCCTCTCCATATGTTTGAGTGAACCCTCTTGCTACTAATCTAGTCTTCTTCCTCTCAATCTGTCCATCAGCTTTGTATTTGATTGTGAAGATCCATTTACTAGATACTGCCTTCTTCCCTTTTGGTAGTTCACTTTCAAACCATGTATCATTC
This sequence comes from Brassica napus, assembly GCF_020379485.1. Taxonomy (NCBI): domain Eukaryota; kingdom Viridiplantae; phylum Streptophyta; class Magnoliopsida; order Brassicales; family Brassicaceae; genus Brassica; species Brassica napus. Next base: position 599,070 of record NW_026014917.1, read on the forward strand.
TTTATCATAGCTCCTGCCTCAGCTCCTACTGATTCCTTCCATTCCTTATCCTCCATTGCCTCTTCATAGCTTCTTGGAATGTGATTCTCATCTAAGTTTACCATGAATGCACCATGTGCTTCTGGATATTGAGAGAAAGAGCACACGGCCTGAGTAGGATGCTTCACAGCTTGAGCATTGTAGTACACTCTCGTGTTTACCCAACTGGAAGGATCCTTTCTCAGCCTTGTACTTCTTCTCAACACTGGCCCTTCTTGTGCCGGTAACTCCATGTCTTGTACACCTTCTTGTGTACTTTCTTCTCTTGGCTGACTTGCTTCAGCTCCTTCATCCCTTAGCTGACTTGCTTCAGCTCCTTCTTGTTGATCATTTGACTCCACAGCTTGATCATGAGAACCAGAACTCTCTTCATGACTTTGAGTTTGAGTTTCTGTTCCATTCCCCCCCTCATGTTCAAGATTGGACGTCTGATGATTCGGTATTGGTGTAGTGCCTCTTACTTCTTGCTGTTCTTGATCCATATTGATTCCAAGTCCTTCTAGTATTATCCTCAAGGTTGCAGCTCTATCTGAAGTGAGATCTTTCAAATCTTCTTGAATCTGCTCCTCATAATATCCTTTTTCTTCCACAAACTTCACTTCTCTAGATACTAACACTCTCCTTGTGTTAGGATCATAGCACTTGTATCCTTTCTGACTTGATGAGTATCCAACAAACATTGCCTTGGAGCTCCTAGCTTCAAGCTTGTTTCTTAATTCTCCCGGTACCATCACAAAACACAAACACCCAAAGATCTTCATATGTTCCAAAGAGGGCTTGTATCGGTTCAATACCTCAAATGGTGATAACCCTTGCAGGATCAGAGTTGGTGTTCTGTTGATGAGATAACAAGCTGTAGTGACTGCATCACTCCAGAACTTCTTGGGTACAT